>NC_134457.1:112062217-112680788 GCF_047948215.1 Lycorma delicatula | reverse complement strand
GCAAGAAATTCTATTTAATACAGAAATGATTTGGGTAAATTAGAATTAAACTAAATGTTTTGATTTGTTTTTAGATAATTATCTCTTAATATTTTTTTTGGCAGGTTTTTAATATTCTCATAATTCTATATAGCAGAAACTAGCTACAATTGTTTAATTATTGACCATGAAGGATTCAACAGCACATAATCTTGTTTTTTGGCATAAACTTTCTGTTATTTATTTTTCTTGTGATTAAACAATATAATGGGTTGCCATACTGTCATTGCCCAGATGTCATGTCCAACAGAATGTCACACTACATAGTATCTATTAACACTGACTTTGCAATTATATAAGATTTTCGACGAAATGGTACAAAAGAACATTATATTACATTTTATAAATATGGCTAACAGTAAATAAAAGGTGCAATACTAGGTTGAAAAGGGACTCCATATGTAGAATGAATAAACAAAGGTGGATTGGCCTTCAAAGTTGTAGTTTTATCTAGTTTACAACTTTTACATCTTTTATTAGTAAGTGTACAGTAATCTCAAGCCTAATTCAAAATTGTGTGAAATTTTGTTTGTTTCCTTTTAATTTTAGAATTAAGAATAATTAATTTTTTCGATTTTAGAAAGTTTAGAAAGCTTGGTTATCTGATACATATACCTCAGCTTTGGCTTTCAACCCAGTTTGGCTTACTATTGCAGCTATTATTATAATTACAATTTTTATTTTGTTATTTGTAATAAAAAACTTTAAAATTTAAAAAGTAAATTTCTTCAACCACTCACAACTTGATTGTGCAACAGACATGTTAAACATATAGTATTATTATTTGAATATTGGTAGTTAAGATTTCAAAACATTTTACTGGGTTGTTCCATATTAATTAATTTACAAGAAAAAAAAATGGGTGTTTGAAGAAGGACTAGGGATTAAGAAGAAATGTTACGTGAGAAATTTCAATTAACACTTGATTATTATATTAATTTAACATTTTTGTTCTGTAAGTCCTGTTTATAAATGCAATTCCAATAACTGAAATGAAGCCCAAACATACTACTTTTACAGTGGTTCACTTCAATTTCTATGCTAAGCAGTTAGCAGCAACGTTTATTTAACATATTGTCATGTACAGTTCAAATCCCAGTAAGGCTTGGCATTTTTCATATGCTACAAATCATATTCCTACCCATGAACCTTAAGTTTTTGCAATGAATGAATTAATCATCTAAAAAAGAAACACAGAACAAAAAACTTGCATCACAATGTTGAAATAAAAAATACCATAAAAGTAAATACCAACAGTTTAGTTTATTGTTTTTATGCCCAAGGCATAAAGCAATATGGTTATCATACAGTTTACACTATGATATAATGAACAGTATTTTGCTCGAATTTTGTATATGATGATTTTTTCCTTGTGCAATCATGAAGGTGAATTATTAATTTTACATTTTTTTTAAATTTTACATTTGAAAAAATTATCTAATTAAACTTTTTTTTTATGAGCAAACCACTGAAATTCTCTTTAGCCTATGAAGGTTCTTTTCCTATGAAGGTTCTATGGAAGAGTAAGATTATAAATCTTTTAGTTAATTTATTTTTATATTACAATTATGGCTTGTATTTTAATGTGGAAGTTGAGATAATGAAATTGTAGATGAAAAATATCAGACAGGAAGCTTGATAAGAACCATTTAGAAGCTAACAGAGTACAGAAGAGAAAGGTATTAATTTTTCTATTAACACTGAGAATTATGACCTGAATATGAAGAATATCATCAAAAATCAAATAAATCATCATACAGTTAATTAAAAGTGGTTATTTTAGAAACAAAACAAAAATATTTCTCTGAAATATATATATTCTTTACAAAAATGTCATTATAAATTGGTTGGTATATTTCTTTTATTGTTAAATTTATTCATTTTAAGTACCCGCTATATAGTAATTAATTAGGGAAAATAAGACAACAAAAATCTTTTACAAAATATAAATTGTAGAGAATAATGAAAAAACAGAAATGAAAATAAAACTTACTTTTATTAATATATCAAAGCACCGTAAAAACTTACTCAAAATGTTTTAACATCTCATAGATACAAATCAAAGCAATTCACAATTTTTAACTTTCAATGATCAAGAAAGTTAAAAAATGTTTAATGTTATAACAAAATATATGCTAAAAATGGAGCAGCAGTCCATTTAGCAGTAATTATATATTTAACATGCAAAAATACCAGACACTGATGTAGTGAATGATTATGCATATAAACTTAAACACACACATACACACACACACACATATTTATTACATCATATTTATGTAAAATTTTATGATAGCACTGCGACTGAAAAAGCATTAAATGGTTGATGCATAAGTAGAAGATGGAACGTGTACCTCTGATAAAAGAAGCATGTCTTCAACAGCTGGCCGCTCCTTAAGTTCTCTACTGGTTGATGGATCAAAGGAAACAGTGTTACCTGGAGGGGAAAAGGAGACGTCCTCTTCATCTGAAGACGCATACAGGAACTTGTGCTTAAGTCGTGGAGGAGTAACAGAACGGATAGCCAGGATTGGTGACAAGTGTTCCTCTGAAACTCTAGTTGGAGTTTTACTTGAAGATCTATCACTGATACTAGTTGGTTTATTTGGTGTTGTACAGACTTTTGTGTCTTCTTGAACAGAGGAACTTGGGGTGGATTTACTAACAGAAGCATCTACATCAGATCCCTCAGTTTCAGGGACAGTAGCACATTCAATTATATCTGTAGTACGAATTTTAGGACTCAGAGTTTCCCTCATTCTTTTTGAAAATTTTGGGGATCCAGGGGATATGCTAGAGCGGAACCTACTACTAGCATCAGTGCTAAGGTCATGGTCTGAAGATGATGAGGGTAAGGCTACTGAATCAGAAAGAGAAGAATCTGTGGTATCAATTAAGGAAAATTCACCAAAATCACAATGAGGATGATCTTGTTTTGATGTTCTTTTTAAAGTATCAGAAGGTTGTTTATAAATAACTTCAATAGCACCAGTAGTGTCCACTGTTCTAGTAAATACTTCAGATGTCAACAACTGCATGACACTACCTGTCTGTGGTTGCATGTGCATTCGGCGAGGACTGGAAGGAAGTGAACTAGGACCACGACTTCGATCAATAGTAGAATGCTGTTCTTTAAGTACCCTAGTAAATCGAGAAGGAGAATCACTTATTCTTTGCTTGTCATCATCACTTAATTCTGAGTAAGAGGATGGAGCTGACGATGCACGTTTCATACTTTCAGTTGTATCAGAATATTTTCTAAACATTCGTTTATCTTCTTTCAAATAATCTGAGTGTTTTGAAGGTGCTGTTTTAGTTTTTTTATCTTTCTGTTTATGGAACTCAGTACCAGTATCTATTTTACGCAAAGGTGGCTTATCAACAGTCATTCTTTGTGAAATGTGAATTCTTTTTGTACCTTCACTAATAGTTTTAGTTTCTTTCTTTACTGTACTGGTTTGAGATAATTTGCTCTTTCTTTCTATATTGGTTTTTAAAATAGCAGCCTTTTTATGAGACAGCTGGGCATCTTTAAGCAGTGTAGAAACTTGTGTAACTCTATGTCCAGTAGTAGTTCTTTTTCCTCCACTTTCTTCTTTTACCAAAGCTGACTTATCAAGTTTTTTGGTGGAGTCAGTTTTACAAGAAAGCAGTAAATCTGGTTTACGTGAAGGTGAATCTTTCTTTTCAGTTTTAGGCATAATTTTTTTGCTACTGTAACTTGATCCTTTTTTCACTTCATCTTTTATAACATTAGCTTTTCCAGGTGATTTCTTTTTTGATTCGGACAAATCTTTTTTCTTGGTGGTTCTTGATGGTGAAATTTTATGTACAGGAGTGCTTGGGGTACTCGTAACCTTTGTTCTAGAACCTTTCTGCTCACTTTTCCCTAATGAAAGTGTTGGAGAAGAAACATTAGACATCTTCTTATCAGGAGTAGAAGGTAATGATTTTGTAGTTATTTTTAATGAACTACTGGAAAGAGTTGGATCTTTTGACTGTGGCTGTTGAATAGAGCGTCTTTTACGTGATATCTCTTTAGCAGTTATGATGTCTTTACTTCTCAGATTTTCTTCAACCTTTCTATCTCTAGACAAAGTGGACGCCATGTAATTTTTTGTTTTAGGTATTGGTAATGCTCTACTTTCATGCTGAACAATACGTTTTTTGGAGAATTTATTTACATTATATTTTTGTTCCACTATATTTGAATCTTGACTGCTAGTTAATGGTTTTGAAACATATCTGGAAGATGAATATTTCATTGAACTAATAGATTTCTGAGTTTTAGCATCTTCTTGAGATTTTACTGAAGATATTTTTTTAGTGGTCTTAAGAGTTTTCTGAGGATATAACTTTCTAGATAATTGTTGGGAAGGTGGAACAGTTTTTTTGGTGTCCTTTCTTATAACTTCTGAAACACCTTTGACAGAATCTCTTGCGGAAACATATTTACCTGTACCACTATCTAAAGGAACTGCACTGGTAGAATCAACTGTAGTGGTAGTATAATCATCCCTTAATAAATTTTCATCTAACCCAGTGTCCATAAGCTGGTCATCATCAGTAACAGTAACTTCTAATATGTCACCAGTCATTACAATATCATCAACTATTATTGGCTTGCGTGAATCAACTAAAGAGAGGTGTACAGCAGATGATTCAAATTCAATATCAGTAATTTCTGATGCTGATGTATCACATAAACGGTGAGGTAAAATATCGTAAAAAGGAGGTTCAGAAATAGTTGCTTCAGTGTCAGAATCAGACTGTTTAATAAATTTCATATTAAAGGCATCATGATCAGATGTTACATCATAAGTGGAAGCATGAGGATATATAACTTGAGGAGAAGATGGAAGTGTAGAATCAGAAACTGATGAAGAAAAAGAAACAGGGTGATCTGAAGATGAAAGAGAATCAGGAAAGTAAGCAGGAAGAATCTGAGCATCCAATCTTGAGGGTCCAGCAACAACAGAAGAACTGGACACGTCAGGTAAACTAGGAATTAACACTGATTCAGTTTTTTCCTGGAGTGAGTGGACAACAAATTTCTGATCGGACGGAGTGACAAACTTGGATTTTTCATTAAAATCAAACGAGGCTGGAGTAACAGGCAAATCCTTAGAAGAAGAAGTTATTGACATATGATAACTATACACTCCAGATGTATCTATTGATGTAACAGTAAAAGGCACAACAGAGGTCGAAACACTGGACGATGCAGCAAATGAATCAGATCTTTGATTATATTCAGAAACAACATTGCCACCTTCAACATTAGTGGACGGAATAGAATATTCGACAGTAGAAGGAGATTGTACATTCATTAAAGGCGAAAGAGATGAAGGACCAAAAGAAAGAGAGGCATCATCCAACAATTCACAACTTCTAGATAATACTGAAGTAATAGAATCAAAACACGTGACCTGCTTAATCTCTTCCTTCGCCGCTACAACAGCCAGCTCCTCGGCGGCTACAACAACTTCTGGTTTGGCTTCCTCTTCGGCCGCCGGAACAGTTGTAAGCAACGGTATTGCCGATTCCTCGACCAGCCGTTCGGGTGGTATGACTAATTTTTCTTTGTCTACCACTGGTTCTACAGGTTCTTTTACCTCAGCTACCGGCTCGATTTCCACCTCGGCATGCGTTGGCACCTCTTTGGCAATTTTTTCCGCTTCTTCAGGTGCCACTTCGGCTTTGATTTCTGGCGCCGGTACCTGTTCTTCGGCGACAGGCGTCGATTCTTTCTCCGGCTCGGAAGTTACTGCTGCTTCTTTTTCTATTTCGGTTGGTGACGCTAGCGGAAAGGCCGGCGCTTTCTCTGGTGATGCGATCTGTTTTACGATCACTTTCTCCTCGATCTCGAGATGTCCTATTTTCTCGGTCGGTTTCGCTACGGTCTCCACGACTTGCGTGACTACCGTTGTAGTTGTCGTTATTGTTTCTACAGATATTTCGTCTTTTTCGGCGACTATTTTTTTTTCCAACTCTTCACCCGCTAACGATTCCTTGGAAGGAACTTTCGGTATAGGATCGGCGGCGATTTCGACGAGCTTAACTTCGTCTGCCGGTACCTCGTCTTCTAACTTATCGACTGTGACGGGCGGCTTTACAATTTCTGCGGCTGGTTTTTCTTCTTCAACTGCGGTTACTTCCTCAACCCGTGGTTCTTCCGCTTTTTCCGGACTGCGCGCGGCCTCCTTCGCCGCTACAACAGCCGGCTCCTCGGCGGCTACTAAAACTTCTGGTTTGGCTTCCTCTTCGGCCGGCGGTACGGTTGTCGGCAACGGTATTGCCGCTTCCTCGACCGGCCGTTCGGGTGGTGTGACTAATTTATCTTTGTCTACGACTGGTTCTGCAGCTTCCTTAACCTCGGCTACTGGCTCGAATTCCTCCTCAGTAGGCGCTGACACCTCTTTAGCAATTTTTGCCGTTTCTTCAGGTGCCACTTCAGCTATGATTTCTGGCGCCGGTACCGGTTCCTCGGCGACAGGAGTTGCTTCTTTCTCCGGCTCGGGAGTTACTGCTACTTCTTTTTCTATTTCGGTTGGTGTGGCTAGCGGTAAGGCCGGCGCTTTCTCTGGTGATACGATCTGTTTTTCGATCACTTTCTCCTCGATCTCGAGATCTTCTATTTTCTCGGTCGATTTCGCTGCGGTCTCTACGAATTGCGTGACCACCGTTGTTGTTGTCGTTGTTATTGTTTCTAGAGATATTTCGTCTTTTTCGGCGATTATTTTTTCTTCCAATGCTTCACCCGCTAACAATTCCTTGGAAGGAACTTTCAGTATAGGTTCGGCGGCGATTTCGACGAGCTTAACTTCGTCTGCCGGTACCTCGTCTTCTAACTTATCGACTGTGACGGGCGGCTTTACAATTTCTGCGGCTGGTTTTTCTTCTTCAACAGCGGTTATTTCCTCAACCGGTGGTTCTTCCGCTTTGTCCGGACTGCGCGCGGCCGCCTTAATCTCCTCCTTGGCCGCTACAACAGCCGGCTCCTCGGCGGCGACAAAAACGTCTGGTTTGGATTCCTCTTCAGCCGGCGGTATGGTTGTCGGCAACGGTATTGCCGCTTCCTCGACCGGCAGTTCGGGTGGTGTGACTAATTTATCTTTGTAAACGACTGGTTCTGCAGCTTCTTTAACCTCGGCTACCGGCTCGATTTCCTCTTCGGCAGGCGCTGGCACCTCCTTCGAAATTTTTTCCGGTTCTTCCGGTGCCACTTCGGATTTGATTTCTGGCACCGGTACCGGTTCTTCGGCGACAGGCGTCGCTTCTTTCTCCGGCTCGGGAGTTACTGCTGCTTCTTTTTCTATTTCGGTTGGTGACGCTAGCTGTAAGGCCGGCGCTTTCTCTGGTGATACGATCTGTTTTTCGATCACTTTCTCCTCGATCTCGAGATCTTCTATTTTCTCGGTTTGTTTCGCTACGGTCTCTACGACTTGCGTGACCACCTTTGTTGTTGTTGTCGTTGTTATTGTTTCCACAGATATTTCGTCTTTTTCGGCGACTATTTTTTCTTCCAACTCTTCACCCGCTAACGATTCCTTGGAAGGAACTTTCGGTATAGGTTCGGCGGCGATTTCGACGAGCTTAACTTCGTCTGCCGGTACCTCGTCTTCTAACTTATCGACTCTGACGGGCGGCTTTACAATTTCTGCGGCTGGTTTTTCTTCTTCAACTGCGGTTACTTCCTCAACCGGTGATTCTTCCGCTTTGTCTGGACTGCGCGCGGCCTCCTTAATCTCCTCCTTCACCGCTACAACAGCCGGCTCCTCGGCGGCTACAAAAACTTCTGGTTTTTCTTCCTCTTCGGCCGGCGGTACGGTTGTCGGCAACGGTATTGCCGCTTCCTCGACCGGCCGTTCGGGTGGTGTGACTAATTTTTCTTTGTCTACGACTGGTTCTGCAGCTTCTTTAACCTCGGCTACCGGCTCGACTTCCTCTTCGGCAGGCGCTGGAACCTCATTCGAAATTTTCTCCGGTTCTTCCGGTGCCACTTCGGATTTGATTTCTGACGCCGGTTCCGGTTCGTCGGCGACAGGCGTCGCTTCTTTTTCCGGCTCAGGAGTTACTGCTGCTTCTTTTTCTATTTCGGTTGGGGAGGCTAGCGGTAAGGCCGGCGCTTTCTCTGGTGATACGATCAGTTTTTCGATCACTTTCTCCTCGATCTCGAGATCTTCTAATTTCTCGGTCGTTTTCGCTGCGATCTCTACGACTTGGGTGACCACCGTTGTTATTGTTTCTACAGATATTTCCTCTTTTTCGGCGACTATTTTTTCTTCCAACTCTTCACCCGGTAACGATTCCTTGGAAGGAACTTTCGGTATAGGTTCGGCGGCGATTACGACGAGCTTAACTTCGTCTGCCGGTACCTCGTCTTCTAACTTATCGACTGTGACGGGCGGCTTTACAATTTCTGCGGCTGGTTTTTCTTCTTCAACTGCGGTTACTTCCTCAACCGGTGGTTCTTCCGCTTTGTCTGGACTGCGCGCGGCCTCCTTAATCTCCTTCACCGCTACAACAGCCGGCTCCTCGGCGGCTACAAAAACTTCTGGTTTTTCTTCATCTTCGGTCGCCGGTACGGTTGTCGGCAACGGTATTGCCGCTTCCTCGACCGGCCGTTCGGGTGGTGTGATTAATTTTTCTTTGTCTACGACTGGTTCTGCAGCTTCTTTAACCTCGGCTACCGGCTCGATTTCCTCTTCGGCAGGCGCTGGAACCTCTTTCGAAATTTTCTCCGGTTCTTCCGGTGCCACTTCGGATTTGATTTCTGACGCCGGTTCCGGTTCGTCGGCGACAGGCGTCGCTTCTTTTTCCGGCTCAGGAGTTACTGCTGCTTCTTTTTCTATTTCGGTTGGTGAGGCTAGCGGTAAGGCCGGCGCTTTCTCTGGTGATACGATCAGTTTTTCGATCACTTTCTCCTCGATGTCGAGATCTCCTAATTTCTCGGTCGTTTTCGCTGCGGTCTCTACGACTTGCGTGACCACCGTTGTTGTTGTCGTTGTTATTGTTTCTACAGATATTTCCTCTTTTTCGGCGATTATTTTTTCTTTCAACTCGTCACCCACTAACGATTCCTTGGAAGGAACTTTCGGTATAGGTTCGGCGGCGATTACGACGAGCTTAACTTCGTCTGCCGGTACCTCGTCTTCTAACTTATCGACTGTGACGGGCGGCTTTACAATTTCTGCGGCTGGTTTTTCTTCTTCAACTGCGGTTACTTCCTCAAACGGTGGTTCTTCCGCTTTGTCCGGACTGCGCGCGGCCTCCTTCGCCGCTAAAACAGCCGGCTCCACGGCGGCTACAAAAACTTCTGGTTTTTCTTCCTCTTCGGCCGGCGGTACGGTTGTCGGCAACGGTATTGCCGCTTCCTCGACTGGCCGTTCGGGTGGTGTGACTAATTTTTCTTTGTCTACGACTGGTTCTGCACCTTCTATAACCTCGGCTACCGGCTCGAATTCCTCCTCGGTAGGCGCTGGCACCTCTTTAGCAATTTTTTCCGCTTCTTCAGGTGCCACTTCGGCTGTGATTTCTGGCACCGGTACCGGTTCTTCGGCGACAGGCGTCGCTTCTTTTTCCGGCTCAGGAGTTACCGCTGCTTCTTTTTCTATTTCGGTTGGTGAGGCTAGCGGTAAGGCTGGCGCTTTCTCTGGTGATACGATCAGTTTTTCGATCACTTTCTCCTCGATCTCGGGATCACCTAATTTCTCTGTCGTTTTCGCTGCGGTCTCTACGACTTGCGTGACCACCGTTGTTGTTGTCGTTGTTGTTGTTTCTACAGATATTTCCTCTTTTTCGGCGACTATTGTTTCTTCCAACTCTTCACCCGCTAACGATTCCTTGGAAGCAACTTTCGGTATAGGTTCGGCGGCGATTTCGACGAGCTTAACTTCGTCTGCCGGTACCTCGTCTTCTAACTTATCGACTGTGACGGGCGGCTTTACAATTTCTGCGGCTGGTTTTTCTTCTTCAACTGCGGTTACTTCCACAACCGGTGGTTCTTCCGCTTTGTCTGGACTGCGCGCGGCCTCCTTAATCTCCTCCTTCACCGCTACAACAGCCGGCTCCTCGGCGGCTACAAAAACTTCTGGTTTTTCTTCCTCTTCGGCCGGCAGTACGGTTGTCGGCAACGGTATTGCCGCTTCCTCGACCGGCCGTTCGGATGGTGTGATTAATTTTTCTTTGTCTAAGACTGGTTCTGCAGCTTCTTCAACCACGTCTACCAGCTCGATTTCCTCTTCGGCAGGCGCTGGAACCTCTCTCGAAATTTTCTCCGGTTCTTCCGGAGCCACTTCGGATTTGATTTCTGACGCCGGTTCCGGTTCGTCGGCGACAGGCGTCGCTTCTTTTTCCGGCTCAAGAGTTACTGCTGCTTCTTTTTCTATTTCGGTTGGTGAGGCTAGCGGTAAGGCCGGCGCTTTCTCTGGTGATACGATCAGTTTTTCGAACACTTTCTCCTCGATCTCGAGATCTCCTAATTTCTCGGTCGTTTTCGCTGCCGTCTCTACGACTTGCGTGACCACCGTTGTTGCTGTCGTTGTTATTGTTTCTACAGATATTTCGTCTTTTTCGGCGACTATTTTTTCTTCCAACTCTTCACCCGGTAACGATTCCTTGGAAGGAACTTTCGGTATAGGTTCGGCGGCGATTTCGACGAGCTTGACTTTGTCTACCGGTACCTCGTCTTCTAACTTATCGACTGTGACGGGCGGCTTTACAATTTCTGCGGCTGGTTTTTCTTCTTCAACTGCGGTTACTTCCTCAAACGGTGGTTCTTCCGATTTGTCCGGACTGCGCGCGGCCTCCTTCGCCGCTACAACAGCCGGCTCCACGGCGGCTACAAAAACTTCTGGTTTTTCTGCCTCTTCGGCCGACGGTACGGTTGTCGGCAACGGTATTGCCGCTTCCTCGACCGGCCGTTCGGATGGTGTGACTAATTTTTCTTTGTCTACGACTGGTTCAGCAGCTTCTTTAACCTCGGCTACCGGCTCGATTTCCTCTTCGGCAGGCGCTGGAACCTGTTTCGAAATTTTCTCCGGTTCTTCCGGTGCCACTTCGGATTTGATTTCTGACGCCGGTTCCGGTTCGTCGGCGACAGGCGTCGCTTCTTCTTCCGGCTCAGGAGTTACTGCTGCTTCTTTTTCTATTTCGGTTGGGGAGGCTAGCGGTAAGGCCGGCGCTTTCTCTGGTGATACGATCAGTTTTCCGATCACTTTCTCCTCGATCTCGAGATCTTCTAATTTCTCGGTCGTTTTCGCTGCGGTCTCTACGACTTGGGAGACCACCGTTGTTATTGTTTCTACAGATATTTCCTCTTTTTCGGCGACTATTTTTTCTTCCAACTCTTCACCCGGTAACGATTCCTTGGAAGGAACTTTCGGTATAGGTTCGGCGGCGATTACGACGAGCTTAACTTCGTCTGCCGGTACCTCGTCTTCTAACTTATCGACTGTGACGGGCGGCTTTACAATTTCTGCGGCTGGTTTTTCTTCTTCAACTGCGGTTACTTCCTCAACCGGTAGTTCTTCCGCTTTGTCTGGACTGCGCGCGGCCTCCTTAATCTCCTCCTTCACCGCTACAACAGCCGGCTCCTCGGCGGCTACAAAAACTTCTGGTTTTTCTTCCTCTTCGGCCGGCGGTACGGTTGTCGGCAACGGTATTGCCGCTTCCTCGACTGGCCGTTCGGGTGGTGTGACTAATTTTTCTTTGTCTACGACTGGTTCTGCACCTTCTTTAACCTCGGCTACCGGCTCGAATTCCTCCTCGGTAGGCGCTGGCACCCCTTTAGCAATTTTTTCCGCTTCTTCAGGTGCCACTTCGGCTGTGATTTCTGGCACCGGTACCGGTTCTTCGGCGACAGGCGTCGCTTCTTTTTCCGGCTCAGGAGTTACCGCTGCATCTTTTTCTATTTCGGTTGGTGAGGCTAGCGGTAAGGCCGGCGCTTTTTCTGGTGATACGATCAGTTTTTCGATCACTTTCTCCTCGATCTCGGGATCACCTAATTTCTCTGTCGTTTTCGCTGCGGTCTCTACGACTTGCGTGACCACATTTGTTGTTGTCGTTGTTGTTGTTTCTACAGATATTTCCTCTTTTTCGGCGACTATTGTTTCTTCCAAATCTTCACCCGCTAACGATTCCTTGGAAGCAACTTTCGGTATAGGTTCGGCGGCGATTTCGACGAGCTTAACTTCGTCTGCCGGTACCTCGTCTTCTAACTTATCGACTGTGACGGGCGGCTTTACAATTTCTGCGGCTGGTTTTTCTTCTTCAACTGCGGTTACTTCCTCAAACGGTGGTTCTTCCGCTTTGTCCGGACTGCGCGCGGCCTCCTTCGCCGCTAAAACAGCCGGCTCCACGGCGGCTACAAAAACTTCTGGTTTTTCTTCCTCTTCGGCCGGCGGTACGGTTGTCGGCAACGGTATTGCCGCTTCCTCGACTGGCCGTTCGGGTGGTGTGACTAATTTTTCTTTGTCTACGACTGGTTCTGCACCTTCTTTAACCTCGGCTACCGGCTCGAATTCCTCCTCGGTAGGCGCTGGCACCTCTTTAGCAATTTTTTCCGCTTCTTCAGGTGCCACTTCGGCTGTGATTTCTGGCACCGGTACCGGTTCTTCGGCGACAGGCGTCGCTTCTGTTTCCGGCTCAGGAGTTACCGCTGCTTCTTTTTCTATTTCGGTTGGTGAGGCTAGCGGTAAGGCTGGCGCTTTCTCTGGTGATACGATCAGTTTTTCGATCACTTTCTCCTCGATCTCGGGATCACCTAATTTCTCTGTCGTTTTCGCTGCGGTCTCTACGACTTGCGTGACCACCGTTGTTGTTGTCGTTGTTGTTGTTTCTACAGATATTTCCTCTTTTTCGGCGACTATTGTTTCTTCCAACTCTTCACCCGCTAACGATTCCTTGGAAGCAACTTTCGGTATAGGTTCGGCGGCGATTTCGACGAGCTTAACTTCGTCTGCCGGTACCTCGTCTTCTAACTTATCGACTGTGACGGGCGGCTTTACAATTTCTCCGACTGGTTTTTCTTCTTCAACAGCGGTTACTTCCTCAACCGGTAGTTCTTCCGCTTTGTCTGGACTGCGCGCGGCCTCCTTAATCTCCTCCTTCACCGCTACAACAGCCGGCTCCTCGGCGGCTACAAAAACTTCTGGTTTTTCTTCCTCTTCGGCCGGCAGTACGGTTGTCGGCAACGGTATTGCCGCTTCCTCGACCGGCCGTTCGGATGGTGTGATTAATTTTTCTTTGTCTAAGACTGGTTCTGCAGCTTCTTCAACCACGGCTACCAGCTCGATTTCCTCTTCGGCAGGCGCTGGAACCTCTCTCGAAATTTTCTCCGGTTCTTCCGGTGCCACTTCGGATTTGATTTCTGACGCCGGTTCCGGTTCGTCGGCGACAGGCGTCGCTTCTTTTTCCGGCTCAAGAGTTACTGCTGCTTCTTTTTCTATTTCGGTTGGTGAGGCTAGCGGTAAGGCCGGCGCTTTCTCTGGTGATACGATCAGTTTTTCGAACACTTTCTCCTCGATCTCGAGATCTCCTAATTTCTCGGTCGTTTTCGCTGCCGTCTCTACGACTTGCGTGACCACCGTTGTTGCTGTCGTTGTTATTGTTTCTACAGATATTTCGTCTTTTTCGGCGACTATTTTTTCTTCCAACTCGTCACCCACTAACGATTCCTTGGAAGGAACTTTCGGTATAGGTTCGGCGGCGATTTCGACGAGCTTGACTTCGTCTACCGGTACCTCGTCTTCTAACTTATCGACTGTGACGGGCGGCTTTACAATTTCTGCGGCTGGTTTTTCTTCTTCAACTGCGGTTACTTCCTCAAACGGTGGTTCTTCCGATTTGTCCGGACTGCGCGCGGCCTCCTTCGCCGCTACAACAGCCGGCTCCACGGCGGCTACAAAAACTTCTGGTTTTTCTGCCTCTTCGGCCGACGGTACGGTTGTCGGCAACGGTATTGCCGCTTCCTCGACCGGCCGTTCGGATGGTGTGACTAAATTTTCATTGTCTACGACTGGTTCAGCAGCTTCTTTAACCTCGGCTACCGGCTCGATTTCCTCTTCGGCAGGCGCTGGAACCTGTTTCGAAATTATCTCCGGTTCTTCCGGTGCCACTTCGGATTTGATTTCTGACGCCGGTTCCGGTTCGTCGGCGACAGGCGTCGCTTCTTTTTCCGGCTCAGGAGTTACTGCTGCTTCTTTTTCTATTTCGGTTGGGGAGGCTAGCGGTAAGGCCGGCGCTTTCTCTGGTGATACGATCAGTTTTTCGATCACTTTCTCCTCGATCTCGAGATCTTCTAATTTCTCGGTCGTTTTCGCTGCGGTCTCTACGACTTGGGTGACCACCGTTGTTATTGTTTCTACAGATATTTCCTCTTTTTCGGCGACTATTTTTTCTTCCAACTCTTCACCCGGTAACGATTCCTTGGAAGGAACTTTCGGTATAGGTTCGGCGGCGATTACGACGAGCTTAACTTCGTCTGCCGGTACCTCGTCTTCTAACTTATCGACTGTGACGGGCGGCTTTACAATTTCTGCGGCTGGTTTTTCTTCTTCAACTGCGGTTACTTCCTCAACCGGTGGTTCTTCCGCTTTGTCTGGACTGCGCGCGGCCTCCTTAATCTCCTCCTTCACCGCTACAACAGCCGGCTCCTCGGCGGCTACAAAAACTTCTGGTTTTTCTTCCTCTTCGGCCGGCGGTACGGTTGTCGGCAACGGTATTGCCGCTTCCTCGACTGGCCGTTCGGGTGGTGTGACTAATTTTTCTTTGTCTACGACTGGTTCTGCACCTTCTTTAACCTCGGCTACCGGCTCGAATTCCTCCTCGGTAGGCGCTGGCACCCCTTTAGCAATTTTTTCCGCTTCTTCAGGTGCCACTTCGGCTGTGATTTCTGGCACCGGTACCGGTTCTTCGGCGACAGGCGTCGCTTCTTTTTCCGGCTCAGGAGTTACCGCTGCATCTTTTTCTATTTCGGTTGGTGAGGCTAGCGGTAAGGCCGGCGCTTTCTCTGGTGATACGATCAGTTTTTCGATCACTTTCTCCTCGATCTCGGGATCACCTAATTTCTCTGTCGTTTTCGCTGCGGTCTCTACGACTTGCGTGACCACATTTGTTGTTGTCGTTGTTGTTGTTTCTACAGATATTTCCTCTTTTTCGGCGACTATTGTTTCTTCCAAATCTTCACCCGCTAACGATTCCTTGGAAGCAACTTTCGGTATAGGTTCGGCGGCGATTTCGACGAGCTTAACTTCGTCTGCCGGTACCTCGTCTTCTAACTTATCGACTGTGACGGGCGGCTTTACAATTTCTGCGGCTGGTTTTTCTTCTTCAACTGCGGTTACTTCCTCAAACGGTGGTTCTTCAGCTTTATCCGGACTGCGCGCGGCCTCCTTCGCCGCTACAACAGCCGGCTCCACGGCGGCTACAAAAACTTCTGGTTTTTCTTCCTCTTCGGCCGGCGGTACGGTTGTCGGCAACGGTATTGCCGCTTCCTCGACCGGCCGTTCGGGTGGTGTGACTAATTTTTCTTTGTCTACGACTGGTTCTGCACCTTCTTTAACCTCGGCTACCGGCTCGAATTCCTCCTCGGTAGGCGCTGGCACCTCTTTAGCAATTTTTTCCGCTTCTTCAGGTGCCACTTCGGCTGTGATTTCCGGCACCGGTACCGGTTCTTCGGCGACAGGCGTCGCTTCTTTCTCCGGCTCGGGAGTTACTGCTGCTTCTTTTTCTATTTCGGTTGGTGACGCTAGCTGTAAGGCCGGCGCTTTCTCTGGTGATACGATCTGTTTTTCGATCACTTTCTCCTCGATCTCGAGATCTTCTAATTTCTCGGTCGTTTTCGCTGCGGTCTCTACGACTTGGGTGACCACCGTTGTTATTGTTTCTACAGATATTTCCTCTTTTTCGGCGACTATTTTTTCTTCCAACTCTTCACCCGGTAACGATTCCTTGGAAGGAACTTTCGGTATAGGTTCGGCGGCGATTACGACGAGCTTAACTTCGTCTGCCGGTACCTCGTCTTCTAACTTATCGACTGTGACGGGCGGCTTTACAATTTCTGCGGCTGGTTTTTCTTCTTCAACTGCGGTTACTTCCTCAACCGGTGGTTCTTCCGCTTTGTCCGGACTGCGCGCGGCCTCCTTCGCCGCTACAACAGCCGGCTCCACGGCGGCTACAAAAACTTCTGGTTTGGCTTCCTCTTCGGCCGGTGGTACGGTTGTCGGCAACGGTATTGCCGCTTCCTCGACCGGCCTTTCGGGTGGTGTGACTAATTTTTCTTTGTCTACGACTGGTTCTGCAGCTTCTTTAACCTCGGCAACCGGCTCGAATTCCTCCTCGGTAAGCGCTGGAACCTCTTTCGAAATTTTCTCCGGTTCTTCCGGTGCCACTTCGGATTTGATTTCTGACACCGGTTCCGGTTCGTCGGCGACAGGCGTCGCTTCTTTTTCCGGCTCAGGAGTTACTGCTGCTTCTTTTTCTATTTCGGTTGGTGAGGCTAGCGGTAAGGCCGGCGCTTTCTCTGGTGATACGATCAGTTTTTCGATCACTTTCTCCTCGATCTCGAGATCTCCTAATTTCTCGGTCGTTTTCGCTGCGGTCTCTACGACTTGCGTGACCACCGTTGTTGTTGTCGTTGTTATTGTTTCTACAGATATTTCGTCTTTTTCGGCGACCATTTTTTCTTCCAACTCGTCACTTACTAACGATTCCTTGGAAGGAACTTTCGGTATAGGTTCGGCGGCGATTTCGACGAGCTTAACTTCGTCTACCGGTACCTCGTCTTCTAACTTATCGACTGTGACGGGCGGCGGCTTTACACTTTCTGCGGCTGGTTTTTCTTCTTCAACTGCGGTTACTTCCTCAAACGGTGGTTCTTCCGCTTTGTCCGGACTGCGCGCGGCCTCCTTCGCCGCTACAACAGCCGGCTCCACGGCGGCTACAAAAACTTCTGGTTTGGCTTCCTCTTCGGCCGGTGGTACGGTTGTCGGCAACGGTATTGCCGCTTCCTCGACCGGCCTTTCGGGTGGTGTGACTAATTTTTCTTTGTCTACGACTGGTTCTGCAGCTTCTTTAACCTCGGCAACCGGCTCGAATTCCTCCTCGGTAGGCGCTGACACCTCTTTAGCAATTTTTTCCGCTTCTTCAGGTGCCACTTCACCTTTGATTTCTGGCACCGGTACCGGTTCTTCGGCGACAGGCGTCGCTTCTTTCTCCGGCTCGGGAGTTACTGCTGCTTCTTTTTCTATTTCGGTTGGTGACGCTAGCTGTAAGGCCGGCGCTTTCTCTGGTGATACGATCTGTTTTTCGATCACTTTCTCCTCGATATCGAGTTCTCCTTTTTTCTCGGTCGGTTTCGCTACGGTCTCTACGACTTGCGTGACCACCGTTGTTGTTGTCGTTGTTATTGTTTCCACAGATATTTCGTCTTTTTCGGCGACTATTTTTTCTTCCAACTCTTCACCCGCTAACGATTCCTTGGAAGGAACTTTCGATATAGGTTCGGCGGCGATTTCGACGAGCTTAACTTCGTCTGCCGGTACCTCGTCTTCTAACTTATCGACTGTGACTGGCGGCATTACAATTTCTGCGGCTGGTTTTTCTTCTCCAACTGCGGTTACTTCCACAACCGGTGGTTCTTCCGCTTTGTCTGGACTGCGCGCGGCCTCCTTAATCTCCTCCTTCACCGCTACAACAGCCGGCTCCTCGGCGGCTACTAAAACTTCTGGTTTTTCTTCCTCTTCGGCCGGCGGTACGGTTGTCGGCAACGGTATTGCCGCTTCCTCGACCGGCCGTTCGGATGGTGTGATTAATTTTTCTTTGTCTACGACTGGTTCTGCAGCTTCTTTAACCTCGGCTACAAGCTCGATCTCCTCTTCGGCAGGCGCTAGAACCTCTTTCGAAATTTTCTCCGGTTCTTCCGGTGCAACTTCGGATTTGATTTCTGACGCCGGTTCCGGTTCGTCGGCGACAGACGTCGCTTCTTTTTCCGGCTCAGGAGTTACTGCTGCTTCTTTTTCTATTTCGGTTGGTGAGGCTAGCGGTAAGGCCGGCGCTTTCTCTGGTGATACGATCAGTTTTTCGATCACTTTCTCCTCGATCTCGAGATCTCCTAATTTCTCGGTCGTTTTCGCTGCGGTCTCTACGATTTGCGTGACCACCGTTGTTGTTGTCGTTGTTATTGTTTCTACAGATATTTCCTCTTTTTCGGCGACTATTTTTTCTTCCAACTCGTCACTTACTAACGATTCCTTGGAAGGAACTTTCGGTATAGGTTCGGCGGCGATTTCGACGAGCTTAACTTCGTCTACCGGTACCTCGTCTTCTAACTTATCGACTGTGACGGGCGGCTTTACACTTTCTGCGGCTGGTTTTTCTTCTTCAACTGCGGTTACTTCCACAACCGGTGGTTCTTCCGCTTTGTCTGGACTGCGCGCGGCCTCCTTAATCTCCTCCTTCACCGCTACAATAGCCGGCTCCTCGGCGGCTACAAAAACTTCTGGTTTTTCTTCCTCTTCGGCCGGCGGTACGGTTGTCGGCAACGGTATTGCCGCTTCCTCGACCGGCCGTTCGGATGGTGTGATTAATTTTTCTTTGTCTACGACTGGTTCTGCAGCTTCTTTAACCTCGGCTACCAGCTCGATTTCCTCTTCGGCAGGCGCTGGAACCTCTTTCGAAATTTTCTCCGGTTCTTCCGGTGCAACTTCGGATTTGATTTCTGACGCCGGTTCCGGTTCGTCGGCGACAGGCGTCGCTTCTTTTTCCGGCTCAGGAGTTACTGCTGCTTCTTTTTCTATTTCGGTTGGTGAGGCTATCGGTAAGGCCGGCGCTTTCTCTGGTGATACGATCAGTTTTTCGATCACTTTCTCCTCGATCTCGAGATCTCCTAATTTCTCGGTCGTTTTCGCTGCGGTTTCTACGACTTGCGTGACCACCGTTGTTGTTGTCGTTGTTATTGTTTCTACAGATATTTCACCTTTTTCGGCGACTATTTTTTCTTCAAACTCGTCACTTACTAACGATTCCTTGGAAGGAACTTTCGGTATAGGTTCGGCGGCGATTTCGACTAGCTTAACTTCGTCTACCGGTACCTCGTCTTCTAACTTATCGACTGTGACGGGCGGCTTTACACTTTCTGCGGCTGGTTTTTCTTCTTCAACTGCGGTTACTTCCTCAAACGGTGGTTCTTCCGCTTTGTCCGGACTGCGCGCGGCCTCCTTCGCCGCTACAACAGCCGGCTCCACGGCGGCTACAAAAACTTCTGGTTTTTCTTCCTCTTCGGCCGGCGGTACGGTTGTCGGCAACGGTATTGCCGCTTCCTCGACCGGCCGTTCGGATGGTATGACGAATTTTTCTTTGTCTACGACTGGTTCTGCAGCTTCTTTAACCTCGGCTACCGGCTCGAATTCCTCCTCGGTAGGCGCTGACACCTCTTTAGCAATTTTTTCCGCTTCTTCAGGTGCCACTTCGGCTGTGATTGCTGGCACCGGTAACGGTTCTTCGGCGACAGGCGTTGCTTCTTTCTCCGGCTCGGGAGTTGCTGCTGCTTCTTTTTCTATTTCGGTTGGTGACGCTAGCTGTAAGGCCGGCGCTTTCTCTGGTGATACGATCTGTTTTTCGATCACTTTCTCCTCGATATCGAGTTCTCCTTTTTTCTCGGTCGGTTTCGCTACGGTCTCTACGACTTGCGTGACCACCGTTGTTGTTGTCGTTGTTATTGTTTCCACAGATATTTCGTCTTTTTCGGCAACTATTTTTTCTTCCAACTCTTCACCCGCTAACGATTCCTTGGAAGGAACTTTCGATATAGGTTCGGCGGCGATTTCGACGAGCTTAACTTCGTCTGCCGGTACCTCGTCTTCTAACTTATCGACTGCGACGGGCGGCTTTACAATTTCTGCGGCTGGTTTTTCTTCTTCAACTGCGGTTACTTCCTCAACCGGTGGTTCTTCCGCTTTGTCCGGACTGCGCGCGGCCTTCTTCGCCGCTACAACCGCCGGCTCCTCGGCGGCTACAAAAACTTCTGGTTTTTCTTCCTCTTCGGCCGGCGGTACGGTTGTCGGCAACGGTATTGCCGCTTCCTCGACCGGCCGTTCGGGTGGTGTGATTAATATTTCTTTGTCTACGACTGGTTCTGCAGCTTCTTTAACCCCGGCTACCGGCTCGATTTCCTCTTCGGCAGGCGCTGGCACCTCTTTCGAAATTTTTTCTGGTTCTTCCGGTGCCACTTCGGCTTTGATTTCTGGTGCCGATACCAGTTCCTCGGCGACAGGCGTCGCTTCTTTTTCCGGCTCAGGAGTTACTGCTGCTCCTTTTTCTATTTCGGTTGGTGAGGCTAGCGGTAAGGCCGGCGCTTTCTCTGGTGATACGATCAGTTTTTCGAACACTTTCTCCTCGATCTCGAGATCTCCTAATTTCTCGGTCGTTTTCGCTGCGGTCTCTACGACTTGCGTGACCACCGTTGTTGCTGTCGTTGTTATTGTTTCTACAGATATTTCCTCTTTTTCGGCGACTATTTTTTCTTCCAACTCGTCACCCACTAACGATTCCTTGGAAGGAACTTTCGGTATAGGTTCGGCGGCGATTTCGACGAGCTTAACTTCGTCTACCGGTACCTCGTCTTCTAACTTATCGACTGTGACGGGCGGCTTTACAATTTCTCCGGCTGGTTTTTCTTCTTCAACTGCGGTTACTTCCTCAACCGGTGGTTCTTCCGCTTTGTCTGGACTGCGCGCGGCCTCCTTAATCTCCTCCTTCACCGCTACAACAGCCGGCTCCTCGGCGGCTACAAAAACTTCTGGTTTTTCTGCCTCTTCGGCCGACGGTACGGTTGTCGGCAACGGTATTGCCGCTTCCTCGACCGGCCGTTCGGATGGTGTGACTAATTTTTCTTTGTCTACGACTGGTTCAGCAGCTTCTTTAACCTCGGCTACCGGCTCGATTTCCTCTTCGGCAGGCGCTGGAACCTGTTTCGAAATTTTCTCCGGTTCTTCCGGTGCCACTTCGGATTTGATTTCTGACGCCGGTTCCGGTTCGTCGGCGACAGGCGTGGCTTCTTTTTCCGGCTCAGGAGTTACTGCTGCTTCTTTTTCTATTTCGGTTGGGGAGGCTAGCGGTAAGGCCGGCGCTTTCTCTGGTGATACGATCAGTTTTTCGATCACTTTCTCCTCGATCTCGAGATCTTCTAATTTCTCGGTCGTTTTCGCTGCGGTCTCTACGACTTGGGTGACCACCGTTGTTATTGTTTCTACAGATATTTCCTCTTTTTCGGCGACTATTTTTTCTTCCAACTCTTCACCCGGTAACGATTCCTTGGAAGCAACTTTCGGTATAGGTTCGGCGGCGATTTCGACGAGCTTAACTTCGTCTGCCGGTACCTCGTCTTCTAACTTATCGACGGTGACGGGCGGCTTTACAATTTCTGCGGCTGGTTTTTCTTCTTCAACTGCGGTTACTTCCTCAAACGGTGGTTCTTCAGCTTTATCCGGACTGCGCGCGGCCTCCTTCGCCGCTACAACAGCCGGCTCCACGGCGGCTACAAAAACTTCTGGTTTTTCTTCCTCTTCGGCCGGCGGTACGGTTGTCGGCAACGGTATTGCCGCTTCCTCGACCGGCCGTTCGGGTGGTGTGACTAATTTTTCTTTGTCTACGACTGGTTCTGCACCTTCTTTAACCTCGGCTACCGGCTCGAATTCCTCCTCGGTAGGCGCTGGCACCTCTTTAGCAATTTTTTCCGCTTCTTCAGGTGCCACTTCGGCTGTGATTTCCGGCACCGGTACCGGTTCTTCGGCGACAGGCGTCGCTTCTTTCTCCGGCTCGGGAGTTACTGCTGCTTCTTTTTCTATTTCGGTTGGTGACGCTAGCTGTAAGGCCGGCGCTTTCTCTGGTGATACGATCTGTTTTTCGATCACTTTCTCCTCGATATCGAGTTCTCCTTTTTTCTCGGTCGGTTTCGCTACGGTCTCTACGACTTGCGTGACCACCGTTGTTGTTGTCGTTGTTATTGTTTCCACAGATATTTCGTCTTTTTCGGCGACTATTTTTTCTTCCAACTCTTCACCCGCTAACGATTCCTTGGAAGGAACTTTCGATATAGGTTCGGCGGCGATTTCGACGAGCTTAACTTCGTCTGACGGTACCTCGTCTTCTAACTTATCGACTGTGACGGGCGGCATTACAATTTCTGCGGCTGGTTTTTCTTCTTCAACTGCGGTTACTTCCACAACCGGTGGTTCTTCCGCTTTGTCTGGACTGCGCGCGGCCTCCTTAATCTCCTCCTTCACCGCTACAACAGCCGGCTCCTCGGCGGCTACAAAAACTTCTGGTTTTTCTTCCTCTTCGGCCGGCGGTACGGTTGTCGGCAACGGTATTGCCGCTTCCTCGACCGGCCGTTTGGATGGTGTGATTAATTTTTCTTTGTCTACGACTGGTTCTGCAGCTTCTTTAACCTCGGCTACCGGCTCGATTTCCTCTTCGGCAGGCGCTGGAACCTCTTTCGAAATTTTCTCCGGTTCTTCCGGTGCAACTTCGGATTTGATTTCTGACGCCGGTTCCGGTTCGTCGGCGACAGGCGTCGCTTCTTTTTCCGGCTCAAGAGTTACTGCTGCTTCTTTTTCTATTTCGGTTGGTGAAGCTAGCGGTAAGGCCGGCGCTTTCTCTGGTGATACGATCAGTTTTTCGATCACTTTCTCCTCGATCTCGAGATCTCCTAATTTCTCGGTCGTTTTCGCTGCGGTCTCTACGACTTGCGTGACCACCGTTGTTGTTGTCGTTGTTATTGTTTCTACAGATATTTCCTCTTTTTCGGCGACCATTTTTTCTTCCAACTCGTCACTTACTAACGATTCCTTGGAAGGAACTTTCGGTATAGGTTCGGCGGCGATTTCGACGAGCTTAACTTCGTCTACCGGTACCTCGTCTTCTAACTTATCGACTGTGACGGGCGGCTTTACACTTTCTGCGGCTGGTTTTTCTTCTTCAACTGCGGTTACTTCCTCAAACGGTGGTTCTTCCGCTTTGTCCGGACTGCGCGCGGCCTCCTTCGCCGCTACAACAGCCGGCTCCACGGCGGCTACAAAAACTTCTGGTTTGGCTTCCTCTTCGGCCGGTGGTACGGTTGTCGGCAACGGTATTGCCGCTTCCTCGACCGGCCTTTCGGGTGGTGTGACTAATTTTTCTTTGTCTACGACTGGTTCTGCAGCTTCTTTAACCTCGGCAACCGGCTCGAATTCCTCCTCGGTAAGCGCTGGAACCTCTTTCGAAATTTTCTCCGGTTCTTCCGGTGCCACTTCGGATTTGATTTCTGACACCGGTTCCGGTTCGTCGGCGACAGGCGTCGCTTCTTTTTCCGGCTCAGGAGTTACTGCTGCTTCTTTTTCTATTTCGGTTGGTGAGGCTAGCGGTAAGGCCGGCGCTTTCTCTGGTGATACGATCAGTTTTTCGATCACTTTCTCCTCGATCTCGAGATCTCCTAATTTCTCGGTCGTTTTCGCTGCGGTCTCTACGACTTGCGTGACCACCGTTGTTGTTGTCGTTGTTATTGTTTCTACAGATATTTCGTCTTTTTCGGCGACCATTTTTTCTTCCAACTCGTCACTTACTAACGATTCCTTGGAAGGAACTTTCGGTATAGGTTCGGCGGCGATTTCGACGAGCTTAACTTCGTCTACCGGTACCTCGTCTTCTAACTTATCGACTGTGACGGGCGGCGGCTTTACACTTTCTGCGGCTGGTTTTTCTTCTTCAACTGCGGTTACTTCCTCAAACGGTGGTTCTTCCGCTTTGTCCGGACTGCGCGCGGCCTCCTTCGCCGCTACAACAGCCGGCTCCACGGCGGCTACAAAAACTTCTGGTTTGGCTTCCTCTTCGGCCGGTGGTACGGTTGTCGGCAACGGTATTGCCGCTTCCTCGACCGGCCTTTCGGGTGGTGTGACTAATTTTTCTTTGTCTACGACTGGTTCTGCAGCTTCTTTAACCTCGGCAACCGGCTCGAATTCCTCCTCGGTAGGCGCTGACACCTCTTTAGCAATTTTTTCCGCTTCTTCAGGTGCCACTTCACCTTTGATTTCTGGCACCGGTACCGGTTCTTCGGCGACAGGCGTCGCTTCTTTCTCCGGCTCGGGAGTTACTGCTGCTTCTTTTTCTATTTCGGTTGGTGACGCTAGCTGTAAGGCCGGCGCTTTCTCTGGTGATACGATCTGTTTTTCGATCACTTTCTCCTCGATATCGAGTTCTCCTTTTTTCTCGGTCGGTTTCGCTACGGTCTCTACGACTTGCGTGACCACCGTTGTTGTTGTCGTTGTTATTGTTTCCACAGATATTTCGTCTTTTTCGGCGACTATTTTTTCTTCCAACTCTTCACCCGCTAACGATTCCTTGGAAGGAACTTTCGATATAGGTTCGGCGGCGATTTCGACGAGCTTAACTTCGTCTGCCGGTACCTCGTCTTCTAACTTATCGACTGTGACTGGCGGCATTATAATTTCTGCGGCTGGTTTTTCTTCTCCAACTGCGGTTACTTCCACAACCGGTGGTTCTTCCGCTTTGTCTGGACTGCGCGCGGCCTCCTTAATCTCCTCCTTCACCGCTACAACAGCCGGCTCCTCGGCGGCTACTAAAACTTCTGGTTTTTCTTCCTCTTCGGCCGGCGGTACGGTTGTCGGCAACGGTATTGCCGCTTCCTCGACCGGCCGTTCGGATGGTGTGATTAATTTTTCTTTGTCTACGACTGGTTCTGCAGCTTCTTTAACCTCGGCTACAAGCTCGATCTCCTCTTCGGCAGGCGCTAGAACCTCTTTCGAAATTTTCTCCGGTTCTTCCGGTGCAACTTCGGATTTGATTTCTGACGCCGGTTCCGGTTCGTCGGCGACAGACGTCGCTTCTTTTTCCGGCTCAGGAGTTACTGCTGCTTCTTTTTCTATTTCGGTTGGTGAGGCTAGCGGTAAGGCCGGCGCTTTCTCTGGTGATACGATCAGTTTTTCGATCACTTTCTCCTCGATCTCGAGATCTCCTAATTTCTCGGTCGTTTTCGCTGCGGTCTCTACGATTTGCGTGACCACCGTTGTTGTTGTCGTTGTTATTGTTTCTACAGATATTTCCTCTTTTTCGGCGACTATTTTTTCTTCCAACTCGTCACTTACTAACGATTCCTTGGAAGGAACTTTCGGTATAGGTTCGGCGGCGATTTCGACGAGCTTAACTTCGTCTACCGGTACCTCGTCTTCTAACTTATCGACTGTGACGGGCGGCTTTACACTTTCTGCGGCTGGTTTTTCTTCTTCAACTGCGGTTACTTCCACAACCGGTGGTTCTTCCGCTTTGTCTGGACTGCGCGCGGCCTCCTTAATCTCCTCCTTCACCGCTACAATAGCCGGCTCCTCGGCAGCTACA
Organism: Lycorma delicatula; assembly: GCF_047948215.1. Taxonomy (NCBI): domain Eukaryota; kingdom Metazoa; phylum Arthropoda; class Insecta; order Hemiptera; family Fulgoridae; genus Lycorma; species Lycorma delicatula. The sequence goes on along the minus strand of NC_134457.1, from coordinate 112,655,357 downwards.
AAAACTTCTGGTTTTTCTTCCTCTTCGGCCGGCGGTACGGTTGTCGGCAACGGTATTGCCGCTTCCTCGACCGGCCGTTCGGATGGTGTGATTAATTTTTCTTTGTCTACGACTGGTTCTGCAGCTTCTTTAACCTCGGCTACCAGCTCGATTTCCTCTTCGGCAGGCGCTGGAACCTCTTTCGAAATTTTCTCCGGTTCTTCCGGTGCAACTTCGGATTTGATTTCTGACGCCGGTTCCGGTTCGTCGGCGACAGGCGTCGCTTCTTTTTCCGGCTCAGGAGTTACTGCTGCTTCTTTTTCTATTTCGGTTGGTGAGGCTATCGGTAAGGCCGGCGCTTTCTCTGGTGATACGATCAGTTTTTCGATCACTTTCTCCTCGATCTCGAGATCTCCTAATTTCTCGGTCGTTTTCGCTGCGGTTTCTACGACTTGCGTGACCACCGTTGTTGTTGTCGTTGTTATTGTTTCTACAGATATTTCACCTTTTTCGGCGACTATTTTTTCTTCAAACTCGTCACTTACTAACGATTCCTTGGAAGGAACTTTCGGTATAGGTTCGGCGGCGATTTCGACTAGCTTAACTTCGTCTACCGGTACCTCGTCTTCTAACTTATCGACTGTGACGGGCGGCTTTACACTTTCTGCGGCTGGTTTTTCTTCTTCAACTGCGGTTACTTCCTCAAACGGTGGTTCTTCCGCTTTGTCCGGACTGCGCGCGGCCTCCTTCGCCGCTACAACAGCCGGCTCCACGGCGGCTACAAAAACTTCTGGTTTTTCTTCCTCTTCGGCCGGCGGTACGGTTGTCGGCAACGGTATTGCCGCTTCCTCGACCGGCCGTTCGGATGGTATGACGAATTTTTCTTTGTCTACGACTGGTTCTGCAGCTTCTTTAACCTCGGCTACCGGCTCGAATTCCTCCTCGGTAGGCGCTGACACCTCTTTAGCAATTTTTTCCGCTTCTTCAGGTGCCACTTCGGCTGTGATTGCTGGCACCGGTAACGGTTCTTCGGCGACAGGCGTTGCTTCTTTCTCCGGCTCGGGAGTTGCTGCTGCTTCTTTTTCTATTTCGGTTGGTGACGCTAGCTGTAAGGCCGGCGCTTTCTCTGGTGATACGATCTGTTTTTCGATCACTTTCTCCTCGATATCGAGTTCTCCTTTTTTCTCGGTCGGTTTCGCTACGGTCTCTACGACTTGCGTGACCACCGTTGTTGTTGTCGTTGTTATTGTTTCCACAGATATTTCGTCTTTTTCGGCAACTATTTTTTCTTCCAACTCTTCACCCGCTAACGATTCCTTGGAAGGAACTTTCGATATAGGTTCGGCGGCGATTTCGACGAGCTTAACTTCGTCTGCCGGTACCTCGTCTTCTAACTTATCGACTGCGACGGGCGGCTTTACAATTTCTGCGGCTGGTTTTTCTTCTTCAACTGCGGTTACTTCCTCAACCGGTGGTTCTTCCGCTTTGTCCGGACTGCGCGCGGCCTTCTTCGCCGCTACAACAGCCGGCTCCTCGGCGGCTACAAAAACTTCTGGTTTTTCTTCCTCTTCGGCCGGCGGTACGGTTGTCGGCAACGGTATTGCCGCTTCCTCGACCGGCCGTTCGGGTGGTGTGATTAATATTTCTTTGTCTACGACTGGTTCTGCAGCTTCTTTAACCCCGGCTACCGGCTCGATTTCCTCTTCGGCAGGCGCTGGCACCTCTTTCGAAATTTTTTCTGGTTCTTCCGGGGCCACTTCGGCTTTGATTTCTGGTGCCGATACCAGTTCCTCGGCGACAGGCGTCGCTTCTTTCTCCGGGTCGGGAGTTACTGCTGCTTCTTTTTCTATTTCGGATGGTGACGCTAGCGGTAAGGCCGGCGCTTTCTCTGGTGATATGATCTGTGCTTCGATCACTTTCTCCTCGATATCGAGATCTTCTATTTTCTCGGTTTGTTTCGCTACGGTATCTACGACTTGCGTGACCACCGTTGTTGTTGTCGTTGTTATTGTTTCTACAGAAATTTCGTCTTTTTCAGCGACTATTTTTTCTTCCAACTCGTCACTTACTAACGATTCCTTGGAAGGAACTTTCGGTATAGGTTCGGCGGCGATATCGACGAGCTTAACTTCGTCTACCGGTACCTCGTCTTCTAACTTATCGACTGTGACGGGCGGCTTTACACTTTCTGCGGCTGGTTTTTCTTCTTCAACTGCGGTTACTTCCTCAAACGGTGGTTCTTCCGCTTTGTCCGGACTGCGCGCGGCCTCCTTCGCCGCTACAACAGCCGGCTCCACGGCGGCTACAAAAACTTCTGGTTTGGCTTCCTCTTCGGCCGGCGGTACGGTTGTCGGCAACGGTAATGCCGCTTCCTCGACCGGCCTTTCGGGTGGTGTGACTAATTTTTCTTTGTCTACGACTGGTTCTGCAGCTTCTTTAACCTCGGCAACCGGCTCGAATTCCTTCTCGGTAGGCGCTGACACCTCTTTAGCAATTTTTTCCGCTTCTTCAGGTGCCACTTCGGCTGTGATTTCTGGCACCGGCACCGGTTCTTCGGCGACAGGCGTCGCTTCTTTCTCCGGCTCGGGAGTTACTGCTGCTTCTTTTTCTATTTCGGTTGGTGACGCCAGCTGTAAGGCCGGCGCTTTCGCTGGTGATACGATCAGTTTTTCGAACACTTTCTCCTCGATCTCGAGATCTCCTAATTTCTCGGTCGTTTTCGCTGCCGTCTCTACGACTTGCGTGACCACCGTTGTTGCTGTCGTTGTTATTGTTTCTACAGATATTTCGTCTTTTTCGGCGACTATTTTTTCTTCCAACTCGTCACCCACTAACGATTCCTTGGAAGGAACTTTCGGTATAGGTTCGGCGGCGATTTCGACGAGCTTGACTTCGTCTACCGGTACCTCGTCTTCTAACTTATCGACTGTGACGGGCGGCTTTACAATTTCTGCGGCTGGTTTTTCTTCTTCAACTGCGGTTACTTCCTCAAACGGTGGTTCTTCCGATTTGTCCGGACTGCGCGCGGCCTCCTTCGCCGCTACAACAGCCGGCTCCACGGCGGCTACAAAAACTTCTGGTTTTTCTGCCTCTTCGGCCGACGGTACGGTTGTCGGCAACGGTATTGCCGCTTCCTCGACCGGCCGTTCGGATGGTGTGACTAATTTTTCTTTGTCTACGACTGGTTCAGCAGCTTCTTTAACCTCGGCTACCGGCTCGATTTCCTCTTCGGCAGGCGCTGGAACCTGTTTCGAAATTTTCTCCGGTTCTTCCGGTGCCACTTCGGATTTGATTTCTGACGCCGGTTCCGGTTCGTCGGCGACAGGCGTCGCTTCTTTTTCCGGCTCAGGAGTTACTGCTGCTTCTTTTTCTATTTCGGTTGGGGAGGCTAGCGGTAAGGCCGGCGCTTTCTCTGGTGATACGATCAGTTTTTCGATCACTTTCTCCTCGATCTCGAGATCTTCTAATTTCTCGGTCGTTTTCGCTGCGGTCTCTACGACTTGGGTGACCACCGTTGTTATTGTTTCTACAGATATTTCCTCTTTTTCGGCGACTATTTTTTCTTCCAACTCTTCACCCGGTAACGATTCCTTGGAAGGAACTTTCGGTATAGGTTCGGCGGCGATTACGACGAGCTTAACTTCGTCTGCCGGTACCTCGTCTTCTAACTTATCGACTGTGACGGGCGGCTTTACAATTTCTGCGGCTGGTTTTTCTTCTTCAACTGCGGTTACTTCCTCAACCGGTGGTTCTTCCGCTTTGTCTGGACTGCGCGCGGCCTCCTTAATCTCCTCCTTCACCGCTACAACAGCCGGCTCCTCGGCGGCTACAAAAACTTCTGGTTTTTCTTCCTCTTCGGCCGGCGGTACGGTTGTCGGCAACGGTATTGCCGCTTCCTCGACTGGCCGTTCGGGTGGTGTGACTAATTTTTCTTTGTCTACGACTGGTTCTGCACCTTCTTTAACCTCGGCTACCGGCTCGAATTCCTCCTCGGTAGGCGCTGGCACCCCTTTAGCAATTTTTTCCGCTTCTTCAGGTGCCACTTCGGCTGTGATTTCTGGCACCGGTACCGGTTCTTCGGCGACAGGCGTCGCTTCTTTTTCCGGCTCAGGAGTTACCGCTGCATCTTTTTCTATTTCGGTTGGTGAGGCTAGCGGTAAGGCCGGCGCTTTCTCTGGTGATACGATCAGTTTTTCGATCACTTTCTCCTCGATCTCGGGATCACCTAATTTCTCTGTCGTTTTCGCTGCGGTCTCTACGACTTGCGTGACCACATTTGTTGTTGTCGTTGTTGTTGTTTCTACAGATATTTCCTCTTTTTCGGCGACTATTGTTTCTTCCAAATCTTCACCCGCTAACGATTCCTTGGAAGCAACTTTCGGTATAGGTTCGGCGGCGATTTCGACGAGCTTAACTTCGTCTGCCGGTACCTCGTCTTCTAACTTATCGACTGTGACGGGCGGCTTTACAATTTCTGCGGCTGGTTTTTCTTCTTCAACTGCGGTTACTTCCTCAAACGGTGGTTCTTCAGCTTTATCCGGACTGCGCGCGGCCTCCTTCGCCGCTACAACAGCCGGCTCCACGGCGGCTACAAAAACTTCTGGTTTTTCTTCCTCTTCGGCCGGCGGTACGGTTGTCGGCAACGGTATTGCCGCTTCCTCGACCGGCCGTTCGGGTGGTGTGACTAATTTTTCTTTGTCTACGACTGGTTCTGCACCTTCTTTAACCTCGGCTACCGGCTCGATTTCCTCTTCGGCAGGCGCTGGAACCTCTTTCGAAATTTTCTCCGGTTCTTCCGGTGCCACTTCGGATTTGATTTCTGACGCCGGTTCCGGTTCGTCGGCGACAGGCGTCGCTTCTTTTTCCGGCTCAGGAGTTACTGCTGCTTCTTTTTCTATTTCGGTTGGGGAGGCTAGCGGTAAGGCCGGCGCTTTCTCTGGTGATACGATCAGTTTTTCGATCACTTTCTCCTCGATCTCGAGATCTTCTAATTTCTCGGTCGTTTTCGCTGCGGTCTCTACGACTTGGGTGACCACCGTTGTTATTGTTTCTACAGATATTTCCTCTTTTTCGGCGACCATTTTTTCTTCCAACTCGTCACTTACTAACGATTCCTTGGAAGGAACTTTCGGTATAGGTTCGGCGGCGATTTCGACGAGCTTAACTTCGTCTACCGGTACCTCGTCTTCTAACTTATCGACTGTGACGGGCGGCTTTACACTTTCTGCGGCTGGTTTTTCTTCTTCAACTGCGGTTACTTCCTCAAACGGTGGTTCTTCCGCTTTGTCCGGACTGCGCGCGGCCTCCTTCGCCGCTACAACAGCCGGCTCCACGGCGGCTACAAAAACTTCTGGTTTGGCTTCCTCTTCGGCCGGCGGTACGGTTGTCGGCAACGGTATTGCCGCTTCCTCGACCGGCCTTTCGGGTGGTGTGAATAATTTTTCTTTGTCTACGACTGGTTCTGCAGCTTCTTTAACCTCGGCAACCGGCTCGAATTCCTCGTCGGTAGGCGCTGACACCTCTTTAGCAATTTTTTCCGCATCTTCAGGTGCCACTTCGGATTTGATTTCTGACGCCGGTTCCGGTTCGTCGGCGACAGGCGTCGCTTCTTTTTCCGGCTCAGGAGTTACTGCTGCTTCTTTTTCTATTTCGGTTGGTGAGGCTAGCGGTAAGGCCGGCGCTTTCTCTGGTGATACGATCAGTTTTTCGATCACTTTCTCCTCGATCTCGAGATCTCCTAATTTCTCGGTCGTTTTCGCTGCGGTCTCTACGACTTGCGTGACCACCGTTGTTGTTGTCGTTGTTATTGTTTCTACAGATATTTCGTCTTTTTCGGCGACTATTTTTTCTTCCAACTCGTCACCCACTAACGATTCCTTGGAAGGAACTTTCGGTATAGGTTCGGCGGCGATTTCGACGAGCTTAACTTCGTCTACCAGTACCTCGTCTTCTAACTTATCGACTGTGACGGGCGGCTTTACAATTTCTGCGGCTGGTTTTTCTTCTTCAACTGCGGTTACTTCCTCAAACGGTGGTTCTACCGCTTTGTCCGGACCGCGCGCGGCCTCCTTCGCCGCTACAACAGCCGGCTCCACGGCGGCTACAAAAACTTCTGGTTTGGCTTCCTCTTCGGCCGGCGGTACGGTTGTCGGCAACGGTATTGCCGCTTCCTCGACCGGCCTTTCGGGTGGTGTGACGAATTTTTCTTTGTCTACGACTGGTTCTGCAGCTTCTTTAACCTCGGCTACCGGCTCGAATTCCTCCTCGGTAGGCGCTGACACCTCTTTAGCAATTTTTTCCGCTTCTTCAGGTGCCACTTCGGCTGTGATTGCTGGCACCGGTAACGGTTCTTCGGCGACAGGCGTCGCTTCTTTCTCCGGCTCGGGACTTGCTGCTGCTTCTTTTTCTATTTCGGTTGGTGACGCTAGCTGTAAGGCCGGCGCTTTCTCTGGTGATACGATCTGTTTTTCGATCACTTTCTCCTCGATATCGAGTTCTCCTTTTTTCTCGGTCGGTTTCGCTACGGTCTCTACGACTTGCGTGACCACCGTTGTTGTTGTCGTTGTTATTGTTTCCACAGATATTTCGTCTTTTTCGGCAACTATTTTTTCTTCCAACTCTTCACCCGCTAACGATTCCTTGGAAGGAACTTTCGATATAGGTTCGGCGGCGATTTCGACGAGCTTAACTTCGTCTGCCGGTACCTCGTCTTCTAACTTATCGACTGCGACGGGCGGCTTTACAATTTCTGCGGCTGGTTTTTCTTCTTCAACTGCGGTTACTTCCTCAACCGGTGGTTCTTCCGCTTTGTCCGGACTGCGCGCGGCCTTCTTCGCCGCTACAACAGCCGGCTCCTCGGCGGCTACAAAAACTTCTGGTTTTTCTTCCTCTTCGGCCGGCGGTACGGTTGTCGGCAACGGTATTGCCGCTTCCTCGACCGGCCGTTCGGGTGGTGTGATTAATATTTCTTTGTCTACGACTGGTTCTGCAGCATCTTTAACCCCGGCTACCGGCTCGATTTCCTCTTCGGCAGGCGCTGGCACCTCTTTCGAAATTTTTTCTGGTTCTTCCGGGGCCACTTCGGCTTTGATTTCTGGTGCCGATACCAGTTCCTCGGCGACAGGCGTCGCTTCTTTCTCCGGGTCGGGAGTTACTGCTGCTTCTTTTTCTATTTCGGATGGTGACGCTAGCGGTAAGGCCGGCGCTTTCTCTGGTGATATGATCTGTGCTTCGATCACTTTCTCCTCGATATCGAGATCTTCTATTTTCTCGGTTTGTTTCGCTACGGTATCTACGACTTGCGTGACCACCGTTGTTGTTGTCGTTGTTATTGTTTCTACAGAAATTTCGTCTTTTTCAGCGACTATTTTTTCTTCCAACTCGTCACTTACTAACGATTCCTTGGAAGGAACTTTCGGTATAGGTTCGGCGGCGATATCGACGAGCTTAACTTCGTCTACCGGTACCTCGTCTTCTAACTTATCGACTGTGACGGGCGGCTTTACACTTTCTGCGGCTGGTTTTTCTTCTTCAACTGCGGTTACTTCCTCAAACGGTGGTTCTTCCGCTTTGTCCGGACTGCGCGCGGCCTCCTTCGCCGCTACAACAGCCGGCTCCACGGCGGCTACAAAAACTTCTGGTTTGGCTTCCTCTTCGGCCGGCGGTACGGTTGTCGGCAACGGTAATGCCGCTTCCTCGACCGGCCTTTCGGGTGGTGTGACTAATTTTTCTTTGTCTACGACTGGTTCTGCAGCTTCTTTAACCTCGGCAACCGGCTCGAATTCCTTCTCGGTAGGCGCTGACACCTCTTTAGCAATTTTTTCCGCTTCTTCAGGTGCCACTTCGGCTGTGATTTCTGGCACCGGCACCGGTTCTTCGGCGACAGGCGTCGCTTCTTTCTCCGGCTCGGGAGTTACTGCTGCTTCTTTTTCTATTTCGGTTGGTGACGCCAGCTGTAAGGCCGGCGCTTTCGCTGGTGATACGATCTGTTTTTCGATCACTTTCTCCTCGATATCGAGTTCTCCTTTTTTCTCGGTCGTTTTCGCTGCGGTCTCTACGACTTGCGTGACCACCGTTGTTGTTGTCGTTGTTATTGTTTCCACAGATATTTCGTCTTTTTCGGCGACTATTTTTTCTTCCAACTCTTCACCCGCTAACGATTCCTTGGAAGGAACTTTCGGTATAGGTTCGGCGGCGATTTCGACGAGCTTAACTTCGTCTGCCGGTACCTCGTCTTCTAACTTATCGACTGCGACGGGCGGCTTTACAATTTCTGCGGCTGGTTTTTCTTCTTCAACTGCGGTTACTTCCTCAACCGGTGGTTCTTCCGCTTCGTCCGGACTGCGCGCGGCCTCCTTCGCCGCTACAGCAGCCGGCTCCTCGGCGGCTACAAAAACTTCTGGTTTGGCTTCCTCTTCGGCCGGCGGTACGGTTGTCGGCAACGGTATTGCCGCTTCCTCGATCGGCCGTTCGGGTGGTGTGATTAATTTTTCTTTGTCTACGACTGGTTCTGCAGCTTCTTTAACCTCGGCTACCGGCTCTAATTCCTCCTCGGTAGGCGCTGACACCTCTTTACCAATTTTTTCCGTTTCATCAGGTACCACTTCGGCTTTGATTTCTGGCGCCGGTATTGGTTCCTCGGCGACAGGAGTTGCTTCTTTCTCCGGCTCGGGAGTTACTGCTGCTTCTTTTTCTATTTCGGTTGGTGAGGCTAGCGGTAAGGCCGGCGCTTTCTCTGGTGATACGATCTGTTTTTCGAGCACTTTCCCCTCGATATCGAGTTCTCCTATTTTCTCGGTTTGTTTCGCTACGGTCTCTACGACTTGCGTGACCACCTTTGTTGTTGTTGTCGTTGTTATTGTTTCCACAGATATTTCGTCTTTTTCGGCGACTATTTTTTCTTCCAACTCTTCACCCGCTAACGATTCCTTGGAAGGAACTTTCGATTTAGGTTCGGCGGCGATTTCGACGAGCTTAACTTCGTCTGCCGGTACCTCGTCTTCTAACTTATCGACTGTGACGGGCGGCTTTACAATTTCTGCGGCTGGTTTTTCTTCTTCAACAGCGGTAACTTCCTCAACCGGTGGTTCTTCCGCTTTGTCCGGACTGCGCGCGGCCTCCTTCGCCGCTACAACAGCCGGCTCCACGGCGGCTACAAAAACTTCTGGTTTGGCTTCCTCTTCGGCCGGCGGTACAGTTGTCGGCAACGGTATTGCCGCTTCCTCGGCCGACCGTTCGGGTGGTGTGACTAATTTTTCTTTGTCTACGACTGGTTCTGCAGCTTCTTTAACCTCGGCTACCGGCTCGAATTCCTCCTCGGTAGGCGCTGACACCTCTTTAGCAATTTTTTCCGCTTCTTCAGGTGCCACTTCGGCTTTGATTTCTGGCAGCGGTACCAGTTCTTCGGCGACAGGCGTCGCTTCTTTCTCTGGCTCGGGAGTTACTGCAGCTTCTTTTTCTATTTCGGTTGGTGACGCTAGCGGTAAGGCCGGCGTTTTCTCTGGTGAAACGATCTGTTTTTCGATCACTTTCTCCTCGATCTCAAGATCTTCTATTTTCTCGGTTTGTTTCGCTACGGTCTCTACGACTTGCGTGACCACCTTTGTTGTTAATGTCGTTGTTATTGTTTCCACAGGTATTTCGTCTTTTTCGGCGACTATTTTTTCTTCCAACTCTTCACCCGCTAACGATTCCTTGGAAGGAACTTTCGGTATAGGTTCGGCGGCGATTTCGACGAGCTTAACTTCGTCTGCCGGTACCTCGTCTTCTAACTTATCGACTGTGACGGGCGGCTTTACAATTTCTGCGGCTGGTTTTTCTTCTTCAACTGCGGTTACTTCCACAACCGGTGGTTCTTCCGCTTTGTCTGGACTGCGCGCGGCCTCCTTAATCTCCTCCTTCATCGCTACAATAGCCGGCTCCTCGGCGGCTACAAAAACTTCTGGTTTTTCTTCCTCTTCGGCCGGCGGTACGGTTGTCGGCAACGGTATTGCCGCTTCCTCGACCGGCCGTTCGGATGGTGTGATTAATTTTTCTTTGTCTACGACTGGTTCTGCAGCTTCTTTAACCCCGGCTACCGGTTCGATTTCCTCTTCGGCAGGCGCCGGCACCTCTTTCAAAATTTTTTCCGGTTCTTCCGGGGCCACTTCGGCTTTGATTTCTGGTGCCGATACCGGTTCCTCGGCGACAGGCGTCGCTTCTTTCTCCGGCTCGGGAGTTACTGCTGCTTCTTTTTCTATTTCGGATGGTGACGCTAGCGGTAAGGCCGGCGCTTTCTCTGGTGATATGATCTGTTTTTCGATCACTTTCTCCTCGATATCGAGATCTCCTAATTTCTCGGTCGGTTTCGCTGCGGTCTCTACGACTTGCGTGACCACCGTTGTTGTTGTCGTTGTTATTGTTTCTACAGAAATTTCGTCTTTTTCGGCGACTATTTTTTCTTCCAACTCTTCACCCGCTAACGATTCCTTGGAAGGAACTTTCAGTATAGGTTCGGCGGCGATTTCGACGAGCTTAACTTCGTCTGCCGGTACCTCGTCTTCTAACTTATCAACTGTGACGGGCGGCTTTACAATTTCTGCGGCTGGTTTTTCTTCTTCAACAGCGGTAACTTCCTCAACCGGTGGTTCTTCCGCTTTGTCCGGACTGCGCGCGGCCTCCTTCGCCGCTACAACAGCCGGCTCCACGGCGGCTACAAAAACGTCTGGTTTGGCTTCCTCTGCGGCCGGCGTTACGGTTGTCGGCAACGGTATTGCCGCTTCCTCAACCGGCCGTTCGTGTGGTGTGATTAATTTTTCTTTGTCTACGACTGGTTCTGCAGCTTCTTTAACCCCGGCTACCGGCTCGATTTCCTCTTCGGCAGGCGCTGGCACCTCTTTCAAAATGTTTTCCGCATCTTCAGGTGCCACTTCGGCTGTGATTTCTGGCACCGGTACCGGTTCTTCGGCGACAGGCGTCGCTTCTTTCTCCGGCTCGGGAGTTACTGCTGCTTCTTTTTCTATTTCGGTTGGTGACGCCAGCTGTAAGGCCGGCGCTTTCGCTGGTGATATGATCTGTTTTTCGATCACTTTCTCCTCGATATCGAGATCTCCTAATTTCTCGGTCGGTTTCGCTGCGGTCTCTACGACTTGCGTGACCACCGTTGTTGTTGTCGTTGTTATTGTTTCTACAGAAATTTCGTCTTTTTCGGCGACTATTTTTTCTTCCAACTCTTCACCCGCTAACGATTCCTTGGAAGGAACTTTCGGTATAGGTTCGTCGGCGATTTCGACGAGCTTAACTTCGTCTGCCGGTACCTCGTCTTCTAACTTATCGACTGTGACGGGCGGCTTTACAATTTCTGCGGCTGGTTTTTCTTCTTCAACAGCGGTAACTTCCTCAACCGGTGGTTCTTCCGCTTTGTCCGGACTGCGCGCGGCCTCCTTCGCCGCTACAACAGCCGGCTCCACGGCGGCTACAAAAACTTCTGGTTTGGCTTCCTCTTCGGCCGGCGGTACGGTTGTCGGCAACGGTATTGCCGCTTCCTCAACCGGCCGTTCGGGTGGTGTGATTAATTTTTCTTTGTCTACGACTGGTTCTGCAGCTTCTTTAACCCCGGCTACCGGCTCGATTTCCTCTTCGGCAGGCGCTGGCACCTCTTTCAAAATTTTTTCCGGTTCTTCCGGGGCCACTTCGGCTTTGATTTCTGGTGCCGATACCGGTTCCTCGGCGACAGGCGTCGCTTCTTTCTCCGGCTCGGGAGTTACTGCTGCTTCTTTTTCTATTTCGGATGGTGACGCTAGCGGTAAGGCCGGCGCTTTCTCTGGTGATATGATCTGTTTTTCGATCACTTTCTCCTCGATATCAAGATCTCCTAATTTCTCGGTCGGTTTCGCTGCGGTCTCTACGACTTGGGTGACCACCGTTGTTGTTGTCGTTGTTATTGTTTCTACAGAAATTTCGTCTTTTTCGGCGACTATTTTTTCTTCCAACTCTTCACCCGCTAACGATTCCTTGGAAGGAACTTTCGGTATAGGTTCGGCGGCGATTTCGACGAGCTTAACTTCGTCTGCCGGTACCTCGTCTTCTAACTTATCGACTGTAACGGGCGGCTTTACAATTTCTGCGGCTGGTTTTTCTTCTTCAACTGAGGTTATTTCCTCAAACGGTGGTTCTTCCGCTTTGTCCGGACTGCGCGCGGCCTTCTTAATCTCCTCCTTCACCGCTACAGCAGCCAGCTCCTCGGCGGCTACAAAAACTTCTGGTTTGGCTTCCTCTTCGGCCGGCGGTACGGTTGTCGGCAACGGTATTGCCGCTTCCTCGATCGCCCGTTCGGGTGGTGTGATTAATTTTTCTTTGTCTACGACTGGTTCTGCAGCTTCTTTAACCTCGGCTACCAGTTCTAATTCCTCCTCGGTAGGCGCTGACACCTCTTTACCAATTTTTTCCGTTTCATCAGGTACCACTTCGGCTTTGATTTCTGGCGCCGGTATTGGTTCCTCGGCGACAGGAGTTGCTTCTTTCTCCGGCTCGGGAGTTACTGCTGCTTCTTTTTCTATTTCGGATGGTGACGCTAGCGGTAAGGCCGGCGCTTTCTCTGGTGATATGATCTGTTTTTCGATCACTTTCTCCTCGATATCGAGATCTCCTAATTTCTCGGTCGGTTTCGCTGCGGTCTCTACGACTTGCGTGACCACCGTTGTTGTTGTCGTTGTTATTGTTTCTACAGAAATTTCGTCTTTTTCGGCGACTATTTTTTCTTCCAACTCTTCACCCGCTAACGATTCCTTGGAAGGAACTTTCGGTATAGGTTCGGCGGCGATTTCGACGAGCTTAACTTCGTCTGCCGGTACCTCGTCTTCTAACTTATCGACTGTGACGGGCGGCTTTACAATTTCTGCGGCTGGTTTTTCTTCTTCAACAGCGGTAACTTCCTCAACCGGTGGTTCTTCCGCTTTGTCCGGACTGCGCGCGGCCTCCTTCGCCGCTACAACAGCCGGCTCCACGGCGGCTACAAAAACTTCTGGTTTGGCTTCCTCTTCGGCCGGCAGTACGGTTGTCGGCAACGGTATTGCCGCTTCCTCAACCGGCCGTTCGGGTGGTGTGATTAATTTTTCTTTGTCTACGACTGGTTCTGCAGCTTCTTTAACACCGGCTACCGGCTCGATTTCCTCTTCGGCAGGCGCTGGCACCTCTTTCAAAATGTTTTCCGGTTTTTCCGGGGCCACTTCGGCTTTGATTTCTGGTGCCGATACCGGTTCCTCGGCGACAGGCGTCGCTTCTTTCTCCGGCTCGGGAGGTACTGCTGCTTCTTTTTCTATTTCGGATGGTGATGCTAGCGGTAAGGCCGGCGCTTTCTCTGGTGATATGATCTGTTTTTCGATCACTTTCTCCTCGATATCGAGATCTCCTAATTTCTCGGTCGGTTTCGCTGCGGTCTCTACGACTTGCGTGACCACCGTTGTTGTTGTCGTTGTTATTGTTTCTACAGAAATTTCGTCTTTTTCGGCGACTATTTTTTCTTCCAACTCTTCACCCGCTAACGATTCCTTGGAAGGAACTTTCAGTATAGGTTCGGCGGCGATTTCGACGAGCTTAACTTCGTCTGCCGGTACCTCGTCTTCTAACTTATCAACTGTGACGGGCGGCTTTACAATTTCTGCGGCTGGTTTTTCTTCTTCAACAGCGGTAACTTCCTCAACCGGTGGTTCTTCCGCTTTGTCCGGACTGCGCGCGGCCTCCTTCGCCGCTACAACAGCCGGCTCCACGGCGGCTACAAAAACTTCTGGTTTGGCTTCCTCTGCGGCCGGCGGTACGGTTGTCGGCAACGGTATTGCCGCTTCCTCAACCGGCCGTTCGGGTGGTGTGATTAATTTTTCTTTGTCTACGACTGGTTCTGCAGCTTCTTTAACCCCGGCTACCGGCTCGATTTCCTCTTCGGCAGGCGCTGGCACCTCTTTCAAAATGTTTTCCGCATCTTCAGGTGCCACTTCGGCTGTGATTTCTGGCACCGGTACCGGTTCTTCGGCGACAGGCGTCGCTTCTTTCTCCGGCTCGGGAGTTACTGCTGCTTCTTTTTCTATTTCGGTTGGTGACGCCAGCTGTAAGGCCGGCGCTTTCGCTGGTGATATGATCTGTTTTTCGATCACTTTCTCCTCGATATCGAGATCTCCTAATTTCTCGGTCCGTTTCGCTGCGGTCTCTACGACTTGCGTGACCACCGTTGTTGTTGTCGTTGTTATTGTTTCTACAGAAATTTCGTCTTTTTCGGCGACTATTTTTTCTTCCAACTCTTCACCCGCTAACGATTCCTTGGAAGGAACTTTCGGTATAGGTTCGGCGGCGATTTCGACGAGCTTAACTTCGTCTGCCGGTACCTCGTCTTCTAACTTATCGACTGTAACGGGCGGCTTTACAATTTCTGCGGCTGGTTTTTCTTCTTCAACTGAGGTTATTTCCTCAAACGGTGGTTCTTCCGCTTTGTCCGGACTGCGCGCGGCCTCCTTAATCTCCTCCTTCACCGCTACAGCAGCCGGCTCCTCGGCGGCTACAAAAACTTCTGGTTTGGCTTCCTCTTCGGCCGGCGGTACGGTTGTCGGCAACGGTATTGCCGCTTCCTCGATCGCCCGTTCGGGTGGTGTGATTAATTTTTCTTTGTCTACGACTGGTTCTGCAGCTTCTTTAACCTCGGCTACCGGCTCTAATTCCTCCTCGGTAGGCGCTGACACCTCTTTACCAATTTTTTCCGTTTCATCAGGTACCACTTCGGCTTTGATTTCTGGCGCCGGTATTGGTTCCTCGGCGACAGGAGTTGCTTCTTTCTCCGGCTCGGGAGTTACTGCTGCTTCTTTTTCTATTTCGGATGGTGACGCTAGCGGTAAGGCCGGCGCTTTCTCTGGTGATACGATCTGTTTTTCGAGCACTTTCCCCTCGATATCGAGTTCTCCTATTTTTTCGATTTGTTTCGCTACGGTCTCTACGACTTGCGTGACCACCTTTGTTGTTGTTGTCGTTGTTATTGTTTCCACAGATATTTCGTCTTTTTCGGCGACTATTTTTTCTTCCAACTCTTCACCCGCTAACGATTCCTTGGAAGGAACTTTCGATATAGGTTCGGCGGCGATTTCGACGAGCTTAACTTCGTCTGCCGGTACCTCGTCTTCTAACTTATCGACTGTGACGGGCGGCTTTACAATTTCTGCGGCTGGTTTTTCTTCTTCAACTGCGGTTACTTCCACAACCGGTGGTTCTTCCGCTTTGTCCGGACTGCGCGCGGCCGCCTTCGCTGCTACAACAGCCGGCTCCACGGCGGCTACAAAAACTTCTGGTTTGGCTTCCTCTTCGGCCGGCGGTACAGTTGTCGGCAACGGTATTGCCGCTTGCTCGACCGACCGTTCGGGTGGTGTGACTAATTTTTCTTTGTCTACGACTGGTTCTGCAGCTTCTTTAACCTCGGCTACCGGCTCGAATTCCTCCTCGGTAGGCACTGACACCTCTTTAGCAATTTTTTCGGCTTCTTCCAGTGCCACTTCGGCTTTGATTTCTGGCACCGGTACCAGTTCTTCGGCGACAGGCGTCGCTTCTTTCTCCGGCTCGGGAGTTACTGCTGCTTCTTTTTCTATTTCGGTTGGTGACGCTAGCGGTAAGGCCGGCGTTTTCTCTGGTGAAACGATCTGTTTTTCGATCACTTTCTCCTCGATCTCAAGATCTTCTATTTTCTTGGTTTGTTTCGCAACGGTCTCTACGACTTGCGTGACCACCGTTGTTGTTGTCGTTGTTATTGTTTCCACAGATATTTCGTCTTTTTCGGCGACTATTTTTTCTTCCAACTCTTCACCCGCTAACGATTCCTTGGAAGGAACTTTCGGTATAGGTTCGGCGGCGATTTCGACGAGCTTAACTTCGTCTGCCGGTACCTCGTCTTCTAACTTATCGACTGTAACGGGCGGCTTTACAATTTCTGCGGCTGGTTTTTCTTCTTCAACTGAGGTTATTTCCTCAAACGGTGGTTCTTCCGCTTTGTCCGGACTGCGCGCGGCCTTCTTAATCTCCTCCTTCACCGCTACAGCAGCCGGCTCCTCGGCGGCTACAAAAACTTCTGGTTTGGCTTCCTCTTCGGCCGGCGGTACGGTTGTCGGCAACGGTATTGCCGCTTCCTCGATCGCCCGTTCGGGTGGTGTGATTAATTTTTCTTTGTCTACGACTGGTTCTGCAGCTTCTTTAACCTCGGCTACCAGCTCTAATTCCTCCTCGGTAGGCGCTGACACCTCTTTACCAATTTTTTCCGTTTCATCAGGTACCACTTCGGCTTTGATTTCTGGCGCCGGTATTGGTTCCTCGGCGACAGGAGTTGCTTCTTTCTCCGGCTCGGGAGTTACTGCTGCTTCTTTTTCTATTTCGGATGGTGACGCTAGCGGTAAGGCCGGCGCTTTCTCTGGTGATATGATCTGTTTTTCGATCACTTTCTCCTCGATATCGAGATCTCCTAATTTCTCGGTCGGTTTCGCTGCGGTCTCTACGACTTGCGTGACCACCGTTGTTGTTGTCGTTGTTATTGTTTCTACAGAAATTTCGTCTTTTTCGGCGACTATTTTTTCTTCCAACTCTTCACCCGCTAACGATTCCTTGGAAGGAACTTTCGGTATAGGTTCGGCGGCGATTTCGACGAGCTTAACTTCGTCTGCCGGTACCTCGTCTTCTAACTTATCGACTGTGACGGGCGGCTTTACAATTTCTGCGGCTGGTTTTTCTTCTTCAACAGCGGTAACTTCCTCAACCGGTGGTTCTTCCGCTTTGTCCGGACTGCGCGCGGCCTCCTTCGCCGCTACAACAGCCGGCTCCACGGCGGCTACAAAAACTTCTGGTTTGGCTTCCTCTTCGGCCGGCAGTACGGTTGTCGGCAACGGTATTGCCGCTTCCTCAACCGGCCGTTCGGGTGGTGTGATTAATTTTTCTTTGTCTACGACTGGTTCTGCAGCTTCTTTAACCCCGGCTACCGGCTCGATTTCCTCTTCGGCAGGCGCTGGCACCTCTTTCAAAATGTTTTCCGGTTTTTCCGGGGCCACTTCGGCTTTGATTTCTGGTGCCGATACCGGTTCCTCGGCGACAGGCGTCGCTTCTTTCTCCGGCTCGGGAGGTACTGCTGCTTCTTTTTCTATTTCGGATGGTGATGCTAGCGGTAAGGCCGGCGCTTTCTCTGGTGATATGATCTGTTTTTCGATCACTTTCTCCTCGATATCGAGATCTCCTAATTTCTCGGTCGGTTTCGCTGCGGTCTCTACGACTTGCGTGACCACCGTTGTTGTTGTCGTTGTTATTGTTTCTACAGAAATTTCGTCTTTTTCGGCGACTATTTTTTCTTCCAACTCTTCACCCGCTAACGATTCCTTGGAAGGAACTTTCAGTATAGGTTCGGCGGCGATTTCGACGAGCTTAACTTCGTCTGCCGGTACCTCGTCTTCTAACTTATCAACTGTGACGGGCGGCTTTACAATTTCTGCGGCTGGTTTTTCTTCTTCAACAGCGGTAACTTCCTCAACCGGTGGTTCTTCCGCTTTGTCCGGACTGCGCGCGGCCTCCTTCGCCGCTACAACAGCCGGCTCCACGGCGGCTACAAAAACTTCTGGTTTGGCTTCCTCTGCGGCCGGCGGTACGGTTGTCGGCAACGGTATTGCCGCTTCCTCAACCGGCCGTTCGGGTGGTGTGATTAATTTTTCTTTGTCTACGACTGGTTCTGCAGCTTCTTTAACCCCGGCTACCGGCTCGATTTCCTCTTCGGCAGGCGCTGGCACCTCTTTCAAAATGTTTTCCGCATCTTCAGGTGCCACTTCGGCTGTGATTTCTGGCACCGGTACCGGTTCTTCGGCGACAGGCGTCGCTTCTTTCTCCGGCTCGGGAGTTACTGCTGCTTCTTTTTCTATTTCGGTTGGTGACGCCAGCTGTAAGGCCGGCGCTTTCGCTGGTGATATGATCTGTTTTTCGATCACTTTCTCCTCGATATCGAGATCTCCTAATTTCTCGGTCCGTTTCGCTGCGGTCTCTACGACTTGCGTGACCACCGTTGTTGTTGTCGTTGTTATTGTTTCTACAGAAATTTCGTCTTTTTCGGCGACTATTTTTTCTTCCAACTCTTCACCCGCTAACGATTCCTTGGAAGGAACTTTCGGTATAGGTTCGGCGGCGATTTCGACGAGCTTAACTTCGTCTGCCGGTACCTCGTCTTCTAACTTATCGACTGTAACGGGCGGCTTTACAATTTCTGCGGCTGGTTTTTCTTCTTCAACTGAGGTTATTTCCTCAAACGGTGGTTCTTCCGCTTTGTCCGGACTGCGCGCGGCCTCCTTAATCTCCTCCTTCACCGCTACAGCAGCCGGCTCCTCGGCGGCTACAAAAACTTCTGGTTTGGCTTCCTCTTCGGCCGGCGGTACGGTTGTCGGCAACGGTATTGCCGCTTCCTCGATCGCCCGTTCGGGTGGTGTGATTAATTTTTCTTTGTCTACGACTGGTTCTGCAGCTTCTTTAACCTCGGCTACCGGCTCTAATTCCTCCTCGGTAGGCGCTGACACCTCTTTACCAATTTTTTCCGTTTCATCAGGTACCACTTCGGCTTTGATTTCTGGCGCCGGTATTGGTTCCTCGGCGACAGGAGTTGCTTCTTTCTCCGGCTCGGGAGTTACTGCTGCTTCTTTTTCTATTTCGGATGGTGACGCTAGCGGTAAGGCCGGCGCTTTCTCTGGTGATACGATCTGTTTTTCGAGCACTTTCCCCTCGATATCGAGTTCTCCTATTTTTTCGATTTGTTTCGCTACGGTCTCTACGACTTGCGTGACCACCTTTGTTGTTGTTGTCGTTGTTATTGTTTCCACAGATATTTCGTCTTTTTCGGCGACTATTTTTTCTTCCAACTCTTCACCCGCTAACGATTCCTTGGAAGGAACTTTCGATATAGGTTCGGCGGCGATTTCGACGAGCTTAACTTCGTCTGCCGGTACCTCGTCTTCTAACTTATCGACTGTGACGGGCGGCTTTACAATTTCTGCGGCTGGTTTTTCTTCTTCAACTGCGGTTACTTCCACAACCGGTGGTTCTTCCGCTTTGTCCGGACTGCGCGCGGCCTCCTTCGCTGCTACAACAGCCGGCTCCACGGCGGCTACAAAAACTTCTGGTTTGGCTTCCTCTTCGGCCGGCGGTACAGTTGTCGGCAACGGTATTGCCGCTTGCTCGACCGACCGTTCGGGTGGTGTGACTAATTTTTCTTTGTCTACGACTGGTTCTGCAGCTTCTTTAACCTCGGCTACCAGCTCGAATTCCTCCTCGGTAGGCACTGACACCTCTTTAGCAATTTTTTCCGCTTCTTCAGGTGCCACTTCGGCTTTGATTTCTGGCACCGGTACCAGTTCTTCGGCGACAGGCGTCGCTTCTTTCTCCGGCTCGGGAGTTACTGCTGCTTCTTTTTCTATTTCGGTTGGTGACGCTAGCGGTAAGGCCGGCGTTTTCTCTGGTGAAACGATCTGTTTTTCGATCACTTTCTCCTCGATCTCAAGATCTTCTATTTTCTCGGTTTGTTTCGCAACGGTCTCTACGACTTGCGTGACCACCGTTGTTGTTGTCGTTGTTATTGTTTCCACAGATATTTCGTCTTTTTCGGCGACTATTTTTTCTTCCAACTCTTCACCCGCTAACGATTCCTTGGAAGGAACTTTCGATATAGGTTCGGCGGCGATTTCGACGAGCTTAACTTCGTCTGCCGGTACCTCGTCTTCTAACTTATCGACTGCGACGGGCGGCTTTACAATTTCTGCGGCTGGTTTTTCTTCTTCAACTGCGGTTACTTCCTCAACCGGTGGTTCTTCCGCTTTGTCCGGACTGCGCGCGGCCTCCTTCGCCGCTACAACAGCCGGCTCCACGGCGGCTACAAAAACTTCTGGTTTGGCTTCCTCTTCGGCCGGCGGTACGGTTGTCGGCAACGGTATTGCCGCTTCCTCAACCGGCCGTTCGGGTGGTGTGATTAATTTTTCTTTGTCTACGACTGGTTCTGCAGCTTCTTTAACCTCGGCTACCGGCTCTAATTCCTCCTCGGTAGGCGCTGACACCTCTTTACCAATTTTTTCCGTTTCATCAGGTACCACTTCGGCTTTGATTTCTGGCGCCGGTATTGGTTCCTCGGCGACAGGAGTTGCTTCTTTCTCCGGCTCGGGAGTTACTGCTGCTTCTTTTTCTATTTCGGTTGGTGAGGCTAGCGGTAAGGCCGGCGCTTTCTCTGGTGATACGATCTGTTTTTCGAGCACTTTCCCCTCGATATCGAGTTCTCCTATTTTTTCGGTTTGTTTCGCTACGGTCTCTACGACTTGCGTGACCACCTTTGTTGTTGTTGTCGTTGTTATTGTTTCCACAGATATTTCGTCTTTTTCGGCGACTATTTTTTCTTCCAACTCTTCACCCGCTAACGATTCCTTGGAAGGAACTTTCGATATAGGTTCGGCGGCGATTTCGACGAGCTTAACTTCGTCTGCCGGTACCTCGTCTTCTAACTTATCGACTGTGACGGGCGGCTTTACAATTTCTGCGGCTGGTTTTTCTTCTTCAACTGCGGTTACTTCCACAACCGGTGGTTCTTCCGCTTTGTCCGGACTGCGCGCGGCCTCCTTCGCTGCTACAACAGCCGGCTCCACGGCGGCTACAAAAACTTCTGGTTTGGCTTCCTCTTCGGCCGGCGGTACAGTTGTCGGCAACGGTATTGCCGCTTCCTCGACCGACCGTTCGGGTGGTGTGACTAATTTTTCTTTGTCTACGACTGGTTCTGCAGCTTCTTTAACCTCGGCTACCGGCTCGAATTCCTCCTCGGTAGGCACTGACACCTCTTTAGCAATTTTTTCCGCTTCTTCAGGTGCCACTTCGGCTTTGATTTCTGGCACCGGTACCAGTTCTTCGGCGACAGGCGTCGCTTCTTTCTCCGGCTCGCGAGTTACTGCTGCTTCTTTTTCTATTTCGGTTGGTGACGCTAGCGGTAAGGCCGGCGTTTTCTCTGGTGAAACGATCTGTTTTTCGATCACTTTCTCCTCGATCTCAAGATCTTCTATTTTCTCGGTTTGTTTCGCAACGGTCTCTACGACTTGCGTGACCACCGTTGTTGTTGTCGTTGTTATTGTTTCCACAGATATTTCGTCTTTTTCGGCGACTATTTTTTCTTCCAACTCTTCACCCGCTAACGATTCCTTGGAAGGAACTTTCGATATAGGTTCGGCGGCGATTTCGACGAGCTTAACTTCGTCTGCCGGTACCTCGTCTTCTAACTTATCGACTGCGACGGGCGGCTTTACAATTTCTGCGGCTGGTTTTTCTTCTTCAACTGCGGTTACTTCCTCAACCGGTGGTTCTTCCGCTTTGTCCGGACTGCGCGCGGCCTCCTTTGCCGCTACAACAGCCGGCTCCACGGCGGCTACAAAAACTTCTGGTTTGGCTTCCTCTTCGGCCGGTGGTACGGTTGTCAGCAACGGTATTGCCGCTTCCTCGACCGGCCTTTCGGGTGGTGTGACTAATTTTTCTTTGTCTACGACTGGTTCTGCAGCTTCTTTAACCTCGGCAACCGGCTCGAATTCCTCCTCGGTAGGCGCTGACACCTCTTTAGCAATTTTTTCCGCATCTTCAGGTGCCACTTCGGCTGTGATTTCTGGCACCGGTACCGGTTCTTCGGCAACAGGCGTCGCTTCTTTCTCCGGCTCGGGAGTTACTGCTGCTTCTTTTTCTATTTCGGTTGGTGACGCCAGCTGTAAGGCCGGCGCTTTCGCTGGTGATACGATCTGTTTTTCGATCACTTTCTCCTCGATATCGAGTTCTCCTTTTTTCTCGGTCGGTTTCGCTACGGTCTCTACGACTTGCGTGACCACCGTTGTTGTTGTCGTTGTTATTGTTTCCACAGATATTTCGTCTTTTTCGGCGATTATTTTTTCTTCCAACTCTTCACCCGCTAACGATTCCTTGGAAGGAACTTTCGATATAGGTTCGGCGGCGATTTCGACGAGCTTAACTTCGTCTGCCGGTACCTCGTCTTCTAACTTATCGACTGTGACGGGCGGCTTTACAATTTCTGCGGCTGGTTTTTCTTCTTCAACTGCGGTTACTTCCACAACCGGTGGTTCTTCCGCTTTGTCTGGACTGCGCGCGGCCTCCTTAATCTCCTCCTTCACCGCTACAATAGCCGGCTCCTCGGCGGCTACAAAAACTTCTGGTTTTTCTTCCTCTTCGGCCGGCGGTACGGTTGTCAACAACGGTATTGCCGCTTCCTCGACCGGCCGTTCGGGTGGTGTGATTAATTTTTCTTTGTCTACGACTGGTTCTGCAGCTTCTTTAACCCCGGCTACCGGCTCGATTTCCTCTTCGGCAGGCGCTAGCACCTCTTTCGAAATTTTTTCCGGTTCTTCCGGGGCCACTTCGGCTTTGATTTCTGGTGCCGATACCGGTTCCTCGGCGACAGGCGTCGCTTCTTTCTCCGGCTCGGGAGTTACTGCTGCTTCTTTTTCTATTTCGGATGGTGACGGTAGCGGTAAGGCCGGCGCTTTCTCTGGTGATATGATCTGTTTTTCGATCACTTTCTCCTCGATATCGAGATCTTCTATTTTCTCGGTTTGTTTCGCAACGGTCTCTACGACTTGCGTGACCACCGTTGTTGTTGTCGTTGTTATTGTTTCCACAGATATTTCGTCTTTTTCGGCGACTATTTTTTCTTCCAACTCTTCACCCGCTAACGATTCCTTGGAAGGAACTTTCGATATAGGTTCGGCGGCGATTTCGACGAGCTTAACTTCGTCTGCCGGTACCTCGTCTTCTAACTTATCGACTGCGACGGGCGGCTTTACCATTTCTGCGGCTGGTTTTTCTTCTTCAACTGCGGTTACTTCCTCAACCGGTGGTTCTTCCGCTTTGTCCGGACTGCGCGCGGCCTCCTTCGCCGCTACAACAGCCGGCTCCACGGCGGCTACAAAAACTTCTGGTTTGGCTTCCTCTTCGGCCGGCAGTACGGTTGTCGGCAACGGTATTGCCGCTTCCTCAACCGGCCGTTCGGGTGGTGTGATTAATTTTTCTTTGTCTACGACTGGTTCTGCAGCTTCTTTAACCCCGGCTACCGGCTCGATTTCCTCTTCGGCAGGCGCTGGCACCTCTTTCAAAATGTTTTCCGGTTTTTCCGGGGCCACTTCGGCTTTGATTTCTGGTGCCGATACCGGTTCCTCGGCGACAGGCGTCGCTTCTTTCTCCGGCTCGGGAGGTACTGCTGCTTCTTTTTCTATTTCGGATGGTGATGCTAGCGGTAAGGCCGGCGCTTTCTCTGGTGATATGATCTGTTTTTCGATCACTTTCTCCTCGATATCGAGATCTCCTAATTTCTCGGTCGGTTTCGCTGCGGTCTCTACGACTTGCGTGACCACCGTTGTTGTTGTCGTTGTTATTGTTTCTACAGAAATTTCGTCTTTTTCGGCGACTATTTTTTCTTCCAACTCTTCACCCGCTAACGATTCCTTGGAAGGAACTTTCAGTATAGGTTCGGCGGCGATTTCGACGAGCTTAACTTCGTCTGCCGGTACCTCGTCTTCTAACTTATCAACTGTGACGGGCGGCTTTACAATTTCTGCGGCTGGTTTTTCTTCTTCAACAGCGGTAACTTCCTCAACCGGTGGTTCTTCCGCTTTGTCCGGACTGCGCGCGGCCTCCTTCGCCGCTACAACAGCCGGCTCCACGGCGGCTACAAAAACTTCTGGTTTGGCTTCCTCTGCGGCCGGCGGTACGGTTGTCGGCAACGGTATTGCCGCTTCCTCAACCGGCCGTTCGGGTGGTGTGATTAATTTTTCTTTGTCTACGACTGGTTCTGCAGCTTCTTTAACCCCGGCTACCGGCTCGATTTCCTCTTCGGCAGGCGCTGGCACCTCTTTCAAAATGTTTTCCGCATCTTCAGGTGCCACTTCGGCTGTGATTTCTGGCACCGGTACCGGTTCTTCGGCGACAGGCGTCGCTTCTTTCTCCGGCTCGGGAGTTACTGCTGCTTCTTTTTCTATTTCGGTTGGTGACGCCAGCTGTAAGGCCGGCGCTTTCGCTGGTGATATGATCTGTTTTTCGATCACTTTCTCCTCGATATCGAGATCTCCTAATTTCTCGGTCCGTTTCGCTGCGGTCTCTACGACTTGCGTGACCACCGTTGTTGTTGTCGTTGTTATTGTTTCTACAGAAATTTCGTCTTTTTCGGCGACTATTTTTTCTTCCAACTCTTCACCCGCTAACGATTCCTTGGAAGGAACTTTCGGTATAGGTTCGGCGGCGATTTCGACGAGCTTAACTTCGTCTGCCGGTACCTCGTCTTCTAACTTATCGACTGTAACGGGCGGCTTTACAATTTCTGCGGCTGGTTTTTCTTCTTCAACTGAGGTTATTTCCTCAAACGGTGGTTCTTCCGCTTTGTCCGGACTGCGCGCGGCCTCCTTAATCTCCTCCTTCACCGCTACAGCAGCCGGCTCCTCGGCGGCTACAAAAACTTCTGGTTTGGCTTCCTCTTCGGCCGGCGGTACGGTTGTCGGCAACGGTATTGCCGCTTCCTCGATCGCCCGTTCGGGTGGTGTGATTAATTTTTCTTTGTCTACGACTGGTTCTGCAGCTTCTTTAACCTCGGCTACCGGCTCTAATTCCTCCTCGGTAGGCGCTGACACCTCTTTACCAATTTTTTCCGTTTCATCAGGTACCACTTCGGCTTTGATTTCTGGCGCCGGTATTGGTTCCTCGGCGACAGGAGTTGCTTCTTTCTCCGGCTCGGGAGTTACTGCTGCTTCTTTTTCTATTTCGGATGGTGACGCTAGCGGTAAGGCCGGCGCTTTCTCTGGTGATACGATCTGTTTTTCGAGCACTTTCCCCTCGATATCGAGTTCTCCTATTTTTTCGATTTGTTTCGCTACGGTCTCTACGACTTGCGTGACCACCTTTGTTGTTGTTGTCGTTGTTATTGTTTCCACAGATATTTCGTCTTTTTCGGCGACTATTTTTTCTTCCAACTCTTCACCCGCTAACGATTCCTTGGAAGGAACTTTCGATATAGGTTCGGCGGCGATTTCGACGAGCTTAACTTCGTCTGCCGGTACCTCGTCTTCTAACTTATCGACTGTGACGGGCGGCTTTACAATTTCTGCGGCTGGTTTTTCTTCTTCAACTGCGGTTACTTCCACAACCGGTGGTTCTTCCGCTTTGTCCGGACTGCGCGCGGCCTCCTTCGCTGCTACAACAGCCGGCTCCACGGCGGCTACAAAAACTTCTGGTTTGGCTTCCTCTTCGGCCGGCGGTACAGTTGTCGGCAACGGTATTGCCGCTTGCTCGACCGACCGTTCGGGTGGTGTGACTAATTTTTCTTTGTCTACGACTGGTTCTGCAGCTTCTTTAACCTCGGCTACCAGCTCGAATTCCTCCTCGGTAGGCACTGACACCTCTTTAGCAATTTTTTCCGCTTCTTCAGGTGCCACTTCGGCTTTGATTTCTGGCACCGGTACCAGTTCTTCGGCGACAGGCGTCGCTTCTTTCTCCGGCTCGGGAGTTACTGCTGCTTCTTTTTCTATTTCGGTTGGTGACGCTAGCGGTAAGGCCGGCGTTTTCTCTGGTGAAACGATCTGTTTTTCGATCACTTTCTCCTCGATCTCAAGATCTTCTATTTTCTCGGTTTGTTTCGCAACGGTCTCTACGACTTGCGTGACCACCGTTGTTGTTGTCGTTGTTATTGTTTCCACAGATATTTCGTCTTTTTCGGCGACTATTTTTTCTTCCAACTCTTCACCCGCTAACGATTCCTTGGAAGGAACTTTCGATATAGGTTCGGCGGCGATTTCGACGAGCTTAACTTCGTCTGCCGGTACCTCGTCTTCTAACTTATCGACTGCGACGGGCGGCTTTACAATTTCTGCGGCTGGTTTTTCTTCTTCAACTGCGGTTACTTCCTCAACCGGTGGTTCTTCCGCTTTGTCCGGACTGCGCGCGGCCTCCTTCGCCGCTACAACAGCCGGCTCCACGGCGGCTACAAAAACTTCTGGTTTGGCTTCCTCTTCGGCCGGCGGTACGGTTGTCGGCAACGGTATTGCCGCTTCCTCAACCGGCCGTTCGGGTGGTGTGATTAATTTTTCTTTGTCTACGACTGGTTCTGCAGCTTCTTTAACCTCGGCTACCGGCTCTAATTCCTCCTCGGTAGGCGCTGACACCTCTTTACCAATTTTTTCCGTTTCATCAGGTACCACTTCGGCTTTGATTTCTGGCGCCGGTATTGGTTCCTCGGCGACAGGAGTTGCTTCTTTCTCCGGCTCGGGAGTTACTGCTGCTTCTTTTTCTATTTCGGTTGGTGAGGCTAGCGGTAAGGCCGGCGCTTTCTCTGGTGATACGATCTGTTTTTCGAGCACTTTCCCCTCGATATCGAGTTCTCCTATTTTTTCGGTTTGTTTCGCTACGGTCTCTACGACTTGCGTGACCACCTTTGTTGTTGTTGTCGTTGTTATTGTTTCCACAGATATTTCGTCTTTTTCGGCGACTATTTTTTCTTCCAACTCTTCACCCGCTAACGATTCCTTGGAAGGAACTTTCGATATAGGTTCGGCGGCGATTTCGACGAGCTTAACTTCGTCTGCCGGTACCTCGTCTTCTAACTTATCGACTGTGACGGGCGGCTTTACAATTTCTGCGGCTGGTTTTTCTTCTTCAACTGCGGTTACTTCCACAACCGGTGGTTCTTCCGCTTTGTCCGGACTGCGCGCGGCCTCCTTCGCTGCTACAACAGCCGGCTCCACGGCGGCTACAAAAACTTCTGGTTTGGCTTCCTCTTCGGCCGGCGGTACAGTTGTCGGCAACGGTATTGCCGCTTCCTCGACCGACCGTTCGGGTGGTGTGACTAATTTTTCTTTGTCTACGACTGGTTCTGCAGCTTCTTTAACCTCGGCTACCGGCTCGAATTCCTCCTCGGTAGGCACTGACACCTCTTTAGCAATTTTTTCCGCTTCTTCAGGTGCCACTTCGGCTTTGATTTCTGGCACCGGTACCAGTTCTTCGGCGACAGGCGTCGCTTCTTTCTCCGGCTCGCGAGTTACTGCTGCTTCTTTTTCTATTTCGGTTGGTGACGCTAGCGGTAAGGCCGGCGTTTTCTCTGGTGAAACGATCTGTTTTTCGATCACTTTCTCCTCGATCTCAAGATCTTCTATTTTCTCGGTTTGTTTCGCAACGGTCTCTACGACTTGCGTGACCACCGTTGTTGTTGTCGTTGTTATTGTTTCCACAGATATTTCGTCTTTTTCGGCGACTATTTTTTCTTCCAACTCTTCACCCGCTAACGATTCCTTGGAAGGAACTTTCGATATAGGTTCGGCGGCGATTTCGACGAGCTTAACTTCGTCTGCCGGTACCTCGTCTTCTAACTTATCGACTGCGACGGGCGGCTTTACAATTTCTGCGGCTGGTTTTTCTTCTTCAACTGCGGTTACTTCCTCAACCGGTGGTTCTTCCGCTTTGTCCGGACTGCGCGCGGCCTCCTTTGCCGCTACAACAGCCGGCTCCACGGCGGCTACAAAAACTTCTGGTTTGGCTTCCTCTTCGGCCGGTGGTACGGTTGTCAGCAACGGTATTGCCGCTTCCTCGACCGGCCTTTCGGGTGGTGTGACTAATTTTTCTTTGTCTACGACTGGTTCTGCAGCTTCTTTAACCTCGGCAACCGGCTCGAATTCCTCCTCGGTAGGCGCTGACACCTCTTTAGCAATTTTTTCCGCATCTTCAGGTGCCACTTCGGCTGTGATTTCTGGCACCGGTACCGGTTCTTCGGCAACAGGCGTCGCTTCTTTCTCCGGCTCGGGAGTTACTGCTGCTTCTTTTTCTATTTCGGTTGGTGACGCCAGCTGTAAGGCCGGCGCTTTCGCTGGTGATACGATCTGTTTTTCGATCACTTTCTCCTCGATATCGAGTTCTCCTTTTTTCTCGGTCGGTTTCGCTACGGTCTCTACGACTTGCGTGACCACCGTTGTTGTTGTCGTTGTTATTGTTTCCACAGATATTTCGTCTTTTTCGGCGATTATTTTTTCTTCCAACTCTTCACCCGCTAACGATTCCTTGGAAGGAACTTTCGATATAGGTTCGGCGGCGATTTCGACGAGCTTAACTTCGTCTGCCGGTACCTCGTCTTCTAACTTATCGACTGTGACGGGCGGCTTTACAATTTCTGCGGCTGGTTTTTCTTCTTCAACTGCGGTTACTTCCACAACCGGTGGTTCTTCCGCTTTGTCTGGACTGCGCGCGGCCTCCTTAATCTCCTCCTTCACCGCTACAATAGCCGGCTCCTCGGCGGCTACAAAAACTTCTGGTTTTTCTTCCTCTTCGGCCGGCGGTACGGTTGTCAACAACGGTATTGCCGCTTCCTCGACCGGCCGTTCGGGTGGTGTGATTAATTTTTCTTTGTCTACGACTGGTTCTGCAGCTTCTTTAACCCCGGCTACCGGCTCGATTTCCTCTTCGGCAGGCGCTAGCACCTCTTTCGAAATTTTTTCCGGTTCTTCCGGGGCCACTTCGGCTTTGATTTCTGGTGCCGATACCGGTTCCTCGGCGACAGGCGTCGCTTCTTTCTCCGGCTCGGGAGTTACTGCTGCTTCTTTTTCTATTTCGGATGGTGACGGTAGCGGTAAGGCCGGCGCTTTCTCTGGTGATATGATCTGTTTTTCGATCACTTTCTCCTCGATATCGAGATCTTCTATTTTCTCGGTTTGTTTCGCAACGGTCTCTACGACTTGCGTGACCACCGTTGTTGTTGTCGTTGTTATTGTTTCCACAGATATTTCGTCTTTTTCGGCGACTATTTTTTCTTCCAACTCTTCACCCGCTAACGATTCCTTGGAAGGAACTTTCGATATAGGTTCGGCGGCGATTTCGACGAGCTTAACTTCGTCTGCCGGTACCTCGTCTTCTAACTTATCGACTGCGACGGGCGGCTTTACCATTTCTGCGGCTGGTTTTTCTTCTTCAACTGCGGTTACTTCCTCAACCGGTGGTTCTTCCGCTTTGTCCGGACTGCGCGCGGCCTCCTTCGCCGCTACAACAGCCGGCTCCACGGCGGCTACAAAAACTTCTGGTTTGGCTTCCTCTTCGGCCGGCGGTACGGTTGTCGGCAACGGTATTGCCGCTTCCTCAACCGGCCGTTCGGGTGGTGTGATTAATTTTTCTTTGTCTACGACTGGTTCTGCAGCTTCTTTAACCCCGGCTACCGGCTCGATTTCCTCTTCGGCAGGCGCTAGCACCTCTTTCGAAATTTTTTCCGGTTCTTCCGGGGCCACTTCGGCTTTGATTTCTGGTGCCGATACCGGTTCCTCGGCGACAGGCGTCGCTTCTTTCTCCGGCTCGGGAGTTACTGCTGCTTCTTTTTCTATTTCGGATGGTGACGCTAGCGGTAAGGCCGGCGCTTTCTCTGGTGATATGATCTGTTTTTCGATCACTTTCTCCTCGATATCGAGATCTCCTAATTTCTCGGTCGGTTTCGCTGCGGTCTCTACCACTTGCGTGACCACCGTTGTTGTTGTCGTTGTTATTGTTTCTACAGAAATTTCGTCTTTTTCGGCGACTATTTTTTCTTCCAACTCGTCACTTACTAACGATTCCTTGGAAGGAACTTTCGGTATAGGTTCGGCGGCGATATCGACGAGCTTAACTTCGTCTACCGGTACCTCGTCTTCTAACTTATCGACTGTGACGGGCGGCTTTACAATTTCTGCGGCTGGTTTTTCTTCTTCAACTGCGGTTACTTCCTCAAACGGTGGTTCTTCCGCTTTGTCCGGACTGCGCGCGGCCTCCTTCGCCGCTACAACAGCCGGCTCGACGGCGGCTACAAAAACTTCTGGTTTGGCTTCCTCTTCGGCCGGTGGTACGGTTGTCAGCAACGGTATTGCCGCTTCCTCGACCGGCCTTTCGGGTGGTGTGACTAATTTTTCTTTGTCTACGACTGGTTCTGCAGCTTCTTTAACCTCGGCAACCGGCTCGAATTCCTCCTCGGTAGGCGCTGACACCTCTTTAGCAATTTTTTCCGCATCTTCAGGTGCCACTTCGGCTGTGATTTCTGGCACCGGTACCGGTTCTTCGGCGACAGGCGTCGCTTCTTTCTCCGGCTCGGGAGTTACTGCTGCTTCTTTTTCTATTTCGGTTGGTGACGCCAGCTGTAAGGCCGGCGCTTTCGCTGGTGATACGATCTGTTTTTCGATCACTTTCTCCTCGATATCGAGTTCTCCTTTTTTCTCGGTCGGTTTCGCTACGGTCTCTACGACTTGCGTGACCACCGTTGTTGTTGTCGTTGTTATTGTTTCTACAGATATTTCGTCTTTTTCGGCGATTATTTTTTCTTCCAACTCTTCACCCGCTAACGATTCCTTGGAAGGAACTTTCGATATAGGTTCGGCGGCGATTTCGACGAGCTTAACTTCGTCTGCCGGTACCTCGTCTTCTAACTTATCGACTGTGACGGGCGGCTTTACAATTTCTGCGGCTGGTTTTTCTTCTTCAACTGCGGTTACTTCCACAACCGGTGGTTCTTCCGCTTTGTCTGGACTGCGCGCGGCCTCCTTAATCTCCTCCTTCACCGCTACAATAGCCGGCTCCTCGGCGGCTACAAAAACTTCTGGTTTTTCTTCCTCTTCGGCCGGCGGTACGGTTGTCGGCAACGGTATTGCCGCTTCCTCGACCGGCCGTTCGGGTGGTGTGATTAATTTTTCTTTGTCTACGACTGGTTCTGCAGCTTCTTTAACCCCGGCTACCGGCTCGATTTCCTCTTCGGCAGGCGCTAGCACCTCTTTCGAAATTTTTTCCGGTTCTTCCGGGGCCACTTCGGCTTTGATTTCTGGTGCCGATACCGGTTCCTCGGCGACAGGCGTCGCTTCTTTCTCCGGCTCGCGAGTTACTGCTGCTTCTTTTTCTATTTCGGTTGGTGACGCTAGCGGTAAGGCCGGCGCTTTCTCTGGTGAAACGATCTGTTTTTCGATCACTTTCTCCTCGATCTCAAGATCTTCTATTTTCTCGGTTTGTTTCGCAACGGTCTCTACGACTTGCGTGACCACCGTTGTTGTTGTCGTTGTTATTGTTTCCACAGATATTTCGTCTTTTTCGGCGACTATTTTTTCTTCCAACTCTTCACCCGCTAACGATTCCTTGGAAGGAACCTTCGATATAGGTTCGGCGGCGATTTCGACGAGCTTAACTTCGTCTGCCGGTACCTCGTCTTCTAACTTATCGACTGCGACGGGCGGCTTTACAATTTCTGCGGCTGGTTTTTCTTCTTCAACTGCGGTTACTTCCTCAACCGGTGGTTCTTCCGCTTTGTCCGGACTGCGCGCGGCCTCCTTCGCCGCTACAACAGCCGGCTCCACGGCGGCTACAAAAACTTCTGGTTTGGCTTCCTCTTCGGCCGGCGGTACGGTTGTCGGCAACGGTATTGCCGCTTCCTCAACCGGCCGTTCGGGTGGTGTGATTAATTTTTCTTTGTCTACGACTGGTTCTGCAGCTTCTTTAACCCCGGCTACCGGCTCGATTTCCTCTTCGGCAGGCGCTAGCACCTCTTTCGAAATTTTTTCCGGTTCTTCCGCGGCCACTTCGGCTTTGATTTCTGGTGCCGATACCGGTTCCTCGGCGACAGGCGTCGCTTCTTTCTCCGGCTCGGGAGTTACTGCTGCTTCTTTTTCTATTTCGGATGGTGACGCTAGCGGTAAGGCCGGCGCTTTCTCTGGTGATATGATCTGTTTTTCGATCACTTTCTCCTCGATATCGAGATCTCCTAATTTCTCGGTCGGTTTCGCTGCGGTCTCTACGACTTGCGTGACCACCGTTGTTGTTGTCGTTGTTATTGTTTCTACAGAAATTTCGTCTTTTTCGGCGACTATTTTTTCTTCCAACTCGTCACTTACTAACGATTCCTTGGAAGGAACTTTCGGTATAGGTTCGGCGGCGATATCGACGAGCTTAACTTCGTCTACCGATACCTCGTCTTCTAACTTATCGACTGTGACGGGCGGCTTTACAATTTCTGCGGCTGGTTTTTCTTCTTCAACTGCGGTTACTTCCTCAAACGGTGGTTCTTCCGCTTTGTCCGGACTGCGCGCGGCCTCCTTCGCCGCTACAACAGCCGGCTCCACGGCGGCTACAAAAACTTCTGGTTTGGCTTCCTCTTCGGCCGGTGGTACGGTTGTCAGCAACGGTATTGCCGCTTCCTCGACCGGCCTTTCGGGTGGTGTGACTAATTTTTCTTTGTCTACGACTGGTTCTGCAGCTTCTTTAACCTCGGCAACCGGCTCGAATTCCTCCTCGGTAGGCGCTGACACCTCTTTAGCAATTTTTTCCGCATCTTCAGGTGCCACTTCGGCTGTGATTTCTGGCACCGGTACCGGTTCTTCGGCGACAGGCGTCGCTTCTTTCTCCGGCTCGGGAGTTACTGCTGCTTCTTTTTCTATTTCGGTTGGTGACGCCAGCTGTAAGGCCGGCGCTTTCGCTGGTGATACGATCTGTTTTTCGATCACTTTCTCCTCGATATCGAGTTCTCCTTTTTTCTCGGTCGGTTTCGCTACGGTCTCTACGACTTGCGTGACCACCGTTGTTGTTGTCGTTGTTATTGTTTCCACAGATATTTCGTCTTTTTCGGCGATTATTTTTTCTTCCAACTCTTCACCCGCTAACGATTCCTTGGAAGGAACTTTCGATATAGGTTCGGCGGCGATTTCGACGAGCTTAACTTCGTCTGCCGGTACCTCGTCTTCTAACTTATCGACTGTAACGGGCGGCTTTACAATTTCTGCGGCTGGTTTTTCTTCTTCAACTGCGGTTACTTCCACAACCGGTGGTTCTTCCGCTTTGTCTGGACTGCGCGCGGCCTCCTTAATCTCCTCCTTCACCGCTACAATAGCCGGCTCCTCGGCGGCTACAAAAACTTCTGGTTTTTCTTCCTCTTCGGCCGGCGGTACGGTTGTCGGCAACGGTATTGCCGCTTCCTCGACCGGCCGTTCGGGTGGTGTGATTAATTTTTCTTTGTCTACGACTGGTTCTGCAGCTTCTTTAACCCCGGCTACCGGCTCGATTTCCTCTTCGGCAGGCGCTAGCACCTCTTTCGAAATTTTTTCCGGTTCTTCCGGGGCCACTTCGGCTTTGATTTCTGGTGCCGATACCGGTTCCTCGGCGACAGGCGTCGCTTCTTTCTCCGGCTCGGGAGTTACTGCTGCTTCTTTTTCTATTTCGGATGGTGACGGTAGCGGTAAGGCCGGCGCTTTCTCTGGTGATATGATCTGTTTTTCGATCACTTTCTCCTCGATATCGAGATCTCCTAATTTCTCGGTCGGTTTCGCTGCGGTCTCTACGACTTGCGTGACCACCGTTGTTGTTGTCGTTGTTATTGTTTCTACAGAAATTTCGTCTTTTTCGGCGACTATTTTTTCTTCCAACTCTTCACCCGCTAACGATTCCTTGGAAGGAACTTTCGGTATAGGTTCGGCGGCGATTTCGACGAGCTTAACTTCGTCTGCCGGTACCTCGTCTTCTAACTTATCGACTGTGACGGGCGGCTTTACAATTTCTGCGGCTGGTTTTTCTTCTTCAACTGCGGTTACTTCCTCAAACGGTGGTTCTTCCGCTTTGTCCGGACTGCGCGCGGCCTCCTTCGCGGCTACAACAGCCGGCTCCACGGCGGCTACAAAAACTTCTGGTTTGGCTTCCTCTTCGGCCGGTGGTACGGTTGTCAGCAACGGTATTGCCGCTTCCTCGACCGGCCTTTCGGGTGGTGTGACTAATTTTTCTTTGTCTACGACTGGTTCTGCAGCTTCTTTAACCTCGGCAACCGGCTCGAATTCCTCCTCGGTAGGCGCTGACACCTCTTTAGCAATTTTTTCCGCATCTTCAGGTGCCACTTCGGCTGTGATTTCTGGCACCGGTACCGGTTCTTCGGCGACAGGCGTCGCTTCTTTCTCCGGCTCGGGAGTTACTGCTGCTTCTTTTTCTATTTCGGTTGGTGACGCCAGCTGTAAGGCCGGCGCTTTCGCTGGTGATACGATCTGTTTTTCGATCACTTTCTCCTCGATATCGAGTTCTCCTTTTTTCTCGGTCGGTTTCGCTACGGTCTCTACGACTTGCGTGACCACCGTTGTTGTTGTCGTTGTTATTGTTTCCACAGATATTTCGTCTTTTTCGGCGATTATTTTTTCTTCCAACTCTTCACCCGCTAACGATTCCTTGGAAGGAACTTTCGATATAGGTTCGGCGGCGATTTCGACGAGCTTAACTTCGTCTGCCGGTACCTCGTCTTCTAACTTATCGACTGTGACGGGCGGCTTTACAATTTCTGCGGCTGGTTTTTCTTCTTCAACTGCGGTTACTTCCACAACCGGTGGTTCTTCCGCTTTGTCTGGACTGCGCGCGGCCTCCTTAATCTCCTCCTTCACCGCTACAATAGCCGGCTCCTCGGCGGCTACAAAAACTTCTGGTTTTTCTTCCTCTTCGGCCGGCGGTACGGTTGTCGGCAACGGTATTGCCGCTTCCTCGACCGGCCGTTCGGGTGGTGTGATTAATTTTTCTTTGTCTACGACTGGTTCTGCAGCTTCTTTAACCCCGGCTACCGGCTCGATTTCCTCTTCGGCAGGCGCTAGCACCTCTTTCGAAATTTTTTCCGGTTCTTCCGGGGCCACTTCGGCTTTGATTTCTGGTGCCGATACCGGTTCATCGGCGACAGGCGTCGCTTCTTTCTCCGGCTCGGGAGTTACTGCTGCTTCTTTTTCTATTTCGGATGGTGACGGTAGCGGTAAGGCCGGCGCTTTCTCTGGTGATATGATCTGTTTTTCGATCACTTTCTCCTCGATATCGAGATCTCCTAATTTCTCGGTCGGTTTCGCTGCGGTCTCTACGACTTGCGTGACCACCGTTGTTGTTGTCGTTGTTATTGTTTCCACAGATATTTCGTCTTTTTCGGCGACTATTTTTTCTTCCAACTCTTCACCCGCTAACGATTCCTTGGAAGGAACTTTCGATATAGGTTCGGCGGCGATTTCGACGAGCTTAACTTCGTCTGCCGGTACCTCGTCTTCTAACTTATCGACTGCGACGGGCGGCTTTACAATTTCTGCGGCTGGTTTTTCTTCTTCAACTGCGGTTACTTCCTCAACCGGTGGTTCTTCCGCTTTGTCCGGACTGCGCGCGGCCTCCTTCGCCGCTACAACAGCCGGCTCCACGGCGGCTACAAAAACTTCTGGTTTGGCTTCCTCTTCGGCCGGCGGTACGGTTGTCGGCAACGGTATTGCCGCTTCCTCAACCGGCCGTTCGGGTGGTGTGATTAATTTTTCTTTGTCTACGACTGGTTCTGCAGCTTCTTTAACCCCGGCTACCGGCTCGATTTCCTCTTCGGCAGGCGCTAGCACCTCTTTCGAAATTTTTTCCGGTTCTTCCGGGGCCACTTCGGCTTTGATTTCTGGTGCCGATACCGGTTCCTCGGCGACAGGCGTCGCTTCTTTCTCCGGCTCGGGAGTTACTGCTGCTTCTTTTTCTATTTCGGATGGTGACGGTAGCGGTAAGGCCGGCGCTTTCTCTGGTGATATGATCTGTTTTTCGATCACTTTCTCCTCGATATCGAGATCTCCTAATTTCTCGGTCGGTTTCGCTGCGGTCTCTACGACTTGCGTGACCACCGTTGTTGTTGTCGTTGTTATTGTTTCCACAGATATTTCGTCTTTTTCGGCGACTATTTTTTCTTCCAACTCTTCAGCCGCTAACGATTCCTTGGAAGGAACTTTCGATATAGGTTCGGCGGCGATTTCGACGAGCTTAACTTCGTCTGCCGGTACCTCGTCTTCTAACTTATCGACTGCGACGGGCGGCTTTACAATTTCTGCGGCTGGTTTTTCTTCTTCAACTGCGGTTACTTCCTCAACCGGTGGTTCTTCCGCTTTGTCCGGACTGCGCGCGGCCTCCTTCGCCGCTACAACAGCCGGCTCCACGGCGGCTACAAAAACTTCTGGTTTGGCTTCCTCTTCGGCCGGCGGTACGGTTGTCGGCAACGGTATTGCCGCTTCCTCAACCGGCCGTTCGGGTGGTGTGATTAATTTTTCTTTGTCTACGACTGGTTCTGCAGCTTCTTTAACCTCGGCTACCGGCTCGAATTCCTCCTCGGTAGGCGCTGACACCTCTTTAGCAATTTTTTCCGCTTCTTCAGGTGCCACTTCGGCTTTGATTTCTGGCACCGGTACCAGTTCTTCGGCGACAGGCGTCGCTTCTTTCTCCGGCTCGCGAGTTACTGCTGCTTCTTTTTCTATTTCGGTTGGTGACGCTAGCGGTAAGGCCGGCGTTTTCTCTGGTGAAACGATCTGTTTTTCGATCACTTTCTCCTCGATCTCAAGATCTTCTATTTTCTCGGTTTGTTTCGCAACGGTCTCTACGACTTGCGTGACCACCGTTGTTGTTGTCGTTGTTATTGTTTCCACAGATATTTCGTCTTTTTCGGCGACTATTTTTTCTTCCAACTCTTCACCCGCTAACGATTCCTTGGAAGGAACTTTCGATATAGGTTCGGCGGCGATTTCGACGAGCTTAACTTCGTCTGCCGGTACCTCGTCTTCTAACTTATCGACTGCGACGGGCGGCTTTACAATTTCTGCGGCTGGTTTTTCTTCTTCAACTGCGGTTACTTCCTCAACCGGTGGTTCTTCCGCTTTGTCCGGACTGCGCGCGGCCTCCTTCGCCGCTACAACAGCCGGCTCCACGGCGGCTACAAAAACTTCTGGTTTGGCTTCCTCTTCGGCCGGCGGTACGGTTGTCGGCAACGGTATTGCCGCTTCCTCGACCGGCCGTTCGGGTGGTGTGATTAATTTTTCTTTGTCTACGACTGGTTCTGCAGCTTCTTTAACCCCGGCTACCGGCTCGATTTCCTCTTCGGCAGGCGCTAGCACCTCTTTCGAAATTTTTTCCGGTTCTTCCGGGGCCACTTCGGCTTTGATTTCTGGTGCCGATACCGGTTCATCGGCGACAGGCGTCGCTTCTTTCTCCGGCTCGGGAGTTACTGCTGCTTCTTTTTCTATTTCGGATGGTGACGGTAGCGGTAAGGCCGGCGCTTTCTCTGGTGATATGATCTGTTTTTCGATCACTTTCTCCTCGATATCGAGATCTCCTAATTTCTCGGTCGGTTTCGCTGCGGTCTCTACGACTTGCGTGACCACCGTTGTTGTTGTCGTTGTTATTGTTTCCACAGAAATTTCGTCTTTTTCGGCGACTATTTTTTCTTCCAACTCTTCACCCGCTAACGATTCCTTGGAAGGAACTTTCGGTATAGGTTCGGCGGCGATTTCGACGAGCTTAACTTCGTCTGCCGGTACCTCGTCTTCTAACTTATCGACTGTGACGGGCGGCTTTACAATTTCTGCGGCTGGTTTTTCTTCTTCAACTGCGGTTACTTCCTCAAACGGTGGTTCTTCCGCTTTGTCCGGACTGCGCGCGGCCTCCTTCGCGGCTACAACAGCCGGCTCCACGGCGGCTACAAAAACTTCTGGTTTGGCTTCCTCTTCGGCCGGTGGTACGGTTGTCAGCAACGGTATTGCCGCTTCCTCGACCGGCCTTTCGGGTGGTGTGACTAATTTTTCTTTGTCTACGACTGGTTCTGCAGCTTCTTTAACCTCGGCAACCGGCTCGAATTCCTCCTCGGTAGGCGCTGACACCTCTTTAGCAATTTTTTCCGCATCTTCAGGTGCCACTTCGGCTGTGATTTCTGGCACCGGTACCGGTTCTTCGGCGACAGGCGTCGCTTCTTTCTCCGGCTCGGGAGTTACTGCTGCTTCTTTTTCTATTTCGGTTGGTGACGCCAGCTGTAAGGCCGGCGCTTTCGCTGGTGATACGATCTGTTTTTCGATCACTTTCTCCTCGATATCG
This sequence comes from Lycorma delicatula, assembly GCF_047948215.1. Taxonomy (NCBI): domain Eukaryota; kingdom Metazoa; phylum Arthropoda; class Insecta; order Hemiptera; family Fulgoridae; genus Lycorma; species Lycorma delicatula. The sequence goes on along the minus strand of NC_134457.1, from coordinate 112,617,491 downwards.
AGTTCTCCTTTTTTCTCGGTCGGTTTCGCTACGGTCTCTACGACTTGCGTGACCACCGTTGTTGTTGTCGTTGTTATTGTTTCCACAGATATTTCGTCTTTTTCGGCGATTATTTTTTCTTCCAACTCTTCACCCGCTAACGATTCCTTGGAAGGAACTTTCGATATAGGTTCGGCGGCGATTTCGACGAGCTTAACTTCGTCTGCCGGTACCTCGTCTTCTAACTTATCGACTGTGACGGGCGGCTTTACAATTTCTGCGGCTGGTTTTTCTTCTTCAACTGCGGTTACTTCCACAACCGGTGGTTCTTCCGCTTTGTCTGGACTGCGCGCGGCCTCCTTAATCTCCTCCTTCACCGCTACAATAGCCGGCTCCTCGGCGGCTACAAAAACTTCTGGTTTTTCTTCCTCTTCGGCCGGCGGTACGGTTGTCGGCAACGGTATTGCCGCTTCCTCGACCGGCCGTTCGGGTGGTGTGATTAATTTTTCTTTGTCTACGACTGGTTCTGCAGCTTCTTTAACCCCGGCTACCGGCTCGATTTCCTCTTCGGCAGGCGCTAGCACCTCTTTCGAAATTTTTTCCGGTTCTTCCGGGGCCACTTCGGCTTTGATTTCTGGTGCCGATACCGGTTCATCGGCGACAGGCGTCGCTTCTTTCTCCGGCTCGGGAGTTACTGCTGCTTCTTTTTCTATTTCGGATGGTGACGGTAGCGGTAAGGCCGGCGCTTTCTCTGGTGATATGATCTGTTTTTCGATCACTTTCTCCTCGATATCGAGATCTCCTAATTTCTCGGTCGGTTTCGCTGCGGTCTCTACGACTTGCGTGACCACCGTTGTTGTTGTCGTTGTTATTGTTTCCACAGATATTTCGTCTTTTTCGGCGACTATTTTTTCTTCCAACTCTTCACCCGCTAACGATTCCTTGGAAGGAACTTTCGATATAGGTTCGGCGGCGATTTCGACGAGCTTAACTTCGTCTGCCGGTACCTCGTCTTCTAACTTATCGACTGCGACGGGCGGCTTTACAATTTCTGCGGCTGGTTTTTCTTCTTCAACTGCGGTTACTTCCTCAACCGGTGGTTCTTCCGCTTTGTCCGGACTGCGCGCGGCCTCCTTCGCCGCTACAACAGCCGGCTCCACGGCGGCTACAAAAACTTCTGGTTTGGCTTCCTCTTCGGCCGGCGGTACGGTTGTCGGCAACGGTATTGCCGCTTCCTCAACCGGCCGTTCGGGTGGTGTGATTAATTTTTCTTTGTCTACGACTGGTTCTGCAGCTTCTTTAACCCCGGCTACCGGCTCGATTTCCTCTTCGGCAGGCGCTAGCACCTCTTTCGAAATTTTTTCCGGTTCTTCCGGGGCCACTTCGGCTTTGATTTCTGGTGCCGATACCGGTTCCTCGGCGACAGGCGTCGCTTCTTTCTCCGGCTCGGGAGTTACTGCTGCTTCTTTTTCTATTTCGGATGGTGACGGTAGCGGTAAGGCCGGCGCTTTCTCTGGTGATATGATCTGTTTTTCGATCACTTTCTCCTCGATATCGAGATCTCCTAATTTCTCGGTCGGTTTCGCTGCGGTCTCTACGACTTGCGTGACCACCGTTGTTGTTGTCGTTGTTATTGTTTCCACAGATATTTCGTCTTTTTCGGCGACTATTTTTTCTTCCAACTCTTCAGCCGCTAACGATTCCTTGGAAGGAACTTTCGATATAGGTTCGGCGGCGATTTCGACGAGCTTAACTTCGTCTGCCGGTACCTCGTCTTCTAACTTATCGACTGCGACGGGCGGCTTTACAATTTCTGCGGCTGGTTTTTCTTCTTCAACTGCGGTTACTTCCTCAACCGGTGGTTCTTCCGCTTTGTCCGGACTGCGCGCGGCCTCCTTCGCCGCTACAACAGCCGGCTCCACGGCGGCTACAAAAACTTCTGGTTTGGCTTCCTCTTCGGCCGGCGGTACGGTTGTCGGCAACGGTATTGCCGCTTCCTCAACCGGCCGTTCGGGTGGTGTGATTAATTTTTCTTTGTCTACGACTGGTTCTGCAGCTTCTTTAACCTCGGCTACCGGCTCGAATTCCTCCTCGGTAGGCGCTGACACCTCTTTAGCAATTTTTTCCGCTTCTTCAGGTGCCACTTCGGCTTTGATTTCTGGCACCGGTACCAGTTCTTCGGCGACAGGCGTCGCTTCTTTCTCCGGCTCGCGAGTTACTGCTGCTTCTTTTTCTATTTCGGTTGGTGACGCTAGCGGTAAGGCCGGCGTTTTCTCTGGTGAAACGATCTGTTTTTCGATCACTTTCTCCTCGATCTCAAGATCTTCTATTTTCTCGGTTTGTTTCGCAACGGTCTCTACGACTTGCGTGACCACCGTTGTTGTTGTCGTTGTTATTGTTTCCACAGATATTTCGTCTTTTTCGGCGACTATTTTTTCTTCCAACTCTTCACCCGCTAACGATTCCTTGGAAGGAACTTTCGATATAGGTTCGGCGGCGATTTCGACGAGCTTAACTTCGTCTGCCGGTACCTCGTCTTCTAACTTATCGACTGCGACGGGCGGCTTTACAATTTCTGCGGCTGGTTTTTCTTCTTCAACTGCGGTTACTTCCTCAACCGGTGGTTCTTCCGCTTTGTCCGGACTGCGCGCGGCCTCCTTCGCCGCTACAACAGCCGGCTCCACGGCGGCTACAAAAACTTCTGGTTTGGCTTCCTCTTCGGCCGGCGGTACGGTTGTCGGCAACGGTATTGCCGCTTCCTCGACCGGCCGTTCGGGTGGTGTGATTAATTTTTCTTTGTCTACGACTGGTTCTGCAGCTTCTTTAACCCCGGCTACCGGCTCGATTTCCTCTTCGGCAGGCGCTAGCACCTCTTTCGAAATTTTTTCCGGTTCTTCCGGGGCCACTTCGGCTTTGATTTCTGGTGCCGATACCGGTTCATCGGCGACAGGCGTCGCTTCTTTCTCCGGCTCGGGAGTTACTGCTGCTTCTTTTTCTATTTCGGATGGTGACGGTAGCGGTAAGGCCGGCGCTTTCTCTGGTGATATGATCTGTTTTTCGATCACTTTCTCCTCGATATCGAGATCTCCTAATTTCTCGGTCGGTTTCGCTGCGGTCTCTACGACTTGCGTGACCACCGTTGTTGTTGTCGTTGTTATTGTTTCCACAGATATTTCGTCTTTTTCGGCGACTATTTTTTCTTCCAACTCTTCAGCCGCTAACGATTCCTTGGAAGGAACTTTCGATATAGGTTCGGCGGCGATTTCGACGAGCTTAACTTCGTCTGCCGGTACCTCGTCTTCTAACTTATCGACTGCGACGGGCGGCTTTACAATTTCTGCGGCTGGTTTTTCTTCTTCAACTGCGGTTACTTCCTCAACCGGTGGTTCTTCCGCTTTGTCCGGACTGCGCGCGGCCTCCTTCGCCGCTACAACAGCCGGCTCCACGGCGGCTACAAAAACTTCTGGTTTGGCTTCCTCTTCGGCCGGCGGTACGGTTGTCGGCAACGGTATTGCCGCTTCCTCAACCGGCCGTTCGGGTGGTGTGATTAATTTTTCTTTGTCTACGACTGGTTCTGCAGCTTCTTTAACCTCGGCTACCGGCTCGAATTCCTCCTCGGTAGGCGCTGACACCTCTTTAGCAATTTTTTCCGCTTCTTCAGGTGCCACTTCGGCTTTGATTTCTGGCACCGGTACCAGTTCTTCGGCGACAGGCGTCGCTTCTTTCTCCGGCTCGCGAGTTACTGCTGCTTCTTTTTCTATTTCGGTTGGTGACGCTAGCGGTAAGGCCGGCGTTTTCTCTGGTGAAACGATCTGTTTTTCGATCACTTTCTCCTCGATCTCAAGATCTTCTATTTTCTCGGTTTGTTTCGCAACGGTCTCTACGACTTGCGTGACCACCGTTGTTGTTGTCGTTGTTATTGTTTCCACAGATATTTCGTCTTTTTCGGCGACTATTTTTTCTTCCAACTCTTCACCCGCTAACGATTCCTTGGAAGGAACTTTCGATATAGGTTCGGCGGCGATTTCGACGAGCTTAACTTCGTCTGCCGGTACCTCGTCTTCTAACTTATCGACTGCGACGGGCGGCTTTACAATTTCTGCGGCTGGTTTTTCTTCTTCAACTGCGGTTACTTCCTCAACCGGTGGTTCTTCCGCTTTGTCCGGACTGCGCGCGGCCTCCTTCGCCGCTACAACAGCCGGCTCCACGGCGGCTACAAAAACTTCTGGTTTGGCTTCCTCTTCGGCCGGCGGTACGGTTGTCGGCAACGGTATTGCCGCTTCCTCAACCGGCCGTTCGGGTGGTGTGATTAATTTTTCTTTGTCTACGACTGGTTCTGCAGCTTCTTTAACCCCGGCTACCGGCTCGATTTCCTCTTCGGCAGGCGCTAGCACCTCTTTCGAAATTTTTTCCGGTTCTTCCGGGGCCACTTCGGCTTTGATTTCTGGTGCCGATACCGGTTCCTCGGCGACAGGCGTCGCTTCTTTCTCCGGCTCGGGAGTTACTGCTGCTTCTTTTTCTATTTCGGATGGTGACGCTAGCGGTAAGGCCGGCGCTTTCTCTGGTGATATGATCTGTTTTTCGATCACTTTCTCCTCGATATCGAGATCTCCTAATTTCTCGGTCGGTTTCGCTGCGGTCTCTACCACTTGCGTGACCACCGTTGTTGTTGTCGTTGTTATTGTTTCTACAGAAATTTCGTCTTTTTCGGCGACTATTTTTTCTTCCAACTCGTCACTTACTAACGATTCCTTGGAAGGAACTTTCGGTATAGGTTCGGCGGCGATATCGACGAGCTTAACTTCGTCTACCGGTACCTCGTCTTCTAACTTATCGACTGTGACGGGCGGCTTTACAATTTCTGCGGCTGGTTTTTCTTCTTCAACTGCGGTTACTTCCTCAAACGGTGGTTCTTCCGCTTTGTCCGGACTGCGCGCGGCCTCCTTCGCCGCTACAACAGCCGGCTCCACGGCGGCTACAAAAACTTCTGGTTTGGCTTCCTCTTCGGCCGGTGGTACGGTTGTCAGCAACGGTATTGCCGCTTCCTCGACCGGCCTTTCGGGTGGTGTGACTAATTTTTCTTTGTCTACGACTGGTTCTGCAGCTTCTTTAACCTCGGCAACCGGCTCGAATTCCTCCTCGGTAGGCGCTGACACCTCTTTAGCAATTTTTTCCACATCTTCAGGTGCCACTTCGGCTGTGATTTCTGGCACCGGTACCGGTTCTTCGGCGACAGGCGTCGCTTCTTTCTCCGGCTCGGGAGTTACTGCTGCTTCTTTTTCTATTTCGGTTGGTGACGCCAGCTGTAAGGCCGGCGCCTTCGCTAGTGATACGATCTGTTTTTCGATCACTTTCTCCTCGATATCGAGTTCTCCTTTTTTCTCGGTCGGTTTCGCTACGGTCTCTACGACTTGCGTGACCACCGTTGTTGTTGTCGTTGTTATTGTTTCCACAGATATTTCGTCTTTTTCGGCGATTATTTTTTCTTCCAACTCTTCACCCGCTAACGATTCCTTGGAAGGAACTTTCGATATAGGTTCGGCGGCGATTTCGACGAGCTTAACTTCGTCTGCCGGTACCTCGTCTTCTAACTTATCGACTGTGACGGGCGGCTTTACAATTTCTGCGGCTGGTTTTTCTTCTTCAACTGCGGTTACTTCCACAACCGGTGGTTCTTCCGCTTTGTCTGGACTGCGCGCGGCCTCCTTAATCTCCTCCTTCACCGCTACAATAGCCGGCTCCTCGGCGGCTACAAAAACTTCTGGTTTTTCTTCCTCTTCGGCCGGCGGTACGGTTGTCGGCAACGGTATTGCCGCTTCCTCGACCGGCCGTTCGGGTGGTGTGATTAATTTTTCTTTGTCTACGACTGGTTCTGCAGCTTCTTTAACCCCGGCTACCGGCTCGATTTCCTCTTCGGCAGGCGCTAGCACCTCTTTCGAAATTTTTTCCGGTTCTTCCGGGGCCACTTCGGCTTTGATTTCTGGTGCCGATACCGGTTCCTCGGCGACAGGCGTCGCTTCTTTCTCCGGCTCGGGAGTTACTGCTGCTTCTTTTTCTATTTCGGATGGTGACGCTAGCGGTAAGGCCGGCGCTTTCTGTGGTGATATGATCTGTTTTTCGATCACTTTCTCCTCGATATCGAGATCTCCTAATTTCTCGGTCGGTGTCGCTGCGGTCTCTACGACTTGCGTGACCACCGTTGTTGTTGTCGTTGTTATTGTTTCCACAGTTATTTCGTCTTTTTCGGCGACTATTTTTTCTTCCAACTCTTCACCCGCTAACGATTCCTTGGAAGGAACTTTCGATATAGGTTCGGCGGCGATTTCGACGAGCTTAACTTCGTCTGCCGGTACCTCGTCTTCTAACTTATCGACTGCGACGGGCGGCTTTACAATTTCTGCGGCTGGTTTTTCTTCTTCAACTGCGGTTACTTCCTCAACCGGTGGTTCTTCCGCTTTGTCCGGACTGCGCGCGGCCTCCTTCGCCGCTACAACAGCCGGCTCCACGGCGGCTACAAAAACTTCTGGTTTGGCTTCCTCTTCGGCCGGCGGTACGGTTGTCGGCAACGGTATTGCCGCTTCCTCAACCGGCCGTTCGGGTGGTGTGATTAATTTTTCTTTGTCTACGACTGGTTCTGCAGCTTCTTTAACCTCGGCTACCGGCTCGAATTCCTCCTCGGTAGGCGCTGACACCTCTTTAGCAATTTTTTCCGCTTCTTCAGGTGCCACTTCGGCTTTGATTTCTGGCACCGGTACCAGTTCTTCGGCGACAGGCGTCGCTTCTTTCTCCGGCTCGCGAGTTACTGCTGCTTCTTTTTCTATTTCGGTTGGTGACGCTAGCGGTAAGGCCGGCGTTTTCTCTGGTGAAACGATCTGTTTTTCGATCACTTTCTCCTCGATCTCAAGATCTTCTATTTTCTCGGTTTGTTTCGCAACGGTCTCTACGACTTGCGTGACCACCGTTGTTGTTGTCGTTGTTATTGTTTCCACAGATATTTCGTCTTTTTCGGCGACTATTTTTTCTTCCAACTCTTCACCCGCTAACGATTCCTTGGAAGGAACCTTCGATATAGGTTCGGCGGCGATTTCGACGAGCTTAACTTCGTCTGCCGGTACCTCGTCTTCTAACTTATCGACTGCGACGGGCGGCTTTACAATTTCTGCGGCTGGTTTTTCTTCTTCAACTGCGGTTACTTCCTCAACCGGTGGTTCTTCCGCTTTGTCCGGACTGCGCGCGGCCTCCTTCGCCGCTACAACAGCCGGCTCCACGGCGGCTACGAAAACTTCTGGTTTGGCTTCCTCTTCGGCCGGCGGTACGGTTGTCGGCAACGGTATTGCCGCTTCCTCAACCGGCCGTTCGGGTGGTGTGATTAATTTTTCTTTGTCTACGACTGGTTCTGCAGCTTCTTTAACCCCGGCTACCGGCTCGATTTCCTCTTCGGCAGGCGCTGACACCTCTTTAGCAATTTTTTCCGCATCTTCAGGTGCCACTTCGGCTGTGATTTCTGGCACCGGTACCGGTTCTTCGGCGACAGGCGTCGCTTCTTTCTCCGGCTCGGGAGTTACTGCTGCTTCTTTTTCTATTTCGGTTGGTGACGCCAGCTGTAAGGCCGGCGCTTTCGCTGGTGATACGATCTGTTTTTCGATCACTTTCTCCTCGATATCGAGTTCTCCTTTTTTCTCGGTCGGTTTCGCTACGGTCTCTACGACTTGCGTGACCACCGTTGTTGTTGTCGTTGTTATTGTTTCCACAGATATTTCGTCTTTTTCGGCGATTATTTTTTCTTCCAACTCTTCACCCGCTAACGATTCCTTGGAAGGAACTTTCGATATAGGTTCGGCGGCGATTTCGACGAGCTTAACTTCGTCTGCCGGTACCTCGTCTTCTAACTTATCGACTGTGACGGGCGGCTTTACAATTTCTGCGGCTGGTTTTTCTTCTTCAACTGCGGTTACTTCCACAACCGGTGGTTCTTCCGCTTTGTCTGGACTGCGCGCGGCCTCCTTAATCTCCTCCTTCACCGCTACAATAGCCGGCTCCTCGGCGGCTACAAAAACTTCTGGTTTTTCTTCCTCTTCGGCCGGCGGTACGGTTGTCGGCAACGGTATTGCCGCTTCCTCGACCGGCCGTTCGGGTGGTGTGATTAATTTTTCTTTGTCTACGACTGGTTCTGCAGCTTCTTTAACCCCGGCTACCGGCTCGATTTCCTCTTCGGCAGGCGCTAGCACCTCTTTCGAAATTTTTTCCGGTTCTTCCGGGGCCACTTCGGCTTTGATTTCTGGTGCCGATACCGGTTCCTCGGCGACAGGCGTCGCTTCTTTCTCCGGCTCGGGAGTTACTGCTGCTTCTTTTTCTATTTCGGATGGTGACGGTAGCGGTAAGGCCGGCGCTTTCTCTGGTGATATGATCTGTTTTTCGATCACTTTCTCCTCGATATCGAGATCTCCTAATTTCTCGGTCGGTTTCGCTGCGGTCTCTACGACTTGCGTGACCACCGTTGTTGTTGTCGTTGTTATTGTTTCTACAGAAATTTCGTCTTTTTCGGCGACTATTTTTTCTTCCAACTCTTCACCCGCTAACGATTCCTTGGAAGGAACCTTCGATATAGGTTCGGCGGCGATTTCGACGAGCTTAACTTCGTCTGCCGGTACCTCGTCTTCTAACTTATCGACTGCGACGGGCGGCTTTACAATTTCTGCGGCTGGTTTTTCTTCTTCAACTGCGGTTACTTCCTCAACCGGTGGTTCTTCCGCTTTGTCCGGACTGCGCGCGGCCTCCTTCGCCGCTACAACAGCCGGCTCCACGGCGGCTACGAAAAATTCGGGTTTGGCTTCCTCTTCGGCCGGCGGTACGGTTGTCGGCAACGGTATTGCCGCTTCCTCAACCGGCCGTTCGGGTGGTGTGATTAATTTTTCTTTGTCTACGACTGGTTCTGCAGCTTCTTTAACCCCGGCTACCGGCTCGATTTCCTCTTCGGCAGGCGCTAGCACCTCTTTCGAAATTTTTTCCGGTTCTTCCGGGGCCACTTCGGCTTTGATTTCTGGTGCCGATACCGGTTCCTCGGCGACAGGCGTCGCTTCTTTCTCCGGCTCGGGAGTTACTGCTGCTTCTTTTTCTATTTCGGATGGTGACGCTAGCGGTAAGGCCGGCGCTTTCTCTGGTGATATGATCTGTTTTTCGATCACTTTCTCCTCGATATCGAGATCTCCTAATTTCTCGGTCGGTTTCGCTGCGGTCTCTACCACTTGCGTGACCACCGTTGTTGTTGTCGTTGTTATTGTTTCTACAGAAATTTCGTCTTTTTCGGCGACTATTTTTTCTTCCAACTCGTCACTTACTAACGATTCCTTGGAAGGAACTTTCGGTATAGGTTCGGCGGCGATATCGACGAGCTTAACTTCGTCTACCGGTACCTCGTCTTCTAACTTATCGACTGTGACGGGCGGCTTTACAATTTCTGCGGCTGGTTTTTCTTCTTCAACTGCGGTTACTTCCTCAAACGGTGGTTCTTCCGCTTTGTCCGGACTGCGCGCGGCCTCCTTCGCCGCTACAACAGCCGGCTCCACGGCGGCTACAAAAACTTCTGGTTTGGCTTCCTCTTCGGCCGGTGGTACGGTTGTCAGCAACGGTATTGCCGCTTCCTCGACCGGCCTTTCGGGTGGTGTGACTAATTTTTCTTTGTCTACGACTGGTTCTGCAGCTTCTTTAACCTCGGCAACCGGCTCGAATTCCTCCTCGGTAGGCGCTGACACCTCTTTAGCAATTTTTTCCACATCTTCAGGTGCCACTTCGGCTGTGATTTCTGGCACCGGTACCGGTTCTTCGGCGACAGGCGTCGCTTCTTTCTCCGGCTCGGGAGTTACTGCTGCTTCTTTTTCTATTTCGGTTGGTGACGCCAGCTGTAAGGCCGGCGCCTTCGCTGGTGATACGATCTGTTTTTCGATCACTTTCTCCTCGATATCGAGTTCTCCTTTTTTCTCGGTCGGTTTCGCTACGGTCTCTACGACTTGCGTGACCACCGTTGTTGTTGTCGTTGTTATTGTTTCCACAGATATTTCGTCTTTTTCGGCGATTATTTTTTCTTCCAACTCTTCACCCGCTAACGATTCCTTGGAAGGAACTTTCGATATAGGTTCGGCGGCGATTTCGACGAGCTTAACTTCGTCTGCCGGTACCTCGTCTTCTAACTTATCGACTGTGACGGGCGGCTTTACAATTTCTGCGGCTGGTTTTTCTTCTTCAACTGCGGTTACTTCCACAACCGGTGGTTCTTCCGCTTTGTCTGGACTGCGCGCGGCCTCCTTAATCTCCTCCTTCACCGCTACAATAGCCGGCTCCTCGGCGGCTACAAAAACTTCTGGTTTTTCTTCCTCTTCGGCCGGCGGTACGGTTGTCGGCAACGGTATTGCCGCTTCCTCGACCGGCCGTTCGGGTGGTGTGATTAATTTTTCTTTGTCTACGACTGGTTCTGCAGCTTCTTTAACCCCGGCTACCGGCTCGATTTCCTCTTCGGCAGGCGCTAGCACCTCTTTCGAAATTTTTTCCGGTTCTTCCGGGGCCACTTCGGCTTTGATTTCTGGTGCCGATACCGGTTCCTCGGCGACAGGCGTCGCTTCTTTCTCCGGCTCGGGAGTTACTGCTGCTTCTTTTTCTATTTCGGATGGTGACGCTAGCGGTAAGGCCGGCGCTTTCTCTGGTGATATGATCTGTTTTTCGATCACTTTCTCCTCGATATCGAGATCTCCTAATTTCTCGGTCGGTTTCGCTGCGGTCTCTACGACTTGCGTGACCACCGTTGTTGTTGTCGTTGTTATTGTTTCCACAGTTATTTCGTCTTTTTCGGCGACTATTTTTTCTTCCAACTCTTCACCCGCTAACGATTCCTTGGAAGGAACTTTCGATATAGGTTCGGCGGCGATTTCGACGAGCTTAACTTCGTCTGCCGGTACCTCGTCTTCTAACTTATCGACTGCGACGGGCGGCTTTACAATTTCTGCGGCTGGTTTTTCTTCTTCAACTGCGGTTACTTCCTCAACCGGTGGTTCTTCCGCTTTGTCCGGACTGCGCGCGGCCTCCTTCGCCGCTACAACAGCCGGCTCCACGGCGGCTACAAAAACTTCTGGTTTGGCTTCCTCTTCGGCCGGCGGTACGGTTGTCGGCAACGGTATTGCCGCTTCCTCAACCGGCCGTTCGGGTGGTGTGATTAATTTTTCTTTGTCTACGACTGGTTCTGCAGCTTCTTTAACCTCGGCTACCGGCTCGAATTCCTCCTCGGTAGGCGCTGACACCTCTTTAGCAATTTTTTCCGCTTCTTCAGGTGCCACTTCGGCTTTGATTTCTGGCACCGGTACCAGTTCTTCGGCGACAGGCGTCGCTTCTTTCTCCGGCTCGCGAGTTACTGCTGCTTCTTTTTCTATTTCGGTTGGTGACGCTAGCGGTAAGGCCGGCGTTTTCTCTGGTGAAACGATCTGTTTTTCGATCACTTTCTCCTCGATCTCAAGATCTTCTATTTTCTCGGTTTGTTTCGCAACGGTCTCTACGACTTGCGTGACCACCGTTGTTGTTGTCGTTGTTATTGTTTCCACAGATATTTCGTCTTTTTCGGCGACTATTTTTTCTTCCAACTCTTCACCCGCTAACGATTCCTTGGAAGGAACCTTCGATATAGGTTCGGCGGCGATTTCGACGAGCTTAACTTCGTCTACCGGTACCTCGTCTTCTAACTTATCGACTGTGACGGGCGGCTTTACAATTTCTGCGGCAGGTTTTTCTTCTTCAACTGCGGTTACTTCCTCAAACGGTGGTTCTTCCGCTTTGTCCGGACTGCGCGCGGCCTCCTTCGCCGCTACAACAGCCGGCTCCACGGCGGCTACAAAAACTTCTGGTTTGGCTTCCTCTTCGGCCGGTGGTACGGTTGTCAGCAACGGTATTGCCGCTTCCTCGACCGGCCTTTCGGGTGGTGTGACTAATTTTTCTTTGTCTACGACTGGTTCTGCAGCTTCTTTAACCTCGGCAACCGGCTCGAATTCCTCCTCGGTAGGCGCTGACACCTCTTTAGCAATTTTTCCCGCATCTTCAGGTGCCACTTCGGCTGTGATTTCTGGCACCGGTACCGGTTCTTCGGCGACAGGCGTCGCTTCTTTCTCCGGCTCGGGAGTTACTGCTGCTTCTTTTTCTATTTCGGTTGGTGACGCCAGCTGTAAGGCCGGCGCCTTCGCTGGTGATACGATCTGTTTTTCGATCACTTTCTCCTCGATATCGAGTTCTCCTTTTTTCTCGGTCGGTTTCGCTACGGTCTCTACGACTTGCGTGACCACCGTTGTTGTTGTCGTTGTTATTGTTTCCACAGATATTTCGTCTTTTTCGGCGATTATTTTTTCTTCCAACTCTTCACCCGCTAACGATTCCTTGGAAGGAACTTTCGATATAGGTTCGGCGGCGATTTCGACGAGCTTAACTTCGTCTGCCGGTACCTCGTCTTCTAACTTATCGACTGTGACGGGCGGCTTTACAATTTCTGCGGCTGGTTTTTCTTCTTCAACTGCGGTTACTTCCACAACCGGTGGTTCTTCCGCTTTGTCTGGACTGCGCGCGGCCTCCTTAATCTCCTCCTTCACCGCTACAATAGCCGGCTCCTCGGCGGCTACAAAAACTTCTGGTTTTTCTTCCTCTTCGGCCGGCGGTACGGTTGTCGGCAACGGTATTGCCGCTTCCTCGACCGGCCGTTCGGGTGGTGTGATTAATTTTTCTTTGTCTACGACTGGTTCTGCAGCTTCTTTAACCCCGGCTACCGGCTCGATTTCCTCTTCGGCAGGCGCTAGCACCTCTTTCGAAATTTTTTCCGGTTCTTCCGGGGCCACTTCGGCTTTGATTTCTGGTGCCGATACCGGTTCCTCGGCGACAGGCGTCGCTTCTTTCTCCGGCTCGGGAGTTACTGCTGCTTCTTTTTCTATTTCGGATGGTGACGCTAGCGGTAAGGCCGGCGCTTTCTCTGGTGATATGATCTGTTTTTTGATCACTTTCTCCTCGATATCGAGATCTCCTAATTTCTCGGTCGGTTTCGCTGCGGTCTCTACGACTTGCGTGACCACCGTTGTTGTTGTCGTTGTTATTGTTTCCACAGTTATTTCGTCTTTTTCGGCGACTATTTTTTCTTCCAACTCTTCACCCGCTAACGATTCCTTGGAAGGAACTTTCGATATAGGTTCGGCGGCGATTTCGACGAGCTTAACTTCGTCTGCCGGTACCTCGTCTTCTAACTTATCGACTGCGACGGGCGGCTTTACAATTTCTGCGGCTGGTTTTTCTTCTTCAACTGCGGTTACTTCCTCAAACGGTGGTTCTTCCGCTTTGTCCGGACTGCGCGCGGCCTCCTTCGCGGCTACAACAGCCGGCTCCACGGCGGCTACAAAAACTTCTGGTTTGGCTTCCTCTTCGGCCGGTGGTACGGTTGTCAGCAACGGTATTGCCGCTTCCTCGACCGGCCTTTCGGGTGGTGTGACTAATTTTTCTTTGTCTACGACTGGTTCTGCAGCTTCTTTAACCTCGGCAACCGGCTCGAATTCCTCCTCGGTAGGCGCTGACACCTCTTTAGCAATTTTTTCCGCATATTCAGGTGCCACTTCGGCTGTGATTTCTGGCACCGGTACCGGTTCTTCGGCGACAGGCGTCGCTTCTTTCTCCGGCTCGGGAGTTACTGCTGCTTCTTTTTCTATTTCGGTTGGTGACGCCAGCTGTAAGGCCGGCGCTTTCGCTGGTGATACGATCTGTTTTTCGATCACTTTCTCCTCGATATCGAGTTCTCCTTTTTTCTCGGTCGGTTTCGCTACGGTCTCTACGACTTGCGTGACCACCGTTGTTGTTGTCGTTGTTATTGTTTCCACAGATATTTCATCTTTTTCGGCGATTATTTTTTCTTCCAACTCTTCACCCGCTAACGATTCCTTGGAAGGAACTTTCGATATAGGTTCGGCGGCGATTTCGACGAGCTTAACTTCGTCTGCCGGTACCTCGTCTTCTAACTTATCGACTGTGACGGGCGGCTTTACAATTTCTGCGGCTGGTTTTTCTTCTTCAACTGCGGTTACTTCCTCAACCGGTGGTTCTTCCGCTTTGTCCGGACTGCGCGCGGCCTCCTTCGCCGCTACAACAGCCGGCTCCACGGCGGCTACAAAAACTTCTGGTTTGGCTTCCTCTTCGGCCGGCGGTACGGTTGTCGGCAACGGTATTGCCGCTTCCTCAACCGGCCGTTCGGGTGGTGTGATTAATTTTTCTTTGTCTACGACTGGTTCTGCAGCTTCTTTAACCTCGGCTACCGGCTCGAATTCCTCCTCGGTAGGCGCTGACACCTCTTTAGCAATTTTTTCCGCTTCTTCAGGTGCCACTTCGGCTTTGATTTCTGGCACCGGTACCAGTTCTTCGGCGACAGGCGTCGCTTCTTTCTCCGGCTCGCGAGTTACTGCTGCTTCTTTTTCTATTTCGGTTGGTGACGCTAGCGGTAAGGCCGGCGTTTTCTCTGGTGAAACGATCTGTTTTTCGATCACTTTCTCCTCGATCTCAAGATCTTCTATTTTCTCGGTTTGTTTCGCAACGGTCTCTACGACTTGCGTGACCACCGTTGTTGTTGTCGTTGTTATTGTTTCCACAGATATTTCGTCTTTTTCGGCGACTATTTTTTCTTCCAACTCTTCACCCGCTAACGATTCCTTGGAAGGAACCTTCGATATAGGTTCGGCGGCGATTTCGACGAGCTTAACTTCGTCTGCCGGTACCTCGTCTTCTAACTTATCGACTGTGACGGGCGGCTTTACAATTTCTGCGGCTGGTTTTTCTTCTTCAACTGCGGTTACTTCCACAACCGGTGGTTCTTCCGCTTTGTCTGGACTGCGCGCGGCCTCCTTAATCTCCTCCTTCACCGCTACAATAGCCGGCTCCTCGGCGGCTACAAAAACTTCTGGTTTTTCTTCCTCTTCGGCCGGCGGTACGGTTGTCGGCAACGGTATTGCCGCTTCCTCGACCGGCCGTTCGGGTGGTGTGATTAATTTTTCTTTGTCTACGACTGGTTCTGCAGCTTCTTTAACCCCGGCTACCGGCTCGATTTCCTCTTCGGCAGGCGCTAGCACCTCTTTCGAAATTTTTTCCGGTTCTTCCGGGGCCACTTCGGCTTTGATTTCTGGTGCCGATACCGGTTCCTCGGCGACAGGCGTCGCTTCTTTCTCCGGCTCGGGAGTTACTGCTGCTTCTTTTTCTATTTCGGATGGTGACGCTAGCGGTAAGGCCGGCGCTTTCTCTGGTGATATGATCTGTTTTTTGATCACTTTCTCCTCGATATCGAGATCTCCTAATTTCTCGGTCGGTTTCGCTGCGGTCTCTACGACTTGCGTGACCACCGTTGTTGTTGTCGTTGTTATTGTTTCCACAGTTATTTCGTCTTTTTCGGCGACTATTTTTTCTTCCAACTCTTCACCCGCTAACGATTCCTTGGAAGGAACTTTCGATATAGGTTCGGCGGCGATTTCGACGAGCTTAACTTCGTCTGCCGGTACCTCGTCTTCTAACTTATCGACTGCGACGGGCGGCTTTACAATTTCTGCGGCTGGTTTTTCTTCTTCAACTGCGGTTACTTCCTCAAACGGTGGTTCTTCCGCTTTGTCCGGACTGCGCGCGGCCTCCTTCGCGGCTACAACAGCCGGCTCCACGGCGGCTACAAAAACTTCTGGTTTGGCTTCCTCTTCGGCCGGTGGTACGGTTGTCAGCAACGGTATTGCCGCTTCCTCGACCGGCCTTTCGGGTGGTGTGACTAATTTTTCTTTGTCTACGACTGGTTCTGCAGCTTCTTTAACCTCGGCAACCGGCTCGAATTCCTCCTCGGTAGGCGCTGACACCTCTTTAGCAATTTTTTCCGCATATTCAGGTGCCACTTCGGCTGTGATTTCTGGCACCGGTACCGGTTCTTCGGCGACAGGCGTCGCTTCTTTCTCCGGCTCGGGAGTTACTGCTGCTTCTTTTTCTATTTCGGTTGGTGACGCCAGCTGTAAGGCCGGCGCTTTCGCTGGTGATACGATCTGTTTTTCGATCACTTTCTCCTCGATATCGAGTTCTCCTTTTTTCTCGGTCGGTTTCGCTACGGTCTCTACGACTTGCGTGACCACCGTTGTTGTTGTCGTTGTTATTGTTTCCACAGATATTTCATCTTTTTCGGCGATTATTTTTTCTTCCAACTCTTCACCCGCTAACGATTCCTTGGAAGGAACTTTCGATATAGGTTCGGCGGCGATTTCGACGAGCTTAACTTCGTCTGCCGGTACCTCGTCTTCTAACTTATCGACTGTGACGGGCGGCTTTACAATTTCTGCGGCTGGTTTTTCTTCTTCAACTGCGGTTACTTCCTCAACCGGTGGTTCTTCCGCTTTGTCCGGACTGCGCGCGGCCTCCTTCGCCGCTACAACAGCCGGCTCCACGGCGGCTACAAAAACTTCTGGTTTGGCTTCCTCTTCGGCCGGCGGTACGGTTGTCGGCAACGGTATTGCCGCTTCCTCAACCGGCCGTTCGGGTGGTGTGATTAATTTTTCTTTGTCTACGACTGGTTCTGCAGCTTCTTTAACCTCGGCTACCGGCTCGAATTCCTCCTCGGTAGGCGCTGACACCTCTTTAGCAATTTTTTCCGCTTCTTCAGGTGCCACTTCGGCTTTGATTTCTGGCACCGGTACCAGTTCTTCGGCGACAGGCGTCGCTTCTTTCTCCGGCTCGCGAGTTACTGCTGCTTCTTTTTCTATTTCGGTTGGTGACGCTAGCGGTAAGGCCGGCGTTTTCTCTGGTGAAACGATCTGTTTTTCGATCACTTTCTCCTCGATCTCAAGATCTTCTATTTTCTCGGTTTGTTTCGCAACGGTCTCTACGACTTGCGTGACCACCGTTGTTGTTGTCGTTGTTATTGTTTCCACAGATATTTCGTCTTTTTCGGCGACTATTTTTTCTTCCAACTCTTCACCCGCTAACGATTCCTTGGAAGGAACCTTCGATATAGGTTCGGCGGCGATTTCGACGAGCTTAACTTCGTCTGCCGGTACCTCGTCTTCTAACTTATCGACTGCGACGGGCGGCTTTACAATTTCTGCGGCTGGTTTTTCTTCTTCAACTGCGGTTACTTCCTCAACCGGTGGTTCTTCCGCTTTGTCCGGACTGCGCGCGGCCTCCTTCGCCGCTACAACAGCCGGCTCCACGGCGGCTACGAAAACTTCTGGTTTGGCTTCCTCTTCGGCCGGCGGTACGGTTGTCGGCAACGGTATTGCCGCTTCCTCAACCGGCCGTTCGGGTGGTGTGATTAATTTTTCTTTGTCTACGACTGGTTCTGCAGCTTCTTTAACCCCGGCTACCGGCTCGATTTCCTCTTCGGCAGGCGCTGACACCTCTTTAGCAATTTTTTCCGCATCTTCAGGTGCCACTTCGGCTGTGATTTCTGGCACCGGTACCGGTTCTTCGGCGACAGGCGTCGCTTCTTTCTCCGGCTCGGGAGTTACTGCTGCTTCTTTTTCTATTTCGGTTGGTGACGCCAGCTGTAAGGCCGGCGCTTTCGCTGGTGATACGATCTGTTTTTCGATCACTTTCTCCTCGATATCGAGTTCTCCTTTTTTCTCGGTCGGTTTCGCTACGGTCTCTACGACTTGCGTGACCACCGTTGTTGTTGTCGTTGTTATTGTTTCCACAGATATTTCGTCTTTTTCGGCGATTATTTTTTCTTCCAACTCTTCACCCGCTAACGATTCCTTGGAAGGAACTTTCGATATAGGTTCGGCGGCGATTTCGACGAGCTTAACTTCGTCTGCCGGTACCTCGTCTTCTAACTTATCGACTGTGACGGGCGGCTTTACAATTTCTGCGGCTGGTTTTTCTTCTTCAACTGCGGTTACTTCCACAACCGGTGGTTCTTCCGCTTTGTCTGGACTGCGCGCGGCCTCCTTAATCTCCTCCTTCACCGCTACAATAGCCGGCTCCTCGGCGGCTACAGAAACTTCTGGTTTTTCTTCCTCTTCGGCCGGCGGTACGGTTGTCGGCAACGGTATTGCCGCTTCCTCGACCGGCCGTTCGGGTGGTGTGATTAATTTTTCTTTGTCTACGACTGGTTCTGCAGCTTCTTTAACCCCGGCTACCGGCTCGATTTCCTCTTCGGCAGGCGCTAGCACCTCTTTCGAAATTTTTTCCGGTTCTTCCGGGGCCACTTCGGCTTTGATTTCTGGTGCCGATACCGGTTCCTCGGCGACAGGCGTCGCTTCTTTCTCCGGCTCGGGAGTTACTGCTGCTTCTTTTTCTATTTCGGATGGTGACGGTAGCGGTAAGGCCGGCGCTTTCTCTGGTGATATGATCTGTTTTTCGATCACTTTCTCCTCGATATCGAGATCTCCTAATTTCTCGGTCGGTTTCGCTGCGGTCTCTACGACTTGCGTGACCACCGTTGTTGTTGTCGTTGTTATTGTTTCTACAGAAATTTCGTCTTTTTCGGCGACTATTTTTTCTTCCAACTCTTCACCCGCTAACGATTCCTTGGAAGGAACCTTCGATATAGGTTCGGCGGCGATTTCGACGAGCTTAACTTCGTCTGCCGGTACCTCGTCTTCTAACTTATCGACTGCGACGGGCGGCTTTACAATTTCTGCGGCTGGTTTTTCTTCTTCAACTGCGGTTACTTCCTCAACCGGTGGTTCTTCCGCTTTGTCCGGACTGCGCGCGGCCTCCTTCGCCGCTACAACAGCCGGCTCCACGGCGGCTACGAAAAATTCGGGTTTGGCTTCCTCTTCGGCCGGCGGTACGGTTGTCGGCAACGGTATTGCCGCTTCCTCAACCGGCCGTTCGGGTGGTGTGATTAATTTTTCTTTGTCTACGACTGGTTCTGCAGCTTCTTTAACCCCGGCTACCGGCTCGATTTCCTCTTCGGCAGGCGCTAGCACCTCTTTCGAAATTTTTTCCGGTTCTTCCGGGGCCACTTCGGCTTTGATTTCTGGTGCCGATACCGGTTCCTCGGCGACAGGCGTCGCTTCTTTCTCCGGCTCGGGAGTTACTGCTGCTTCTTTTTCTATTTCGGATGGTGACGCTAGCGGTAAGGCCGGCGCTTTCTCTGGTGATATGATCTGTTTTTCGATCACTTTCTCCTCGATATCGAGATCTCCTAATTTCTCGGTCGGTTTCGCTGCGGTCTCTACCACTTGCGTGACCACCGTTGTTGTTGTCGTTGTTATTGTTTCTACAGAAATTTCGTCTTTTTCGGCGACTATTTTTTCTTCCAACTCGTCACTTACTAACGATTCCTTGGAAGGAACTTTCGGTATAGGTTCGGCGGCGATATCGACGAGCTTAACTTCGTCTACCGGTACCTCGTCTTCTAACTTATCGACTGTGACGGGCGGCTTTACAATTTCTGCGGCTGGTTTTTCTTCTTCAACTGCGGTTACTTCCTCAAACGGTGGTTCTTCCGCTTTGTCCGGACTGCGCGCGGCCTCCTTCGCCGCTACAACAGCCGGCTCCACGGCGGCTACAAAAACTTCTGGTTTGGCTTCCTCTTCGGCCGGTGGTACGGTTGTCAGCAACGGTATTGCCGCTTCCTCGACCGGCCTTTCGGGTGGTGTGACTAATTTTTCTTTGTCTACGACTGGTTCTGCAGCTTCTTTAACCTCGGCAACCGGCTCGAATTCCTCCTCGGTAGGCGCTGACACCTCTTTAGCAATTTTTTCCACATCTTCAGGTGCCACTTCGGCTGTGATTTCTGGCACCGGTACCGGTTCTTCGGCGACAGGCGTCGCTTCTTTCTCCGGCTCGGGAGTTACTGCTGCTTCTTTTTCTATTTCGGTTGGTGACGCCAGCTGTAAGGCCGGCGCCTTCGCTGGTGATACGATCTGTTTTTCGATCACTTTCTCCTCGATATCGAGTTCTCCTTTTTTCTCGGTCGGTTTCGCTACGGTCTCTACGACTTGCGTGACCACCGTTGTTGTTGTCGTTGTTATTGTTTCCACAGATATTTCGTCTTTTTCGGCGATTATTTTTTCTTCCAACTCTTCACCCGCTAACGATTCCTTGGAAGGAACTTTCGATATAGGTTCGGCGGCGATTTCGACGAGCTTAACTTCGTCTGCCGGTACCTCGTCTTCTAACTTATCGACTGTGACGGGCGGCTTTACAATTTCTGCGGCTGGTTTTTCTTCTTCAACTGCGGTTACTTCCACAACCGGTGGTTCTTCCGCTTTGTCTGGACTGCGCGCGGCCTCCTTAATCTCCTCCTTCACCGCTACAATAGCCGGCTCCTCGGCGGCTACAAAAACTTCTGGGTTTTCTTCCTCTTCGGCCGGCGGTACGGTTGTCGGCAACGGTATTGCCGCTTCCTCGACCGGCCGTTCGGGTGGTGTGATTAATTTTTCTTTGTCTACGACTGGTTCTGCAGCTTCTTTAACCCCGGCTACCGGCTCGATTTCCTCTTCGGCAGGCGCTAGCACCTCTTTCGAAATTTTTTCCGGTTCTTCCGGGGCCACTTCGGCTTTGATTTCTGGTGCCGATACCGGTTCCTCGGCGACAGGCGTCGCTTCTTTCTCCGGCTCGGGAGTTACTGCTGCTTCTTTTTCTATTTCGGATGGTGACGCTAGCGGTAAGGCCGGCGCTTTCTCTGGTGATATGATCTGTTTTTCGATCACTTTCTCCTCGATATCGAGATCTCCTAATTTCTCGGTCGGTTTCGCTGCGGTCTCTACGACTTGCGTGACCACCGTTGTTGTTGTCGTTGTTATTGTTTCCACAGTTATTTCGTCTTTTTCGGCGACTATTTTTTCTTCCAACTCTTCACCCGCTAACGATTCCTTGGAAGGAACTTTCGATATAGGTTCGGCGGCGATTTCGACGAGCTTAACTTCGTCTGCCGGTACCTCGTCTTCTAACTTATCGACTGCGACGGGCGGCTTTACAATTTCTGCGGCTGGTTTTTCTTCTTCAACTGCGGTTACTTCCTCAACCGGTGGTTCTTCCGCTTTGTCCGGACTGCGCGCGGCCTCCTTCGCCGCTACAACAGCCGGCTCCACGGCGGCTACAAAAACTTCTGGTTTGGCTTCCTCTTCGGCCGGCGGTACGGTTGTCGGCAACGGTATTGCCGCTTCCTCAACCGGCCGTTCGGGTGGTGTGATTAATTTTTCTTTGTCTACGACTGGTTCTGCAGCTTCTTTAACCTCGGCTACCGGCTCGAATTCCTCCTCGGTAGGCGCTGACACCTCTTTAGCAATTTTTTCCGCTTCTTCAGGTGCCACTTCGGCTTTGATTTCTGGCACCGGTACCAGTTCTTCGGCGACAGGCGTCGCTTCTTTCTCCGGCTCGCGAGTTACTGCTGCTTCTTTTTCTATTTCGGTTGGTGACGCTAGCGGTAAGGCCGGCGTTTTCTCTGGTGAAACGATCTGTTTTTCGATCACTTTCTCCTCGATCTCAAGATCTTCTATTTTCTCGGTTTGTTTCGCAACGGTCTCTACGACTTGCGTGACCACCGTTGTTGTTGTCGTTGTTATTGTTTCCACAGATATTTCGTCTTTTTCGGCGACTATTTTTTCTTCCAACTCTTCACCCGCTAACGATTCCTTGGAAGGAACCTTCGATATAGGTTCGGCGGCGATTTCGACGAGCTTAACTTCGTCTACCGGTACCTCGTCTTCTAACTTATCGACTGTGACGGGCGGCTTTACAATTTCTGCGGCAGGTTTTTCTTCTTCAACTGCGGTTACTTCCTCAAACGGTGGTTCTTCCGCTTTGTCCGGACTGCGCGCGGCCTCCTTCGCCGCTACAACAGCCGGCTCCACGGCGGCTACAAAAACTTCTGGTTTGGCTTCCTCTTCGGCCGGTGGTACGGTTGTCAGCAACGGTATTGCCGCTTCCTCGACCGGCCTTTCGGGTGGTGTGACTAATTTTTCTTTGTCTACGACTGGTTCTGCAGCTTCTTTAACCTCGGCAACCGGCTCGAATTCCTCCTCGGTAGGCGCTGACACCTCTTTAGCAATTTTTCCCGCATCTTCAGGTGCCACTTCGGCTGTGATTTCTGGCACCGGTACCGGTTCTTCGGCGACAGGCGTCGCTTCTTTCTCCGGCTCGGGAGTTACTGCTGCTTCTTTTTCTATTTCGGTTGGTGACGCCAGCTGTAAGGCCGGCGCCTTCGCTGGTGATACGATCTGTTTTTCGATCACTTTCTCCTCGATATCGAGTTCTCCTTTTTTCTCGGTCGGTTTCGCTACGGTCTCTACGACTTGCGTGACCACCGTTGTTGTTGTCGTTGTTATTGTTTCCACAGATATTTCGTCTTTTTCGGCGATTATTTTTTCTTCCAACTCTTCACCCGCTAACGATTCCTTGGAAGGAACTTTCGATATAGGTTCGGCGGCGATTTCGACGAGCTTAACTTCGTCTGCCGGTACCTCGTCTTCTAACTTATCGACTGTGACGGGCGGCTTTACAATTTCTGCGGCTGGTTTTTCTTCTTCAACTGCGGTTACTTCCACAACCGGTGGTTCTTCCGCTTTGTCTGGACTGCGCGCGGCCTCCTTAATCTCCTCCTTCACCGCTACAATAGCCGGCTCCTCGGCGGCTACAAAAACTTCTGGTTTTTCTTCCTCTTCGGCCGGCGGTACGGTTGTCGGCAACGGTATTGCCGCTTCCTCGACCGGCCGTTCGGGTGGTGTGATTAATTTTTCTTTGTCTACGACTGGTTCTGCAGCTTCTTTAACCCCGGCTACCGGCTCGATTTCCTCTTCGGCAGGCGCTAGCACCTCTTTCGAAATTTTTTCCGGTTCTTCCGGGGCCACTTCGGCTTTGATTTCTGGTGCCGATACCGGTTCCTCGGCGACAGGCGTCGCTTCTTTCTCCGGCTCGGGAGTTACTGCTGCTTCTTTTTCTATTTCGGATGGTGACGCTAGCGGTAAGGCCGGCGCTTTCTCTGGTGATATGATCTGTTTTTTGATCACTTTCTCCTCGATATCGAGATCTCCTAATTTCTCGGTCGGTTTCGCTGCGGTCTCTACGACTTGCGTGACCACCGTTGTTGTTGTCGTTGTTATTGTTTCCACAGTTATTTCGTCTTTTTCGGCGACTATTTTTTCTTCCAACTCTTCACCCGCTAACGATTCCTTGGAAGGAACTTTCGATATAGGTTCGGCGGCGATTTCGACGAGCTTAACTTCGTCTGCCGGTACCTCGTCTTCTAACTTATCGACTGCGACGGGCGGCTTTACAATTTCTGCGGCTGGTTTTTCTTCTTCAACTGCGGTTACTTCCTCAAACGGTGGTTCTTCCGCTTTGTCCGGACTGCGCGCGGCCTCCTTCGCGGCTACAACAGCCGGCTCCACGGCGGCTACAAAAACTTCTGGTTTGGCTTCCTCTTCGGCCGGTGGTACGGTTGTCAGCAACGGTATTGCCGCTTCCTCGACCGGCCTTTCGGGTGGTGTGACTAATTTTTCTTTGTCTACGACTGGTTCTGCAGCTTCTTTAACCTCGGCAACCGGCTCGAATTCCTCCTCGGTAGGCGCTGACACCTCTTTAGCAATTTTTTCCGCATATTCAGGTGCCACTTCGGCTGTGATTTCTGGCACCGGTACCGGTTCTTCGGCGACAGGCGTCGCTTCTTTCTCCGGCTCGGGAGTTACTGCTGCTTCTTTTTCTATTTCGGTTGGTGACGCCAGCTGTAAGGCCGGCGCTTTCGCTGGTGATACGATCTGTTTTTCGATCACTTTCTCCTCGATATCGAGTTCTCCTTTTTTCTCGGTCGGTTTCGCTACGGTCTCTACGACTTGCGTGACCACCGTTGTTGTTGTCGTTGTTATTGTTTCCACAGATATTTCATCTTTTTCGGCGATTATTTTTTCTTCCAACTCTTCACCCGCTAACGATTCCTTGGAAGGAACTTTCGATATAGGTTCGGCGGCGATTTCGACGAGCTTAACTTCGTCTGCCGGTACCTCGTCTTCTAACTTATCGACTGTGACGGGCGGCTTTACAATTTCTGCGGCTGGTTTTTCTTCTTCAACTGCGGTTACTTCCACAACCGGTGGTTCTTCCGCTTTGTCTGGACTGCGCGCGGCCTCCTTAATCTCCTCCTTCACCGCTACAATAGCCGGCTCCTCGGCGGCTACAAAAACTTCTGGTTTTTCTTCCTCTTCGGCCGGCGGTACGGTTGTCGGCAACGGTATTGCCGCTTCCTCGACCGGCCGTTCGGGTGGTGTGATTAATTTTTCTTTGTCTACGACTGGTTCTGCAGCTTCTTTAACCCCGGCTACCGGCTCGATTTCCTCTTCGGCAGGCGCTGGCACCTCTTTCAAAATTTTTTCCGGTTCCTCCGGGGCCACTTCGGCTGTGATTTCTGGTGCCGATACCGGTTCCTCGGCGACAGGCGTCGCTTCTTTCTCCGGCTCGGGAGTTACTGCTGCTTCTTTTTCTATTTCGGATGGTGACGCTAGCGGTAAGGCCGGCGCTTTCTCTGGTGATATGATCTGTTTTTCGATCACTTTCTCCTCGATATCGAGATCTCCTAATTTCTCGGTCGGTTTCGCTGCGGTCTCTACGACTTGCGTGACCACCGTTGTTGTTGTCGTTGTTATTGTTTCTACAGAAATTTCGTCTTTTTCGGCGACTATTTTTTCTTCCAACTCTTCACCCGCTAACGATTCCTTGGAAGGAACTTTCGGTATAGGTTCGGCGGCGATTTCGACGAGCTTAACTTCGTCTGCCGGTACCTCGTCTTCTAACTTATCGACTGTAACGGGCGGCTTTACAATTTCTGCGGCTGGTTTTTCTTCTTCAACTGAGGTTACTTCCTCAAACGGTGGTTCTTCCGCTTTATCCGGACTGCGCGCGGCCTCCTTAATCTCCTCCTTCACCGCTACAGCAGCCGGCTCCTCGGCGGCTACAAAAACTTCTGGTTTGGCTTCCTCTTCGGCCGGCGGTACGGTTGTCGGCAACGGTATTGCCGCTTCCTCGATCGGCCGTTCGGGTGGTGTGATTAATTTTTCTTTGTCTACGACTGGTTCTGCAGCTTCTTTAACCTCGGCTACCGGCTCCAATTCCTCCTCGGTAGGCGCTGACACCTCTTTACCAATTTTTTCCGTTTCTTCAGGTGCCACTTCGGCTTTGATTTCTGGCGCCGGTATTAGTTCCTCGGCGACAGGAGTTGCTTCTTTCTCCGGCTCGGTTGTTACTGCTGCTTCTTTTTCTATTTCAACTGGTGAGGCTAGCGGTAAGGCCGGCGCTTTCTCTGGTGATAGTATCTGTTTTTGGATCATTTTCTCCTTGATCTCGAGATCTCCTATTTTCTCTGTCGGTTTCGCTGCGGTCTCTACGACTTGCGTGACCACCGTTGTTGTTGTCGTTGTTATTGTTTCTACAGAAATTTCGTCTTTTTCGGCGACTATTTTTTCTTCCAACTCTTCACCCGCTAACGATTCCTTGGAAGGAACTTTCGGTATAGGTTCGGCGGCGATTTCGACGAGCCTAACTTCGTCTGCCGGTACCTCGTCTTCTAACTTATCGACTGTGACGGGCAGCTTTACAATTTCTGCGGCTGGTTTTTCTTCTTCAACAGCGGTAACTTCCTCAAACGGTGGTTCTTCCGCTTTGTCCGGACTGCGCGCGGCCTCCTTCGCCGCTACAACAGCCGGCTCCACGGCGGCTACAAAAACTTCTGGTTTGGCTTCCTCTTCGGCCGGCGGTACGGTTGTCGGCAACGGTATTGCCGCTTCCTCAACCGGCCGTTCGGGTGGTGTGATTAATTTTTCTTTGTCTACGACTGGTTCTGCAGCTTCTTTAACCCCGGCTACCGGCTCGATTTCCTCTTCGGCAGGCGCTGGCACCTCTTTCGAAATTTTTTTCGCTTCTTCAGGTGCTTTTTTGGCTTTGATTTCTGGCGCCGATACCGGTTCCTCGGCGACAGGCGTCGCTTCTTTCTCCGGCTCGGGAGTTACTGCTGCTTCTTTTTCTATTTCGGATGGTGACGCTAGCGGTAAGGCCGGCGCTTTCTCTGGTGATATGATCTGTTTTTCGATCACTTTCTCCTCGATATCGAGATCTCCTATTTTCTCGGTCGGTTTCGCTGCGATCTCTACGACTTGCCTGACCACCGTTGTTGTTGTCGTTATTGTTTCTACGGATATTCCTTCTTTTTCGGTGACCATTTTTTCGTCCAATTCCTCACCCGCTAACGATTCCTTGGAAGGAACTTTCGGTGTTGGTTCGTCGTGTAATTCGATGTCTTTCTGTTTCGTTCTGTCTGGACTTCGTTCATGTTCTTTCATTTTTTTTTCTGTTTTTGATAATAACAGCTCCTGCTTCTGTTTTGTCCCGGTTTCATGTTCTGGTTCCGATGGTATTTTCTTTTTTATCTTTTCAATTCCAGTTTCGTCCATTGTTTCTGTAAACGTCAGAATTTTCTCTATTTCTTTTCCTTCTGGTGTTAAGATGAGGTCTGGTTTTAATTCTTTGACTTCTTCTTTTATTTCTCTGGTGAATTTTTGAACTTCTGACATTAATGCTTTTACTTCACTTTCTATTATTTTCTTTTGTTTTTCAGTTGCTGGTAGTCTTTTTTCTTCAACTGTGTCTTCAGTTGATTCTTTTCTGTCTGCAATTTTTTGTTTTGTTTCTGTTTTTATATACTTTTCTGATCTTTCTTTGTCATGTGTTTCTTTCACCTCTTCGGTTCTTTCTGTTTCTATTATAATTTTTGTCTCTTTTCTTTTTTGTTTTATGTCGTCTTCTTTCATGGTTACTTTTAATTTTTCTAGATTGTCTGTTTTTTTAGGCACTTTAATTTTATCCATATCTTCTATGGAAATCTTATCAACTACATCTACTTTTTTTTCTAGAATTCCCTGAGATATGATTTCATCAATCACACTTTTATCACTACTTACATAATCAATAATCTGTCTTGTATCTACAGTCTTTAGTGCTTCATCCATTTTTTCTAACATTTCTTTTTCACTCACTAGTACTTCTAGTAGTTTACCTTTCAGCTCTGTCCTACTACCTTTTATTGCTTCTTGATCCTGTTTAATATCTATGGATTTCTTTTTATATTCTTTAAAAGCGTCTTTATCTTTACTTACTTCTTCTGTGTAAGTTGTAATTTCTCTTTTATCACTGTCTAGTTTTGTTTTATCTATTGATTCTATAATGTGCACTTCCGCATCCAAAATTTCACTTATTCTTCCTTCAAGTGTTTGCATCTTTGAAGTTTCTTCTATGAAACCTTTTTGTATTTCTCGTATCTGCGTTCCGTCCATCTCTGATTTTGAAACGGCACTTGGAACAGTCATAGCAATTTTCTTTTCTATGTTTTCAATAACTTCATGAATACGTGGCAAAGAAGCATCACAAGTCACTTTCTCTTCAACAGGTGGTTGTGGTGACAATCTGGTATCAATTTCGCCATCAGAAAGTTCATCATCAGCTTCAACAGACTGTGTAAATATTCTCTGCAATTCTTTTATCTTTGGTCCAATACTTTTCCCATGAGTAGGAGATACTGTTATTGTATCTACTTTTTTAGGTCGCAAAACATCTATTGCAACCATTTTTGAATCCCTAGAATCAATCATCATTTTATCTTCTTCAATAAATTGAACTATATCAATACCTTTTACTTCAGGACTTTTAAGTAATCTAGGATCTTTCTCCACTTTCTTTTTCAATTCAATATGAGAAGGTAAATAAGAATGTTCTTCTATATGTTTAACAATGGCTTTTACATCTCCTGAACCTCTCCTTCTTGTTACAATATCATCTTCAAGCCATGAATGAACCAACACGCCTTCAAGTTTTCCATCCTCAAATGTTATTGGACTGATGCCTGTATCACTCATTTGAATTTTGTCAGTATAAACTCCAATTTCTGAAGTAATAATTTGTAGTGGAGACAATGCTACTGACTCAGTATGTGGTGTTATAGGACTACTTGCAACATCACAATATTTTGAGCGACTTATTTCTTCTTCTAAGTAACTTAATTCTGCTGGCTGAAGTCCGACATCATCTGCTTGAATAGGACTTAGCCCTGCATCAGTTAATTCAGCCTCTTCTGATTGTACATCTACTGCTGTATCAGAAATAAAGCCTTTACCATAATCACTAGGTGGTTGCTGGGTTGGACTGGTCAGTGTTTCTTCTGTACCTGTTCCTCTAGTTAAACTTATTCCTGTATCAGTTATATGGTGAGAAACACTTTCATCGGTTAATGGGCTTTCAAAGAATTCAAATGTAGGAGATCCTTCTTTCTGGCTCTCATAAGTGTATATACTTTTCTTACCACTAAATATAACAGTATCTTCTTTTTTCTTTTCTTTTGCTTCACTCGGAGGAACAATGTATTCATCTGTGGTTTCAATTCCATGATCAGTAGAAATATGTGTTTTCATATCGACAGTTTCTGAAGTTTCTTTACCACCAGCATCACGCCTAGTTGTGGTTAAACTTATGTGAGATTGAGATCTTATTGATATTTCTACATCCCGGGAAGAATATAGTGTTAGTCGACTTTCTGAAGTTGCACTAGCTTCACGTGTTCTTACTTCTTTTCTTCCAATGACCAATTCCAATGTGGGGTGTTGCTGCTGTTGCTGACTGTGAGATTCAAGAAATGGAGCAGAGGACTTAACAGTTTTTCCATCCAGAGGACTTGTACCTCTATCTGTATGTTTCAGATCAGTATCTTCATCAGCGATATGAATATTATTTGATAATCCTCTGTCCTTTGGTTTATGTGTTTGCGAAGATTTTGCACTTTCTTCATTATTGAGTGTTTCAGGTAGCCAGTCTACAACTTTTTTATGTCCAACAACTTTCTTTTTTTCAAACAGTTCTTCTCTTCTCTCCTCATCTCCAACGCCTCCTATTAATCTACTGTTAATGTCAGTTTTAATTGCCTCAGGCAATTTAGGATGTTCTCTTCTCCTAGAATCTGCAGTACCTTTCTCATCATTTGGAGAGTATAATTTTGATATAATTTGTAAATGGACTGGACGAACCAGCCCTTTTTCATACCCTTTACCAAATGCTTGAACAGGTGAAGGAGTTTTTTCACTGAAATCATCTTCTATCCGGGCGATATGTCCATGAAGTCTGTCTTCCACTGGAGTCGGTGTTTCAAAAAGAAATTGTTCTTGAAATCCATCAGTATCCATAGAGTCATCATCATCCTGTGGTGAGGCAGTGGCCACTGAGCGGCGTGGAACACAACAAAATATAACATAAATAACAATAACAACAGAACAAAATAAAATTGATAATTATTTTGATCATCTGAATCCTTTTTAAAATGAATTAAATCATCTGCTTATTCTTTTGTTCCATTCAACATTCGTTCAATTCAAGGTGTAAGGAGGCTGAGGAGAGAGAGATAGTGTAAGATTTAATGTGAGAGAATGAATTTACAATCAGAAGATAAATAGCAAAGATAAGAAGCGAGCGAGCTGTAATTTCCATCCATTCCATGAGAAGCAATTTCTACTATTTCAGTAGAGTAGGATTATTTGTGCATGACAACAATTTTAACAAATTATAAACCCACCCACGAATAGTAGAAAACAATGTTTCTATGCAGCAAAAAGTTGCCTAATATCTAAATGAGCAAATCTACAGGCAAATCCAAATCCAAAACAGCATTAAAAATTGTGCTTAACAAACAGTTTAAAATTCCATGCAAACAAATACTGGTTCAATAAAAACATTACAACAATTTATACAGTAAATTTATTTAGTAACATCGATCCTAGTAAAACCCTCAGTGTTTTTGTTTGCATAAAATTTTCTTGATAAAACATGCAATTACTTATAATTCTACACTAACCTGCAAAGGTGAAAAATGAGTAAAAGTCTCCTCAATTGCTGTTTATACTATTTACATTATATCTAAAGTGAAACAGTTTTCTTGAAAATAAATGTCAGTAGTGCTTGAAATAAAATAATACAAAATAATAAAAATGTATCAAATTCATTACCGCAAATAGCAGGTGATATCTAGTATAATATTATAATTAATTGCTTAAAAAAATATATCTACAAAATATATTTTTAAAAAACTTTTTAATGTAATAAATGTGCTATAATTTTTCTATATTTACTTAGAAAATCATTATGTTTTCATTACTACTGCTAAATTTCAAACCTGTACATGTATATGTATATGTTGTTTGTATGTGTGTGTGTGTGTGTGTGTGTGTGTGTGTGTGTGTGTGTGTGTATAACATTCATTTTTAATTAATAAATGAAAGTAATATTATATTAGTCAATAATTTTAATTAAGCTGGTTAGGGATAAAGCTTATCCCTAACCAGCTTATTTATTGGGGTAAATAAGCTATTACAATTAATCTCACTCAATGTTAATCTTATTCCATTTTAATACATTAACGACTTCTCCACACTCTACCACAATTTACAACCGTTAAAAGTATAATCTACACATAAGAAGCACAGTTTTTTGATATGTCTGTTAAACTACTACATTAATAGGTATTTATTATTATTATTACTACTATATCAAGAATAATAAAAGGTCTGTATTTTATTTCAAAAAAATTACTTCAACTTCTTAACAGTCATTTAATAATTAAATAAAATTTTGCAAAGCAGTACTTGTAAATCTGTACAATGGCAATAATTATTGTAAAATATAGGTTATTTAATACACAGCATCAACATTTTTTTGTAATTTTAACACCATATAACTTTATATATATGCATATATAAGTTATTTATATTTGCACATGCACACACACACACACACACACACGCGCGCGCGCACACACACACACACACATGCATACAGAAAGAGATAAATTCCAAGTTGCAGTAGCCAGTATGTTTTTATTATAGGAACTGTGAACTCATAATATATAAGTATGTAATAATAATTTTCAAAAGCTTAAATAAATTTAAAAAAAAATTAATGACAGCATACTGCAAAAAAATGAATGATTATCAATAAATAATGTGGAGTATAAAATGAAAAAAAAACAAAACCACAAAACAAGCAATAAAAAAGCATAAAATATACACATCATTAAAATAACATAATAATTATATGAATGATGTAATGATGTGAATATGATTAAATACCAAATGTAAGATGAATAAGCTACAGAAACAAAGTAACAAAATTTAAAGTAAAAGACAATAAAATTTTTACTTAGGTATCGGATAATTCATTTCAATAAGATTAGCTGTTTTCAGTAATCTGTGGGTATAATATTTTTTTAATTTAATTTAAAAAAAAATTAAATTATGAATTGTATATCAAATTTTTATTATCGTATTTAGTCTAATGATTTTAGCTTTTTGGTTAGATCCATTCTGGCTAAATCTACTCTTCAAGATCTGGCAAATAACATTACACTATTATTTTACTTTTAAGAAAAGGTTTTCGAAAGATTTATTCAACAGTTTTATACCGAGGAATTTCTATCAACAATTAGAGAATTATATATCTGTTTGTATTTTACAAGGAATTAGGAAGTTTTCTTTACCAGGAAAGTATTTCAGCCATTAAATTTATTATTTAGACAGTAAATAGGAAACAGTTTCTAGTTCAGACTGCATGCAACTCCCCTCACCAAATGAAAGGATCTGGTTGCTCTAGTTCTATAGTTCAGACGTTCTCACAAAAAGGACCAACAGCAACCATGTAATCAACTGTGAAAATAGGGAAAAAGAATCAAGAATGTGGAAATAGGATAAATGAAAAGAAAACGATCAACCCATAAGGAAATGTTAGCTTGAGAACAACTTCACCTAGAGGATAGCTTATGACTTCCTTGAGGCACAAGGCATAATTCCCTTGGGAGATCAGGATAATTTTACCCTAGAAGAAACCTAGCCATACTGATTAACAATTTTGCACTGACTGGTTTTAGAATCTAAAAAAGACAATTTTATACAGAATATCTATCTCAGCATATTAAAATGATTTAAAGATAGAATTACAAAGTATTAAGATTCTTCAGATTCAGATTCTTAGTGATATAAAATTTTTTTATAAAATATTGCAAAATGTTTTTTGGAAATATTATTTTTTAATTGTTAAGAAATGTGCCTAAGAAAATAAGACTTTAATTAGGTGAAATCTTGAGATACTGAGGGTGACGTTGCTCTACAGCCTCACCCCCTTGACTTTTTAAGCTGAACATTTAGTGGTGTCAATGCTATGTATATAGAAGTAATCTGACCAGATTTGGTCAAAATCGGTCCAGTAGTTTTGGAGATGTAGGGAATACAACACCAAACACACACACTTATATATGAATATCCAGATAATTTCCATCCACTTTTTTTGATTTTTTGGGTTTCTTAGGTGTCAAAACATCAAGATTTGGTAAAAACCGCACGTGCTCAACTTGGACTGATTACAATACTTTTCCTTCTAAAGCTATAGCTCTACTACAGCACTAGACGGGAAAGTAAAATTATAAAAACAATAACATTTTAAGATCATAACAGAAGATCATCAACACCTAATATGTTACCTAAGTCTAAAGTAGAACAAAAATTGTTGTTGGATTAACAGTTAGATAATGTCAGAGTATTGCTGTAATGGAAATTAAATTAAGTGATTAAATGTTGGCATCATAATTCCTTAGTCAATAAGTTAGGATTTGACTTATTGCTTTATATATCTTTAACCTTCTTAAAGACACTGAAGAATATTTAACAGTTGAGCATAGATGGAATGAGAAAAAATAATCCTGTATGAAACTGATATGATTCTTTAATAATAAAATCCAGCATTTAAAGTTCAACTCTAAAAATTGAAACATAGCGAAATAGATTTAAATTCAATACAGGTTTGTTATAGAAAGAAAATGTTCCTCATTTCATTGCTGATTAATTAAATAAATGCTTAATTAATTAGAAAATTATATATTTTTTTTTTAACGAAATGAAATATTGCACAGTTACTGTATTATTTAACAAACTATTGTATTAAAAATGGAATAATAATATCTAAATATTGTAATTAATTTAAGATGTTTGATAATTTACAAGTATAGTTATTTTTAAAATTTGAGGCTCTAGAACACACCAGCCCC
Source organism: Lycorma delicatula (assembly GCF_047948215.1). NCBI lineage: Eukaryota > Metazoa > Arthropoda > Insecta > Hemiptera > Fulgoridae > Lycorma > Lycorma delicatula. The sequence goes on along the minus strand of NC_134457.1, from coordinate 112,584,433 downwards.
CTCAGCCAAAAGTCTTCATAATTTATTTTTGAGTTTATGTTTGAGTTTTCATAAATTATTGACTAACTGTACGTAGGTCATGAACAACTACTAATTTACAAAAGAAACAAGCAACCTGTAAATGATTTAATGGCAAGAGTGAAAATGAATTGTATTTATTCATTACAGACAGACTTAGGACTAAAAATATCCTACCACTGTCTGAAAAATTGTTGTATGAAAAATGAAAGTCTGTAGTTGATTTCACTGAGGTTAGGAACAGAACTTGTTAAATATAATACATAATTTTGTCTTACTAGTGTTCTCATAAGCTATTATTATTATTTTTTAAATAATTACATATTAATGATACATATTTAATCAGTAAATTCTTCATTACTAGTTTAATACGGGGGGACATTCAATAATTAACATTCAATTACGGGAGACAAATTGATGTAGAATGAATCAATTTGCAGGAGGAGTTTTGTACTTTCATGACTTGGCATCGCTGGATGAGATGAGAACAGCTGATGGATAAAAATAATTTGGTTTATAACCTCAGTATTGCATTTAATGATGGTGTGTCTGTTTGAAGTTTCCAGATTAGTTGAACAACGTTCAGTGATTCGTTTTTTGCTTTCTGAAGGTGAAAAACCAGCTAAAATCTTTTCTCAAATGATTTTACAATATGGTGAAAGTTGTTTGAACCGCGGAAATTTTTATAAGTAGGTAGAACAGTTCAAAAATGGTCAGATCTCAATGACTGTCGAGCAACATCTTGGCCGGTCAGTTGTCCTTCACTTAAAACCCGCATTAACAAGATTATTCATGAAAACTGAGTATTACAGTTGAACATATAGAAAAAACAGTTGCAGTAAGTGTTGGCACAATTCATAACATTATCAGTAACAAGCTCAAGTACCGCAAAACAAGTTCATGGTGGGTCCCAAAAGTGTTAACACAACAACACAAGAAAACAAGACTCAAAGTGTGTACAGACTTGAAAGAACACTATAAAAGGGAAGGTGACCCTTTTCTAAACAAGATTTCAACATGTGATGAAACTTGGCATGGAAGCACATCAGCTTACCTGTCCAAAAGAAATTCAGAACGCAAGCATCAGCAGGAAAAGTCATGTTGACCGTCCTTTGGGATGCCCAAGGTGTTGTCTTTTGTGAATGTTTGGAAAATCAGCATACAATAAACAGTGTCTACTACTCAGACATGCTGATGAAAAAAGCAAAAGCAGCAATGAGAGAAAAACATTGCAGATCTCAAAGAAAAGGTGTGATATTACTACATGACAATGCTTGCCTTCACACCACCCAGCTGACCCAAGAAACCATCGGAAAAATGGGTTGGGAGATACTACCTTATCCTCCCTACAGTCCAGATTTGGCTCCCTCGGATTTTCATTTGTTTGGTCCACTCAAGGAGACATTACATGGAAAAAAGTTCAGCAACAATGAGGAGGTCAAAGAATTTGAAGGAAACGGCTCAAACAGCAAGACAAAGACTTCAGGTATAAAAAAAACTAGTTCATTGTTGGGACAAGTGTATTAATATTGCTGGGGATTATGTTGAGAAGTAGTAAAAGTCTCATTTTGTATAACTACACAGTTTTTTTCTACATCAATTTGTCTAATTATTGAATGTCCCTCACATTAGCTAGGAAAAGTGAATTATTCTAACTGGTTATTTTAAGCTAACTTGATGTTTTACAAGATGATGAAAATTACTGCTGTATGAAGCAAAGCATCTTATAATAGATAGCAATGTTGGAACATCATTCTGGCACATTCCATTAAATAGTAAGCACTGCGTGTAAATGTATTCTAATAAACACATTTCTAAAAAAAATACACCAAGTTTTTAAAAAATATTTCAGATACTCCAGGTTTTCAAAAACCTTTCAGTTTATAAAAAAGATTTAGATCTTATAAGGGCTAAGTTCAAATCAACATTATTAAGTTTGAACTTTAGTAGATTTCATCTACTAGAAAAAGTTGTTCTGTATATAAACCTGCAGAATCAGATTATATTTTAAATTTAATAAAATGATAACTGATTTTTGAGAGAGGATTTGGACTTATAAACCTGAATTGTTATTTATTAATAACAATTTGCACAATGAAAATAAACCTTCTTAAATACAAGATAGTAATCAAAAATTTTACATTTTGAAGGATCAGAATATTACTTAAAAATAATTAGGTATTTGTATAATAATCAAAAGCAAACTTTACTGCTTTTACTGTATTTTTTCAGCAGATTGTGTGCTTGCTGATTTTTAGAAGAGTCTTGACCTATCCTATGGGTAGGACTATTTGTCCTATGTTACAGTTCCTGTGAGCTGTTCATTTACCTACTATTAAGCAAATTCACCATCCAATTCTTTTTATTTTTATTTTTTGGACTTTGTATTGATATTTACTTCTTCTCCATCCTAGATACTGATGATGTATTCCTACATTTGTATAGTACACCCTTGATGTGATCTGGGAGGGAGAACCAGTGGACTGATCTGGGTATTTTCTTTCCTGTCTAATGCTTAAAAGCCTAATAATTAAACCTAGCATCCAAAAACTCAAAGAGAGGTTTAAAAAAAGCTCAGTTTTACTTAAAAGATACATTAACAGAGAACATGTCAGATCTGTTATGATTAAATTATTTATTATTATTATCTAGGGACATTCTGTACACTGTTTTTTATGAGGAAGACAAGAGGCAAAGAAAAATTTATGATCCTCCTAAATATTTGGAAATGGCTTGGTAATTAATGTTAATACTGAAAGACAATAAAAATGATGCAATCTTCTACAGAGATAATAACATGATTATATATTTATATCATATATAACAATTAAATAGTAAACATAATTTTTTTTTAAAATAATTTTTTAAGAATATTTGTTAGGCTAAAAAAACATTAATTATTTAATATAGAAGCAAAATTAAATTGAAGGAACTGGCTATAATTTTCATAGAAAGGATTCTGTTGTAGAATTAATTCAGATTTATTAATATTTCTGATTTAAAGCTTTAATTAGAGAATTCTTCATTCATAAAGATTCAAAAAAATAATTTTCCATATGCATCCAATTTAATAAAACAATAAAATTCTAATTTTTAAATGAGGGCAAAACTAATTATTAAAAAAATCAAGTTACATCTATTCATTTTGAATAAAAATCTATTATTACAATTAGTATCTTTGTGAGATCACTTCTTTCAACTACTTAATATGTTCTATTATTTCAGGATAAGTTTTAAATTGTTTTTTAACACAAATTCAAATTACTTTTCTCTACATTTAATAATTTGTTGTAATATTTAATTTGCTTGATGTGTAAAATTAAAAAAAATAGAAAAAATACTTAAGAAACAATATTACATGTAGCTTTTTGTATTCCTTATGTCATGTTTTAATGCATCTCATACAAAACATATGCAGCTTATGGTAGAACTTAAGTACTTAGTGACAAGCACGATACTGATTGATCTGGCACAAACACCTGATATTGTTAATTTCTTACTTTGGTCATGTATATGGTATGGTGGCAATGAATCATAAAAAAAAAGTTTTTAAACAGTGTTTGTACGAAGCTGTAAAAAAGTGCATAATATATTTTTTGTTTTTAAATTAAAATGTTAAAATAAAACAACATGGTTAAAATACAAGTGGTATATTAATATAAAAAAGATATTTTGTTATATTAATGCAATTATATGAAAGCAAATTAAAGCAAAGCTACTTAGCTAAAACAAAACTATTTAATACAATTATAGTGCATTATAAATTACTTAATATAACCAAGAGTTCATTAAGAGTCAAATAATTTTAATAATAAATAATACTTTTGAAAATAAGAATTACTCAGTTCCTGGACTTTTTAATGAAGGAATGTTTTGAAATTGATGTCAAGTCAAATGCATTGATAGGCCAACTGGATTTTGGCTGTTATATTTTCTAACAGACAGGATGACTGTTCAGAAGTAATTTAAGAAATTTACAAATTACACTGTTTGATAATAATTTATTACATTGCTTTCCTCAATTTCAGCAAATCTCTGAAGAATAAATCTTTCTAAAAACTGGTTGAATCTGTTTCAGGATTACATTCAACCACTGTAATGTCCTAACCAATAAGAAATAAACAAAATCTTATCAATATCATTGAAAAAGGAAATAGAGTAGTTTCAAGAAATTTGTCTATAAACATTAAAGTAAGTCACAAAAGAAGACATTACAGAAAATAAGTAATTTTGTTTATTTTAAATTTTTCATCTCTTCTTCTCGAAAGATATTAAAATGAAAAAAAAACATATATATGTTTTCAAAAGGAATCCCATAAAACAAAAAAGGTATTTACCTACTTAAATTATTTGTTTCATTACATTCACATACAATATTATACTTGTATCTATATAGTGAAATTAATACATGGTTATAGTGAATATAACATGGTTAAACTACAAGTGGTATATTAACATAACAAAGATACTTTGTTATATTAATGCAATTATATGAAAGCAAATTAAAGCAAAGTTACTCTACTAAAGCAAATTCCCTTTTAATGTTAAATGTTGAAAATCGTATATTTTTCTGATTAGATTGTTGATAAATAAAAAAAACTGATTAACAATAAATTTTTCCTTTTTATAATAATATTAATAATATAATGTGTGTAATTTAGTCATTCAATGTTGATTATGATGCTTTGTTTCAGTATTTTAGATACTACCTATTGTATTTTTGCTTCCACTTCAATCATTTTATAAATTTAAAATTCTGCAGACATGTTTTAGGCAATTGAAAATAAAATTATTAATTACCCTTATAAATCAAGCATTATTAGCTACTGTTTAAAATATCTACTTCTAAATTACAAAAAAAAAAAAAAAAAATAATAACTAATACATTTATTTAAAAAAATAACTGTATCTTTTTAGATCCCTTTTGCCTATTCATACAATTTTTTTTTGGGGATCATTCAATTCCCAGTTATAAGAGTGAATTCATTTACTTTGTGAAATATGTTACATCAGTGATTATCTGATGACATATCCACTGAAAAAAATATAAATATACAATATAGTGGACATTTTCTTATAAATGAACAATAACAAGAGTAGAACAGGAATAAAACATCTCTACACTGAATACAAAGAAGTAAGCTAAATTTTATGAGATAGCATAACTTTTTTATGCAATCTAGGCATAGAAATAACTTTGTTTAAACTTTTGAATCTCCTGAACCTCTTTCATTACAAAGCTTAAACTTTGCTGTTGGTATGAGAAAATCTTCTCTGAGAGTGATTGAAATCTCATCTGAAGAAAAAATTTTTTAAGTTAGAAATAGCATGAACTACATGGTTTCAAAGATGATTCTATGTGATAAATGGATGGTAAATTAGATCTTTCCTACATTAATAGCAGGATTCTAGCAATATACACTATTTTGTACATTTAGACAAAACCAAGTTTTAAGCAAGCTAAAGGCTGAATTTTTATGACTTTATGCTGATGAGTTACTCCACGTATTTCATTATGAATTAAATGCCATTCATTTAATTTATTAAATTCATTTAACAGCCATTTTTTTTTGGAAAAAAGTTTCAATGGAAATCAATGCTTTCAATCTGATGAACTATTAATGAAATTAACAGTATAAGTTAATGAAATTTTGAAGGAAAACTGTATGCTTATATATAGAACTGCATAAAATGAGTATAAATTAATGTCTAAGCTAACATAATTCTAATTAAGTAGCCAGTACATAAGCCATTATTTACATAAAATTTAAAGTATAAATACAAAAAAATCTGGTTTTTGGAAAATATTAAAAAAAAAAACTTTTGTTGGGCTAATTCTTAGTTACGTATACCTAATAAATATACATAAGGCAAAATGGCAGTAATCAGGAACTTTATATTCTATCAGACTGATAGAATATATAAAAATAAATAACTGAAGAAAACAAAAATAAAAAAAATAGAAAAAGAAAAAAGTAATAAAAATATATATATAAACAAAATAAATAAAAATAAAAAACTGAATAAAAAGTAGAATATATGTAAATAAAAAACTGATAGAATATAAAACTGGAGATAATACAATCACTTTAACAGAGTAAAATAATCATAAAATAAACTGGTTTAATGCAGTAAGAATTTATATTATACCCAGTGCTAATCATATGGTTAAATCTATCTTTAATATTTATAAACAATAATAATAGATGGTTATAATTCTTTTACAAGCCTATAATTGAATTATAAAGATAAGAAGAATATCAGAAAAATATATCCAGAATTATTTTAAAACATAAATAATTGACTTTAAAATTGATTTAAAAGAAATTTCTTGAATAATTTTTAAGAGTGGTGCTAAAACTAAGCAAAAATAAGGATAAAATCATATCCAGAATCTTTGGACCTACTTACTTAGAAAAATAGTATATTTTAAGGAGTTTACTTATAATCTAATAATCAACGCTATGCAATGAAAGAACAAGTATAAGATAGAGATTTAGATCATAAACAAATTTTTTATATATCAAATACTGTTTAAAAAAACATAATATTATTAAATATCAATCAAATCTACATATGAATAATATAATAATGGTATATTTGTGATTATTTGAACCAAACATTTTAAGGCAATTTACATCGAGGGGTTACTTAACATTTTGACAAAAAAAAGATAAATTCAACAAAGTATCGTTAAATTAACTTGACAGAATTAAATTGTTTATAATTTTTTCCTAAGTTTGAGATATAGTCCACCAAAATTAAAAAAAAGAGAAATTTAACAAATAATCTTGTTACAGAACTGGTAGGATTTTAGAGATATTTAAGATAAATGATAAGAGAAAGTTATGAAAAATTTCTTAATATCAGTAAAAGTGATCATTAAACTGAGTAGCTGAATTTTGATGATAAACATATGTGGATAATTAAATAAGAGGGGGAAAGCACATTTAACAATGGTTTACAGCACAGGTTTTAGTTGTATGGTTTGATATTTTTATAACCCATAGGTTGGTCAACATGCGAGACTGATCTTACTTGATTAAAATTTTAAAACAACAATATTTTGTAAACTGTATGGCAATAATTTTTCCTACAAAAAATCCCAAACATGTTCCAACTATGCTTTTTATAATTTAAAAATCAATCAGCTAGTATATTAATACTCCATTTGTTTTTGTAATGGTTTTCCAATATTGAAATATCTTGGTGTAAATATTCACCATGTTCATCAATTACTGCCCCAAGGTTTGATGGGAAAAAATCCAGATGTGAAGCAGGAAATGGACTTTTAGTGTTATTATACTCCATAGCTCTGTATGATATCAATACAATTTACCTACAATATCCTGGTAATTTTGTGATTTATGGACACCCAGAAAATTTTCTCAAGTGTTTAAATGAGCCAAAGCAAAGAGCAGGTGGTACTTATCCATTTACTAAGTATAATATTACCATGAGCGGTTAGTCAAATTCAACTGATCCAAAAAATGAATTAGTCTGAGATAAAACAGAACTACTTAAATCCTTAAGATTAAGACAAAAAGCAGAAATAGACTTATGAACAGAAGTCTGAGTGAGAAAAAGAATACCGTTTAATACATCTAATAAATGTACAAAAATGTTTTGTTGTTTTTTCCATCTACTAGTGGTACAAAAATACAGCTACATGTAGTCACATTTTTTAACACTACAAAAATAACTATAAAAGAGAATCAATAAACTTAAAGCACAGTTCAGATTCAAGAGTCTTATTTCTTATGGCAACTTTTTTATAAAAAATAAATATGTCAGGAGTTATTTCTTATTTGAATAAATTTGTGTATTTTATATTTATAAATTTATTCTTCATAGTTTCAATTACTGCATATACAATTTTACACATATAAATGTTTGTTGAAAAATTTATGATCATCATACATGATTCACTGGTTTGAATTTAATGTATTCATTAAAATCTGTTACGTTGTTCACATTATATAAATCACAATTTAATTATTTTATGAACATATTTGTTAACATTTTTAGTTCTGTTTTTTTTTTGTGGTACGTTAAGATATGCCAATTGCAGTTTTTTATTTAGTATTTATTAAGGTCATGATGGTTGATTTCAGTGAAATATATAATAGTAATAACTATAGTATGGTATTAATTTGATATATTATGTGAATGTAGGTGTTTGTGTATATATACAAGTATTCAAGTATTAAAAAACTTTTTTATCAGATAGCTTTCTGCTTTTCTCTATGGCAGCTTTATTTAGCAATATATGTTAGATCCCTTTTAAGAACAATCACAAGAAATCCTTTATGATTTGTAAATTTATAAACAAAAACAAACCATTTTTTTACAAGACATTAATGTGTTCAGTATGGTACAAGAGTTTTTAATTTCTCAATCATGAAAGTCATTTCAAAAGGAAAAAAATATTCTCATTAATATAAGGGTTATTACAGAATTTTTTGATAAGGATCAGAAAATTTTAATAGCCGATGGAAAAAATAGCCTAAAATGAAATACAGCTGTAGATAGATTTTGAATGCGCAATTTATTCATGAAGTAGTAAAAAAAGAAATTCCTATCTCATAGAAACTTACGGCAACACTTACACCAAATGAATTTTTATTTAACTAAAAAAAAGTTAAACTCTGGCTAACAGAACTATTGGTTGTTAAATTTCTTGTCGTATATGTAATATATTAATTTTTAGATCAAGTAAACAAATTAGAAAAAAATTTTAAATAGAAAAAGCAATCTTTCCTTTTTTTTAATATAAGTTAGCAGTAATTATGGTAAAATAAATAAAATCTTTTATAAGTTATTCTGTTTTCCATTAGCTGACATAATTTATTTATAATACAAATTTTAAGGGAAACTTGTTTTGATCATAATATCTTATATTTAATGTTTATAAAAATAGTATGTATGAATTTATTAATGGTGCATGTGCCCTTGGTAGTGATCTGAATTTCTGTTGGTTGCAAGGAGAAATACAATAGTCTGAGGTAAAACTATGGGGGCATTTTATAACTGACACTGGCACACTCAAGTTTTTTCACAAAGTTTTCTAACTACATCTCTACGGGGCATGCAATTTCCATTTAGATAGTGTACCATGAAGTTAAGGAAAAAACTAATAACTCATATGAATGTATTCAAAACACAAATAAATTGAATTCTACAATTAAATATTTTAATATTTTTTGTTAAGTAGTTTTTTTTTAAGAAATGATTTTAAAATTTCATGACTATCTTTTAATACAAAATGTTTTGATTAAATAATGTAAAAGTATTAATTAATTAATAAATAACATAAAAGAAGATGATACAAATGTAAAGTACACATGCTACTTTAATGCAATGTAAAAGTATTCATAAAATAACAGTATGATGTTACATTGTTTATTTTGAAATTGTAATAAAATTAAAAAAAACAAATTAGTAAGAAATAATGAAAAAAGTACGTGACAGAGAATTTAAAAAAAAATGATTGAATATGTTAGTTTACAGTAATATGTATTGTAGTCATCTTAACCACTGTTGGGTAGTAAAACTACAGCAAAAGAGAAAAAAAATATTGTGTGAAAAAATATAATTAATTTTTTACAGTATGTTTAGTTATATAAAATGATAGGACAGTAGTTCTAATATTAGTAAAACAAAAAAAATATATATATAAATACATGCACCTACTGCATATATTCATACACATACACATGTAAGCATTTATAAAACATAACAGATCTCTTAGGCTGTTTCCTATTATATAAAATTAATAAAATGCCTAATTCAGTTTTTCATTTTTATTATCTGTAATGCACTGCTTTCATTTATATAATAATTCATAAAATAAAAGTAAACTGGTTAAAAAAGTGAACTTAATGAAAAGAAATGTTTAATATAAATTTTAATAAATTATTTTTAAAGATTAATAAATAATCTAATTAACAAAGATCTAATTAATTAATGTAAAGGAGTAAATTTTAAGGAAATATAATAAAAAAATAATAATTTAATCATGCAACAAACAAAATGAAAATACTTAGAAACTGATTAACTCATTCAGCACTAAGCAAAGAAAATATAAGAAACCAAAAATAAATAAAAAACAACACAAAACCCACTAATTGAACACTGATACATGCAGATGAACTTACCTTAATGAAGAGTGAGAAAAAGGATAAATGAAAGGTTAGGAATAAGAGTTTTCATTGGAAACAAAAAATTTTAATTTCTTTTTGGTTAAAAGGAAGGTAGGATAACAAAATATATGACCTGCAAACACTTAATTATAAAAAAAAAAAAAAAAAAAAAAAAAAAAAAATAGCAGTATATAAAACTAAATAGGTAAAAACATAAAAAAATTAATTTCTCATTTTTTAATTTAGTATTAATAATTAACTATAAAGTGATAGTATTTAATGAATTGCTTAAGTTCTGGTCATGAGGCAAATAAATGTTAAAGATAAAAAAATTATCAGCAACAATCAATATAGAACACTAAACAAATATTCAATTTAGAAACTAATCTGGTCGATAGTAGATTTATTATTTAAATATAGGTTAAAAATTAACTATTTTATTTAAAATTTACTTTAAAAAAAATTTAAGCAGCAGAAAACCTGACATTCCAAAACATTCCCAAAAACAACAAAGCCACCATTTTCAAGAATCCCATACCAAGCTGGTAAGAAAGTGAGGAATGAAGTGGTTCACCATTGCTTTATTCACTGAGCCTAATATAGTGTTGCATATAGTACACCAAGCCCAAGAAATGCAGGTGATATTCAGTCCTCTAAGTGATATTTTCACTCTGTTCACAACTGGGTGTGATAGTGAACATCTTTACTCTCAGACAAACTAATAATAATAATTTATTATGAAGAACCCTAAACATTAAATGATTAAAAGTTATTCAAATGCCATCAATTCATTACACTATCTGATTTAGATCAGCACATTTACTTTTTCTTTTGGATAGATTCATTATATAATTGCACACATTTAATCATAAGATACTACTGTTTACTAATATTAACAAGTAGTTCGCAAAAATGTATTATTACAACAAACTTTATATAAATAACTTCTATGTAAAACAAAAATTACTTTAAAAAATCTGATTTGGGCACCACATGATTTCCTTGTACCCTTATTAAGTTAAATTACACATATACATTTTTTTAAATGAGAAGTACATAAAATTTTATTTCATTAATAACTTTTGATGTTTTTTTTATTATTATTGAGTTATTATTTATTGTACATTTTTTTGAGGTTAATAATCATTAAGGTTAATAATTAGAGGTTAATAATTAGAGGTTAATAATTATTAATAAATCAATATATTTAAATTAAAAAAAAAAGTTAAAAAAAAGGAGATGAAGTCTGATTTGAACTGGTGTGCCTTCTAAGATCCAAATTTCATTAACTAAAACTTCATTTGGCTATAACTCTGGAACCAATGAAAATATTGCCACTTATGAAATATTGTTGAAAAGCTCTCAGTGAGGGCTTATTACTGCAGTTAAGAAAAAGTCTAAAATCATATTTTTTGATTTTGGGCTTTTTTTGAATACTTTTGGTTCAGCTGATTGCAATCAAAAAGGGAGGTGCACAACTGTATGTTACAACAGTCCTTGTAACCAATATTTCATTATTCTACAACTAATCATTTTTGAGTTATGCGAGATATATATGTACATACGTACGTATGTGCAGATGTATTGAAACTAGTCAAAATGGATATTTCCATTGAAATCTGAAATTTTGCACGATTACATCACTTCCTTAACTTCGTACAAGGAAGTAAAAATTATACGACCTGATTATAGTAATGATATTAGACTTATACGTGTTTGATGAAATAACCATTATGTACAAAAAATGATGAGTTACATCAGAAGATAACATGCTATTAGTCGAAATCAGTTTCTGTACTCAGACTTAAATTTCTTTATGATAAGAGTTCTAATAAAATTATTTATTCATGATTATATAGACTTTGGTGTGCGGTTGTGAGTGGAGATTAAAAACTATCAATACAGAGTATTGGTATGTATTGCAGCAACACAGAAAATTTCAACTAAATAATTATATATGATATTTTTTCACCCCTCCCCCCATCTTATTCTTAAATTAATAATGAAAAAAAAAAATAAATTTCTGCTAATTTTTTTTAAGGTTAATTTTAATTAAAATGACATTTAATTGTCTTAAAAATGATAATGGTACTATATGAAATACTGTAATTGTAAAATTATTTCATGACCAGTTTACTTATTGGTATTAAATTTAAAGAAAAAAGTTTGAAAAAGCTGATACATTTCTCTTCTTAAAGTAAGACACATTAAATTATTTAAAACATCTAATTATGATTACCAGATTATAATGAAATAAGACTAATAAGATTATTTAACAAATTACACAATTAAAAATAAACAAGTTATTAAAAATGTTTGCAAGTTATATTTAAAGCAAGTTAGAAACACACGCACTCTCATCACAAGCACACATTAAAAGACACAGTTACAGAATGCATTATTATTATTTCTTATAAAGCAATTATAGTAATATAATAATTAATAAAATGAAATCTTATCTAGAATATATTTTTATTAATTATTAGAGTTAATAAATAAAATTACAGCAATTTTTAACAGAAGTGAGGCTAACATTTTTTGAACTATAATACAGTTCAAATATTTACTATTTATTTTTGGTTTTAGAAACAAAAAAAATTGCTGATTATATCCTATAAAATTTGCACCGTGCTGAAATCAAAGTTGGTCTATTTGCTGTAAGTTTAATTCTTGCATTAATCATGACTAGTGGCTTTTAGTGGCAAAAGTTCAAATATAAAGAATACTCTAGTTAAGGGGAGATATACACTCATGAAAGCATACATATATTTTTTTGTGCAGCTTTCGAAAATAAGTATAAAAAAAATTAATGATCAGTGAGACACAGATAGAAAAATACTCCTTATACATGGAAACATATTTTTAAATGGGATAAATTTGAAAACAATACACTCTAAATTGCAGGGAAATATGTTTACTCCAAATTTTAATTTTTCAGTCTGTAAAATGAAGTTTTTTAAAATCTTAGTTCACACAAATTTTACAGTGTCTCAAATACTGGCCACATTAGGCTGATATCTAATTGTAGTCATTCTATTTTTTTTATGATGAGATGAACATTTTAGGATGTAAAAGTGCAAAATCTGACTGGGAGATTTGATTCTGAATATTTTTTTGATTTCAATTATCAACATTTAATATCAGGCTGAAACTGGTTTGGCCTCACTGATCTTAACACCAACTGCTACTCAGAGCTTAGGTATCAGCAGAGAAGTGTTACCTCTCTGTTGATAATCCGGAAATAGGATGATTTATTGTAGATGGAATGTAACCAATAAATTTCCCTTGAGAAAGCATTTAATGGTTAATATACAGCCACATGAAAATGGAATTAAAAAATAAATATATCTCCTACATTTTCTGACAGTCTTTAGTTATCAATATACACAACCAAAAGAAAATGTAAACATTAAAAATTATACCTTCAGATTAATCCGGCACAAAAGTTATTAAACATATAGGATATATCATAAAAATATTACTGAATAACTGAAAAGAAAGATGATGGAACCAAAACAATAAAAAAAAGAAAAGAAAATATAATAGAAACATTATATATAAAAAAAATAAGAATTAAAATGGAATAAAAGACTGTATTACATCTTTGGGATAATTTTACTATTCAATGTTAAAAAAAGAACATAAATCATACTGTTACATAATTGTAATATATGTTATTATAGAGTAACTTATGATCATTTAAAATAAAATACATTCTAATTACTAATTAATAAATAATTTGTTTTTCAGCAAAAGTCTCTTAAATGCTTTAATTACAAATAAAGTTTAGTTACTGCCAATTTAGTTAGAATTTGTTCTAAAGACTTTTTTTTTTAGTGGTTAAGAGAAAAGTACATGAAAGATGGAAATCATTGATAATCATCAGTAGATGTCTAAGACAAAAAAATTCTCCTATGACTTTTGTTGAAAAAATACTATTCACATTAGGGATTAAATGTAGAACAATAGTATAGCGGCAGTTAGAAATGTTAAATTTATTTTTATTCCTCATTTTATTACAAAGTAAAATTTGCTGATTAATGTTTCATTGATTAACCTTATTACTTATTTTAAGTAAATGTTACAGTCTAAATGAAGAAAAAATCTTAACCTCACTTCAGCTTAGTAAATGTTAAACATAAATTTCAGAAAGTGTTCATTAAGAAAAAGAAAGAAAAAATAGTATATATTTGTCTGAGTTCACAGTTACTTATCTAGAATAAATAAATATATATATATTAAAAGAGTCATCATATATATATTATACAACAATAATTAATAAGAAAAATTAAAAATATATTAAATATTACATAATATTAAAACAATGAGCAGAAATGCCCAAAAAATATATTGAATTATTTGCAATTTTATGGTAAAAATTTATTCTGCAAAAGGAGAAATCTTTTTAAAATATATTTCTCAACTGAAAAAAAAAGTAATATTTAATAAGAAAACTTGTTAAAAAAAGCTACTTCACTTTAAATACAAAATATATACAGAAAAATGCAATTAAATTCTATATTTTGTAAGTTAGGTAAAAAAAAATACTGTAATTATAAGAGAAACAAAAGAAATATTCTGTAGAGAATAAAATTAAAATAAAGTTGTTTGCACTAAAAAAAAAAAAAAAAATAAAAAGAATTTTGTGTATTGATAAAAGCAATTTTAACAAATAACTTATTTAGTGCAACTAAAGTTTATTAAAGATTATGTGCAGGATTCCATTACCAGTACAGGAAAAAAATAACTATTTTTTTAATAATAAATATTCATTACAAGTAGAAAGCAAATGAAAATCTATCAATATAATGTTCTGAACCAATTATCATAAACAATTTCAAACAAAAAGTTAAAAACAGTACATATCAGACATTTTAATAGTGAAATCAATTACAGAACTGTATTAAATTATGAAGTTTTCATGTAAACTAAATCATGTGTACTTTTAAATCAACAAAAAATTTTAATTGCTTAAATTGTTTTTAAATCGACATAAAAAATATAATATTCTGAAACACATTTTCTCACTCATGTGAAAAAGTACACAAATCTTCATGAAATAAAGTATTTCTAAACTAAATTTAATGTGAAAAATTGCCTTAGTGGGAAACTGCTTTGAGAAATTTGCCCAGTACAAATAATATAAAGCAGAAATATATTACTTAAAAAAGGCAGTTACCAGACATAATTTAAAACCTGTTTCAAGAAATTATTGTTTATAGTTAACTATAAATGATCCGGCAATGCTTCGCCAATGCTAGATTTGAGTATATATATAGATTAAATGAACACAAATGAAAGTTTGATAAAACATTAAAAAACTGGGCATTACGAAATTCACAAAATTTAACTTTCACTTTATCCCTTTTCCCATATTTCCCCCTTCCCTTTCTATCCATTTACCCCTTTTCGCTATTTCCTTTTTTCCCTTTCTACCTCCAATCGGTACAGTAGTTTTTTAGTCTATAGTGGACACACAACAAGCAATGCCTTTTATAAATATAGAAGAAAGTCTGTTTGTATATTTGTTTGTTTCGTAAATATCTCGACAGCGGCGCCACCTGTAGGGGGTACAGTTTTTGCAGAATCTTTTCTTTTCACGTAACTAGTATATATTATGAATATGAGCCAAATCAGTCCATAAATACAATTTTTCTAAGTCTCAACCTGAGCGCCGTCTAGCGGGTTCATTTTTTGCAGAGGTATTTCTTTCCATATACGTAACACATTTTCTGAATATTACCCCAATCGAACCATAAACAAATTTTTTCGAAATATCTCGACTCCAGGACCACCTAGCGGGTACAAACTAATTCAGAAACCTTCGCGGGCGTGCGCACAACTCACCAAAGTTTCATCGTAATCGGATGAATGGTATAGGAACGCATATGGGGCAAACAAACAATTTTTATATATATACTTGCAGAATGCTTCGCTATTGCTAGATTTGAGTACATATATATATTTATAGATTAAATAAACAAAATTGAAAGTTTGATAAAACATTAAAAAACTGAACATTATGGAATTCACAAAATTTAACCTTACACTTTATCTCTTTTCCCCTTCGCCTATTTCCTCCTTCCACTCTCTTCCTTTTCCACAAATTTCCCCCGTTCACTATTTACTTTCTCCCTTTTTCTCTTTTCCATTTCTCTTTTTTCCCTTTTTTCTTTCTTCCCTTTTTCCCGCGCGTAAATCGATCCAGTAGTTTTTTCGTCTATAGTGGACACGCTTACGAACATTGCGGCTTTTATATATATATATATAAGAAGAAAGTCTGTATATTTGTTTGTTTCGTAAATATCTCGACACCAGCATCACTTGCGGGTAGAGTGTTTGCAAAAAATGTTCTTTTCATGTAATTAATATATATTCTGAATATGGACCAAATCAG
Organism: Lycorma delicatula; assembly: GCF_047948215.1. Lineage (NCBI taxonomy): Eukaryota > Metazoa > Arthropoda > Insecta > Hemiptera > Fulgoridae > Lycorma > Lycorma delicatula. Next base: position 112,567,876 of record NC_134457.1, on the reverse strand, counting down.
TCCATAAATGCACTTTTTCTAAATGTTTCAACCCCAGTGCCAGCTAGCGGGTCCATTTTTTGAAAAAATATTTCTTTTCACGAAACTAATATATATGAGCCAAATAAATAATATATATGAATATGAGCCAAGTCGGACCATAAATAAAATTTTTCGAAATATCTCGACCCCAGCACCACCTAGCCGGTCCAAACTAATTCAGAAACCTTCGCGGGCGTACGCCTAACAACTCGCCAAAGTTTCATCGTAATCGGATTAATGAGTACAGGAACGCATACAGGACAAACAAACAAACATTCATTTATATATATATATATATATATATATATATACTTTCTTATTACAACTTTCTGGGTAATTTGTTTTATTAATTTTGTATAATATTTTTTATATATATATATATAAGTAAATATTATCTTTTTAATTACATGTATATACATAAAACTATACTGAAAAAAAAATCATGTCAGAATGGGAAAAATATTTCCAATATAAAGGAAAAATCCAAATTTTGAGTGCAAGAAGTAGGATCTCTGGGTAATGATAGTTTTTTTTCAAACTGAACACATATGACACAGTTAAAGCCAAAATTACAAATAAATCTCTTCATGGGTTGCACAAGAAACATTTGAAGAAGGCGATTAAATCTGGACACAGTATCTTCCAGACTCAAAAACTATAGCTCTAATACACCCAAAAATACAATTAAAAAAAAAAATCGGTCAAAGACAATACATCATTGAGACTGGTAGGCATTTACTATTGGAATATGAGATGTTAAAACATCAAAAGTATGTAACTTTTAGGACTTTTTCTCTCAAGATAAAAATACTGATTTGACAGGCTAGGTTTCTATATTTTGCTAGGAGCTAGGTTAGAAGAATCATAAGATAAAAGAGCTTTCTGTATTTTGTTTTGTAAAGCCAGACCCACTTCTCTTTAATCCCAATTGCTTTTTTTTTAATCTATTATGATATTCATAATAGATTTATTAAGAATTAGTAATATTCTCATTTGAGAGCTATGTGGACTTTTGAGGATTAACTTCTCCCAAAAATAACATAAATTAGGTTCTTATAACAGTAGGTGTTGTTTTTGAAGGAACCGCAGTTAATCTATCATACATTAAATACTACGTAATAAGAATTATGAAGCTATCAAAAGTTAATGATTTCAATTTTGAAGTCAACTTTCTAGATTTTTATTCATACTTCTGCATGGAAATAATTTATAATGAACTTTATTATATTAAAGAAAAATATACTAATAAACCATTAAACATTGTTTTGAAACTAAATATTTTTTGTTATAAATTATTAAAATTAACTAATTTATATCATTATGCAATTCTTTTTTAGGAAGAAAAGTAATTATTAATTATTTGCTATATAAAATACTGGAAGTATGCAAAGTAAAACTGCAATATTGCAGGATATTTACAATATAAAACAGAAAAAATCTTGATCAGTACTATTTTTTTTTGTTTTTAAATGACATCAACAGATATGATTACTATTAAAATATCATCATGTAGGGAAACTACAACCAGTTTTTTCAACTTCAATACTACAAGAACTAGTTTATCAAACATGGCTTGAGTTGATGAAATTTTATTTTATTTCACTCCTAAATTTCTGCAATACTATTCTTTGAAACATTTGAGTTATTTTGAAACTATGGAACTGTAAGGAGATGAAATTCACTCAAAAATGGGACTTAAAAATGAGAATTCTTAAAAATTCCCTGAGTTCTAACAAAGAAAGGTTTGTTTTACTACATACTTATACTGTATTTATCTACACATATAACATAGTTATGATTAAAGTTTGGAAACTTAAATCATATATGGTATTCAGATTTTGGTAATGAGGGAATGCAATAATTGTACATTTAGTTACAAGTACTTTTATTTCTTAATTATGACATAAAATTTACACAGATACTTAACAAATCTTTAAAACTCCTTCAACTTTTTTTTAAAAATTACAATGTTTAATTTTTTATGTAAATTTATTGTCGGTAAGAAAATGTAATTTCATTATAAGTGTAATGCTAACTTGAAGAACAATTGCTAACATGTACAGGAACCAAACAGCAACAATAACAATTGAAGAACATAAGAAAGAAGCCCTAATAAGAAAGGGAGTCCGACAAGGATGTTCCCTATCTCCGTTACTTTTTAATCTTTACATGGAACTAGCAGTTAATGATGTTAAAGAACAATTTTAGAAAAGATTAGGAGAAAAGATTATGGAGGTAGAAGAATTTTGTTATTTGGGAAGTAAAATTACTAAAGATGGACGAAGCAGGAGCGATATAAAATGCCGAATAGCACAAGCTAAACGAGCCTTCAGTAAGAAATATAATTTGTTTACATCAAAAATGAATTTAAATGTCAGGAAAAGATTTTTGAAAGTGTATGTTTGGAGTGTCGCTTTATATGGAAGTGAAACTTGGACAATCGGAGTATCTGAGAAGAAAAGATTAGAAGCTTTTGAAATGTGGTGCTATAGGAGAATGTTAAAAATCAGATGGGTGGATAAAGTGACAAATGAAGAGGTATTGCGGCAAATAGATGAAGAAAGAAGCATTTGGAAGAATATAGTTAAAAGAAGAGACAGACTTATAGGCCACATACTAAGGCATCCTGGAATAGTCGCTTTAATATTGGAAGGACAGGTAGAAGGGAAAAATTGTGTAGGCAGGCCACGTTTGGAGTATGTAAAACAAATTGTTGGGGATGTAGGATGTAGAGGGTATACTGAAATGAAACGACTAGCACTAGATAGGGAATCTTGGAGAGCTGCATCAAACCAGTCAAATGACTGAAGACAAAAAAAAAAAAAAAAAAAAAAAAAAAAAAAATAAGTGCATAAAAAATCCTCGTTACAATTAATTTTTATTAAATACACAATCACAATTACAAACAGGAAGAGAGTTTTTGTTTGTTTGGGATAAAAAAAACTACTTCATCATTTGCAAACCAAATTTTTACCCATGTTTCTTGGCATACCTGAGAAGATAAAATATATTTCATCTAAAAAAAAAAAAAAATATATATGTATATGAAGTAGTGGCACGTTGCACACAAATTTTAAATAAATTGAAAACTGAATTAAAGAACTGTCAACTGTGAGTCTCTGTCAATGTGTGAGATTGGTTTGAACTGAATGTGATTTGAATCAATCAAATGAAAAATATTACAAAAATAATAGTATTAAATTTACATTAAATAATATTAAAAAAAATTCTGTTAAAAATAATGGGCTTTCTGTGGGGATGTCGTATGAGACTAGAGCGGTGAGTATGCGAGCAACTTCTGGGAGGCTAGACCAAATCATCACCATCAACTGGTAACAAACAGGGTGCCCCTGGGGCGCTGTTTTGCAAGGATTTTTTGAAATTCCTAGTTTAAAGGGGTAAAATGGAGTAACAATGAAATTTACTATTTTTTTAATTTCTCTGTAACAAATGAGGATATCGACTTGATTTTTTTCATGTATAATCTTCATGTGAACATTAAAACAAATTTCTAAATTTTTGAAATCCCAAATTTCAAGGTGTTAAATGGATTTTTTACTTTTTTTTTAAAAATCCTGCTATTTTTTAATTTCTTGATAACAAATGAAGAAATCAAGCTGATTTTTGGTGGGTGTAATCTTCAAGTGAATAAACCAATTTCTAGATCTTTTAAATTTGACCTTGAAAGGGATGAAGAAAGGTAAAAAAAACTTTGAACAATGATTATAAATTTTTCCAAACTTTACTACACTGAATGAGATTTTCAGTAGATTTGGGCTTGCAAATACCCTTCAGATAAATACTTGAAAACTATTTTTGGTTTTTTTTTAATTCAGATTATTTTACGGGGTGTAAAAGTGTATGGCGCTTTGGCTCAACCAACACAGTTACTGTATGTATGACTGGCTGCAGCTGCCTCTGGTTACTTTACTAAAAAACATAAAATAAAAAGAATGACCGCTATGGGAAACAGAAGTAACCACTATAGCACAAGCAAAGCTGTTTTGGGGAACTAGTTATCTAATAAAAGTATAAATAAATTTTTATTATTGTGAAAATATATTAAATACTTTCTTTATTTTGGGATTCTCTGAACTGAAAATGGCCTTTCTTTAAATATATTTCTTAATTTTAATTTAAAATGGCTACATCCTGTCACCTGTATCCAAACAAAATGCATTTGATTCTTCGTGTATGAAAACTCAAAATTTAATAAAATAAAAAAGGTTTGTATTCAGACCTTATCTATTTAATTAAAATAATGAAAAAATGCCAGGTTCTGGCTGGAATCAAACCCAAGACCAAATGATCTAGAAGCCAGTCTGCAAACCTCTACACCATTCGGTGGTATCAGGAAAGCCATTCAGTTGTAAACATCTTTCAAAATTCTATTACCCAAAATCTCCTTCAATAAAAAAAAACTGGGAAAACTGGCAAAAAAAGAAAAACTATATTATTAAAATTGTTTTGAATGAATATTATTAGAGAACAATTTCTAAGAAAAATGCAAATCTCTACACAATTTGGTGTATGCAGTTTTTTGTTTTTCATAGACTGTATGCAATACAGTCTATGAAAAACTAAGCAAAAATCAACTTTTAGTATTAAAAAACAAAATAGAAAACGTCACAGAAAAATAAATCACAGTAATAAATGTTCGAAAATCCCACCACTGACATCTATGTACATTTTAACTCGTGTCCTTACATTTTTGTCGCCAACCTAAAGATATCTTCGCGTTCATTGATGAGGGCAGCAGTATTGAGAATGCTGCTTGAATACCACGCATTTCATCCATCCCCATCAACAGTAATCAAAAGGAATAGGTCCGGTAATATAGGTGGACAGTTTACCGGCCATCTACGTCCAATCCACTTACCAGTAAATTTTTCGTCTAAGAATTGTCTTATTTCATTCGTGAGATGGGTTGGTGCTCCATCAAGTTGGTAATACATTTCAATTCGTCTCGCCAACGAGAAATTTTCAAGCACTGTAAGAAATTCATTTTTAAAAAGTTCCAGATAATCCCTGTGATGCGTTGTTCTAATGTGAAAATGCTTATTAATTGATTGTCAATCATGCCAGACTAAACGTTCACCGAAAATTTGATTCAACTTCAGCATGAGTTTTCTTCAGACCATCGATGTGAATGCTCTGCGTTGTTTATGCTATTATGGGTTAAATTATCTTCGTCCGAAAATAATATGAACGGAGTTAACTAGTAATTACTGATAACAATGACAAAACTGCAGTCGACTGGCATGGTCAACAAGCCGGAGATGTTTCTTTCTGAACGTGATAAGGGTGCAATCCGTGAGCATGTAATACTCCATACTGTACTTCATGGAATGTTGAGTCGTGAAGAAATTCTTCGCGTGTTTGTTGTAGGAGACTAACTGTACCACCCGAAGAATGTTTTGCCTTTCATCATGTTCCGGATGACGTTCAGAGCGCTGGGAAGTGCACGATTCTCATGAAGATTATGAAAAATTCTACAAAATATTTTACGGTTTTGAATTACTCGTCCAGGATATGTCAATATTCTTCCACAAAAGCCGTACACAAAAACTGATCTCAGCGTATTCTGCTTGAATGAACAGATGCGGCATTTTTTAAAACAAAGAATTTAAAACGGAATTTCACTTTTTTAAATTCAGATTCAATCGGAAAAATATGTCGGAAGACAGTCATAGGTAGTTTAGAGTACAACAAACAGAAAAACACTACAAAACTTGATTCTCAAAAATAATTGAACACAATCAAAATTATGCCAAGAACAACTAAACTGCCTAAAATTTATTAACACGTAACCACAATTTTATGACAATAATGAGTAGTATCAGTTACTGTTCGAAGCATACAGTTAACGTTGCCAACCTAACTTTTCAAAGACCTAAAATTGAACTAAAAACATCTGTTTAATTTTTATAAATTTATAACATTTTTCTATTAAGTTTTGTTTTTAATAATAAAAGTTGATTTATTTTTTTTTTGTCATAGACTTTAATACATACATTTTTTTCAGAAATTAATTCTCTACAAATTTTATAATAAAATTTACGCTATTATTAGTCATTTAACAAAGTTATTATGCTTCTAATTAAAAAAAAAAAAACCCGTGCTTTTCGTCAATGAATTTTTCTGTTTTGCATTGGATATCATGAAAACTACGGGAGACAGTTCTGGGATCTACTTTATTCGATTTTTCAGTTCAAAAAATATAAGAAGCCTTCAAGTTTCCCCTTATATAACGCCTTAAAAAATTTAGTATGACCTCATTTCACCGGGGAAACTGAAATCCGGGCGAAATGGTTCGCTAGCCGTAACTCGATAACAAATCTTCAAGTAAAAGTGGAAGATCAACCGTCAAGAAATGTAAACATCTTTCACCACTGAGTGTTCTAGGTAAAAAAAAAAAACATAAATAAATGGTCAGCCCTTAAATTTACAGAAAAGTAATACTGGTGACGGTTCTCTGAAATGGCATGAGGGTTTTCAACTGACCACATGTGCGTGTTGAGGGTGATAAAGAATGGCCGAGCTTGTAAATTTGACTTTATCGGTCAAGAAAATATCATTCAAAAATTCGGATTAGTACATTTTCAGACAAGTCATTGTCATAGCCGAACACGGTGAGTATAATCCCGAGGTAAAATAGCTTGTACTCGTTGATAATGGCAGCAGACATGTAGTTGCTGCTCATGCAAAACCTTCCAAACTGTTGCATTACTAACATTGAACTCCAAGGCCAACTCTTCAGTACTTTTTTTCGGGGTTAAATTTCACGTAACACACCCTCCTCGAAATCGGATGTACATATTGAATGAACATGATCATCCTGATTTACCAAGTTTTTCAGGTTTTAAGCTTCCTGTGTCTTTGAGCAATCTATGGATGGATGAAAACATTGGGTGAGAAGGTAACAATTCAATTGGGATAGTGTTCTTGATACAGCGTCTCGCCTCAAGGGTGTTGCAAGTATGATTCATATTACCGGTCATGGTGAATATAATAGTAAAAAAAATAATTATCACCTTGTACAACATAGATCAATAATGTTTTCACTTGGTCAAAAGCAAAAGATAAACTAGGTATTAGTTTTTATTTTACAATAACCTGTTAATTAAATTTATCTTAAACAAAATTATTTTTCAATATTGATATTTGTTATTAAAATATTATCATGATTTCAATAATATTTTATTTTATTTTAGTATTTTCAATATTATTAATTATTATAATTTATTAATGATAACATTAATAAAATTATTCCAGTTGACATCGTGTCGAGTTATTTAACTTTATTCGGGAGGAAATGAAAACTGGTTTTTTAATCTGGAGTAACACATTTCAGAAATTTTTGCCATAACTGTGTTTCTTATGAACGGATTTGAATAGTTAAGGTGTCATTTTCTTTGTTATAGAACGCTTAACATTTTTTATAATATAAAATTTAAATAAACCAATTGTTAATATCTTTGTTGAACTGATATTAAAAATTAAAAAAATTTACATGGCCACCATTTTGAAATGTATTGAGATTGGCTTTAATATTTTTATAGTTCTAAACCTCTAGATATCCTAGCAATGTAAAGAAATTCAGTTTGATATGATTAACAATTCCTGAAAAATAAATTATTATGTTAAAAATACAAAATGGTGGATAGCCAGTAAATTAAGTGTTTTTTTGGACATATTATATAGCTTTTTTCTTTATTTTGATACAGAGGAGCATCTTCTGAATTCTTTGAACGGTTTAGATAAACAGTGTGTGTGTGTGTGTGTGTGTGTGTATGTGAAATTTTCTTTGCTATTCAGATACTTTTATTTTATATTCTGCTTAATGAATTTTAAAAGCTTTAAAATGATCATGGATGCCATTTTATATTCTTCAATAATTCATCATATAAACCGTGTCTCTTATATGTTTGAGACAAATTATTAATTACCTATTTCATGAGAATTAGTTTAGATTTCTAGTTACAGGAGTGTAATAAAATATATTAGTCAAACACATGTCACTCCTCTTGGAATGGTCTGGCAAAAAAATAATTTCAATTAGTTTACAGCAACATTTTCGACGTTACATTAAAAATTTTGAACTAAAATGCAACCACCTTTATTTTCTACACTTAAAAGAATACTTTCGCATATCAATAAGAGAAAAAATAGTTGCAGATAATATATGATTATAATTCTTACAATTTAAAGAATTTTGAATTTAACAAGGGGGTTTTCATAATGAATAATTAACTAATTTTTAAACAGTATGAGTATATTAACTTGAAAAAAAATGAAATGGAAATTACTAATGGATAACTGTGAAGCAGGTTACTAAAACATATAACAAGATTATAATTTTGGGACTTTAATGCCAACAGAATCCAAATTAGGTTAGTACAGTAAGGTGAAAGTTAATATTTTAATAGCGTAATTTCCTATCTTCGTACAGAGTGCTAGCACCTCTGCTTTTAATTCAGAAGTTCTGGATCTTAGTTTAGGCTAGCCACAGCATTTTTTCATACGCTAAAAAAAGATTTATTTATCATTATCATTGATTGTTAACTGTTACAGAGTGCCTCCCAGAATAAGTGGATTATAGAGAGAAGTTAACTGCTGCTTTTAGGTTTTACCTCCAAGTCAATTACAGACTTTCAACACATTACAGACATTCACTGTTCCGAGAGAACACACTGTAATTATTTGATTGTGTTAAAAATTGTATAAATAAAGTTGATCAGTTAAAGCATAATTAATTAAAAAAGAATAAATGAAATTGGTGAAAATAAACAGTCATAAAAACAAACAAAAATTATTAAATTAAAAAAAAGAAGAATATTGGTGGTTAAACATTAGTATGTCTTTTGCAGTGATAGTTTTAGAAAATAATTGCAAAAGAATTAATTTTGTTTTACTGGTTACTTTCATTGATAATTTATTACATAAATCTAAAAAAAAATAAAAAATAGAAAAATTCAAAGGATATCCATGGAGAAGCAATATTAAAACAATAATGTTCTTAGCTTATAAAATATCCAGCATATTTACATAATAATTTTTTTTTTAAATTATAAAGTTTTTTAAGATTATGTTTACAAAATTGGGGAGGTGTATGTCTAAATAATTAAATGAAGATCTAATTACACTATATAAACACAAAACAATCTATCAGTATGATAGCACACCATAAAAGCAATCAACTGGCCAATACATTAAAAATAAATATCAAGTAATATACTCGTAGGAATTAACATTGCTAAAAGAAGCTACTTTTATTTAATAATTAACCAAATAACACCATCAGCATGCAATTGTACATATAAATGGAGCTTGCACGCATTGTTTTATTATTTTCTCAGGGAAATAGAACCTCACTGGCTCCAACATGATATTAAATTATCAAAAATCATTCTGTATTTATCATAAAAGATTTTAAAATGTATAAAAATATTTTAGTACAAATATACTGTTTTTTTTAGCAATTTTTCAGACTGGAGTGGGTTTTTAACATTTTCAACTTCTCTCCACCATTCTTTTAGACCTTTGTCTACTTTTAAGGGGAAGCAATTAAAATTTATGAAAACTCATAATAAATTCAGAATTACACATTACAATTTATACCAATATTTAAAATTATAGCATTTCAAAAAGGTAACTCACCTTTATTGGTTAAAGAGTGAGTCTCAAGTCAGCAAATCTTTTAGTTTGGAAGTAGTTAAATCTACATATTCACCCATATATGAACATACATGCATACATTCATAGAAATGAGAGAAACAGCTTTATGAACGAAGGAATAGAATTTTGGAAGCTATACTGTAAATCATACTACAAAAATGATAAATAGTGTAATGGTAAAACAGTACTGAACTGGCAGTTTCAACAATCAGCAGTATCACTGAAACGACTGAATGAAAATAGACCTATCATCTAAGGAAATGAATGAACTGAATTGATGAAAGAGTTTCACAGTACTAGTGTTACACTCATATACAATGAACAAAAGAATTAGTTAGAATAGGGATAATTTGCATTGTGAAATTAAGATGAATTGACTGAACAATATTATAGATAGATATTCTCAGAAAGGAAGGAGATTACAATACTTAGAAACAATAAACTTTCTTTAAAGTTAATATAATTTTCTGTGGACATATGTTTAAACATTTAAACACATTATATTTCTATCTATTCTGTTAATTCTGAATCGTGGCATGTATCTTTAAAAATATCTTTAAATTAAATATCTTTCTAATATCTTTCAAAAGTTTTAGTACCATGTAAAATAAGTTTTAAATAAAACATTTACATTACAAATATGCTCTTAAGTTCTACTCTTTTACGACAGTCAATGCTTAAGTCGTGAATTCACGCCCACGTATATGTGCACACACCCTCCCTGTGTTTTTCCAATAAAATGTTGTACACATTTTGTACTGGACACACCATACAACAGATTCGGTTTTTCATCACAATGCTGACATGAAGAGTATGTGATACTGAATAACAGTATCATCTCTATCTGAATAATGTTATCCAAGTGTGTAATTAACAATGTTGTTAATGTTAACAATGTGTGTATAAAGCACATAAAATGACAAACAAACCTAAATATTTAATTTTACACTTGTAAATGTGTATAAGCATAGAAAAGTAAAAAATTATATGTAAAAATTAAAAAAGAAAAAAGAGATTTAAATTAATTTTCAATCCTGTGTATATATAAACATCCAAAATGTTTAATGTCCTATATATACACACCATTACACTTACTAGATCCTAATATATGTAATATATATGAAAACCATATACAAAATATAATAAAATGTCTGATTCATACTGACATGAATAAATAATCTTTTAATAACTTTTTAGATTGAATTAAAATAAGAGTTAAAATTAAAAAATACAGGCTTATGCACAGTTCAATAAATGCTGTTACTTCACTGATTGAGTTTGCATCAAGATAATTAAAATAAATAAATACATTTTACAGTAAATATTTTCTTTATATATAATTAAAATACATAAAATTAATAATAATAATGAATTATTAATTATTTAATAAATAATTGATTAAATAATTTAAACAAGACAAATTATACTTTTGAAGTCTAATAAAAAAATTTCAGCTTCATAATGATCAAAAATATAATTATAAATTTGAATATTTTAAAAATAATGCCTAACTGTTAACGTGATTAACATATTTCAATAAAAAATCCTGTTAAGTTTATCAACCCTTTTAATAACTATTCATAACACAAATTAAAATCTGTTCTAAAAAGTGGCTGAATGAGCAATTTAATATCCACAGTGTTCTACAGCATGAATAATTCAGATGATCAATATAATGTTATGAATCAAGACTACTGACTACTTAAAAAAAATGGCAAGTTTCTTTAAAAAATTGGTATATATTCACACAAAGAATACTGTTTTCATAAAATATAAACCTAGTGAATATTAAAAAAAAAAATTTGATGTCTCTTTTAAATATGAAAATTTATATTGTTAACATTAAGCAGAAAAAATATTAGTTTACTTTTTATTTATTTACTTTTAAATTTTTTTGTAAATTTCTTTTTTTAATTAATTTTTTATGCAATCTTAAAATATACTATAACAGTTGTAATTAAAATATATTTATAATTAAAAGGATTTAATGTAGTACTTACATATAACAATAAAAATTTTGATAATAAATATAAAATGAAATAAAATAAATATTCTCATATCAAAAGTAAACAGTTTATATTGTATAAAAATCCATATTTGGCTTAAAATGTTACATTAATGATTAAAATCCAATCATGATTTTCAATCATAAGCAACACAGCATGATACACAGTTAAAACTGTTTGCATTTTTCTGGTAGCCATTTTGATTTCCTACATATTATGTATTCTAATTTAGTTAACAAATAGTCAATACATTGAATACTGATGACTGTAAATGGAAGACTTTTAAATGCCAACAACAAACAGTGTTAATATCTTTTTTATGGCTTTAAATAAATATGTCAAACAAGTACCCCCTTTATTCATGCTTTACAAAAGTAAAGCCCATGGTATATGATTATTTTTAATTATTACACAATTTTTACAATAACATTAAATTTAGTAATACTGTATATAATATATGCAGAGGAAAAAAATCCTTCTTAACCCTTTTAACTAAATATTAACTTTGTCATTAGGAAAAATGAGTGAAAATGAAATCATCAACCTAACATAGATTCATAATAGATATAATAGACTAGCTAAGAGAGCCCTTTGTAAAAAAAATGTAAATATTATTCTGATCTTTGACTTCCTTATAATTTTGTTTGATCTTTCCAATCTACCTTGCTAAGTCATAAATAACATTTACACATGACTGATTTTTAACTAGATATGAATAAAACTGATATTCCATGTGACTAACAGAAAAATATGAGTTATACTTTCAAAAAGGGTGGATTTTGAGAAACTTCCAAGGTAATGAACATTTTTCAAAAATATGAGCTAAGAAACTGAAAACACAATTAATTATCAAATAAAAACAGTTTTTAGATTAATTTATTACATTTAAACAAACTAAAAATTTATTTTGTTCTAATTAGTAGCCCGTAAACATAAAATTGAAAAGTTAAGTTAAAGTTCTTGTCTAATTATGTGTTACTTTATAACAAAAATGCTAAAAAAAAAACTTATATTGAAAACCTCAAAATTTTCTATAGATAAATACATGAAATATAATTTATATATAAACTTTTCCATTAAACTGTATGTTATTGTGAATATAAAGCACATAAAATGACAAACAAACCTAAATATTTAATTTTACACTTGTAAATGTGAATGTATAAGTGAGATTTAAATGAATTTTCAATCCTGTATATATATATAAAACATCCAAATTGTTTGATGTCCTACATATATACACCATTATACTTACTAAATTCTAATATATGTAATATGTATTCTTACATCTAAGAATGATATTCATATTGAAAAAAGTGTTAACCTTTTCACTGAAAATCATGAGTATTATGGTATAAGTGATCGTAAAGCAATAATGCTGTGCTTGACAATAAAATAGATAAATATTGGCATTAATAGAAGGTACTGAGAATTTTTTAAATAATGGAACAAATTTTATTTCAATGATTTTGTTGTATGTAATGGGAAATAGTAAAAAGTACAGAAAACAGTTATTTTTAAGATAATCCATAATGAATTTTAAATATAGAGAAGGTTTTTTAATATGTCAATGTCTTCATCCATGCACAGATTGCTTAAGAGGATACTGTTTTTAATAAACATCGGTGACTGTTGCTTAAATTACTGAATTGCAATTTATGAGTAGACTAAATTACTACTGGCAGTTGGCTGAGTAGGAAATCTAAATTTATTCATGATCAAAAAGTGTATTAGATTTATACTGTTTACCGTTTAATTTATGAGTAAAAGTTTTTTGTTTGAACATTTAAAGAATTGCTCAAGGATTTAAGATGTTGATTTTTTGCTCATTACTGTGTATAAGTAAAATTTCTAGATTGTTGCTTGTCGCTGTGTTTGTGATCTGTTTAAATTAAGGATTAACAAAACCTAAGTCTAAGTTACCATGGAATCCTTTTATCAATTTATTGAATCTTCGTTTAAATCTGCATCCTTTTTGCCCATGAAAAACAACTTTCTTATCTACACTGGGCAAACAGGATCTAGTTTTAAACATAAATATATAAAGGGCACTCCCCTAGAATAAAATTTGCATTTTCAATCACCTTACAAAAGTATCATAAATACAGTGATATTAACAATAATCTCAAAACTTAAAATATTTGCAAAAAAGAGACATTTCAAAAGACTTGTGCAATACAAAATACAAAATATATGACGTCACAAACACATTACACACATAACAGATAGAATTCAGCTTCAATGCATTTCTGATATACATTTATAACATATGCCGTCTCAATTGAAATAGTTGTCACCTACAATTTCAGTTATAACTGTAATGCAAAAAAAGCAACACAATGATCGCTGGTGCAAGCAGTTTGCGAATAACTGAATTCCTTCTGATGCAAAGAAAAAACTGTTTGCTATATTTAAAATGTTATTTGGTTTATTTTCTATAATTAATTTATTTAATCACACTTCTTTATTATAATCTTACAATTAGTTTCTCTATCTCAATCAAACTTACAAATGAAAGATAATTTCACATTTTATGTTAAAAAGATTCTTTTAATTATTTACTCGTAAAATTCTTATTTCAAATGGCTTATTTTCTATTTGATAAATTAGTATGCTCTAGAAATATTTACTTCAACAACATTTAGCATACATGAGTTGAAAATTATGAAAAGAGGGGGCTGTGATTTGCAGGCATATTAAAATGATAATGCCCTTAAAAAATGTCATTTTTATAGAATAAAAATTTATCATTCTAACTTTATAACTCAACAAATATTTTTCAAGCAGGTTGACAGGAGCAGGGCTTCTGAGTGAGATGAAGATAGGAGTCCAGCCATCCTAAATCTTGCACTGACCATATTACAATAATTATTTTTCTACAGTTAGTTTAAATCTAATAATAAGGGTACAGAAGTGAACAAATTTTTATGCTTTCTCCATTTTCAGAAATTTAATAACTACAGTAACAAATTTACAGAATGTGTTTAAATGTTTTATTTACAATAAAAAATTAAAAACTCATAAATATTTATTTCTAAAAAACACCTGCTCTATTTGGATATGCATATAATTCAATTTCTATCAAATCCTAATCTTGAATAAATATTTATATTTAATCTGCTTACACAAATAGAATGTTTAAAAAAAAAAAGTTTAATCAGTGAAGTATACAGCATTTAAAAAACGTTTTTTGGAAATTCAAAAAATAAGTATTACAATTTTATAATTAACAGCTTATAGTTCATTATTAGAAATAGAATAAAATATATATCATGAAAAAAAAATAGCTTTATTGTAAAACCAGTATTATAATGATATAATCAGTGAATTTTTATTAAATTTGCTTATAAAAAGGAAGGTATATACACATTTTATTTGATTGTGCAGTGTAACTAACATATGTTTGATAACATTTAATGATTACAGAACATGTAGCTTACCTGAATTTAAAATACAGGAATTGTTATTATGAAATAGAATTAAATAAAAATAATAAAATAAACAAAAGCAGTTTTACATCATACAACCAAAAAAGTAATAAAAATTAAAAAAAATAAAAATAAAGGTAAAATATATGCAAACACACACATGTACAAAAAGCAGTAATAAAACACAGGCACACAAAAATAAAAACAAACATTATCACTAAATTTAAAATAAAAACTAAAAGAATAAACAAATATTAATTTTTTAATAAACTGCCACTACTACTATATGATATTAAAAAAAATCAAAGATAAACATATAGTCATATTATATGAAGTAATATAGAAATTGATTCATTTCTATCTTGAAAAACTAAATACCTAATATATAAATAATATGCATGAATACACTTAGAAAAAACTCTATATAATTAAATTAAGTCACTTGTTTTTCAGTGAAATTATAATTAAAAATAGATGAAATTTTCATAGTGGCTTTAAAAATTAATTAAAACTTAAAAAACTAATACAACAAAAATCAGGAGGTATCTGTAGTTTCGTAGTTTATGTTATACTGAATATCAACTATTGGTTTAATTGAATCTACACATCTTAGAATGCAATAAACACTGATAATGAAAATAGTTAATCAACAACATAAGGTGAATTTTATTTTGTATAAATCATAACACAAATAATTATTATGAGAATGAGAATGAATAAAAAATTTAGTTTAAAAATAAGTAACAGTTAAATGAAGCTAATGGAATATGACAAATGAAAATAGTGAGGTGTTTAATTTTACAAACGCATCACAAATTTCAAAATTTTCTTTTTTAAGCAAACGTTCATTTTTAAGTCTACCACAAGCAAGAAGAGTTTTCATGTAGAAAAAAGAAGACTATTAATATAATATAAATATAAAGATTAGAGAGATATTCTTAAAAATATTTGTGTGGAGAGTAGTGTGGTATATGGTAATACAACATGGTTGATGTTAAACACAGAAAGAAAAAGAATAGAGGCTTTTAAAATATATTACTGGAAAACATTGAATTGGATTGGTTATTAAAATTTTAAACAGAAAGGTCTTAAGATAAAGAGATGATGAGTAAAGTTGCGGCAGAATGTTTTAAAAAAATGAAGTAGGTTGACTGGCCACACATTAAGATATCAAAGTTTAAGTCACTGTTAAAAGATTAACATAGAATAGAAAGGGACCTAAAATAGTGTAAAACCACTCAAATGACTAAATGAAAATTAACATGAAACTTTGATGGCATACAATATTAATTATGGATTTGTGTCGTAATTATTCAATAACTTTCAATACTTAATACTAATCCGAATTCTAATGGGATTAATACTCATATTTAAAATTACAAAGTCAATGACTTAACAATATAATCTGTAAATAAATATTCACTAACTATGAAAAAAATGTTAAAAAATTGACATTTTTTATGAATTCCACACCATAGGTTGGTTTGAAAAACATTTTTTAATTAATTTTTAATTTATACAATGTGAATGATATAATATATTTTGTTTATGCTTTATATTTTTTAATTTATTTTTCAGTAAACATATGACATACACATATTTTAGTTATTTTGTGTTTAATTAACCTGATGAATTATACAATTAAAAAAATTAATTAATAATTTGAGATAAATGTAATATTTCCTTATTTGAAAGTTTTTACCTTATAAATATTTTAATTTAATAATAGTTTTAAAAATATTTTTGAATTTGAAATGTTTGCTGATTTTTTATACTTAAATTAATAACATAGAGAAAGAAAATCATAGAAATGAAATTAACAACATTCTAATCATCATAATCCATTGAATTGCAGCACGTAACATAAGTTGGGGTACAACACCTGTTTAATGATACCATAGGACCCAGGACTGTTTTATACGAATGATCAGAACAGGTTAAGCTCTATACATCAATTAGACATACAAGTTGAAATAAGGCACCAATATCTCAGTATAAAAATATATTTATATTAATACAGAGTATGTGTGTATATATATACATGTATATGTACATAAGTATTTAGATAGAGATATAGCATAACTCTGATTAAAAGAATTATAACAAATATAGATAATAACAAAAATATAGCTTCAAAATTATGCTCCTGTTTAAAATTATGAAGTGCTTAAGTTACCATTTCACACAAAAAAAAAATAAAATAGCAGCTCATATAAGGTGTTGGAGAACATCTGCAAATGATTTATTGAAAACTATAAGTTAACAAATTTTTATGTTGTATATTATATATATATATATATATATATATATATATATATATATATATGTAATAAGTATTGTGAAGAAAGACTTTAATGAACTTATTGATTAGAATGATGAAATAGGTTACTTTTGTATTAAAATAATCTACTTCTGAAATTTGTAGTATTCTATTCCTATAACTTTGGAACTGTTATACAGAATGAATTAGCTCCATAATAGTTCTGAAAAAATCTTCTGGAAGCACAATTTCATAATTATCATTAAAAATTAATGATACTTTTTTTATGAAAAAACCCACACTTTTAAGACCAAATTTTGAGTATGAAACTCCTGGACCACACAATTTTTTGCTAGAGTAGACAACTCTCTGAAAGAATTATGTTAAATTATTTTAGTTTTACTGGTAATCCAATGCTAAAATCCATATTTTCAACTAGTTAAAAATATGGCAATTTGAAATGTTTTACCTTAGATATGCAAATGTTAGAAACAAAATTTATAATAAGATGATTCCACATTTAAAGAGAACTCAGCTTATTAAATTACAACAGGAACACATTTTAAAACACAGGAACACATTAGGAACACAGGAATAGGAACACATTTTTTTTTCCGAACAGTGAAATGCAGAGGCATTAAAAGGAGAAAGAGGTATCTTAAAAAATCAAATTTTCATTGAAATATCTTAATTCATTATCAAACTTATCTTTTATACCTTTAACACACAAAAAGTTAACAAAGTTAAAAAAGTCTACATTTTACCTAAAATCAACATTAATATTTATAGCTGAGAGTTGGTGTATAGACATACAAATGGTAAAGACAATATAAAGGAATGCTGCTCTAGGGATGATGGTTGTTCATAATAAAATTAAGTGAAAAAGATAAAATTTGATTTATTTTACTTTTAGAATTTATTTTATCCTACTATATTTTAAAAATAGTACTTTCCTGACAAAAGTTAAAAATATATCTAATAAAATACCTTTTTATTTTATTCCTTTAAGAATAAAACTTTGTATAATAATCTGATAAACATTTAAAAGTTAGAAAGGTCACAAATTCAATCAATGTAAAAGTAATGATTTTAAAACATAAAACCTATGCAATAACCCTCAAATGTATATGTTTTAACTGAGGTAAAACTTCTCTAATGACAATATTTTTGGCTAGTAAAACAAAACATTTTATAATTTAAATACTGTTTTTACTAGTCTATAATATTAATATTTTACTAGTTATCAATTGTATGTGCGTGCGCATGCACACATACATACACACAAAGTGTATTAGACATTGTTTTTTGTCTCGGAGCCTTTATATTACCTTTTGAAAAAAAAATGAAATACAAATATGTAATTCAATATATTAGGGAAAAATTATCAGTCAAGTGAACAGAGTTTATTATTAATGCTGATCAGCTATTATTACAAATTGTGATGCTGCACATTGTTCATATCCAGTCAAACATTAATTTACATAAGAATAAATATTAGTTAATAATAAGAATAAATGGTTGAGTAATTAGATTCGATTCTAAAATCTTATAAAAAAGAAATATTCAAAATCTATTTTATTTATATGAGCATAAAGAAACTTTATATGTTAAATTGGGTGCTTTCTTAATTTTCAGAAGCACGGCATAAAAGTACGACTAGAAAAAAATTATTTCAGTCACATTTATGCTTAGTAATAAGGAATGATAGATATTATAAAGTTAACAATTACATTTTTACTTTATTATAATATAAAAACTGCTACTTTTAATTTTGTCAAGTAATGACTTAAAAGGAAACATAAATGTGATTTTATGCGACCTTCCTGCTAATGTCCAGAAGTTCCCTATATTATATTATTATAAATTTTTTCAATATAATTTTTCTCCTTATTGTTACTTATTTAAAAGAAAGGTATTAAAAACTGTACTGTTTAGAAACGAATAATATTTAGTTTTTAGATTTGGTTAATAATTTCAGAAAAGATAGAGTAAAAAATAAACAATTTTTTTTTCATAAATAGTAAACCTTAAATATTTTGGAA
Organism: Lycorma delicatula; assembly: GCF_047948215.1. NCBI lineage: Eukaryota > Metazoa > Arthropoda > Insecta > Hemiptera > Fulgoridae > Lycorma > Lycorma delicatula. The sequence continues at coordinate 112,548,441 of NC_134457.1, read as the reverse complement.
AAGGGAAAAGAAAAATGTTAAAGTTTACATGTTTCATATTTTATAGTTCTTTCCTTTACAAACCAAAAATTAATTCTATTCATTAATTGCCTTTTTTTTCTTACTACAAAATTAAAAGCTTTTTTTATAGGTATATATGTATATACTTTGTTTTTTTATAAAAAAAACAAATATAAATCAAAGAATTAGAAAAAATCCTTGAATTTATCATTCTGGAGTTCAGTGTTTTATAGAAGTGAAACGTAAATAAAAACAGAGGTAAAGTTAGAAAAGTTGATTAGAAAATTATGTGGGTTGATAAAACATGAAATAAACATGGATTAGAATGTATACAAAGAAATTTATATGGCAGAATATTAAAAAAGAGATGACCTAGATTGTTGGACCATTTCTTAACACATCCACATCAATTAATTTGGGTAGAGGTAATAAAACTATAGGAGTGAAAGACTGGAATATATAAAATAGATAATTTAAAATGTAGAATCTAGAAAATATATTGAGGTTGAAACATTAGCAGAGAACTGAAAGAAATAGAGAGAGAATCAACCAATCAAATGGCTGATGATTGACAAAAAAATCAGAAAGTGACTTTTATATCAATATATATATATATATATATACATATATATATATGTAGTATTTACACAACATGTAAAAATATTATACATATTTGATTTTACTACATATTAACTGCATAATAATTGTAATGATTGTAATGCTGCATGATCCAGGTTCAGATTTAAATAAAACTCTAGAAATCTTTATTAAGGTTTGAAAGATTTTTAAGTTTTATTTGACTATTTTTGTGTCTATCACAGTTGTTGGGTCCATTTAATAGTACTGCTCAAGAATAGTTCGCCTGAACCCAGATAATGCCAGCTATCAAGACTGCTGGGAAAGCAGTAAATGTAGTGGTGCATACAAATAGCTTAACTATTGTACAATAATAGAAACAGAATTTTTTAAGTAAATCCACTGTTCTAACAGTTATACAACATTCATAAAACTGTTAAACTATTTTACAACTACATCTATATTAATGAAGTCACTTGTACACCTAATACAAAGAATAAACATCTGTAATAAAAAGAAGTACATAAGACACCTGTAAATTAGATAATAAAAATACAAACAAAAAACTGGTGTAAATTAAAATTTCTAAAATATACTTAATTATCGGTACGCATCTATCAAATAACCTTTCTACACTAAAACATACTAAACATAGTAATGAAATATAATACTTTTTTTTAATGGGCATTTATATTCTGTACTGGCATTTTGACAAAACACAATTAAACAGAAAAATTAATAATAAAAATAATAAATTCACACGAAACTGAGAGATAAAATAAATAATAATAATAATTTAAAGTAAATATTTAACATCTAAAACATTAGTGTAATGAATCAAAAATAATAATAATAAATAAACAAAACAAATGACGGAACAGCAATATCATTCTTTGGTGACTATTATTTTAACCCAATGTATTAAATGCAGCATTACAACTAATTAAAAACATTACAACATGACATTTTTATTTAATTCTTTACAGTTCTAAATTACAAAATTCTCATTTTTCTATAATCTGATAAAATTCTTTACTATCAAAATAAACAAATGTATTTTATACATATTTTTATAAATGCGTTATTAGATAAGTAAGTAAGTTACAGGTAACAATAGAAAAACAATAATTTTGAACAAATCGTTATGAAATTTAATTTTTTACCTTAAAAAAGTCATTAGGTTAGGTCATTTTAAATAGAATTTTGAGCATTCACTTTTTTCAATGGAAAATTAATTAAATTCATGATTAAACAAAATGTAATTTCAAAATTAATGCAATTCTTTCAAAGACTTAAAAACTCAATCGGTTGAATGGAAATTAAATATATATATATATATTTTAAATTAAACAGAATAATTATAATAAAATAGTAACAAAATATAGTCAAAATTCAATTTTTAAAATTATTTATTACGAATAATAATTTTTAAGTATTGCTGCTCCGTTTCTGTAACATCAATATCGAAAATTATTTTTTTTTTTTTTTTAATTAGCATAAATGTACTAAATAAAAAAAAGAAAGAAACTGTAGATTCCTACCTCAAACCAACTAAACGAAGAGGTGAGGTATTTAAAATTCAGGAAATTCTTACTAAATCATGACACCGAAAACAACTATAAATAAAGAATTTTAAATCAGGAGCGCGAGACGAAGAAGACTACTACACGACCGCGACAGCAATGATTAGCACACGTGATTCTGCATACCGAGGTCACGGACTACCACCAGTGACTAACGACAAGAAAAAAAAATCCCTTTACCTGATAAATAAATTCCCTATGGTATTTCTTATCCCTTAATAAATTCAATGCGGAAGAAAACTTAATATAGTTATTATTTTATAACAGGTCACTTCGCAATTATTGGCGTATGAAGTAATACTGATGACAACAAGTTTATGAAACATTTGTCTAATGCTGTGAACGAATTTTGTTTTAGACTCATAAAAATAATAATTTCGTTATTAATGGCGGCTATATTTCAGAAAAATTAAAATAAGAACACGTAACGCCGTTAGGTTTTTGTTGTATGACGATATACTTAATCAAAGCAGTGCATTTTTAAATATTCAAATCAAACATTTTTTTATTCGCGATATCTCACATTTCAACAATTTCTTTCGATTTTTTGGTATAAAAAGAACAAAAAAATTATAAAGAAAACCCGGCCAAGAGTGCCTTGCAAATTTTCCAACGTCAGAACGTTTGATTTTGTGTTATAACAGATCGCAAGATATGGTCCACAGTCACAGGGAGCTGGCTACATGACAAAGTTTTGAAAATTGCACATTCATTTCGATGTTTACGAGTATTGATAAGAAACAGAATTTTTTTTTCATGTGAAATGTTACGCCTTTTTTCGTAAATTAAATTTTTAGCGACTTATTTTGTCGCCGTTTGTCTACGGATATCCAAAAGCAAGCACCATTTTCGTGCGGTCTGATTTTATAATTTACAGCAATATCCTTCATCACACACAATTTAAGGAAGTGAGAAGATTTCATTAATAAATACTATAACGTGTTAAAATAAAACGTAGGCTAAATTTTAAGTTAAAACAAATTTTACGTGAAGGACAATTTTTTATTTCTCCCAAAAAGGAGTATCGGAACGGCGTTCCGGCACCAGTGAACCCCTGTACCCGACGTAAAAATTTGTAAATGAAATGCATAAATTAACGTTACTATCCAACTACCAGAAACTACTTAACTAGAAAATAATTTACTGAGAATTTTCTAAATAAGTGATCCAATTTTTTCAAGATATTAAAGAACATTTTAATCAACAGTTTCTGTTGATTAAAAAGGTTATAACATACAACTGATTGAGAATTCACATTAGACCACTTTTCAAAATTGATTCGTCTATTCGTAAGAAATGAAACCATAATCTCATAAATAAACTAACAATCAAATACAAAAGATCCCTTTTTCATTGAGGATTAAAAACTGTTGAGTTATAATATTTGTGAACTTTAATATATAAAATTAAAAGTTTGGTTTAACAGATGCAAAAGCTATTTATAATAAATTACAATTCGAATAGTAATTTTAACATAATAATTGTGCTATCAAAAAAAAAAAAAAAAAAAGAAGAAGAGAATCCTTAATAGCACAACTCTAACAAGCGTGCGGATGAATGTGGAAACCGATACTTTTCTATTCCATTTTCAGGCAATACGCTATAAAATTTCGAATCTGTATATACTCATCCCCTCGCTTTATGAACATACGATTACCAAACTTTTGATAATACCAAGGAAACCGGATTTTGTTTTTCTAATTATTTTTATTAATAAAAAGAATTTAAAAAGGAATCTACAGTTCGGTTTGAAATTTAATTTACCTATTATGTACGTTGATCTGTTTGTTGCACAAAAACAAAATACTAAACTGGAGAACGCTAGTAAGAGGATGAAGATAACTCACCAGTGTCGCTGGATGATATAACAATCTAGAAAGTGCTACATTCTTGATATTTAATGAAAACTACCCAAATCTGACGAGAAATAGGCAATGTAAATTTCTATATATTAAGCACTCCAACTTTATACAGTATACGAAACTATTACAAATATGAAGAAACGCAAATTATCTTATCGCTGATTTCATACAGGGGAAAAAGTAGGAATGAAGGAAAGTAACTGTTTATTTATCTTCTGCTTGACAAGAGAATTTTTCACCTTAAAATTTCCTTTAATTATAGAAAACTGCTGTAAAAGATATTAATGTGGTAGGTAGGCTTAAAAACGAATTTAATTACGACAATGTTTCTCAATTTTTTATAAAAAAAATTATTCTGTAAATATGATATTATTTAAAAATTTACTTTAAACAGATTTATCTCTTTATAAAATATATATTTATTCTCGAACTAGCATTATGATCGCGAAAAATTTCGGTTTTCAGATTTAAACAGAAATATCTATTTGATCATCCCTGAATCCATTTTGACTAGTTTCGGCGTGTGAAGTTGTACTTACGTACGTATGTATCACGCGTAATTAAAAAATGATAGTCATAAGATGTTGAAATTTTAGATTTAGGACTGTTGTAACCTCTAGTTGTGCACCTACCCTTTTTATTGCAATCGATTTGACCAAAAATGTCCAAAATAAGCCTAAAATCCAGAAAATTTGGATTTCGGACTTTTTCTTAACTGCAGTAATAAGCACTCACTGAGAGCTTTTCGACGATATATCATAAGTGGTAATTATTTTCATTGGTTCCAGAGTTATAGGCAAATAACATTTTAATTAATGAGATATTTTGATCTTACAAGGGGAAGGCATATGGGTTTTTTAATGTATATATATATATATATATATATATATATATATATATATATATATATATATATGATTTATTAATAATTATTAACCTGTGATTATAAAAAACAATTTACAATATATAATAATTCAATAATAACAATAAAAAAAATATATATATATGAAAAAAATCAGAAGTTATTTGAAATAAAATTTTATGTACTTTTAAACATGTGTATATGTAATCTAATAGTCGTACTAGGAAGTAATGTGGTGTCCACATTACATTTTTAGTCAAGTAACCGGAGGCAGGTTCAGCCAGTCACATATACAGCAACCGTAGCAATGACACTATGTTGGTTGAGCCACATCGCCGTATACTTTCGCACCCCTTAAAAAAATCGGAATCCAAAAAATTTTTTTAAGTGTTTATCTGAAGGGTATTTGCAAGCCCAAATCTACTGAAAATCTCGTTTAGTATAGTCAAGATTGGAAAAATTTATAATCATTTTTCAACGTTTTTTACCTTTCTTCCCCCCTTTCAAGGTCGAATTTAAAAAAATCTAGAAATTGGTTTATTCACATGAAGATCACCAAAAATCAGGCTGATTTCTTCATTTTTTTACCGATAAATTGAAAAACAAATAGCAGGGTTTAAAAAAAATTCAAAAATCCATTTTAACCCTTGAAATTTGGAATTTAAAAAATGTAGAAATTGGTTTGAGATGTTCACATGAAGATTATACACGAAAAAAAACAAGCTGATATCTTCATTTTTTACAGAGAAATTAAAAAAAAATAGTAAATTTCACTGTTACTCCATTTTACCCCTTTAAACCAAAAATCCTTCTTAAGTGCAGTTACACCGTAAGAACATGTATACAAATTTTCATCGAATTATATTCAATAGTTTTTGCTTGGCGTTAATTATGAATCACTCACGACATGTCTTCAATTTCAATAAGACCTCTATTGAAAATATGTCTATTGGAAAATATCTTTGGAGCGGCTCGCTCTAAGAAAGGAGCAACAGAATTTAGCGGCTCGTCACCTAACGGCCCGAATGAGAAGTTCTGCACCGTAACCGATTATTTATTAGTCACACGTTTTAATAAATAATTTTTCATTTTTAGATAACATTTCGAATAACCGTGATGTCTGTTAGATTGAGAGAGTATCTGATACATGCAAAAGTTAGCCTTCAACTAACTAACAAATACCTAGGCTTACCATATTTTTTTGTGTTCAACCCAGGGCATAGTTTTGAAATTACTTTCAAGTCTTAACAGTTTACTGAAATATTAAACTTTATTTATTCTGTTGTATTTTTCACTAGACATAACTTTTTTCTGAAATTGTTTTTTTTTTTTTAATTACATCATAAAATTCACAACAATAAAGTTCTGAATTAATTTTAACATTTAGCAGATGTTTAACAGTAGATACTGAAAGTCAACCCCTTTCTGAAGACCAAATGCTCCCGTAATTGAAAAACTCTCTCAACTGGAACAGATGTCCCAGGCAAAGACATCGCAAACTCAACTATTTTTAGAAATATTGCAACATGAAACATTAATCTTTTGAAACACCTTCAAAATTGCTTTCCACTTTTCTTCAATACTATCTGGTACTTTTTCAGAATTTGAACCACAACCTACCCTTTGGTTTTGAATTACCTGGTTCAACAATGTACGTTCATCAAATAGGTCATCAATATTTATGGAATCTTTTATAATTTCATTAACAACTTGTGCATTTTCTTTTATAACAGACCAGGCAATTTGAGTTCGTAAATTTATCCACGAAACTTACTAACTTTATCAAAACTGGTTCTCCACGACTAAGTATTGGGTACTAGAATTTTAAAAATTGTCTACGCTTTAAAAGAATTTTTGTTTCTGAACATCATTATTTTCTTTTGGAGTGCATAGCAATTCTTTGGCAGAAGATGGTATAAATTTGTGGGTTTTTCTTTCCTGAAGTTGAGAAATTAATTCATAACATGTCTGAAATGCTTCTGTTGCTGTGATAGAATTAACTTCCAATTTCAGAAATACATTATTAAATAACTGTAGAGTGCCATATAAAAATTTCAAAAACAGTCACTTTCTAGATTTTCAAAAAATCAAATAATTTTGGACATATGTCATATGATAAAAAAATATGATTTTGGCCATCAAAAATGGAATGAATTCTTTCTATTGCAGGTAACAAACTAAGGAACCTTGAGTTGCTATGAGATAACACTTTTTTGTAATCTGTTTCTACAAATTCACAGAACTCATTACTCTTACTGTATATATGTGAAAATATTTATACATTTTTAAAACAATAACTTCTATGTCCAGGGGTAGAGAATCACATGCTGTTTGTATTGAATTGTGTTCAATGTGGGCTGAAAAACTAATTCCTAAAATAGGTCTATCTAAATCACTTTGAACTTTTCTGAACACATTTTCATTCCCCTTTCTCTTTACAACATCAAAATTACTGTTAGTGTCGTCAGCAGTATAACAAAGCAACTTTTCTTCAATTTTGTGTTTTTTCACATGCTGCAAAAGATGGAGAGTGAAAATTTGAGCAGTTTCACCTGACACTTCATACAAATTAAAAGTTTAACTTGAATACCCTCTTCCAGACTGAAATATTTTACAACAATCAGAACAGGTTTACTTCACTTCTGTCTGGGCTATCCATCGTTACTGTTAAATAATTAATGTTTTCCAAAGAACATAACACATTATCAAATATAAATGACGAAATAATGGTAACAATAATTGCCTCGGTTTTGGTTCTAGCAGATGAAAATTTTGGATCATACAACTTTTTAACCAGTTTAGATGTGCAGTCTGATGTTTTGAAACTGATTTTGTACGTAGCAGTAGTGTGGTTTGAAAATGTAGCTTCTTTAGCAGCACACTCCAGATCACTGTTATTGTTATTCCCATCTTTAGCTCTAACAAATTTCTTGTTTGCTAAAGCAGTAGCATTAATCGCACTCCTATGTTTAGCTGTTTTCAGGTGGTCTTCAATAACACTCTTTCCTTTATGTGCAACAGAAAATTATCCAGTACATAGTGTGCAATAAACACGTTCTTTGTTACTGTCATTAGACAATTTCAAAAATTTTATTCCTGTTGCAGGTTAACATTAAACATACATTTTTTTTCTCATTGCTAAACGATGAGGCAAAAATCGAATAGAGATAAAATGATAAAAAACGTGTAGACGAGTTACTTTACACACGAAAACAACATAAACACACTGCCCCTGTTGTGTTGCCAAATGACTAAGTAAAACGTTGTGGCGAGACCGGTATCCATGCCTTCGTTAAAATCGACGTCAAAGCTTGCTCCAAGGTCGGCTGAGAGATGCACGGCCGTAAGAAAATGTTTAAAAACGCGGTGTCGAACATATAGGTCTAAAATTAACCACAATCCTTGCCAGTCATAAAATTCTCAAATCCCAGACATTTTTCAACCCCAGACAGCACTTAAAAATTAGGACTGTCCGGGTTAATCCCAGATGTATGGTATAAATACCTACAAATACCCCGATGCATTTTGAAAATCGTAAGACTGTTTGCAGAGATATTATAAAAGCGCCTCAGGGGCATTCCGGCGCCATTTGATACCAATTGATTGCGATGATCGGTCTAGTCTCCCACCGGATGCTCGCATATCTCACCACTGTAACTTCACACGCAGTCCTGACGGGAATCCCATTATTGTTAAACAAAGATTTTTTTAAATTTAATATTATTTTATTCAATTATATTATTGTTGTAATGTTATTCATTCAATTGATTCGAATAATTCAGTTCAAACTCTGTTCACAGTTCATTAAGTCAATTCATTAAAGTCTGCGCTTCAACCGCGAAATCTCCACTACTACGTATATCATATATATATTTCATTTTTTTCGAAATTTTTCGAGATGAAAATATCTAAAAACCTTCTCAGTTACGCCAAGAAACATGAGTAAAAATTTGGTTGCGTTTGATTGGGTAGCTTTTTTGTTTATCCCGAACAACGAAATACCCTCTTCCTCTTTATACACGTATAATACGAGTGGTAAAGATTCGTGTATCCCAGTTTCCACTGTATAAAAATTTTAAGTAAAAAAATTACTTTAATAAAACTATTTTAAGCTAGATGTTACATTCAAATACATTAATCACCATTATTAGTTATCGTAATAAAAAATTGTGTTTTTCTCAAGCAAAATTTTAACAGACAATTAAATTCTTTTTCATTAATAAATTATCAAAATATATTTTCTCGTTTATGAATTTTTACATAATGAAACGTTTTCAGAGAATTAATAACAGTCACAAACCTAACAACAACAATAGTCTACAGTTTGGTAGTGTACTAATGGGTCAACCAACTAATTTTAATTGTTTATTTGGATTATCAGATAGATCTTAATGAGGCTATGAGCAGTTTTAAACAGATCCAAAAGCCATTATTTGCGAATAAGGATTTTATGGATGTTCACTCAAAGATAAATTAACATTAAATCTGAATAAATTTAAATAGTTTTAAACGAATTTTAATTACAGGGATTAATGATCCTGCTGTAGTTATAGTACTCTGTATTAGATAGTAATCAAGAAAGTAAAATATTATTTCTAAAGCAGGAATAAAACTGATTTTAAATCTGTAAAATAAAATCGCTAACTATTCAAACTTCGTTAGTATTTTTAGAATTAAGTATTAGGATGTATTTCAAATATTACAATAAATATTAGTATCTCTTTGTTATACTTAAGTTATATTTAAATTCTTTTTTAAAAATGAATTGCATTAAATTAATTTTAATTATACTATACGTAATTTATACAAGCGTATCCACTGCAATCTGACCAACTATTACAAGAAGCACATTAAGCCAATAAACACAATATAACAACATAATATATTGTCTACATAAAGTAATTTATAATCGATGCGCTGATAATATTTTATACATTTAAGAATAATCTCGGAGTAATTAAAATTGTAAATTCATTTAGAATCTGTGTTCGGTTTCAATCATTCAGGACTGCAAATAGACTATAAAATGTCGGCTTCCAGTTAACTTCTTTTGACAACTCTCTTTACATCATACAAAGCGAATTTAACCAGACAATATAAGTGAACTGTATGTCATTACATCTTTTTTAATATGTTTGTTGTAGATACATTTTTTTCTGTAATTCTTTTGAAGGATAGCTTGACGACTACATAATAGTAATTATTATTTTAACCATCTCTATCTAAAGACTTTCAAAATAATTATTTAATTAAATATTGCCGGTCAAGTAAAGCCATAATAATTAAAGATCAACGACAAACTTAGTTAATTTACTAGTACCACATTTAACAACAAAATGTTTTGCTTTAACTAGATGTAAAACGTATAATTTTAACAATAAAAAACAAAACGTCAGCGGTATAGTTAGAATTCGGTCTAGCTTCCTGACGATCAGTCCTGAGACAAATATAAAGTGATTAATTAAAAAACAATTACTGTAATACGGCCATTCAAATAAAATTAAAATTAAATATCCTATAACTTTGGTACTGAATTACACTGTTAAAGAACAGCTATCATAATCCGTTATTAAATCTAATCCACTCGTCCAATCGATTACAAGGAATAAACTTTTACGATTATCTTTCTCTTTTTTACGATCGACAGAATATATCACAGTAATACTGATTTAAACAAAGAAGCACGCGAACGTATTCAAAACGGTCCATACAACAGAAGAAGGGAAGAGTAATTTTTACAAAAGATGATAAGCTGATAGTGGAACGTCATCCGACCTTAATTTCCGATATTTTTTTACGTAAAATCTAAGTTTAATATCTTTCAATGATTTAGTAAAGATTGTAATCAGATTCAGGCTAGTTTAGCGACTGGTAAGGTTTCGAAGATTAAACCCTGTTGCTTATAAGGGAAAATGATGATGAAGGAATATGTCAAAGCGGTTGATTTTTAATATAATTATAACGCCTGAAGTGTTACACTACTTCTTATCGCTGTAATTATTAAAAACTACTATAGATTGTTCCAGATCATACTATTGGCAATTAAATTAACTTTCTTTTTCGGATCCATGTGTGAGTAACAAGCGATGCAACTGGAGTCACTGAAATCATGTGTCTGTATTGATGCGTTCGTTCGTCTAATCATTACAAATACCAAAATATTTTTCAAGTTTTAAATTACGTTTTTAATAATCTCTCTTTATATAAAAGTAATTTTTTCATACGGGCATGCTTAATATAATAATTTCTTGCAAGCAGTTGATTAACGTAACGGTTTTGCATTTCATAAAAATCATGCTCAACTAAATTTGCTGACAGCCCTTTTGAGGGAGTGTTCAACATTATCCATTGATCGGGTATTCAAATGAGAGAAAAATGAAAGGCTGAAAGTTTTCAGAATGCTTTGAAAGCAATAAAACAGGGAATACCAGCCGATATATCCTTCCACTTACAACATAATATTAAGAAAAGAACGTTACAAGAGGGGTTCCAAAGACTTATAAAATAAAGATTTGGTTCTAGCTGTGTTTAAATAACGATTTATAAAGCGGATTGAAGAGAAAATAGTAAGACTTTAACAAGAAGGATTTAGTTTAATCAGAAAGCAAATTCGCTTGTGCGCTTTGAGATATGTGAATAGCGAGCGAAGTCTTAACCGCTTCCTAATAAAGGATTGACAGAAATGCTACTACAGTAGATCAATGCAGTGTTTAGAAGCGACACTCAGATTTAAGTTGATGAAAACCGACGCAAATAAAATGCGAAAAACTTATGACATTCAAATAAAAAACCGTACGAGGAGCATTTTTTAAATTTTACCGATTAGAAATGTTGATGAAATAAACATTCATCATCTCTACGTCATCTACAACGCAAACGAGAGGGATTTACAATCGACCAAAATGCAAATTCTCACTGAAAAGTAGAGTAAAAGAGTACATGTAACAACCTAAACGGAAAGAGAGAGATGTTAGCAAGTACTGATAGACAAACTTAACTGCAAATTTGCTAAAATAAATGATAATTATTTATTGTTTATGATCAACTTAAGGAAATAATTGCATCAAATGAAAAAAAAAAAAATATATATATATATATATATATATATATATATATAAACCTGAAATGCCATTTTGAAAAATCTTATACATCAATAAGGCTTAACATTTTAAAATAAAAAGTATTGATCCACATTTACAATTAAAACCTCATTCAATTACAATTTGCCAAATTTTAATTTCGTTATTTATTTCTGCATGTAGAATCTAAATAATTAATCGATTATTAAACGAATTTACCCCTAAATAAGGAAATTAACTCTCCCTCCCAGTGAAATGTTTATTAACTTATACTATTAAAAAATCGACTGATCTTTTACAGTAATATAATAGAAATTATTACAACCTAATTCTCTTCTTCAAGTACCCTAATGATGTCGCGTTCTAGTTTGGGAACAACTCATTTAACTCAACAAAAGGTACTTACAAAAATTAAAACAGTTTAATCTATTTTCAAAAGATTTTAGTTAAACCTAATAACGGGATTAGACCCTACTAAAATTAAAAACAATGAAAACAGCATTTTCACGAACCATTATCTCTTTGTTTAAAAATAATTATATATTAAATATTAGTCTACGAACCTAAAATAATTTTATTTTTTATATTTTTAATGTTAAACCTGATTTTACCTCAATTTTGAGTTTTTCTCGATTCAATACTATTGATCATCGTCAAAAGTAAACGAGAAAATAATTTAAAAATATAAAGTAGATGCTCCAAAATATAAAGTAGAGGCTACTTTAAGAAAAATAATATAATACAGTTTATATAACTTCAATTTTGACATTATCAAGAAACAGATAATTTAGTAAATATACCATTAAATAAATTTATCTATTTATTTTAAAATAGGTTGATTCAATAATAATGGAATGTATTAATATTCATTTTTATTAAATGCCTTTGTTCACACATTTTTACTTAAAATTTTGGTAAAATTAATTTCTTTCTTCTCTATTTCGATGTAATTGCCCGTTAATTAAATTAACAATTAAATGAGGTAAGTATGTAGACAGATACGTTCTACAACGTGACTTTAGAAATAATGAAATTACTGAGGAGAAGCCATTTCATTGTCTTTAAGACAAAGTATAATGGCCTTCGGTGACGGTATAGGGTTTCATATTAAAAACGATGTGCGATTAAATACCTTCAACAAAATACGTGGAGCATGCGATGAAATCATTCTACGACTTTCGTAATACTGACGTTTCACAAACGTATTAAGTGCAGTCGTCATGCAATGGATTGAAGATACCATATTGAATATCAAATAATAAAATAACTGTTTTAGCTTTCAACAAATTATACTCTTATGGAACACGTTCATTAATTCTACAAAAATAAAAATCATAGTGACAGCACTTGTACGTTAACGACATCTTAACCTAATTTTTGTGAATATATTTTGTAAGTGTAAAATTTGCACGTGTTTTCAGTTAAACAGATATTTCGAGAACAGCCGGGTAAATCGAAGTGACTACGAGGTTTACACAAATTCAAGAATACTGGAAAAATAAAAACAAGAACCATCCATTATGTAACTTATGAATAAAACAATTAAAATGTTTTACATCGGTAATAAAAAAAACTGACTACAATAAGCGCTGAATGCCTTGATTTGTTTTTATTATCAATCGTTTGTATTCAACTTGCTTTCAAAAACATCATTTAGTACATAATCGAGCCGCTTAATTTTTAGCGACATTTTGAATAACACATTTCAAGTCGATTTGTTATCTTTTTTTAACTTTCCTATAGTCAAAATTCGCTGTTAAAATAAGGCGCTACTTTCAAATAAAAATGTTAAGTAATTTTTTTTATAATTTTTAAATTAATGTTTTCCCTGATGCATAAAGTCTTCTTGGTTGCGTTAATCTGCTTTTGATGTCTTCTTGAATTTATCTACACTTTGCAATTTTGTTACCTAAAATGTTTTGCGACTTATAATATATTATGTTTTTCTACCTTAACATTTATTAACTTCCCGCTATGCTCCTTTTGTCAAATTTCAATACCTATCCTTATTCTTGTTTACTAGTTTACTATACTCATAGCTTTAAGCCAAAATAGCATCATTACTGAATTTTAACATTTATATTTTTTCCCTCTGTACTATTACTCCAAACTAAATTTTGTTTTGCTATTATGTTGCTTATTTCATGTAAAATTAAATCGGTGGAGACAAACCAAATCCTTATCCAATTGTTTTCTGCACTTCTCTAATTTTCTTTCTTAAATAATAATATATGATGATCTGCCCATTATCTCTTCTGCTATGGTGCTATTTTGCTACTGTGTGTTCCTTTCATGTTCATCCATCAGTTCTAATACATTTAATTTTATCCTAGGGTTTCCATTAACTGTTCCTTTTCTGTTAAACGTTTTCTCTATAATCTTAATTATTTCCCCTTTTTTTTAAATTTGTCATTCATTTTCAACTGAAACTACTTTCATGGTACTACTTTTTATCAGGAACTACTAATTTTTGGAACTACTTCCAAAAATGTAATCTGGTTTTTATTACAAACAAATTGTGGTCTGAATCAGTTTCTGCCTCTGGCTACTCTTACAGTCCTCAGTTTGGCTTCAACATCTTTGCCTAATCATTATGTACAGTCTGTCTGATATATTCTTTTATTTTCTGATCTAATATATGCTTATATTAAACTTTCTAAAAGGATTTCTGCTGTAAGTAATTCATATTTTGTACAAAATTCAGAAAGCCCAATTTATTGCTTATTTTATATATTTTATCAACCTTGAATATTCTCGTTTTTCTTCCTTGTGCTACCGCGGCATTCCAGTCCCAATTATTGTTAGATTTTCATCATATTTTACATATTTGATAAACTACCTGTTTTTTACATGTAAAAAACATAGAGTGATTTCCATCACTCTATGTTTTGCTAAAGAGGCTGCCATACAAGCTTGCAGTAATGTTGTTCTGGCTTTGAATCTATCTAGATAAAATAATCTGCTCACTGTTATGCTTGTAATAGCAAATACACTGTCATACCTTCTTATTCATTCCTTTCATTCTTATTTCCTTCTAACGTTTGAATTCCCATGTTAATAACTCTGCAGTTTCTCGACTAGGATTCTACTTTTCTTTCTATCTTAATTTCTTCAACATTAAGTTTAACAATTTCTGGCAATAAATTAAATAGCTGACCACTCTGGTTTTGACTTTTGACATTCCCTGATTGACAACAAACATAAAAATATGATTCTTCTATTTTTTCTTCTTGTTTTGAGTAGTCCCGACACAGAAATCTGACTGGGGAATTTTTTTTATTTTTGTAATATTTTACTCAAGAGGATGTTCATCAAATTAAATAAAACGAGAGAGGAATAAACACAATTTCTTAAAAAATATAGTTGTTTTCATTCCTTTCAGCCTTATCCAGTAAGCTCTAAGTCTTTGTTGTTCAGGCTGCCACATTTTCAAATGTGATAGCACCTGTCTGCTTATCAAATGTAGGCACATCAACTACAAAGCCTCATAATTTCTAGAGGGAAAATCAAATAATAATACTACAATTACAAAAGTTATAAAAGATTGAAAAATAACATGATATGTTAAAAACGTTTGACAACCTCCCCAAGGAATGGGCACGAAATTAACTAAAATTTATAAAACATCAAACTAAATGCATTTAATAAAATTATATTTCTTCTAACTTTCATAAATTAGATTGATTTAAATATTTAACATGTTATATGGGTGGGCGGGAAATCACTTTATGTTAGTTATCAAATTATTAGGATAGGTGCAGCTTATCTTCTATGGATCTAAAATGTCTGTGTGGGTTACACCATGTTCAAAGAACAGCTGTATGCACTTACATGTCCACTTGTTCATCCACAATTGCATAATAGGAGGCGATCATTTCAAATGCTGACCAAACAGTGTCCTGGAGCTGCTCATTGTTAACATATCTGCGTTTCGGATCTCCTCTTTTACAAAACCCCAGAACGGATTGTCAGGTGTGGTGAGGTCAGGGCTTCTTGTGGCTAAGGCAATGGAGCCACTAAATCTTTTGACCCATGTTTGATCCAACAATTTGAAAAAAATTCATTGAGGCATCTGTGGACATTCAAAGCAAAATGCGCTGGGGCATCATCTTGCTGAAACGTAATGATATCAGTGATCCCTTTTGCCGTTAATAATGAAAACCACAATCATTCTAAGATAACTGTATTGATTAATTGTGCCATCAAAAAAATAAGTACCACGGAGAGATGTTCAGCTGTCATTCCAGCCCAAATCATAACATGAGGTGGATGGTTTTGATTTCCTCAAAAAAGTGAGGATTGTCTTTTGCCCACAGAAAAAAAATTTGGTTATGAGAGCTTTGATAAATTACACCCTCATCTGAGAACATGATGTTCTTTTATTGTTTACTTTCAGAAAGCGTTCACACAATAACTGATATGCATAAATACATTGATCAAGGTCATTGTCACTCAACTCATAACTGTGGTTGGGCAAAAAAATTTAACTTTCGAGTCCTTCTCATATGGTCTTGCATTGTCAATCTTGGAATGCCTAATTCTGTAGAACATTTGTGTGTACATTTCATCGGTGATTGTTGAATCAATGCCTCCACAGCAGCACACATCTCAGCTGAGATGTGCTGGGCTATCTCTATGCTGAGCATATAGCCATGTTTAGCTATATGCTCTGTGGCATATCAATAACACTTCCCATTGCAAATGCCTTCTTCTCCCATGTCAGTAACGTTTGCTGTTATGATTTCCCAAAATGCACAAAGAAGTCATTCATAATGTTCTCCAATGTTTTACCAGAGTGGGGACATTCGTGGGACACATACATTAACAAATGCTCTTAGACAGTAAACACACTCGTATCCACCACCATTCCACACTCGACTATGACGCAGATCATCCCACCATGAATGAACACACTGGATGATCCCCACCACAATGTATCCTCCCCACCTTTTCCAAGGGACTTCCCACCCACTTTACATATTATAGACACTGTTTAACTAGAATCCTTGTTCTAATCTAGGAAAAATATCTTATAAGAAACTCAAATATATATACTTCTTATCATATTACAGCGTTTGAAAAAATCTAAACTAACAAAACTATTTGAAACCAGTAATATCACTTATTTTTTTCTACAATGAAAAATATGATCAACAGACTTAATGCATTTCCAGAAAAGAAGTACTAAAATGCAACCTCCCCTTACGTTATTTTATGATTAAAACTTAAAAGAACCTAATTTTTAAAAAACCTTTATTCATTCGTGTAACAACATTAATGTAAATGAATTTTCAAATATTTACAGCAAATACTTCCAATACCTATCCGTTGACTTTGGTAAATAAATTAAAATACAGAATGTATGGTATGGTAACTGGCAATCTCAATTAATCTCAGTAAACTGAAGGTTAAAAATCTCCCAGAAAACTATAAGGTATTTTTACAAAAATCTAAAAAAGTCAGTTTGACATGAAACTGATCATCAAAACAAGACTTAATTTTTCTGACTAGTATTATACTTAACTTGGCCTAGTAACACTGATAAATCCAATTTTTGTTTTTTAAGATGTGATAAATGAAACCAATCTGTTTAATACTGAAAATGAATCTAGTGTTATAATTTTTCTATCATACTACACTTTTGAAAAATTCCAAAATTTAGATTTCAAAAATTGTTGATACACGAGGTCTGTAAATAAAGTAATGAAACTAGTTTTTTTGGCAGCCAAAGTGGCAACGCTGTAAAGTTACTAGTAAACATTATGGTTATATGAACAGCTGATTTATCTCAGGTATTAATATTTTTAGTCAATTGTTGCCATTTGAGATGTAAACAAACTTTTCGTAAAACAAGTTTTTGTTGTGCGTATAAAAATGAGTGATACTAATTATGTGCAACATTGTGCAATCAATTTTTGTGTTAAACTTGGTAATAAAGATACTGAAATTTTTTCAAAATTGAAAAGGGTATATGGAGATGATGGTTTGTCATGAGCCAAAGTTTTTAGGTGGTTGAAAGCATTTTCAAATGGCCAGGAATCCCTTGTATGATGCATGATTACTCATGTAATTTTTAATTTTATATCACTATTTTATATTTATGTGCTCATTATGTACATTTAACTCATGAAACGATAATCAGTCAGTTGTTAACCATGAAACGATAACTTAAGTCATAGCAATAACTTCAATAGAGAGGTATGACATCACACCTCTTTATTGAAGCATACATGAGTAAGTATCATCATGTCTGCACAATTCAAAATAACACAAAAGTTGCTAGCTTGATAGCATACTACTTTTAAAAGTATAATCTCTTCAGTCAGTGCAATAACTGTAAGGAGAGTGAACAGTGAAGTCTCAAAATCCCTCAAAAGTGAATAAATGATTTGGGCAGTTTTTGTGATGTATTTAGTGAGTTCACTATAAAATCACATTAGAAAAGCATTACGCCTTTAATTGAAAAAGCTTATACATTCTATTATGATCTAGAATCAGTAATCAGGATAAGGCTTGGGCTCCCCATATGTAGCAACTGTACAGTCAACTTAAGAATATGGCTAAAATGCACATGAAAAGACTTGTCTTTGGTGTTCCTATGGTTTGGCTTGTACAAAAAGATCACTTAAATGATTGTTATTTCTGTTTAACTAATGTATCTGGAATTACTAAGAAGTCTAAACACTCTGTATTCCACCCGTTATCGCCATCTGCATTCAGACCTGTAGCTCACAATGAATCCAATCCAGTTCCCAAGGTTCCTGAAAACTTAATTTGTGAAAACAGTGATGAAGGAGGGGGCATTAGAGAAGAAGACCATTATGATTCAGACTTTTGAATTACAGTCCAGTGAGCCACATATTACATCACAAGGTGAGCAAAATGACTCTGTAAAGAGATCTAAACTTATCAAAGAATCAAACTGGACTTTAGACTCAAGATTGCAAGGTTGGAATTTTCTTAAAAAACAAATACAGAAACTTTGAGCTATCGAAGCCGAAAGAAAGATTTATCTCAACACTTTTATGAAGAAAATTACCTAGTTTACTATATAAATATTGATGAGCTTGTTACAATTAGGGCAGTTTCATGATTCTCGGGAGTAGTGCCTTTTCATTGATTTCATTGAATAATTGAGATTCCTTCTTCATTGAAAACTTAAAAACAGTTCTGCTTCACAATACTAATAAATATCCTCCTGTAACAATCTGTTATGTTATTAATATGAAAAAATGTATGATATGAAAATTTTTATTGACAAAATAAATTATAAAAAGCGTAATTAGAACATGTGTGGAGATTTAAATGTAACAGCTCTTTTGTTAGGCATGCATTTAGGCTACATAAAATACTACTGTTTAATCTGTGAATGGGACAGCCGAGCTACGGATCAGCATTAGGTAATAAAACCATGGAAGAAACTTGAGACTTAACTCCTGGCAACATTATTCATGAGCCTCTAGTTAAATCAGAAAAATACTTTTACTACATTCTCCATATCAAACTAGGATCATTAAAAACATTTTTTAAGAGGTATGAAAAACGACAGTCAAGGATCCTTGTACATAAGGTAAAAATTCCCAAAAGGAAGCGAAGAAAAATTAAAGGATTTTTACTGCCCAACAAATAAGGGAACTGATCAGAGATAAAATGTTTAACTCTATGTTAACCGATGTAGGACTACTTGGACAGCATTTAAGGATGCTTGCAAAGATTTCCTGGTTGTCCATAAATCACAACATTATCTGAATATTGTAGATAAACTGATAAATTCGTACAGGGCTACGAGATGAAATATATCACTTAAAGTCCATTTCCTGCATTCATACCTGGATTTCTTCCCACCAAACTTTCGGGCAGTAAGTGAAGAAAATGGTGAATGTTGCCACCAAGATATTTCAATGTTGAAAAACCATTACAAAACAAATGGAGTATTAATATGCTCGCTGATTACTGTTGAACTTTAATTTGAGAAATATCTGAACAACCTACAAAAGGAGAGCATCTGGTAAGTTGTTTTAATGTAAGTATATGAATTCCATAAAATTATATTATCTTTTATAAACTTTTAATGTGCCATTTCTATTAAACTGAGAGTGGTAGAAAGATTTTATTTACTTATTTACAGACCTGTAATATATACAAAAAAAAGAAAAAAAAAAAAAAAAAAGAACAATACATAGAAATGTATCACTCTTAGAGAAACACTGAAAAAGTTTTATTTTTGTATATCATTACAATTTGGATTTATTTATTTGTCAAATCTTGAAGGATAGTAATGGACTGGACATTATAAAATTCTAATAAAGTTCATTCTAGCAATAAAACATTTTTTGCTTTCAATACCCATAATTTTAAAGTTTCTCAGGTCTAATTGAGAAACTTGGTGGAATTTTAAAGATCACACGTCCTTCCTGGTGTTAATCAACAAAGGATGTCAGCAGCACAAGATAATTATGAGCAGTTTCTTTTGTCCTAGAGTACACATATCACTGAAAGTTTTCATTTAACAAACTAAAATTTTTTTGTGTTTTTTAATTATTCTACTGTTAAACATAATGTTGAATACTATGAAATCTATTTACAGTAAAATATGTCTGCTCCAATTAAGATGACATTCTAGAATGAAAACTAAAACTATAAATAATGAGACAAATGTAATAAAATTAACATGTATTCACATGCTATTTATTTATGCTATTTTTTAATGGAAGTAAGGAGTGTATGTAAATTACTCAAATAAAAGTTAAATTTTGAAAAAAAAATTATCAAATTAAACTTAAATTCAAAGAGGATTAGAGGAATATATATTATAATTATTATTTTAGTATATTAATACCAGCTTTGCACTATTCTATACTATTTGTCTCGTTGTTTCATGCTACAATGGTACTCTACCTGCAATTAAGTAAAGTAACTAAGTTACTACAAGATATCAGTCAGTTAGTTTTCTCTGATAGTAATCAAGTTCACTATACAGTCAGTCCCCATGATGAAAAGTACTCATGTGTCATTTATTATATAGCAGAATTGGTAGAACTGAATATTAAATTTGGTTCAGTACAATGAAAAGATTACCCTCATCATTCTCCTACACAATCTAGACATGGGTTATCTATTAATCTTTGAAATATCTACTCTATTTTTCTGAATTATTTTTCTTATATTAGGACACCTACAAGCACTTAGTTTATACTTAACATTTTTTTATAAAGTATAGTTTCCATGCAACAGACAGTCAATTGAACTACTAATCTCATTTCATTTCTAAAGAGTAAAGTACAATAATTAATTTTTCTTTAAAAATTTGAGTAAATACAAACACACTGAAAAAATCAGTCTTTCAACAGGAATTTAAGAAAATTAAAATAAAAAAATTGTAAATTTTTCATCAAAGAAGATTTTCATACTATAGACAACAGTAGTAGCAACCATTTCAAATTCAAGATTTATTTTAAACATCTGAGCCATTCATAGTTATACACTAAAATAGAGAAAAAGAAATTTTTTGAAAAAAAAAATAGAACAATTTTTTAAATTTATATCTTTGGTTATATTCCTATAAATAAAACAACATAAATTGTTTTAATAAAAATTGGCATTCAAAAGATTTTAAAATATGACTTAAAACCAGTGAAATTAAAATAAAAGTACAGGATTGTTTAAAAAGGAACATCAGCTTAAAAAATAGAGAGAACAATTAGTTTTTTCTTAAAATATAAACCAACTGATGTAGGAGAGTCTTAGGTCTTGGATTTAATTTACAGTAAAAGTCTGGCATTTTTTCAATTATCTCATCTTTCTTATTAAAGCATATGCACAAATGACAGTATGTATCAGAGGTTGTAAAAATAAAAACTACAATTTCACTAAAAAAAGAATAAAACCCAAAAATATCAACCTTGCCTCCATAAAGAGAAGGAAGATGGTTTAATTAGATTTCAATGATACAGTATGAACCAAAGGCAATTTCATACAGTACTATTACTTCATATTAATCCTGTAAAACTAATAGTAGTGGCAGTAAAATCAAAAAAATTACATTCATTAACAAAAGACTGCATGTGATAAAAGGGAAAAATTAATAACATTAAGCTACCACTCATCAAGAACCTACCTGCAGTAGTCTGGGTCTTTTCTGGAATTATTTGTGACGCTGGTTGTTGCCAAGCTGGTGGTGGTTCTATAATAAAAAAATGAAAAATTTCTATTAACTGGTACTGTTAATAACTCTTGCACATTTTTAATAAATTGCATTTTCACACTTTTTTTTTATAGGCAAGCAATCACACTAGAATATTAGCAAAATACTTAATAAGATTTCATGGCAAATGTAATCCATATCCATGCACAATAATGAAGTTTATGAAAGGAAAAATGAACCATATTTAGCTAAGTTTCAAAATCAGTTCTTTTATCTCAGAGTTAACCAAGAGTTAATTTCTCTGACAGGTAAGTGCAACCTTCAGGTATGACTACTGGTTGTACATCTCAAAAGTGAAATGACAGAAAATACCACTATTCTAATTCAAAGGAAAAATCAAGCCTAATCTACTGGCTTAGAGATTAACATCATCATTAGTTCATAACATCAACTACTCTATGTTGTTGTATATCCAAATTTATTCTAAGAGAGATGGTAATGTCAAGTTCCTGGACTTAGATTATAATATTCTTTTACATATCTTATTTAAATTTAACATCCTTTAGTGTGAGCACATAATTTGTCATGATATAAGACCTAATTGTGGTTTCACTACAACTAGGATTGTCTGTGCACATGTTTTAGACAGATGACCGAACACATCAGCAATCCTGAAATTCACTGTCTGAGCAAGAAGGATGAAATCCTTCTGCATACACCTCCTAATGTCAAAAATCAATATGCTCACTCTAAACTCCTAACTCTGACTGTTATGGATTTTCTTTGATTATGATGACCCTGGAGACAAAAACAGGAATATCATTTGTAATTCTTCAAATCTTTTGGCAGTTAACTGTATTAAAAACATGTAATGAATATCCAAATGAAAGATTCATGTTCAACTTATTTGTGATGAACACCAGATACATCACTTAACTGATTCCAGTCATCGTACAATTTACAAAAGAATATACACTTTTGATGAATTTCAATTGTCATAGATCTGGTTTTGTTTGATTGTTAATAGAATTAATTTTGGACTAATTAGCAATGTATATGAAAGACCATGGTCAATATTCAATTGAGCCACTGTCAGATTTTGATAAGGGGAGTGAGATTTCATACATTTTTGACTCATAGATTTTGACAAGGAAGATTTGAAATGTGGAGCACACAAGGGTCATGTAATTAATCATTTTATCTGAAGTTTGCATTGGTTTTAACTGCAGTTAAAGAAAACTACTACAAACTCAACTATTTGTTTGATGTTGAAATTTAAAAATAAAAATGTTCATTAAATGTTGTTACAGTCAAGAATCATTGATTGTATTCATATTACAATTAAATATAAAGACAAATACTTATTCAATTTAGTAAATCAATTCTTTTGTTGTTCATATATTACTCTGTACTAATTGATTAAAGCAAAAACAAAATTCAGGACAATCTACCACAGTACAGAATCAAATAAGATTTCTTACCTTATCTTATTATTTTTATTTTTTTATTTTCACCAATAGCACTTTCAAGGAATTTCTCATCATCAGTTGGTTAAAATTAAAATCTTTTAGAAACTTCAAAATCACATGTTAAAATATTGTTATATATATGAAGTCAAACAATTAAAAAATTAAAATTCTTTAAAATATTAAAAATTCTTAAACTTCTTTTACATGTTTGTGGCTAGCCACTAAATATATCATTGCTTGTATTTATTAAATGTAGTGCTGTATTTAATGGCTGGCTGCAAACATGTAAAAGAAGTTAAAGAATCTTTAATTTTTTAATTGTTTGATCTATATATTATATACGTAACAATATTTTAATGTGTGATTTTTAATGTTTTTAAAATATTTTTTAAATAAAAAAATTTAACCAACTAATGATGAGGAATTCCTCGAAACCACTGTAAGTGTATAAATGAAAAAAGAAAAATAATAGATAAGCTAAGAAATTTTATTTGATTCTGTAATGTGGTGGATTGAGCTGAATTTTGTTTTTTCTTTAAATATTTGTTTATTAAATACATTTAGGTTGGAACTGTTCATTACCTTTGTCTAGAGCTCTAAAGTAATGAAAATTGGATGTACATCACATCTAAATTATTCTGAAGTAACTTTTTTCACAGTAACACATTTATGGAAAACATATTGGACAAAAATATTGATCAATAACAATTCATTAATAGATTAGGATTTAGTTAAAAATTCTACTATTATAAAAAATATGACAGTTAGTTGTTACTATATGGATTATTAATATTACTTACAATTAAAATTTGAAATGTGGTGAAATAAAAAATAAACAGCCAGATTAACATAAAATTACTTAGGCCGCAGTAAATAGTAGAGGTAATACTGATAAGTAATAAAAGATTTTTTTGCAAAGTCAAATAATGTCTTGAGGAAAATATATTCTCTAAATTAGAATTAAATAGTATAATAACAATTTAAAAAAAAATAATTATTTAACTAGTTATACACAAAAATGACATTAAATATAATCAACATACTTTATTATAACTTTCTTTACTTTAAAGGACTTTAAACATTAAACTGCAAAAGTGATAACACACTTATGTCAATTTAAATAATTGGGATTTACATGATCTATGAAAAATTTATTAAGTATGTTTAGATAAAGTTGTTTATATAAAGTACATACATAATAATGCTAATGGTCACTACATTTTAATAATTTTATTGTAATTAATATCAATATTTTTAGTAGCATTAATAATTATTTTAGTGGTTTACTATAATATTGTAGGTAATGTGACTCTGTTAGCACTTGAGACACTCAGCCCTTAGAGAAAAATAAAAATAAAATCTCAAGAGAGAACTTTGTTCTAAAAAAAAAAACTTGTTTTTAAAAGCTTTGTTCTAAGTTTTGTCAAGCTTTCTTACAAATATTCATCACCATCACCTGTTAAATAGATCAACATTTATTTTAACACATTATGATAGTTATTATGTTTTTATAGAGAAAATTATTCATTTAAGTTAATAAATAAGATGTTACCTGATGTTTCCTTGAACTCTGCCGGACTTGGTGGTGGTGTTTTTGAGACTTTAGGAGAGAGTAAATCTGAAATAAAATCAAACATTATTAGTAAATTAGAAAATATCAAATGAAGCATATAATTAAAAAGAAAAAAGTTCATAATTATCAAGCATACTTACAAAGTAAATAAAAAATACATATATACAGAACTATTTAGTAATAACTAAATATACATGGGGGTCCTTTAAAGTTTTCAGAAGATTGACTTATGATCCAAGAGAAATTTTGTTATTATAACCAGAAAGAGAATGTATTTTAATGTAAAGCAACAATTTGAAGGAGGGCTGGTTTTTATAATTTTTAGATCTTGATGAAATCATATCAGTGGAAAAATCTGCAGAGAAAAATCTTAAGGGAAATTGATGATGGATATTAACAAAATGTTGAATATTAACTAACTATATAGAAGAGTAATAAGAAAAAAGGGAAAAGTGTAGGATGTGTAGAAGTGTTTGGTTTCTTTTTTACTTTCAAAGTAAAGATTTTAGATCAGTATGTACTGAAGATCTAAAAAGTCTTCAATAGCATCAACATTTTTGATCATGTAAAAGACTGATTCTGCTGCATCAGAGAATCTTGATCAAATAAATGCCAAGAGACTAAAGGTTTTTAAGGAATATTTGGTTTGTATTTCATTACAGTTGAATTTGCAGAAGCTATTGACTAGGCAGGAGCTGAAATATCTAAATACAAACAAGTTAATTTTACATCATTTTGAAAATTTAGCAATAATTTTTTGGAAAGACTAGACACTCTAAAACAAGGTTATAGCACAATGATCCTAAGATAGTACATTAATCTAACACTGATGGCACTTAGGTTCTTAAAAGTTAAGCAAGACCAATATGTTATACTAAAACAGCATACCCACAGATTTGAGATACCTATTACAATACTGTTCATGAAGATTACAGGAAACATTATAACATATATATATATATATATTATATAGCTATATATGATATATATATAGTGCATTTTGAATGACAAAAGGACACTTTTTAAAAATTAATGTTTAATTTAGACATGGACTAATTAAGATTAAATTTTCCTAACTGATTTAGTAAGATACATACTTACTTATCATACTTATCATTCCATTATTTAGAACAAACTATATTTTAACCAATTTCACACTTACTTCATTTACATACTGTTTACTGTCATTAAATTACATTTTCAAACCACTTGGCTTAGGATGCTCATGTTAAAGTGTTAACTGTTTTAAAATTACACTTCAATATTTGATGTAATAGTAAATGTACATTAGATGTAATTGCTAATAAAAGTTACTCATTTATCATTTGTAAAGGATATTTAAAAAGAAGTAATACTTTAAAAATTTTAAAAATTACTGATTATGTTTAAGGTTCTTTAGATTATTTTGAAGAAATGAGTCTTTTTATTAAATTAATTTAGTTTTAAGCAGCATGTTCGATGAAGAAACTAATATGTTTGTGATACTTATATTTTTCATAACATTTTGTCTATCTTATGTTTTTAACCAAGGCCATGTTTGTCATAACCTTATTACTTACAAATGTGTGAACAAATTTTTGAGCATTTTTCTCAAATTTTTAAGCAGTGCTCTTCCAAAAATTTGATACTTACAGTTTTTTTTTATTTATTTTTTGTTATATACAAAAGTTATCTAATGATAATATCTTTTGTATTTTAAAAATAATTAACTTTTTTCAGAAATTCTAGTAATTATTAGATGTCTACACTTTATTCAGTTCTTATTGAAGTACGCAACAGAGGAGGCTACACAAAAATAGTGATGAAATTTATGAAATATTTAAACTTTGAAAGTAACTTTAAAAAGATTTGTTTTTTTATATAAATATTTTAATTTTTTATATACAGTTCTAGATTCACTGACTTTCATATGATAGATTTTTACTCAGTTATCAAATAACGTCACTTCATTATTTATATCAACTACTAGGTAAATTATTCTTCATGAATACTATACAAAATACACCTATTAATACAATATTCTGCAAACATGTCTGAAAAACATATCACACAGTTCTACTGATATCTGTACAGTACGTGTACACATTCAGAATTTGTTAACCTAGATTTCATTATTTTTTAATTCAGGAGACCTCAAAGTATGCAAACATACTTAAAGCTAAAAGTAATTTTCTGATTGATAGCAATACCTATCTTATTATTTACAAAAAAGGTTGGGAAAGTAGAAATTGATAAAATGTAAGTATTGATAAATGTAAATGATATATGTTTACAGGTGTAAGTTTAAATAATGTAATGTACATTAGTAATGTAAGAATAAAGTAATAATGTAAAAAGTAATAATTACCTTGAACTTGTGGTGTAAAGGCAGCCATGTCTAAACGTCCAAGAGTCTCAGTGACGCCTTCAAATAATTCTGAATCACGTCTTTGGTCAGCAATTAGTTTATCATCACTTATTCCAGGTGTTTTCTTATCAACTTCTTTGATTTCAACTGATTCAACTTTTTTAACGTTTTCGATGACCTGAGGATTTACATCTTCACTAATAATCTTTTCAGTTACTTTTTCTTTTCCTAATAAACCCTGTTCAAAGGATAGCCGTTTTTCAGCAAATGAAAGACTAGGTTCTTCTTCTTTTTCCTTTTCTTTTTCCACAAATTTTTTTGTTTCAATTACTTCAGAGGCTTTTTGTTCTTCAGAAATAAACTTTTGATCAACAAATTTTTCTTCTATTTTAAATTTCTCTTGCCTTAATCCCTTTTCAAAAGACAGTCTTTTTTCTGCAAATGTAAGATCAGATGGCTCCTTATCTTCCTCTTCAGGCACAACTTTCTTTTCTTCAGATATTTCCTTTTCTAAAGTATCATCTATTATTTTTGTTTTATCTACTGAACTAACAATTTTTTCACTATCTACTTTCTTTTCTTGGGATATACTTTTCTCTAATTTCTTTTCTTTTGTTACATCTTTTTCTTGTGATAGACGTTGTTCTATTTCTTTTCTTCTTTCAGATACTGATTTCTTAACATCTTCAACTTCTTTCTCTTCGGCAACGTATTTTCTTTCTTCTTTGTCATCTTTTTCAATGGTTTCTGCTACAACATAAACAAAAAATAAACAAGTAAAATAACCACAACTCCAAATAAAGTTTCATACATAAACAGAGGGATAAATAAAAATAAAAATAATATACAACATTAGATAATATTTTGTAAGTGTCAAATATTTTTGAAAGGATATTTAATAGCTCATTAAGTGATTAGTAGCAGGTGTGTTGATAGCTATTCTGCAATTCTGCAGTACCTTCATTCAAATCTAGCCAAAATTTTAGTTATTTTAGATGAATCTGAATGGATATGTAATCTATGTGTTTTGTCATTAGAATTCAATTAATGGTATAGCTACAGAGGGGTTGATCATAGGCTAAACAAGTGTTGGTCACATGCCAAACTGTAACTAGTCTCCAGCTTGAAGCAGCACAATCTCATAATAAAAATTAAATAATATAATTAATAAATAATCAAATTCAATTTAAAAATCTTTTCTATCATTAACAACATGTGACAGCCTTGGTTCAAGTATTTTAGAATTTAACAGTGAAAGATAAACTCCACTACAACTCCTCACATAAAGATTAAACATTAAAAGATAAACTACATCAGTAAAGAAGTTGTAAATCACATTAGATAATATTGATTTGGAAGGCTTCTGTTGTTTTGAGTACTGTAGTATTTACACAGCACTCTACATGGAAATGTTTCACTATTGAGATTTATCTTTGTAATATATAACACTAACTAAAAACAGTAGTTACAATTACAGAATTGTCAATAAGAGAAAACCAAAATTTTTTACAAATAGATATTTGAAATATACATCTAATTTTTATCAGGACACATTTAAAAAAATATTACTTATTCTAGATTGAACTTCTGAGAAAAATTCTGTTTTTAACTGGACATAGTTAAAAAAATGAAATTTTAATCAACTTTATATGGTTATCACTTAAAAGTAAGTACAAAATGGTTACAAGAAACTGAAGAGAGAAAAGTAAATTCACAGATTTTTGTACAAAAAATTCTCACAGAGACTATAAAAGAAACAATTTAATAATTAGAAAAATGAGTATTTTAGGTCTGTTTAGTTCGCATAACATTAATTTAATGTAATAAAATTCCACCCAATTCATTAATCTAATTATAAAGGCAAACTCCTGTTGCTGCAACCTTTATTTTTAATTGCCATCTATTTGTCAGATTTTTTAACACAATCTTTTATGGTTTCCTCTCTTCTTTTTTCAATTAAAATAACTCTCCTTCCAGTAGAGCACAGAGGAAACCATCCTCTCCAACTCAATAAATTATTTGATCTTTTTATTAATATTTAGTTTTCTTCTATTTCTTTTGAAACAAACTGAATACAACCCATTAAATGATTAAAATATATATTTCAGAGAATCATAGTATTCTGAATTGGCAAAATAATCTGGTAATTAAAAGTAGATTCAATAAAGATCACCAGAAGTAACAAGGTCGATTAACTAGAAAGGAACTATTAATATAAGAAAATACAGTAAAATATTATGATTATTTAGTAGGATTGCTTTACATATGTGAGTAAAATATAACTAGTTATAACTAATGAGAGAGAAGAAAGATACTGAGTTCACCTTAAGCAGTAAGATAATTAAACTTAAAGGGAATAAAATACAAGAATGCATACATTTTTGACATACTGTAAACGGTAGAAGAAAAAATAACACCAAAAATGTTTTGAAGTCATTATAACCATTTTTTCAACAAACAAATATCTTTGGACACAAATATGAAAACTATAAAAACTTATATTTAACTCATAGTGAAGTAATACATAAATTACACTGTGAGATAATTAGCAAGTGAAAGTAATTTTAGTCACACTTATAATAACAATAGCTTTATATGGGATATATCCTTCCAAGATAACAACACAGAAAACTGCAAATTTATTTTCTTTAATTTTCCATTATCAGTTCTAAAGAGCCATTTCATGTTTACCATTTCATTAATAACTTCTCAGAAAGTTGAAAAAAAGACAGCCTTAAAATTTTTACTGTAACTAGTATTTTATGGTTAGGAAGGTAACAGTTAGTTTACCTTATAATAATAATACTTCCACACATGCTTTTTTCTCCCAAAAATTAAAACTATTTAGATAATTGTTTAACATTTACACTTAGTTTCAGCTGCTTTCTTTTGAGAGAAAAGTCACAAAATGTTATCTAACATATAGTTTGACTAGTGCTCAAATTCACAATACTCATGTATTAAGCACACTTAGATTTTTTATTTATTTACACAGTTAGTTATAGCAAAAAAAAGAAGAAAAAAAGGTGTTTAATTATAAGTTAATATTTATTAATCTAGAAAACAATAAATTATAAATTGTTGGAAGAATAACAAACATAAGTATGTGCATTACAGAAGGCAAAATATAACATCTCTACACTTCAGAAAATGCAAATTCATTAAGAAAATTATACTATCAATTATATTATAAATTACGAATAAAATAGTATTATACTTTTGCTTGATGTAATAAAATGTTTTAATTAGTAGTTTTGCATTGTATTCAAAATTTTTCTTGATAAAAATTAAATTACAAACTCTGAGAAGTCTTGCATTGTGCTGTTTTTCTGTACATATTCCTTTAGTAAGTGATTTATCTAAATAAAAAATGTATCATAAATTTCACACCATTCTTTAAATCTTGATTAACATTTTGATGAAAAGAAGAAAATAAACATTAACCCTTCATAATAGCTAGCTGAGTTATCATAAAAGACAAGATTATGTCTATTCCAAAAATACTGATTTTGAAAAAACTGAAAAAAAAAAAAAATTATGTTTCGTAAACTTCAAAAACACAAACAAATAGCACATCAGCCATCTTAAAATGTTTGCATTACTTTACTTCCAACTCAGCTATTGGTAGACTGGTCATAAGAATAATGTACTCACTACAGTTGGTTAATGGAAAAAAAGGTCAGCCTGGAGTGATAAATTCTGTCCAGTACAAAAAAATTAAAGAACAAGCTGGGCAAATTTAAAAAAGTTACTACCTAAAAAATTACAAAAACCAACCTCACTACAATAAATAATTGAAGCTTAAATGGTCTTACAACCATCATTATTTAGATTTGAACAATATTCAAGAAGTTATTTAAATGATTGAATCACAAATTAAAACTACTAAAATTCTGTTTACATTTTTTCCTATTGGAATAACTAACTATTCCTGATTAAAAGAATTTTGTTTTCATTTATGAATATCCAACAGTGCATTCAAGAAGTAACAGTTTTTTCAGTAATTATAGTATATTAGTATATAGTATATAGTAATTATTTTAACAACAAAACAGAAAAAGGTTCAGAATGAGCTAAAGATTATGTGTAACATTTAAAATTATTAACAATAAAATTATTTATTCATTTTTTTCTTAATTCATTAGTGTTTCATCATTAAGTATTTCAGGTCAAGTCAAAACTGAAATAGTAAACTTACTGTCATAGTAAACATTAATCAAATAAGGTTAAATTAAATTTTGATTGAGAAATGGAAGATTAGGAGAAAAGTTAATGAAAATATGATGACTAAAAATGAATCACAACACTTCTATGATAAAATAATTTTTGGCAGCTAGGTGCATTCTAATTTTAGAGTATCATCTATCAAACTTACTTGTATTATGGTAATTTTATTTATATTTAGTCAAGACTGACTGAAAGGGACTTATTTTCAATTGAAAATATCATAGGTAAAGAGAAAAATCATGGACTCTTTGAGAGTATTTTCAGGAAATCAGCTGGAATTATGCTTTCAAAAATTATAATCAGAATGGAGCAGTGTGTGGTAAAGGAAGGAAAGTTATAATAAAGGAATAGGTTCACTATTTTATAAATAAATTAAACTTTTTCATGCCAATATTTTTTAAATATTTATAATAGATTATACAAACTGGTGTGTAATATTTATGAAAAAGGGGAATTTCCATCAGACTTCAATATAGTCATGATACCAAAGAAAGCAGGGGCAGATAAATGTGAAGAATACAGAACAATTAGTTTAACTAGTCATGCATCAAAAATCTTAACTAGAATTCTATACAGAAGAATTGAGAGTAGAGTGGAAGAAGTGTTAGGAGAAGACCAATTTGGTTTCAGGAAAAGTATAGGGACAAGGGAAGCAATTTTAGGCCTCAGATTAATAGTAGAAGGAAGATTAAAGAAAAACAAACCGACATACTTGGCGTTTATAGACCTAGAAAAGGCATTCGATAACGTAGACTGGAATAAAATGTTCAGCATTTTAAAAAAATTAGGGTTCAAATACAGAGATAGAAGAACAATTGCTAACATGTACAGGAACCAAACAGCAACAGTAATAATTGAAGAACATAAGAAAGAAGCCGTAATAAGAAAGGGAGTCCGACAAGGATGTTCCCTATCTCCGTTACTTTTTAATCTTTACATGGAACTAGCAGTTAATGATGTTAAAGAACAATTTAGATTCGGAGTAACAGTACAAGGTGAAAAGATAAAGATGCTACGATTTGCTGATGATATAGTAATTCTAGCCGAGAGTAAAAAGGATTTAGAAGAATCAATGAACGGCATAGATGAAGTCCTACGCAAGAACTATCGCATGAAAATAAACAAGAACAAAACAAAAGTAATGAAATGTAGTAGAAATAACAAAGATGGACCGCTGAATGTGAAAATAGGAGGAGAAAAGATTATGGAGGTAGAAGAATTTTGTTATTTGGGAAGTAGAATTACTAAAGATGGACGAAGCAGGAGCGATATAAAATGCCGAATAGCACAAGCGAAACGAGCCTTCAGTAAGAAATATAATTTGTTTACATCAAAAATTAATTTAAATGTCGGGAAAAGATTTTTGAAAGTATATGTTTGGAGAGTCGCTTTATATGGAAGTGAAACTTGGACAATCGGAGTATCTGAGAAGAAAAGATTAGAAGCTTTTGAAAGGTGGTGCTATAGGAGAATGTTAAAAATCAGATGGGTGGATAAAGTGACAAATGAAGAGGTATTGCGGCAAATAGATGAAGAAAGAAGCATTTGGAAAAATATAGTTAAAAGAAGAGACAGACTTATAGGCCACATACTAAGGCATCCTGGAATAGTCGCTTTAATATTGGAAGGACAGGTAGAAGGAAAAAGTTGTGTAGGCAGGCCACGTTTGGAATATGTAAAACAAATTGTTAGGGATGTAGGATGTAGAGGGTATACTGAAATGAAACGACTAGCACTAGAAAGGGAATCTTGGAGAGCTGCATCAAACCAGTCAAATGACTGAAGACAAAAAAAAAAAAATACTAAAAACTAGTTGAAGCACACATTTCCTAAACGGAAGTGTGCTTCTTTCAAAACTAAAAAAAATGTTCTTATAAAGGTATAGAAAATTTTACAGATTTTAGTTACACATTTTTCTCACATCTAGACTTTATTTAAGTACCACAAGGCATTCTAATAGATGAAAATTATTTGTTAACTGCACTGCTGGAATCTTTTTTCAGGTTGACAAGGAAGGACACCAAACTGTAAAAATAATGATAAATCCCTCCCAGCTAAGCTCATTAAAATTGGGAAAAATGGGCATAATAAAAAAAAAAAATTTCTTTGCATTTTTATAACAAATTTAAAAATAAAACATCAAGATGCATACATTTTTTTTCATTCTGAAATTAATTATTTCATTTTATCAATTCTGAAATATCAGTTCCTTACAACTTTCGAAAATTTTTACACCTTATCTACTGTTTTGTATTTTGAATGCAATTTTTTTTTTACTTACTTAAAATTATTCTGTACAACTCCCTAGATAGGTTAGTTTGAAGATTACCTAAAAACTTGAAGGTAAATGATCTTAACAGAAAAACTGCACCATAATTCACCAATTTGAGTGAATGAATTCTGGTTTAAGATAAAAAAGTTTTTCAAACTGTTGCCTAAAGTTTAGAGGCAATATATGATAAAGATAAAGATGTTTACATAGAAAAAAATTATCATCCATAGTATAAGAACTTTATAGCAAAACATAAATATGAATGTAATAGTTGTTCATACAAAGCAAAGTGTATTTGTTTTTGTTTTGTTTTTTGTAATGCACAGTAAACAAATGATAATATTGTAGTTACATGGATGCAGTATTTTTAATTCATTTCTACTGTGGTTAAATTCTAAAAAATAAAAAAATATTTAATCAAAGAATGTTAACTAAGCACAACAGGAAAATCTCAATAATTTAAAAGTAGATTAGTTGGAATGATACATTAAAAAATAGACTGATTTTATAAATAAATAGTTTTAAAATAAACATGCTGAAATACTATTTATTTTTAATGTGATGCTGGTGTAAATTGTTTCATTATTTAAAAAAAATTGTATTAGATTATTGTTAATGAATTACAGTATATTGAACAAAGAATCCTCCTGAAAATTCCTTATTGGAGGTTAATTCCCTTGTTTATATACGAGGTGCGAAAATAAAGTAATGAGACTGATTTTTCTTTGCAAGATGTGGCAACCTTGCGTAGGCACACCATCTTTGACCTTGGTCTATAAGCTACTTCTAGTCCAAGCGGCACATTGATGCAACTGTTCAGTCGTGAGTTTGCTGTAATAAGTGAACACGTGTTTGTGTCTCTCATCACAGAAATGAAACTGCAAAATATTACGAGACGGTATGCCATTTCTTTTTGCGTTAAATTGGGTGAAAACGCGACGACAACTTATGGTAAGGCTTTTGGAGAGGAGGTTATGTCAAGAGCTCAAGTTTTTCGGTGGCATAAAATTTTTAGTGAAGGCAGAACGAATGTTGAAGATGAAGACCGCAGTGGACGACCATCAACCTCATGGACAGATGTCAACTTGACCAGGGTGCGTGAAATCGTACGATCTGATCGAAGATTATCCGTGAAAATGATTGCAGAAGAACTCAACATCAATCGAGAAACGGTTCGTCTAATATTAACTGAAGATATTGGTATGAAGAAAGATTTGTGCAAAAATGGTCCCCAAGAATCTCACACAACAGCGAGAAACACGGAAAAATGTGGCAGCCGATCTGTTAGAGCAAACGGAAATCAATCCAGATTTGTTGAGCCGTGTTATCACTGGTGATGAAGGTTGGTTTTTTCAATACGATCCAGAGACAAAACGCCAAAGTTCACAATGGTGCTCAAAGGGATCACCCAGACCAAAAAAAGCTCGCATGTCAAAGTCAAAAGTGAAACGCATGCTTATGTGCTTCTTCGATTCCAAGGGAATTGTTCATAAGAGTTAACCAATATCAGGTCCAAGAGTGGACCTGGTTAACCAATATTTTTACAAAGAAATTTTAGAAAGACTTTGTTAACGAGTTCTTTGTGTCCGTGCCAACATTGCTGATAATTGGATTCTGCATCACGATAATGCGCCATCCCATACTGCTCTATCAGTACAGCAATTTTTAACCTCAAAACAAATTTCAGTACTACCACAGCCACCTTATTCACCAGATATCGCTCCGTGTGACTTTTTTCTATTTCCAAGAGTCAAAATGGCAGTCAAGGGACACCATTTTCAAACAACACAAGATGTCCAAAAAGCTGTGACGAGGGTCTTGGAGGATATTACAGAAGATGAGTTCCAGAAATGTTACCATCAATGGCAGAAGCACTGGAATAAGTGTGTGCAATCAGAGGGGAACTACTTTGAAGGAGACAACACTAAACATGACTAAAACGGTAAGCAACATTTTTTTTCGCATAAGTCTCATTACTTTAAATTTCTTTATATTTATATATCACCTTGTATATATTTCTTTAAACTGGTCAGTCTGTAAACTTCATTCTACTGGCCTGCTTGTCTTGATTAGTGGGATGTTACTATAGAAATTATTTTTTAAATTTGGAAATAACTAAACAAAATAATATATAAACATGCTAAAACATAATAGCACTGTATTTTTGAAAAAAAAAATTAAAAGTCAATATATTTTAAGATTTTTTTCTGTAGAAAATGTTAAAAAGAAGATAATTTTTAAAAAGTAATAATAACTTAACTTTTATAGTAATTTTTTAACTGTATTGTTAAAATGTTAATATAATTTAGCTTAATACGGAGCAATATTAGTACATTAGAATGCTTATAAATACAATATTAATACAACAGAGAATTTTAATATTTTAAAGGGTAAATAAAGGACAAACGTTAAAGGATAGGACAGGTTATCAATGAAGAGAACTGAATTATTAAATAAATCTATGGATATCAAAAGAAGAAAGAATCACACTATGTTTTAATTTGATTAATGATACGTATATTTTTGTTTAAAGTAGAATACTGAACCACTACTACAAGTACTATCATTTACTACTGCACTACAAGACTACAACAACTAACAACAATCACAATAACAACAAAATAACACTTTTTTAAGTTAATTATGTCCATAACATATCATTCAGTATTATATACATTATTTACACGATCATTTCCTTGAATGCAACAATCTGTTCGAAGGAGATAATTAACAATAATAACACTCATTATTATTAACATCAATATTACAAAGTGCACAAAATTACCTGGTAATATACGGTCTTGTACTCTTCTTAGTTCAGCAGCTTCTGCATCCTAAAAAAAAATAGAAACATCAATTAGAAAATTATATTCAAATACATTTACGTAGAGATTTATGAATAAGGAAAAAAACAAAATGAAGTAATGTAATATACATACAACCTAAAATAATGCCCTCTAATTTTCTGAAAAACTACTGATATCAATTGGATTGGGAGAAAGCCTTCTGATTTCCAATCTTTCTTCAATAATAGATCTACAGTATTAAATTTCAGTCTTTCCAATACTTTTATTCATCTTTTTAACATATAATTTAATTATAAGATAATTTACACTTTTTTCTTCTATTAATATTCTATTCTTCTATATTTCTTCTATTTATTTCCTAACAGTGCAGAAATTATGAATGTGATAGTAGTAGTGAGCGTAGTTCTCAAAGCTGAGTAAAACAGAAGATTGATATTACTATGATCAGAGGCAGTACCTACATAGGATTATCACTCCATTCTAAATATCCTTCTCTTTTCCTTGGAATAGATATGGTAGACAGAGTCCTTTTTCATCTATCTTTTAATTCCAAATGCAGTAATTAATAAATTTATGGCAAATGCAAAAGCCAGTGTTTTTTCCCAACATATTTGCATCATAAAATTTCAAACCTGATTTTTCAAACGCAGGTTATATAATTTAGATAAAGTTGTATAGTTTATTATAATGAACAAGATGCACACATCTCACACACATGCATGTGAGTGTGCATGCTCACCCACACATACACATACGTGCACAATTTTTATTTTATATTATTATTTACATTCTTTGTGCATATTTTAACAACTGTAAGCACCTTTCCCAAAATAACATAAATAATTGCTAATAAAAATTGTTGGGATTTAAAAACAGGATTTTTCCAAAATGGTTAATTTAATTATAACAAATTTGAATCTTTAATGATACATGGAATTTTAAAAACTTTACACATTCTGGTAATTATCTCCAAATTTTTGGGAAAAGATTAACATTTTAAATGCCTTAACATAAGCAATCACATTATTGGCTACCATTTGGAAATATAAATTGGAGGAACTTCATACTGATCGAATGTCTATTTTTCACTATTACATTGCGGCATTAAAAATAGAAATTAAAAAAAAAAATCATATAATTTTTTTTAAAAACAACTGGTACACAAGTAAATATGTGCATTCACACCAATCAAAATCTTTGTTGAATATTTAATGAAAGTAATAAATTGTCCACAATGTATTTTTAAATTCAATGTTCAAGGAAGTTTTACTTTTGATAAACCCAAAATTATAATGCACTTCTCTTACTAATAGGTATTTCTAAAAGCAAACAGCATTCCCAGTAATGTGATGTTCTTGTAGCAATACTGTTAATAAATATTAGTCGTCCAACTACTGAATTTCCTTTAGCGGTTTTTGTTTCACTATTTCAGCTGGTCAAGTAGCCTAAACTAATGCTTATTCTATTAATATATTTTTGTTTTTAGGCAGTGTTGTACTGTCTTGATCAAATAATAAATATTAAACTAATTCTATTGTTTTTATGAATTATGTTTTAATCTGAAAATCAAATAATACTAATTGAGAATTTTATTCATAAACATGGCAAGTAATTTTTTATATCAAAATAGCACAGATTTTAATTTTAATCTTTTTTTTATAGTTTTCATAATAATTTTAATTCATCTCCAAATAAACATGCAAATAATAAGACTCATGTCAGTTCAATTGATGTCAAACAGACTGCAGAAATAAAATGTTAAAAGTGTCTAGAAAGGAGATCAACTGTAGTCATAACCTTGAAGGAAAATTCATCATACAGTTACAAAAAATAAATATACAGGTAGCAATCAGAAATTAGGACTCATACATACATTTTCACACAACATACACACAAATACACATACTCTTTCATTTCAAGAACATAATTTGTGATGATTATAAATAAATGAACAGTTTGAGAAAAAAGGGAAAACCTGTCTAATGGATAGATTTACTCTGCACGGTGAACCTGTTTACCTGCAGGTCTGTGTTATGAACATAATAAAGTCCAAACAGTCAGAAAGAATCTTTTCTGACTGACTAAGTCAGACAATCATTTACTAAAAATTGGTAATACATTTATTATATAATATATAATAGTCATATTATATTTAATTCTATTAAATAAAACAACTAGTAAATAATAATGAGATATGACATACAAC
Source organism: Lycorma delicatula (assembly GCF_047948215.1). NCBI lineage: Eukaryota > Metazoa > Arthropoda > Insecta > Hemiptera > Fulgoridae > Lycorma > Lycorma delicatula. The sequence goes on along the minus strand of NC_134457.1, from coordinate 112,509,434 downwards.
ATTACCTTAATTTTTCATGAAAGTACTTTCATAGGTGGTTTATTTAATATAATTTAAATATAATTCAACAGTACAGAGAAATAATATTAATCTTAAAAAGATGAATTTCAGTAAAATAAGTACTCATATATTAAACAATAAAATAACTTTTTAAATGAATGTGGATTTACTTAGCTAAGTAGAAACAATAATGAATAAAAATAAAGGAACATGATTATACCTGTGCTTTTAAGAAACTGAATTTAATTTGTAATTAATAAAAAAATTATCCAGGAAATGTAATTAACAACAAATTAAATTACTGACTGATAAAAAAATCCCTGTTCTGGTTCAGGAATTGAGTATGAAATCTTTTTATCAGTCACTTTTTATTACTTATACAAACAAAAATGCTTAAGAAACTAATTACCTTCATATTGTCTGTATCAAAGACATTAACAATATTTCTTCTAAGAGAAGAATCACGTGATGGTCCTAATTCTTCTTTGAGCAAATCAAATCCAGTCTGATCGACATTGTAAATACATTGCTGTACAATATCTTCTCTTCCTATTCTAGATAAAGCTGCTTCTAGGGCATTTGCTGAAACAAAAAGAAATTAAACTACTTCATAAAAAGGTAGTACAATTTTGCTTGAAAAATTATATATCTTACTTTTAATAAACATTAGGCAGAATAAATACAATTGACTCTTCAAAAATCATTCTGAACATGTATTGTGTATACTAAAATCATACTAAATTTTTATAACGAATTAATTGTTCAGAGTGTTTAACATACGTACTTAATATTTTTAAAGGAATTTTAAGGTAATTTTGAAATTATTCCATGAAATGACAGCTTAATAACAAATGAAATGTTCTTAACTAAGAAAATTAAAATTAAATTATAATATAAAAATTTGATGTTTTAGATGACTTAAAGCTAAAATATCAAAATCATTTCTTTAAATACTACTGATAATTGATTGATCTTATAAAAAACACTACAATTAAACATTTTTCAGAATACAAGAATTTCTGGGCAATAGAGAATGAATTTAAAGATATCATGATTTAAGCACATTATATTAATGAACAAATGAAAACAATTATAATAAAATGAAATTCACATATAGATGTATTTCTACTGCAGCTAGAATTGCAGTTTTAAGTGACCCCATGATGAGCAAACTGTTAATTGGCTTATCTCCACAAACAATATCTCAGGAAGAAGTCAATATATAATTTTAACAGTCCCCCCTCTCAAATTCCCTTATCTGATTAGGTAAGAGCAGCTTGAAAGTCTTATCTTTCGTTATTGGATATAGAGCACTCCAAAGCCATCTTTTATTTGCCTCTGGGACCATTGTTAGGTATTGATTCAAAGAATGAGATAAAATGGTAATTTTCTAGCATGTGAAAATGCCATGCTTGACCGGGATTCGAACCCAGGATGTTTGGATGAAAGACACTACCATTCATGCCACTTATTATGGGACTACTCCAGGGTGATGTCTGTTCTATGTAAAGTTTGCTACAGTCTCTTGATGATTTAAAACACATCAAACTTTAGAGGAAATATCTCTAATATCTCTTTTAGCGACAATCTTTCAAGAGAAGTGTATGTTCACGATTTGGTTGGAAGTTTCTGACACTCAGGATTCAGAGTGGAAAGATTAAGTTTGGTTTACAGAAGTGCACAACAAGAGCTCAAGTGCACTGGGTGTCCTACTCTCCTCTGAAAAACTAAATACATTCATAAAGGTATCTAAATATTTTTCTTTAGTCAAAATATCACACAAAAATCAGACAATTTAAAATAATTTTCTTATAATGTAATCTCTAGTTGAGGCTCAACCACTCACTCTTCTGGTTAAAAATGATTTTCTATCATATTCTAGTTTACTTTGCTCTGTTTAACAAATTAAACCAAAAGAATTTGTACAATTTACAGTAATTTCTATCTAAAGTACTTTTGAAATCTTGACCCTGGGCTGTGAAACTTGATAATGAAAAGTAGTTGTAGCAGTTTTTTGTTTCAAAATACATTTTATCTTTATCACTGTAGTGTAAAATTGGTTCGAGTTTGGCTAATACATGTAAGAAAAATAAGATTAACACTTGCACAAGTCTCAGGATGATGAAGCTATCATAAGTAATTTAAAAATTGGTCAATCAAACTTTTCATGATAATTCATAATGTTTTTTCATAACATACATTTTTTTTAAACTTATATATATATATACATAATTTTATATACTTTTTATGTATATACATATTATATGTATATACATAACAATTTTATGTAAAAATAAATTAAAAGTAAAATTTTAAACACTTTTTAAAATTATTTTAAATTATCAGAAAAATTTTTTAAAATTATTTTTAAGTTTGGAAAGTCTGACTCCAAGTCAATCTTGTGTAAGACTTTCCAAACTTAAGATGAAATTTTTAAATTAGCAACTAATATTATTATTATTTAATTAGTAACTAGAATTACTGATTATCTTGAATGAAACATGCTGGCGCAATGTAATGACAGGGAAATGAAAGCAGATCTATTACTGCTGTTTGGAAATGTTTTTGTTTACAGTAAGGTCAAGATTCTCCTACTAAAGACTATATATTAAAGGTTTGTATCAGCAGTTTAAGGATACAGGAAGTGTAGTATAAAAAAAGATGCTGGCAGGTCTCCTGTCTCCGAAAAAGTTGTGAATCGTGTAAGAGAGACTTTTTGGAGAAGCTCAGGTAAATTGACTCATTGTGTGAGCTTAGAACTGGAAATACCGCAATAATCGACAATCATGAAGGTTCTACGCAAACCCCTAAAAATTTATGTATACAAAATCAGTTGGTGCATGCAACTGAAGATGACAATAAACTACTACAATTTTACCATGGACATTCTTGATAAAGTGAATGAAGATAATGTGTTTTTAGAAAATGTAATATTTTCTGATGAAGCTTTGTTACATGTCTGTGGTCACAAAAACCATCAAAAACTGTGAATTTGGGGTAGCGAGAACCCTCATACCATTTGACAAACATGTGGTAGCCCGAAAATTAATGTTAACTGCTTATGGCGTGATTGGACCATTCTTCTTCGCCGAGCCAATTAGTTTAGTTAATTATCTAAACATGTTATAGGAGTATGCAGTACTACAAATTGAATATCAGCAACCTAACATTTACTTCCAACAAGATGGCACATTACCACACTGGGAGTTTACATGTAAGGGTCTACCTACTTGAAAGATTTTCTCAACTTCAGATCACCATGGTGGATCAATTCCCTGGCAATCTCAATCCCCTGATGTTACGACATTCAATTTTTTTTGGAGCTTTTGCTTTTTCCTTTTCTTAGATTCTATCAAAATTTTAGAAAAAATTAAAACAATTTTCAACAATCTAAATATTTTAAACAAAATTTACTTGAAAGAATCCTCTTTGATCTAGTAGAGTTAACAATCTAGATTTTATTGTCAATTATTTTTTTACAGTTATATAATTGAAAATATCAACCAGAAAGCATGAAAAAGAGAAGGCCAATTTTCATGTGAAGAAAAGACTTTTCTCTGAGGCCATTCTCCATAGACAAGAATTTATAAAAATTTAAGAAATTCCTCCTTGCAAAATTTAAATATATATAATCAGAAAACTTTACAAATTCTTAAATACTAACAAAACATATCTTTCTATAAAAGATTTTTTTAGGTACACAAACCAATATTCTCACTTCAATAACTAGTATGATATTTGTCAAAATCATTGTGCTACATCCTTGTAGTGTTGTAAAGACAGATATATTAAACTGATTTTTAAAGAGAATCAAAAGTTTCCTTCCTTTATAATACATATAAAATTAAATCCCACTCCATATAAGTCCTACAAAAGATGATGATTGTATATTCATAAGTCAAGGAAATTCAATTCCATTTGCAAGAGTAAATTCTCATCTACAGCAATTTAAGTAACTAGAAAAAACTAATAAAGGACTTTAATTAAGATATAGAAAAACTTTAAATCATTTTAAGTAACATTTTAAAAGTAAATGCTGTGATTTTTTTTCTAGTTGGGCTTAACACTGAAATGTTTTATAAAGGACGGAAAGGATTTTTAAGAAGGGTTAAAAATTGTATGAAACGATTTATAAATCATCACATTACAAAAATCACAAAATTTTGTCAAATAATAAGTAAAAGGCTTAAAATTACATACCAGATGCTTTATTTCCAGCTTGCTGTAGCCAGAACCTTAGCATTGCAAGTCCTTGTTGAGCAACACTACCAGGACATTCTGATTTAAGCCTATTGATATCTGATGTTGAAATGCTAAGTTCCTCTGCTAAGTTTACCCAATCTTCTCCTAATAAATTACTAATATCTGATAATCTGAGGTCAGCTCGTTGGTACGATTCAAGGCCACCTAAAAATAAAACATATTTTTAGCAAGCACGTAAGTATAGACATTTATTATTAAAAAAGCCAATCATTTCCTGTTCGTAAACCAAAAATTCAAGGGTATTTCAAAAGAAAATTTCAGCTATATTCTCAAAATAAATTTTTTCTGATTAAATTATCTCAAAAAGGATGAATAAATGATAGAAAAGATACTAGCAATAGTCACAGGTACAAAACATATTAAAGAAATTATAATAAAAATGTAAGAACTGGAAGACAATGAAAAAATATATAACAGAAGGTGAAATTCCATTAAAATTATAAATTGTTTGGCATATAATACATGAAATAAGATTACTCATTACTGAAAGTTATCAGAACACCCAAATGGATCAGTTTTTGGATCAGTTTAAAATGGATCAGTTTTGTTTGATCAGGGATTTCAGTATAGCTGTTAGCTTCTGCATGATGTTATAGAAGTAGTCCTTGCTAATTTGACATTTCTTGAGATAACTTATTAGTCTTTAAACGTAACAAATATACAATCTATATTTCATAAAGGGCAGTATAATCATGGCAGCTTAAGTAGCTGATTTATTTCTCTGAGAATAATTTCCATTACCTACGTTATTAATTTGACAATCACTAACATACTTAAATCAGGCATTCTTCCGATTATTATTAATTTTCTGTCCAAAAATTAGCTTGTGTCAATAATTAAAAAAAAAAAATATTGACCTTTATTTAAATGTTTTTTTTAAATATTTTATATAAAAAAGTATGAATATCCTGTTAAAAAATGCAATAAAACAAATATTAATAGATCCCCTTGCAAACTAATGATTCCATAAAACCATAAAGTGAAGTGTACTTCCTGAAATCATCTCATGGTTCATCCTGGCCAACCAACAAAGTCATATTTTTATCACAATATTTCCAATTTTAAAAATCAGTTATACTGGATACAGTTTTGGAATTTTTAATACTGGCCAGTGTCTAGTACTAGTACTAGTACCAGTGGTTATCAATCCAAGACTGTTTTTGTTTGCTTGTTATGTGTATGAGTGTTTGTACACATTAGTTTGTTGACATGCATATCAGTGCTCTGAGATTACAATTATTTAACTTACTAGAGTCTTTGATGAAACTGTATTTGTGCAGTTCTGGTTCAGGTACTCCAGTTTCAGGAATTATTTCTTCAGGTAAGACAATGTTGAGCACACAGATTGGTTGCTGAGGAGGTTCACCTTTAGCAACCTGAAAAAAATTATTTAATAAATAAATTACATAAACATAAAAACAACAATCAATAAAAAAAAGCACAATAGAGCATTTTATTAGAAAATTGGAATCTTAAATTAAAAACAGGTTATTTTAATTTATATATATATATATATATATACATTACGAGGGTTATTTTTTTTTCAAGGTTCGATCAGTCACGAAATTAAAACCACAGTGAAAATAACATTTTTTTATTTGTAACACGTATTTACATAGTTACGCTATTTCTCTACATAGTCGCCACTCCGATTTAGACATTTGTCGTAGCATGGTACCAACTTTCCAATACCCTCGTCATAGAATGGAGCCGCCTGTGTTTTCCGCCATGTTTCTATGCTGGTCTGCAGCTTGATGTCTGTGCCAAAATGTTGTCCTCCTAGCCAGCATTTCATGTGAGCAAAGAGGTGAAAATCGGATGGAGCCAAGTCCAGGCTGTATGATCAAACACTTCCCAACGAAAACGCTGCAGGAGCTTCATTGTTACAGCTGCAGTGTATGGCCAAGCATTGTCATGGAGAAAGACAATGCCTGATGACACCATTTCTCTCTGCTTATTCTGAATTGCCCTTCGTAGACGTTGAAGAGTCATGCAGTATGAGGCTGCAGTGATGGTCGTGCCAAGTTCCATGAATTCCACCAAGAGAACTCCATTCCAGTCCCAGAACACAGTAGCCATACACTTTCTGTTGGAGAAGGTTTGCTTGAACTTATTTGGTTTACTGGGAGAATGAGAATGCATCCACTGTTTGGATTGTTTTTTTGTTTCTTCAGTTTCGAAATGGACCCATGTCTCAACCCCTGTGACAATTTTGTTCAAAAAATCTTCTCCTTCATTGTGGTAGCAGTGGAGAAACGTTACGGAGGCGTCCATTCTCATTGTTTTGTGATGGTCGCACAGCATCTTGGGAACCCATCTCGCACACAGTTTGCGATACTGAAGTCTCTCACTCACAATGGAGTAGAGAGCTGAACTTGAAATTTCAAGAAACGAATCACTCAATACAGAAATTGTGAACCGACGATTTTCTCGAATTGCCTCATCCACTCGCTCAACGAGATCATCGGTGACCGATCATCTCTTCCCTGACCGCCTGCATCATGAACATCCTGCTTTAAAGCTCCTGCACCATTGTCGCACTTTGCTGTCACTCATTGAAGTTTCACCATACACATTACTTATTTGTCTATGAATTTCAGCTGCATTACACCTCTCAGTCTGAAGAAATTAAATTACCGCATGCACTTCACACTTGGCGCGAGATGCTGTTGTTGTAGACATGTTTACATGTTAGCTGCATGTTCAGAACTAAACGAAGTGACGCGGCATGATTGAAGGCCATACTAGAGACGCTGCGCAACACATATGTGCAAAGGTTCATCCGATTTTTGTCCAGGTTTTTATTTCACGACCGATCGGACCTTGAAAAAAATAACCCTCCTAGCATCTCCGTTGTGGCATTGCCCACTCAATATGGCTTTTCCTGTTGCAGTCAAATTATTTTATTTTATATTTTTTCATCAAGTAACTGGAGGCAGGTGCAGCCAGTCATGCTGCACAGGCGGTAACAGTGGTAGTGGCTATTTTGATTGAGAGTCACTGCTCTGTACACTGTCTCACCCCTTAAAAAATAAAAATTTAAAAACCTAAAAATGGTTTTTAGATATTCATCTGAAGAGTATTTGCATGCCCAAAGCTACTGAATATCATGTTTAGTGTAGTCAGAAACAGAGAACAAATTCAGTCATTATTCAAAATTTTGCCTTTCTTTATCCCATTCAAGATCGAATTTCAGAAAATCTAGAAATTTGGTTTTGGATATTCACATGAAGATTACACACATAAAAAAAACAAGTTTATATTTTCATCTGTAACTGAGAAATTAAAAAAATGGTCGGGTTTCAAAAAAACATTAAAAAATTGTTTTAATTCTTTACTCTTTAAAGGAAAAATTCTTTAAAAATTTCACAAAATTTGGAAATTTTTTTTTTTAAATTCACATGAAGATTTCACACACCAAAAATCAAGTTGACATCTAAATTTGTTTTTGAGAAATTCAAAAATAGTAAATTTAATTGTTTCTCCATTTTAACCTTTAAACTCAGAATTTCAATTAAACCTTTCTTATGCTGCACTTATATCATAAGAAGAATGTGTATAAAAATTTTCATCAATTTATCTTCAGTAGTTTTTGTTGGGTGTAATTATGAATGACTCATGTCACAATTTATATATATATAAATTTATGGAAAAACATAATAATTTATATTTAATAAATGAATAAATATCTGTAATGGATGTAGCAATAATGAAATACAAATCATTTTACTGTTGGTTTAAGAATTACTGCGATGAACAAATATGCACTGTCTAACAAGTTATCTGTTACATGTGATTATAATGAATCAAAGTTTAGAAAATCTGGAAACATATAATGATGTTTAAATAATCTTAATCAATAAAAATCACTCAATTTTTAAGTTTAATTACAAATGAGTAGTATCATTTGGATAACACTAAGAGTGAAATGTGACTGTTCAATAAAAACTAATTAGTGGCATAAATTAAATATCTAAATAATTTTTTTAAATTTTATTTGTATTTTAAATATAAATGTAACAATATATAATTGAGTAATTTTTACAATTATTTTAATTAAAAAATGTAATATGTCTCTTTTTACAACCGTATTAAAGATAAAGAAAAATGCAATAGGTAATAATATTATTATTAACAAATAGATGATAGACAAAATATTATTAAAATTCCCTTTAAGATGCAGTAATGTTACCAGAAAATAAAGGATTATAAGGTTCCTTAAATTTCAATAAAATAATTACACATTTTTTTTAATACGTAATTTTTCAATAAACAGAATGTAAAATGAGAACAAATTGCTTAGTTCAATTTTATGACATCTTGCAAAATCAGGACAAACCAACTATTGATACTCTTCCCTGTATGTTTTTAAAGAATGAACTCCCTCCACAAAACCTATCATAAAAACAAAAATATGTAACACTACTAAAAAGATATATCATGCTATAATGTAATATATTAATTCATTTAACATCAGCATGTTAGTAATTATAGGAACTAAATATTAATTAATATTTAAATTATCAAATAATAACATACTGGCAGAGGAACTCCATGGGGCTAGGTTGTCCTTACAGGAAATATCCTGTAAGGATACTTAGATAATAATCTAAGATTGTTACTTAGATAATAATCTAAGATTGTTACTTAGATAATAATCTAAGAAACAATATTTTATCACCCTGTTCAATTGTAAAATGCTTCAGAATTGCCTTGATTTGTTTTGTCAAAGTTTCAATTTCATTCTCAGTTACAGTAAGATGTGAATGGGTTCTTTCAGCAATAAAAAAAAAAAAGTTAAAAATATATTTTTTTTTGTTTTCAAACTCATTTTAATTGGTAGAATAAAGTAGCTGAAATCCAAAATCCATTTTAAAAATATTCAACCAGGTAAAATTCTTAACTTGTTTAATGAATGTACGTGAAGTTCAAGTTGCATTAACATGCATATCATATAAAAAGCATTTAAAATAGGATTTTAATTGACATTTCAAAATATATAACATTTATAAGGATATTGATCCTTTACAAAAAGGATCATATAAAAATAATAATTGGATTTAAAAAAAAAAAATGTTTGTGAAGACAAGAATATTTAATAAGGTACATAAAATGATTGAAGGAATATTCAAAACAAATGAGTAGAACTTACTTGCTACAATTAACTCATTACCTGTTGACTCAAAATTTAGCATGTTAACTACATCATTACTCGGCTGATCAATTACAATTTTATTCTCAAAAATGACTAATTCACAAAACAGAATATAATCTTGGCAAAGTTTACTTTTTTTAATAAAATGAGCCATTATATTTTAATCATTTTGTGGAATTTATAACATTACATTACTTACAATGAATAAAGTTAAAAAAAAACATTTCTCTATTCTAGCTGTATACATGTACACAAAAACGCATGTGCACATACACACACAGACACACACACACACACACACACACACACACACACATATACACTAAAACAATATTGACTAGTTCTTACAATTGAACTTAGCTCAGAAAGGTTCTGTTTTTATTATTTTACTGACCTTAGGTTCTTTCATAAAGAGTGTTCGGCCAATAGGTTCTGCATGAGGGTCCTTAACTCTTACTGTAAATGGTAAACGATTCTCTCTAAATGCTCTAAAACCTAATTGAAGTTGTTCACCAGATTTAGTTACAGGTACAAGATTTGCAGCAAATTCAACATATTGAGGTTTACCTTCCAGAACCTGTAAGGAGAAATAAAAATAATCTTAAGTTACGAAATATCAAAGAAAAATTTTAATTTAAAAATAAATGCTTTCTATCCTTACCTTCACCTACAAGATATTCCTGCTGAACTATTTCTACTGGTAGTAAAAGGAAACATCATACAATTTTTCAGCTTTTCTAATACAACATAACATAAAATAGAAGAGGAGCATAGTTTTAAAAATATATATTTGGCTCTTCTTATTTTCTTAAAAATACAATAATTAACTATTAAAGAACAGAAGTTAACATTTCAGGGTTGGGAAAACTTTCTGTTAAAAACATAATAAAATTAAAAAAAAACCATGCAGAAACTGTTTGGTTCTGGCACAGCATGCTCTTACCAACAGCGAAAGATCTTGCTAAATACTGTGTATCAACAGACCTCAGGTCTGTTGGTTTTAGATGGAGTATTCTTCCATTCACGTAATGATAGATTTATCTTTTCATAAAATTAAAAGAATAAGAGCTGTTGATCTGTAACATGGCCTTCTTTTATGTTAAAATGGTGACAATATTAAATAAATTATGAATCTATTTCACTTTAGGTATAACGTTTGTCAGCTTGATTTAAGTTTGTCAATTGATAGCTTCAGTTAAGCTGAACTTATCTCATTATACGATAATGTAATTATTTTCTTGATTTACTTCTTCCTCATTTTCCTTGTTTTCTATAATGATTAACCACCAATAATGATTATAGCTAATATTTCTTCACATACATTTCCTTTTCATTCTTTTTACATTTCATTATATCTTCATTACTATTTTATTTATTACATGTATATTTATTGAAGAATTCAAAACTGGAATGAATATACATCCATGTGCCACATTATTATGCGTCATGTTAATTCTGTTACTGTCATTTATCACATACTGAAAATAATTACCCTCTTAAAAAAACATGAAAGAAATAACTTACAGGCATAAAAACATAAATATGGAAGTTTTTAATTAAAAAATGTGAGAAAATGGTAGCAGCAAAAGAGTAAAGAGAATTATGACTAATTTCAAGAGAAAGAGGTTGTGTGCTCAACAGATGTACTATGCACTTAGAGATTTATCAGATAAGATAATACTAAGATGTAAAGCCATAATAAATAAATACGTATTAAACAGATGTAGATTCCAAATAACAGGCTTCTGAATTCTAAAAATCCATAGTACCACTGTTGATCCGTACATTAAAATCCCATCACAGAGTGTCTCATTTTTTTATAAATCTTGATATCAGTTGTGAATCTTACAGTATTTGTTTTAATAAATTAATTACAAGTGCTGTATCTGTGTAGGTAATTAGTTTATCTTTTATTCACAGTAACTAGTAACAAATAAAATAAATCACAATTATATTTTTAAATATCTTGAAACACGTTAATCAAAGATGATTCTGATAATCTGAAAGTTTGGATTTTGAAATGGACCAACAATCAACTAGATTTAAAAAGAAAAAAAAATGTATATTTAAAGATTTTAACAAAAAAATACTAGTAGAGATTTCTTAAAAAAGGAATAGAAGAAAGGATTAAATAGAAGTATGAATAAAATAAACTACAAATGCATTTCTGTATAATTTGTTATTAAAAAAGATAAACAAAAAACATTTCACAGAAACCTACATATAGTTTCATTAATTTTCTATGCTCTTACATCAAAATAATATCCCTCACAAAAATAATAAAATGCCAACTAACGCCTTTATTAAGCCTGATTTACAAAAAGTAAAGCAAAGCTATCACTATTAGATATTTAAACTCAACAAAAATGTATAAGTGTTTCAATATTATCTTTAAAATCTACAACAGCAAAATGCTGAAGTACACCATTTTTATCTATAATTTATGATTACTAATTTAAACAAATAAATAATTATAGGACATAATAGTATCTGTGTGATTGTAGTAAGAGGGCACATTTACAGTTTTTTTAATACAAATATTACTTTTATTTGTATTGTATCAATCTTGGTTAAGTTCACCCATAGAAGTACAGTAATAACTAAATATACTTTGATTAAAAAAAAAAAAAAATGAATAAAAGTCTGAATATAATGTTTAATAAAATATCTATCTTATACTGTATATTCAACCTGATTTTAAAATACATAAGTTTGAAAAATACAGATACCTCAACATCCCGACTTTTTGCAACTTCAGTAAAATGTTCTTGGTGTTCTAATGTTTTATCTTCTTTGTCATCTGTCATACAGAAAACTCTCAGTCTTGCTTCTAATACATCTATCCTTTTGGCAAAAACTACAAATCTGCAATACAAAATATTTTGATCATTAATTCAAAACAAAATTTTAGAGCTAAAATATATTAGTGCATTATCAAATGTTCAAAATATGTAAAAATATTGATATATTAGAATATATCACCATTTTTCTCAAGTTTAAGGAAAATTATGAGCTAACAAAAATTCTAAAAAATCTATATAATAAAAAAAAATTTACATAAATATTTACTGACACCTTACTTTGCACATCATTTACTGATATGAATTTGTTCATAAAAAAAACTTATGAACAGTTTTCCATACTTAACTAATCATTTATGAATCTAGCCTTCATTAAAATTATTATGAAATATCACGAGTGAATATGAACTTATATAAAAAGTATATAGATTTTATTTACAGGAATACCATCTGAAAGGCAAAACTGATTTGAAATCCAACTAGTGAAAGATTGCATATTCCACTTTCAGTGTTACAAAATTACAAATTAAAAGGAAATAAATTAGAATGTTGAGACACAGAATTTCAATGAAATTAATGGATTAAATTATAAAATTCTTTAATTGCTTGTTTGGTGATGAAAAATTACCTTCAACAAGAACACACTAGCTATAAATAACTACAAGGTGTAAAATCAGATTTCTGAATTTGGTCATTTAGCAAGATCAGTCAGCAAGGAAAATGAAGAACCCAAATTTTAATGTGCATGTTATTACACAATTACTTTATATATATATATATATATATATATATATCATGAGGGAAACAGAAAAAAATATAGTACAAGGAGATTCTTTTTATAAACAAGCAAATTTTAATATATAGTTGCTGAAAGTGCAAAATGTAGTTATATAAGGAGATAGAATACTAATGATAGGAAAAATACAATTACACTAAAGACAATGATTCCTAATAATATTTCGACCAATTGGTAAAACTGAAATTAAAAAATATAATTTATATTCCTTTAAAATACGATGATCTAAATTATAAAAAAAAATGTACTTACTTAGCCATAAATGGTACGTGTATAGCTTCTCTATATAATTCTGTAGCCATTTTGGTTGCATCACCAATATTACGACAATCCATTAACCAAAATCTGGCAGAAACAGTGGTAGTAAAAGAAACACAGTCATTAACAAAAGTGAGTGGTGTTGATCCCGTAACGTCCTCCCACTGGGCTCTAGTTGTCCCACCTATCAATGTAAAAATTGGAAATATAACTTTAAAGTAAACGAAAGAAATTAATAAATAAGAGAAAAAATACTAAGTATATGATAAAATTAAACTGAAGAAAACTAAAGAAAAAGGTAATATTTAGATTCAGATTTACAAAATAATTTTAATTGTAGTTATTATTTTTTTTTAAGTAGATAAATATGGATTAAAATGGATCCTACTAGATTATTAGTAGTTCATCCACCTTAATGTTTATGAAAGCAACAATATATGTATAAAAAATTACTTGTAGTGTCTAATAAAAAAAAAAAAAAATGTTTTGGGCTTCCTATACGAAAAGATGTAACATACTTAAGTAACTTAAAAAAAAAAAAAAAACAGGATTACATAAAAAAATAAACCAATAATTTCATTCAATATATTTTACCAATATTATAATAAGTATAGTAATCATCTTAAGTTGAGATAACACCAAAACATGCAAATTTACTCATAAATAAACATATTACCAACATTAAATTTTTATTTAATTTATATAATTATGACCTCACACATGCAAGTTCACATAACTTAAAGAGAAAATATCATGGATCAATGTAACATAAAAATATTCAAGCCCATGCTGGAGATAGAAACAAGATTTCTAGTAAATAGACCAACACTGTTATAGTTTGTCCCTTTAGTGAATAAGTGTCCAAACTGATGAAAGCTTAGAAGATATACAACCACCAGAATAATGTAATTAAAATTGACAACTATTAAAGAAATAATAAACAGGTTAAAGTTACGTGTATAGAGTTTGAGAAGCAGATGAAAAAAAGTTCAAAAATAATTAATATTCTAATGGGTTTTCATAAATTTGAATATTTGCATTTTTAAATCTCCCAAAAAAGTTTCTAAAATTTTACTAATCCCTTTATTTAAATCCATCTTACAACTTTCTGTCTAATGAAATTTTTCAGGATCAAGTTCCCATTGTCTGGTACATGGTATTAGTACATTATTCTAGATTATTTTGATAAAAGCACATATTAAAACATAAAAACTTTCATATAAAACATTTATTACAAAAAACATATTACAATTTTTTATAAGTAGTATACAATCATAAAATATGTTTGTGGTTGTATTTTAATATTACATCTTCATCACCAACCAACAGTATAATGTACTTCTATATTTACACATGATGATGGGGAACTTATTCCTGGTAGGTGTTGTTTGACAGGAAAAAATCATAAGACGGATTTAAATCAGGATATTTACAAAATTTGTTAACCTACTTAATTACCATGAAAAATTAAAATGATCTCAAAACTAGTTCCACAAACTAATAGTCATAAAACATTAAGAATGTATGAAATATATTAAATTATTTAATTTTAGAATTAAATAAAAACCTAAATTAAAATGATTCATTTTCTCCAACAGTTAAATATAAAGATAATAAGTAAATAAAAGGTTATCGCATTAGTATGAAATGCCAATGGTTAAAGAAAGTATAGTAAACTAGTTTACATACTATTAAAAATGCTGAATTAAATTTTCTCCAGATGAATAACTGGAATCTAGAAAGTAATGATCAAAGCATTCAATATAATTAAAAAATACTTTAGGAAAATACCACATAATAAGAGATTTTTATAGCATCACATGGTGAGAAATGAAGAAAGGGGCACAAAAATAGAAACAAATGGAAAGACTGAAAGGAAGTGATGTGACCTCAACTAAAATCGTATCATATTACAAGAAACTGTTGTAAAATAATACAAAGTAATAATAATGTACAACAATTAATAATTTTAAGTTTATGTAATTCATTTGTAATATAAATCTAATTCATTTTATTACCAATTTTTTTTATTGGCCATAATAAACTGAAATTTTAAAATATGTTATAATAATTTGAAACTATTTATTAATCATTAATGTTATGTTGACAAAATGAATGATCACAAGGAAAGAGGTAAAGAAAAGTACGATGAAAGCCCAAAACATAATAAACAAATAGTACAATGTTAGTAAAATCATTGCAGTTTTAGTCAAATATTTAATTATCATAATTAATTATGATTAAATTAAATTAAATACAAATATATAAAACACTTTAACAACTTAAAATTAATCAAGGAACATTACTTTCAGCAAATTATTCTGAAAAAAATACTTGAAAAATGAATGGTTATGTTTCACATATAAAAACATATGTGGTAAATTTAACACTTTCTGAAGTAAAAAAATAAAACATTAGTATAATTATTTATGTTAATAATAATTTATATAAAATAATGCAGATTAATTTTATTACTGTATTAAATAAATAATGATTCATTTATTAACAAATTATGATTTACATCAGTCACAATATTAAAAAAGAAAAAAAATGTATAATTTATGAACAAGCATTCTAATCACCACAAATAAATATTTGTCCCATGCTGTTAAAATAAATTGTTGCAAATAAAATAATTACAGAAGAGATGAATTATAATTAGTATTATTTTTATTAGACAATACTTGTAACCTTATTACATTCATAACAGGTATAAAAAATAAGTATTAAGATTAATAAAGAATGCAACTTGAGGTAGTAATCTTTTCCTTAAATGTGCTATACATAATTCGAAAAATTAGTGATAAATTTATAAATATATGAGTATACAATTAAAATACATATGTAACCAGAATAAACAACAGTTTTATATCAATATAAAATGCAAGCACATATTACTATCTTAAGCACCTGTAATTTTTTTTTTTTTTTAAATATTTCTAGGGAGATTATTTTTACTGTACTCATGTTATCATAGAATACTACAAATAATTTAAATTATGGAATAATGATATTAATAATTACAACAGATAACAGAACCTTTTACTGTACTATCCTGAAAATATTTTTGAAAAACCATAAGATATAATAAATGTACAGGTAATATGCTTAATAAAATATTTTACAACACAACAAATAATATTTCTACACTACAAACTAAACCCAATAATGTTTTATATATTATATATGTTTGTAAAGAGGTCAGTCATTCAAAAAAAGCAAAATTGAAAAAAACATCAAACAACTAAATGAAAAAGTAAATAAATTACTAGAAAATAAAAGCCAGGCGACAAGCAATATGCATCTAACCACACTACACTTAATGCAACTCAAGCGGCAAAATGTTTCAGAAAAGACCCTCTCCGGGCAACAGGCATAGAGATGTGAATAATAAGTAAACTAAAAAAAAAAAAACTGTGACTTTTCCTATTAAATTTTCTTGTGATATAATTCGTCGCACAAGATATTTATAATTAAATAAAGGATTGCAGCATTTTAAATAGTTATATGTCACACAACTCAAAGTAGGGGCACAACAATCCTAAACACTACATTTATACATATTTACATACCCTGGCTAAATAAACTAATATTCACACTTATTCAAAATTGCACAAATAATGATAAAATTATCAAAAGCGAGAGAAAAGAAAGTTTTATCCATTTACATCACGTCATTAATATAGCCAGCAAAAAAGGTTCTTTTATTAAGTATACCAGTTAAAAATGTAACTTCATTGGCGTCATATATATCAGTTAATTTAGTAATAAAAACTGATGTTCTGTGAACTTTTGATGTCAATTTTAATACACACAATCTAAAACAATCCATGTCAAATTATTAGAAAGTTCTATAACTTTGTTCTATTAAGTTTTGTAACAAAAGAAAAGTTCTATAACTTTTTATACTGGATAAAATAAAAGTTATAATTATAAACGTACTAAATTTACCTTTAAACAAACAAAATTTTGTATAACAAATTTTTTTTTTTCATTTACTTAAGATAATGATTGTACTACAATAAAATCATATTTTAATTATGTTAAATGAACTGTAAACTAAATCAAACCAAGATAAAACGTATAAATTTCTTTAAATCTTATTTTTAAGATCATAGAAAATGCTCAAGAAATAACAAATTTAAATGTAGTTCACAAATTCAAAAATCTGTCATTTTTCCTCTATTTATTTTTCTACCCCAAAAAGTGTTATTATTTGTTGTTTAATCAGAGAAAAATGAATTATGTATGTGTATATATATATATATATATATATATATTATACAAAACCTAATCAATAATTAAACCCAACACTCATAATGTTGATGTCACTTCAAATTTACCCATGAGTAAAATGCTCATAAAATCAACAGATATAATTACACATACTTCTTACGTTAACTACACAAACTGTGTGAAAATATATAATTAAATTTATAAGACCAATTTTCTGCTTTCTCACTTATGTACGATTCTTCCTGAACAAATAAAGAGTTGATAGGGGAACTGCACAAAATTCTAATCAGATGCTCTTTATCTAATAATATAGTTAAATAGTCATTTAAACATAATACTTTAAAGGAATAATAATTTTACAAGACTCTAGGGTTAAATTATTTC
Organism: Lycorma delicatula; assembly: GCF_047948215.1. Taxonomy (NCBI): domain Eukaryota; kingdom Metazoa; phylum Arthropoda; class Insecta; order Hemiptera; family Fulgoridae; genus Lycorma; species Lycorma delicatula. The sequence continues at coordinate 112,491,541 of NC_134457.1, read as the reverse complement.
ACAACACAAATATTTAGTCGTAAAATGTTTTTGACAAAATATTTTTTGACCCTTAATAAGTAGTAATTACAGATTTTCATTAAAAATTTAAGTAATTTCTGCTTTTAGGGCTACTGTTGCTCTTTACTAATTCTTCATGATAATTGTTACACAACTAGTTGAATAAAATACAGCCTAAAATATGTTTTCAGAAGAAATTTACATAAAATTCTAAAAGACTCAAAATCAAACCTTAAATGTTTTTATGAAATATGAAAATTGTTTTAAGAAGAGAATTTTTCATGACTAACATTGTTAACTCAGGGTAACAGCTAAAGGGTATTCGCCTCAAGGGGACTAAATGCCAAGGCACATAGGTAAATAATGGAAATACAGCTTTCAACATACTTCATTAACATTTTTTTTTCCAAAATCTTCTTTTCTTATTCTATACCTAATCTTATTTTATAATTAATACCACTGAAACCTCTGTTTGCATTAGTTGTTAGCACTGTCAGTAATCAGCTGTTCTATATTGCTACAAGACCCAGTTCCATGACCAATATGATTTATTTTAAAGTAATTAAATTCAAATAAAATAACAAAAGATTTACTTTGAAATGTAATAGATTTGACTGAACATGTTAGTTAGGATGTTTTTACTTGGAATGAGGTTTTGTTAGTGGCACTTTATCTAAACAAGCTGATCTAGACTAGATAAGAATGACTGATACTGTAATTTGCATTAACAACAGGAAAGTATAATTCAAATAACATCTAAAAAAATTCTAAAACTAAAAGGAAAAGTAAATGTGAAAATACATTTTTCAGCTTAATGGGAGCACTTTGCTAATATTTAAATATTATAATTAATAATTTATTGGTTTCACTATTAATGATTATATTACTTTCAACTCAAAGGACACTTTCTGACAGTAAAATTTGCTGTTTACTTCACACCCAGTTCCCCATTTTATAAAGTTAATTGCAATCAATGTAAACTGAAATTACTTCATGAAATAGCTATTTGCACTTCAATTAATCAGTAAATTTTACCATTAGCAAATATCAATCATATTAGAATGTATTAATAATTTGCTTTAATAGTTTTCCTGTAATTATAATACTAATATCATTATATCAGGAAACTAAACAAATTTATTTCAAAATTAGCCGATGGCATCAAACTTAATACTATAGTTTTATTGTATCATGAATTAATAAGTTCTGCTGAACAGAACTGAAATAAAAAGAATATATTCAAAATAAAAAGACTTTTTTGAATTAAGAAATAAGCAAAATTAAAGATATCAAAAGAATGAAAACAGTCTAAGAATTTTAAATTAACATTCACTTTTGGCAATAAATATTTTTACATTAATAAAATAAAATAAATTAAAAACTTAAATAATACGTTTAAAATGCTGCATGGGAATAAATAGAATAATAATAATTTAATAAAACAATAATAATAAATACAAATACAAATAATTCAATCACCAAATGGATTCCTTTACGGAATAATCACCTTTATTTAAAACCAACTTAAAATTTAACAGATTTAAATAAAATGAAGAAGAAAATAAAATCAGTACTACAGTGCTTTGAACTCAAATTTTAACTAGTGTTAAATACTCATAAAAAAACACTGCAACTTCAAAAATACAATTATAATTTTATTTTTTTAAGCTATTTAAAAAAAGCTATACATAAAATTACTATATTATAATTTTTAAGCATAAATTAGGAATAAGTTAGATATAATATTGAGGATAAATTTAACAAAAGCAACATGGAAAGTTTGGAATTGTAAAACATGAACTGAAAAATAACAATTTTTGAAGCTGAAGAATTTTAGAATACATTTATTCGCTAGTCAGAAGTGCAAAAGATTTTTTTTTTTACTTTTTAAAATGTGTTAAAGATCAGATTAATAAACTAATTTAATAAAGCTGAAATTGTGTAAGACATAAGAAAGAATGTAAAAATAATTGCTACTTCATAGATAAAAGTTATTACAAACTGAAAAATGATTTACATGGTCTATTTACACACTATATCATGATTTTGTATTTATTCATGATTACTGTTATAAATAAAATGAACTGGTTAAATTGGCAATGAACTCTACTAATACTGTTATTTTACTATTACTGTTACTGTAATATTGAATAATATATTTTATATTACAAACATAATCACTATAATGTATAGATAAACAAGAATGAAATCTTTGAGGTATATATGTTATTGTGAGAAACCGAAATTAGAGAATGTCAATATTCTCCAGTGAATGTTGACATATAGAAACACGTCGGTGAAAGACCGAAATATCTGCTTGTATTATTACACATTTGGACCTTTGCTGGTATATGTCGACAAACATATAGATAAGCTCTGGGGGGGTCGAAACAATAACTAGAAATAAAATAAAAAAATCACCCAATACCAATTTCTAAGGTAAATAGATTATGAGAAACCCTCATAAAAAAGGAAATTTAAATTTAAGCCAAACATAACCTATTGTTGCTAACCTCGTATAATTACTGTTAAATATGTCAACCTCCGTGGCACAAATGGTAATGTCTCATCCTTTCATCCAGAGGTAACAGGTTTGAATCCCGGTCAGGGATGGCATTTTTCATTACCCTACGAAGTTCCATTTCCATATCCCGTGCACAAGCTTCAAGCTTATGTGGTGATATCAAGCAAAAAAAAAAAATACAATTATATAAGTCATTCTCCAACACTGGAGGTGATTAATCAAATTCACTGCATTCAGCATGCACTAATGATAAAAGTTGAATAAAAATAGTTTTTAAAAAAAATTGTACAAAGGGCAAACCATTTGACCATTTATTTGCATCATTTATCCATACAGTTAACATATTCTATATATCTTGATTGGTCCTTTGAATTTAGAAAATGCTAAAAGTTTAATTAAATTTTTTTATAAATGTGAGGAATTTGATTAATTACCACCAATTTTAAAGAATAACAAATGTAATCTGTATATTTAATGTTAATTAGATGAGATTAATGAGCATAGGTTATGCTTGGCTTAAATTTAAATGTCCTTTTTTACGAAGGTTTCTTGTAATCTATTTACCTTAAAGATTAATATTGGGTGATGGTTTTTTTAAATTTATATTTATCGCTTCTAGACTTAACTTTGTTTTTCAACATAAACTGGCAGAGATCCAAATAAGCAAATATTTTGGTCTTTCACAGACTTATTTGGTATGTGTTGACATTTACCAGAGAATATCAACATTTGCCAGATAGTGGTCTTTCACAGTAACATATACATCTGAGTATGAAAGAAAATGTTTTAAAAGAAATGAATAAATGATTGACATTCGTACAAACTGAAGCATATTAAACTTTTAACACCCACTATTCTCTAAATTATTGTGCATTTAAAATCCCTGAGTGATTAAATTTTTATTCATTCTATATACACAGTGAACGTATGTGTTACTGTGTTTTACGTATATTACTTTGTTACTGGAATGAGTTTGTTTATTTATAATTATACATATTAAAATATATGGGCAGTTTTATCAGTTAAAAATGAAAAAGTAGATTAGAAATACGTATATCTGTGATAAGTTTATCCATGACAGTAGGCAGTGAAAATTATATTTAAACAAATTTTTTTTAACAATAATCAAGATCAAATTTATTATAAATAATGTTTTAGAAATTCATGTGATAAAATTTTCAGTCTGACTTAGTGAAGATTTATGTAAAAGAAACTGCTGCATAATGGCATGAATTAAAAAAATTATATATATGTAATAAACTCAGTTTAGTTTTTTCATTAAAAAATTGGTAGTTTTACATATAAAGAAAAAAACAGTTTTCCGCAAATTAGTAAAATCTTGAGTACTATGAGATACTAGGTATTAACTGAAAATGAGTTTGAAGATATAAAACGAATTCGTTGCATGCATTAAAATTTTTCTCATGTTCATTTATTTGACGAATGAAAACAAATTTTGGAATTTAACAATACAGCAATAAAAGTGGTCAACTAATTTTTTCCTACTTCTGTGATATCAATGTATATGCAATCATACACTTTTCAAATAAAATTAATTTTCCCAGTCCTTGCAGGTGCATAATACAAGGCAACACTGATTAATCAGTGCTTTTATGATATAATACATAATTTTTTATTCATAAACATAAATATTTTAAAATAATGGAAAATAAATTCAAATTACTAAAGGTAATTATTTCCTTATTCTTTTTTTTTCAGTTTACGTTGTTGAAGCACTTTTATAATATACACTACTTTATCAACCAATAAGTATTAAAGTACTGAGAAATCATTACCAATTAGTACTTCATATCTTCATTATTTAATCATAAACCTCTTTTTAAGAACACGATCAAATAAAAAAAAATTATCAATTTTAATTTTAGAAAACTGAAAAAATAACTTTAGTGAAAAGTTATTTCATAAAATTATTGCTTTATACAAAACACATCATACGTAGCAGAAACAGAGCCTAATTAAATTCTATAAGTATCCTTATTTTATTAATGATTTTATTCATTATATTGCATAATTATGATAAAATCATAAAACAATAAATATATTACCATAAATAAATTAAAATTTGAGAAAAGGAAGTCTGTAAAATATCTCATGTCTCATTTAATATCTGCAATAAACTAGATAGCATCTATCCCTCCCCTATATTTGATGGTCATTTCTTCAATCCAGTTTTTGATTTGCCTATTTTGTTTGAGATTGTTAAATATCTTATCTGATTCTCAAATTTTGTTCAACATGATACATCAGCTACAGCAATAATAAAACATGACTTATCAGGTATAACTTATATGTCTGGGCCAAGTTTTATTTTCTACACTTACAAAGAGTCAGCCCATTGCAATCTTTGAACTTGTTTGCGATCTGGGAGGAATTTCATCCATTACTTCATAGACTTTCCTTATTCATCATTTATCTGTTTTATTACTCAACTTTAGCATAAATATTGTTCAAGATTTTTCTTTCTAATCTTAACTAATTTCTGCAAAACTCATCTCCTGAGATTTCACAATATAAAAAGGCAGGCCTTATCAGGGGTTTGAATAATAGCATTTCTTTGTTCATCATAACACATTTATTTTTAATCTAGTTTATTCAAGCATACAACTGTGCAGTGCCTATGGTCTCTTTTGCACTGAAATATGTAGTAATTAATTTGATATATTTGAAGACTTCACTTTATAGAAGGCAAAATTATTACTGTTAGTTTTGGAGCATTACTCTACATGACATCATTTTTTTTTTTTATTATAAAAAGAATGAGTTATTTTGCTGCATCTTCTCTTGAACAGGAAAGAATTGTAAAATATCAGTAGAAATTAATTTTCAAGTTATGAATTTTGATGAATGTAAATGAATTTTATTGGCCACTGAGGCAATCCTGAGGAATTCTAGGAACTGACACATTTTACACAATTATGACTAATTCCACTACATGAACTCATCTGACAAAAGACTGCATAACAATTTTTTTTTAACTAATGTGAACATAGGTATCCTTAACCGTAATGGTTCATTATTATTACATAAATAACAGATCCATTTAATTATAAATTCTTTAAACATAATAAATATTCTTTTAAAATTTTTCTCCTTAAGTGTGTTATATCTGTTATAAAATACTTTTTAACCAGCATCGAAAGAATAAATTATCATTATCGGGTTGTAAGCTACGTGCTGAGTATGTTAATAGACTCATTACCATCACGTCAACTCTCTTGGTGATTATGTTTTATCTTATACTTTAAAGAATGTAATAAGCACAATAAGTTAAGTTAATAGCAGGGCCAACTGTGTCTGAATTATGGGCAGCAATATTTGATAAAATTTTCATAATGAAATTCTTTTCCTCATCCTGTATTAATTCTGAAAAAATCTGATGCAGCTTTCTATTTTATTTTAAAAAAAGGGAATATGCTGATAATAAATAATTTAATCAAATGAAGAATGTAATGGAAATAAAAACAATACCAGTTAAAAAAAATTTCAGAAATACACAAATTATAAAATTTATACAACCTATATTAGTACGATTATTATAAAAGACCCATTATATTGGCACATCTGATAACAAATATTTCTAAAATACACATGTGCGCTCACACACACACTATATATATATTTTGGGCTGCAGATTTTGGCCTTAGATACATAATCTAACAAAAATACATCTAAAACTGAATCATCATTACCTATTTATTCTAGCTTAAAAATCTTGCTTTTATAACATACTTCGTTTACGGAGTGTTAAAAATGTTTTATCTGATAAGCACTAGCATAATTGAAAAAATATATGTACACATGATCAGACTATGAAATATTAATTATATTTTTTAATGATTTTTTTGTAGGTAACATAATTCATGGAATAAATTTACACCATATGTAAGAATTTATAAATCACAATAACTTTTAAAACTCTCTTAATATAGTTTTGATGAATCTTAAAAGAATAGATAGCTTTTAACATATAGTAATCTATGTTTTATTGTATAATATATAACACACTTTTAATTATTAAAATCTAATTTCTTTTATTTTCTTATTTTAATTTTCATTTACTTTTTCTTTACCTGTAATTGTAAAATTCAAAGCATTAAAACTTGTGTATTATAATCCACAGTGGTATTTCATGTTCTATAATATGCTTTGATAATTGCGTTAATTAAATACAACCTAACAGTTTTTTCTATATAAAATTTACAGTGTTGGTATTTAAAAGTGTGAGTTTTTAAGCTGGTATTGCTAGATTTATTATGGATTTCTAAATTAACAAAACATGTAAAGAGTATATTATCAACCCACTATTAAAGTAAAAAATTAATAAATTATTAGTGAACTAATTCATTATCTAAAACATGATAATTTCACTAGTAATTAAGTAATGGCAAAGTATAATTAACTAACATTTCATTATTTCAATATTGAACGAATACTAATTTATAACGTTATATAGTTATTATAATTTATGTATATAAATTAGATAAGCTTATAATATGGTTACTCTGATCTCTTATATGAAAGTGAAACCAAAGTTCTTATCGGAAAAATTAAATATAAGTTAGAAGCAATTGGAAATCTACCATTTAGGAAGAGTCAAAGGTTGCTAAAGAGATGATTTGATAAGAAATGTAGATATCAGGAATGAGTTAAATGTTATTACTATTAACCAAAAAGTAATTTATTACAACAATAACTAAAGAGACATCTATAAAGAATAGAAAATAACAAACTCCTAAATTATTATGAGTAAGCCATTAGGGAGAACATTTCAAAGAAAATCATTGCAACAGAGAAAATAGAATATTCTGGTTACAGAACAAGTAATGTAAGGATAGTTATGTATAAATACAGATATAAGTTATAAGGACAATTTTGATTATATTTTATTTCAATGCTTTTTCTTTTTCTAAAAGAATTTAACACACAATCAGATCTCATAAGGAAAAATACATTCAAAATCTAGGTACTTCCTCAATAAGATCACAGTTAAAACAGAAAAAAATTACACTACTCAAAAATAAAACTTTATTTTTAATTACTGAAATCGTGAGAAAAAAAAAGAGAAAGAAGGTTTACTACATTCATAACTACTCGTCCAGTTTAAGACTTTAAGGAAAATTGGATTATGTTAACAGAAAAAAGTAGGAAAAATGTATTAAAAATTTTGATAAGAAATTTTTAATACATTTAAAAGAAAAGAATGAAAATAAGTATCACTGAAGCTAGAAAATAAGTTTGACAGAAGTATACAAACTGCTCAAAATAGAAATTTATATTTATGTGATTAAACATAAAACATAAATAAAAATGAAAATATTATTATGGAAATTAAGAACAAAGTTCAACTAAATTGTCAAAATGTAAACTAATAAAGGTTTATGCTGAATTTTCAATATTAAAGTTTTAACATATTTAATTCTGTGTAAGAATACAATTTTTAATAAATGACACTAAAAACATTCAAATCTAAATAAACCTAATTAAAATATTTATTTCATTCTGCTTTCATACAAAAAAAATCAATATTACAGTAAAAGTTATAGTAACAGTTCATCAATTATTATATTTTTTGAAGCACCCTTAGGTTAATCTGCTTTCTCCCACCCCCATCACATCACTTACATCCTCAACCAGAGTAGTATTTCAAATCATAAAATGTTTCTTCTATGTGACTGAAGCCTTTAAATGTCAGAATTTTATAAAGAAAATGAATATTACAAAAAATCTACTGCATACACTGATCAAAAACATTAACACATTTTAACATTTAATCAAAACATAAACCACCAGTAGAGCAAAGAATTAAAAACTGTGCTAATATATTAATTAATACCACTATAACTTCATTAGTAATTTATGATAAAACATACATATGTAATAAACTAAGTATTTATCACTTTCAATAAATTATGCATATTTTTCCTCTAATAAGTAGAAATAATGTAAATTCTTGACAGAAGAGTTAAACTGACTTGTTGCTTTATATCAGTGACTAACCTTTTTAGCTCCAAAACCCCACAAAGTGAAATAAAGTATATAATGAATATGTCGTGACCCCCAACCCCAACCCACTGAAACCTAGCTAAAATTATTTAGCTGCATTGATAGATATGAACAACCATGTATGAAGTATACAAACATAAGCAATTTACAGGTTCCAACTTTATGTGTACATGATCCTTGTAATCTGGTTTGCTTGCATAGTTTTCACTGTGAGAGCATCGTGTCCAAACATGAATGTGATAAGTTTGAACACATCAAGCTCTCAGCAGTATAAAAGAGACATAAAGGATTGCAGAATGTCAGTTTAGTTCTGAATGTGAAGCACCTGTCTGTTGTCTTTTTTTAAGTTTTTAAAAGCAGTTTTATTGAAAATAATAATAATTCAGGTTTTGGTTATTAGTGTGCAGTCAAACGGTGTGTTTTTTTTTTTCAATTAGATGGATAAATTTGTGAAAAAGCAAAGTGAGCCATTTACATCCAGTGAATCGCTTGGTAAAAAGACAAGATTGTACAATGACAGTTATTTAAATTATGGTTTTACCTCATTGGGTGGAAAGTCACAGTGCACTGTTTGCTTTCAAGTCCTCTCCAATGAAAGCATGAAGCCATAAAAATTAATTCAACACTTGGAAACTAAACATCCTAATATCACCTTGGAATTTTTCAAAAGAAAATTACATACTTTAAGAAATCAACAAACTTCTATTTGTAAATAAAGCCATACTGATAAAAGTACACCTGAACCATCTTATCTTAAAGCATTAATAGTAGCTAAGATGTCCATACCTCATACAATCACAAAAAACCTCGTATCACCTGCTGCAATTGATATGGTCAGAGTTTTAATAGGCATGGAAGAAGTAAAAAATTGGAAAAAATTCTGCTTTCTAACAAGTATCAAGGTGAATAGATGAAATGACTGCTGATGTTCGGAATTAGAAAATTTAGCAAGTGAGTTTAAGTGAATTTTGTAGCATTCAATTTGATGAATCAATAAATGTGGCAAACATTTCTCAGTTCTTATGTTTTACAAGATATGAATGCAACGATATGAGAGACGATTAAATAAAAAAAATATGTTGCTTTGCAAATCAATACCTAGTCATGCAACAAGATAATGTCTTTTTGATGTTTTTTATGAAACTACTAAAAACTGTAATGTAGATTGGACAAAATGTACTGCAGCGTATAGTGATGATGCAAAGGCGATAACAGGAAAGAACAGTGGATTTCTGAAAAAATTAAAAGATTGTCTTATAGCAACGGCAGATGGACGCACTGCTTCCTTCACAGACATGCTCTTGCAACAAAAAATATGCTGGAAAATCTCAAACAAATTTTTGGTAAAGTTGTAAAAATGGTTGATTTTATTAAAAGTTGATCATTACAGAATAGGCTATTTGCTAAACTATGCAATGAAATGGGCAAAAAGAAAGAATCTCTTCTTTTCCATACAGAAGTTAGGTATTCAAAGGGGAAAGTGTTAACCCGGATATTGGAAGTCCGAGATGAATTAATAATATTTTTCCAGGACAAAGAATGGCATTTCTTGTCTCAATGCCATTCTCAATGTTTTAACAGAATAATGAGTATATGACTTACTTAGCTGATGAATTTTTGCATTTAAATGACTTGAATGTGAATTTCAAGTTCACATGAAATGTTTTAAGTGATAAAAACATTTCATTAACGACAAAATGGTTCATGCTTTCATTAAGAAGCTTAATATCTGGATTATTCACCTTCCAATTAAATTGAGAAGAATTTGGTTGAAGAAGACACTATTAGTCACTGCTTTTTAGATAGTATGAAGGTGTATTTGCATGAACTAAAAATTCAATTGGTGGAATATTTCCTGAAAGAAAAAATAATTTCTTGAAGAGATGGGTACCGAATCCAATTAGTGAAAATGTTGTTGGAGCTGGTAATTTACCAGTTGAGACTCATGACCATTTCATCAAAATGTCTGGCGATAAAACCTTACAACTACAACTCACATCTGAAGATTTACATTTGTTTTGACTTGCTTGTCGAAGTGAATATGGAAATTTAGTCACAAAAATATTGAAAATATTAATCCCTTTCACCATGTCTCATCTATGTAAAAAGAGTTTTCATCTATGGTTGAGCCAAAAACTAAATATAGGAATCATCTTTTACCACTTGAAAACAATTCGCTTTTGTGTATTTGTAATATAGATCCATGTATGGAGAAACTTTTACATGAAAAACAAATGCAACCATCTCAGGTTTGTGACCCCAAGGTTGTGAAACACTGCTTTGCATTAAATGTCCCACTGTTTTTTTATGGATGTGATGCATGTAAAGCACCCAAGATACAAAAGGTATTACTCAAAGTTGCTTTCACTAACAGCAGTGATGTTCACTACAAAAGTCCTTGTGGTAAACAATGAAAATGTCACTTGTAGAGCTACATTTCTTGGATTTCAGTAGGTTTGGAGTACTGATAAGCATAAATATATTTCGCCCAAAGAAGACAACAGACAACTATTTTACTTAATAAGCCTGGCAAAGAGATGCTTATTTAGTTGTGAATGGCTACACCAATTTCATGAGTGACCAGTATCTCATATCTAGTTACAACCATATCTATATATTATAAAACAATATAACTGCTGAAAATATTTCCAACCATGTATGGTAATTTTCTTCAATGATTGACAATGTACTGCTAAACTACTACATAATAATTTCAGTAAGAATTGTAGCTCATAGTATGTTAATAAGATCCATATAAAAAAACCATGCCTGAAAGAGCTTTAATTTTGAATGGTATCTTCAGTTTTATCAGCAGCATATTATACTACAAGAACATACAAAACTCAAATCTAGCATTATCTCTAAGTCACATTTTAAATAAGGTCCTAACCAGAAACAACAGAATTAAAATCCAGCAGTTAAAATCCTGATGGAAAAATAGATTAGCAACTAAAGATCATCAGATGATTGCATCTAAAAATTTAAGTAAAATAAAAAAAGAAGTTTAATTAGAAATTTATATACACTTCTATCATGGAAAGTGAAAAGTGATCTATTAGCTGATGAATTTAATACTCCTTCCTTATGTCTACACTGTTAACATTCAAGCATTAAAACTACAAATATTTGACTTAAATACTTTTTGTCTTATGTGCAAGAAATGCTGTAGCCTACACTTTACATTTAAAATAATAAACAGAAATATTAAAATAAACTTAAGAATTCCACATTTCATTTTAAGAATAGCAGTCATCTATTAGAAAAAATGCTACTAAAAAAGTGTTTATGTCAACTACTAAAGTTACTTACTTGTAAATCTCCCTTTGTAAGTAATAATAATGAAAATTTTATGAGTAATTTTGTATTGTGTAATAACTGATATTTCATTAATTTATACAATATACAGTATAATGAATATGTAATACTGGTTCTTAAAATTATTTTTATAGTTGAAAAGATTTGATAAAAAATTACATGTATCATTTAAAATTTATATTTTGAAATTATGAGAATTTTCCCAACATTAAAAGCGGGGATTTTTTAATATTGTAAATTAATACAATTATTTTTTTTAAATAAAAATACTTAGGCCTGTTACTATACTTTTATATAACTTTAATTTATATTGGTTCTGTAAACCAATTAATTCCCCAAAAAATTAATGTAAAAAAAAACTTTAAAAATGCAAAGCATTATTTTCAATTAATAGGCTCTTCAATTAAAAATATAACTTAAATGTACAATTATATCAATAAACAAAACATATTTTATAAAAAATAGATTTCCATAAAAAAAATGCTGCAATCTTATTTATTTAAACATAAATAAAAAAATTAAAAATCAATTAATAAATCAGTTGTGACTGTGAAATGGTGGTGTTTATTGTAAAGGATTAACATATGATGTGAGATTGCCTTGAATATAAATATATATATATATATATATATATATTATCTATAAATATATATAATAATAAATCTGCATATGATTATATATATTTATATTTTAGAATAATGTTTAATACAGGATATAATATTATAAAGTATATATATTTATATAAAGATTTTATAAAAATAAATACAGAATAGAAAAAAGTATAGAATATAATAGAGGGTTGCCCAATGACACTGCATTACCTTTGAGCGATCTTTTCCGAAACACCCCTGCCCAATCGTGCAGCAATGCGTCAAAAGTGAGCCATGTGAATTAGAGACAAGTTTGGGAAACGTGAGAGTTGGTAAGATTGCAAACTATCAGATTTAAATAATTATTCCCTAATATGCCTATGTTCTATTGAAAATTATGTTTTATTAATCATTTTTACATTAAATTAGATATCATAAAATATCAGCAAATCACATAAAATGTAGTTAGTTAATTTTTAGATATACTACATTTCAATAAAAAATAAATACTCAATAAATTATACAAGTACAATTAAAGTATACTGTTATAAAATAATTTCAGTTATATAATATTTTACTTTACACATACAGAAAATTTATAATGAATTTTTTTTTTCAGTAATACTTTTATTTTTAAAACTTGAAGAAATTATTATTTATGGAGAAGATAAGTAAATTTAACTATCATGTATTAGAGAAGGGCTCATAAACAAATGCAACACTAAATAAACTAATTAATGTGATATATTTTGAAAACAGGATTAAAATAAAGACTTATTTAATACAGAAATATCAATTCATTATTATGGAATATAAATATATAAATATTTTAAATATTAATCACTTTTTTCTGTCTTATTTCTTTTTTTCCTCTATTGTATGCACTTAAATATAACAAACTTATACTTTGTCAGACGAATGAGTTCAATGAATTACTTATTGAAATTTCCAAAGAACACAAACACACATACTTTTGATGATTGATTATCTGATTAATTAGTTTCTAGTGTAATCAATTATTTGATTTATTAATAATCATTATTTATAAAAAGAATCCTGTTAATGCTGACTGAATAAATTATCAATTAAATCAATTATATCATTAATGTGTGAGCTAACTGACATATTCACACCTACCATAAATATATTGTAATGATCTACAAAATAGAAGAAATCATAATCTTTGGAAATATTTTGTCAACACTAACTAAAACATCAATATGAATATCTCTAATAAGAGAAAATAGAAGCTAGTTTCATTGATACATATTGTGTAAATAAACATTGCACATATATATATATATAGTTCTTAATTGTCTATCTGTGTCTATTCATACATGTATATGTATATGTACACAGTGAATGAATTAAAATTTATTTTTATGTTTTATATTAATTTCACTTAATACATTAAAAATGCATTTTTAAATTTCTTAATTTTCTGAAGAATACACATACCATAGGAAACATACCATGGTTAACACTGTTCTGCTGCATGGCTCTCTTATTTTCCATCAACGTCTGGCCACACTCATATGACAGGAGACAACAGTTACAGGGCATGTGAGAAGATCGTCAAAGAAAATAATAGTATTTTATTATTATTTTATGTAATTTTTCAAGTATAAGTTACTTTAAGTTTACTGTAAGTTTTTAAAATTGATAACTATTCTATTTTTGAAAAGATGTATTTATCTTTTCTTCTTCAATTGTACTAGAAAAAAAAATTAATAACTTTTCAAAAATAGAAGAAAGCCAATTTCAGAGGTTAATCAGTTAAAATCCCACATACTTAAAAATCAACATGGATAGTAATAATAAGATAACTAACACTAAGTTAAAATTTAAAAATGATAGCTGAATCAGGAATATGCAGTTAATTTAACATCCTGTTCAGAATCGGTGTTACCAATAATTACTCATAATCAGATAATCAGTCAGTTTTTGATCTTACATGATTGGCAAGTTTGTACTCTCTTATAATGAATAATTAATTTTTAACATTTTTAATAAATAATAATACTAAACTCGATCACCTAATAAATTAGTACTGCACTAGGAAATTCCTTAGACAGAGGAAAAAAAGTAAAACATAAAAAATGAGTACCATTCAAAATATTCATTAAATAATTCAGCTACTAGGATTTATTTTTATAAAATACTCGTAATTATCAACCTTGGAAAAAAATAAATAAAGTCAATTTTTTTAGAAAGAGTATCATTAACAGGATTGATTTTATAGAAACATAAATCCTATATTAATGATACTTTATTTATTAAAATTAAAATTAAACTGAAAGTTAAGTCAATGGTAACTAAACATACAACTACCATTAAATATTATAATTAATAGCATTAAGGACTATATATATATATATATATATAGGCGTACAGTAAAAACCTCCTTTATCCAAGGTAAATGGACTGTCAGTATTAATACAATAAATATATAAAATAAAATAACTGCTTTACAAAATATAAAGTATTTAAATAAGTTTTTACAATAATTGTTGTCATTATACAGATAATAAAATTAAGAAAAGATAATTTAAGCACTCAAACAAGTTCTACACTTTGATATTGTGCAGTAAATTTTCATTTTCAGGTGTGTATGTTTGTCTCCTGAATGTCATATATCCATATTAAATATATAAGTTATTACAAATTATTGATAACTTCTGTTCAGGATAATCAGTAAAACGAAAGACCATGTGTATCAGCCAGCTGTTATGTTCAACTTAAACATCCTTATAATAACTTCTCAAATATCATGTAATCTTTTAGGATGTAAACACGATAAAGGTTCAACAAAAAGATTCATATCCCACTCCAAATCATGAACAAATGTAAAATATCTTCCTAGGATGTTTATAGACATAAACTTCTTTGAATAGATTGAGATCTTGCCAATCAGAATTTCCAAAGAAATCTATACCAATGCAAAAATTCTGCAAAAATTCTTGTTATATATGATTTGAAACATGGGGCTCAATTGTGCAGAAAACAAACCTCTTTTGAAACAATGGTATTAGAGATGTCCTATAAAAACTTAATTATGTTTCCTTATAAAATTATTTCCTGAAATATTTCTTATTCCATGATTTAATGTCCTCTTTGTTAATCCATGTCATTGTTTTACTGCAAAACAAATATTTTTTTTCAATGTGATCCAGCTTATACATTTCTTGGTAATGTTCACTGCCTGAAATGTGTTGTTCAAAGAGAGCACTGTACTTTATAGAAATTCAATCTCTAAACTGCTGACACATCACTTCACACAAGATGCATGAAATCTTGTTAGACCTGGTTTTGAAGTTAACAAAAACCAAATCTGATTCCAAATGATTTCAAGGGTAGAGACTTGCAGTTTCACATTTTTCAATTTCTGGTACTTCACAGATCACTTTGCTTCAACTACATGCAGTCCATTTGCAAATGATTAATGTTGTTCCAGGTTTCACTTTCTCACTGAACATTACTGCTTATATTTCATCTATTATTTGCTGTTCCTTAGTATCACTAAATTTGTAGTGATTTAGCTGATCCAGTAAAAAAAAAAAATAATTACTCCAAAATAATTTTAGGTATAATGCACATTTAATCTTCTGTATTCCAAACTTCATTCTTCCAAGCAAGAGACAACAATCAATTCCCAAAACAATATCACATAATTATTATAGCTTACTCTGCAAAAAAGATCAATTCTTAGTATTTTATTTTATTTTTCAATTAAAATGTTAGCATGTTACCAGTTCTAGGTATCTTCAGGACTGTTCAGATATGACTGTTATTTCATGAATAGTGATTTTATGTTTATATGTCATTGACAATAAGCTATTAAAAATCTGATGTTTATTTACTGAAACTAAAAATACTAGAATGTTTTAAAGGTTATTCAGAGATTAGATGAAATATAAAAGCAATGAAACAGAAAGTATATTTTGATTTTATTAGTACAATATGCCTATATATATAAATATATAAAAAAATTTCTGATATTTAACATGGGTTATAGAATGTACATCACTAGCTTAGATAAAGGAGATTTTACTGCAGTTAGAATAATTTGTGGCACATAAATTACAACAAATATATGTACTGTATATAATTATACAATAAAGGCTAATCAAGAAAGAAAATCCATATCACTGAAAGAAAAAATAAGGGACAGAATAATAAGTAGAAGAATAAAACAAAATTAATATAAAAATGTAGTGAATTTATAATTAATGATAAATTTTTAAAAAACGATCAATAAAAAAAATAAAAATATCCTTGAACATTTTTATGAACAACAGGCAATGTTTAAATATGATGATAATTCATAATAACAAAATAAGAAATTATATAACTAATTAGCAAAATTACCAACCCCACATACTATAATTAAATAATTAGCAATGCTACACTCACAAACACACATGCTCACACACACGCACACACAATAAACATCATTGTACACATTCAACATTGGTTAAGGAGTTATTAAAATTATTTAATATTATAATACATTACAAATAATTACATTATGTATATAATAAGATACTAAATAATTATTAATAAAAAAAGGGATACTGAAACAGCCAATTAATAAATAACAACAAAGTCAAAAATACTGTACTTTCTAAATAATAACGCAGAGCACCAACTTTTTAACTAAGTACACAACTCTAAGAAATGTACAAACAATGTAAGTATATAATGTATAAATATATATATATATTATGTTTAAAAAAATCATACCAAACAACTCTTATAAATTAAAAATCAATTTATTTTTAAGCTACGCTGGCTTTAAAAAATGCAATTAACTTTAATAAAAATAAAACCAATAATTCTATTAACAATAGCGATCATTTTATTCATTTGCAATTTATTAAAATATCATAATCAATTACTTAATTAGACTGTTGTGATTATAAGGTGCAAAACAAAATTCTAAGTAAAAATAATTTATTTAAAATTTTTTTAAATCAATACATATTAAAAAGATCATATATAACTGCTTTAAGAATAAATAAAGCAATTATTTCTTTTTTATTAAAACATAAATAAATAAGTTAATAAAATTTAAATAAAAGAATTGTAGCGAACTATTCAACATCAACTACAACAAACTGGAAACAGCAAAGGAAATTGTAACATAAATGAATAGCATAAAACATTTAGAGGATTTAATAAGGAAGAAATTATTAATGAATAACAATTTGTTATTTCATTGTAATATTTCATTTTTCATTTTACTTCAAACAAAATTATATTTTACTGTATTGTACATCACAAGAAAAAAAAAAATAATCCTTTCCCTAATTCATAAATGAACAACATTTATTCAAAATAAAGATCTGATTTCTTTGACATCACATCTATTTCTTGAACTGCACTATGAAAACAAACTCTTATTTTAGCATTCTTACAAAAAACTTATCATGAATAAAATAATCTAATGAGTTTTTTTTATAAAACAATCAAAATAATTCTGGATCTTACAGTAAATATTTTATTAAATAATCTATTATATGGTTTATTTATTATTGCAATGATTTTATAAATTTGTTTTCCTGTCACAATGAAACTGCATTAGACACTTCATTTAAAATCATCTAAAAAATATTAAAATTTTACAAAATCAAATCCGTAGTTAAAAATCTAGATAAAAATAATTAAGTAAAAGTTTTCAAAAAATGAAAACTGAGTTAATTTATCAGGCTACTTTATTCTGTCAAGTCATCATGTAGATCTAATTAATATTTCAAACTGTACTTTTGAGGTCAGCAGTTAATGAAGCCCAGTGTAAAGTTTTCTAAATCATTTACAAATAATTACTTTAAAAAAATTAATTTTAGCAATTTTTAGAAGCTAAAATTTGTTCAGTTTTTAATTACTATTAAATGCATTTTAAGTCTAATAACAAAATCTTTCTTTTAATCTTAGAATATATTTTTATTTTTTCATAAATTTGTTAACTGTTACTGAATGATGGAAATTTATTAAAAAGTTTTCTTTTATACTATAAAGGGTTATAAAATAATTATATGTTAATATTATTTTTCCAAAAACATAACAACCTGTTCTGTACACTCTGCAATGGTTATTAACACTTAATACTTTTTCACCAATGTAACTTACTGCCATTAATAACTTTATAAATGTGTGATTGTAAAATGAAATAAAAATTAATACTACATGACACTAAATAAATTTATTAAGCAGATTAATATTAATAGGTGCAGGGATATTTACCCTATCTTACAAAATTTTTAATAAAAAAAATAAGTAGATAATTTTCTAAATAAAGAAAATTAACTGATACATGTAATTTTTATTTTTTCTATTTTTGAACCTATGTTATCATAATGGCTGACAAAATACCTATTTTATATATTACATAAAGACACTCCTATTAAAATTATTGTTTTATATATAATATTACTATATAAATAATTTTTTTATTTAAAAATCTAAAAGGTAACTTTTAACATTATTTGATAAACAAAATTATCTCTGAATATACTTCAAAAACCAAAAAGTAGTGATTTAGTTTTCTACTGGGTTTATAAAAAAACCTTACAAAACTTTTACAGCTTGCTATTTCAGCATAATCCTTAAATGAAATCACTGATGAACATTTTTAAGTTCCCCTCAGGGAACAGGTAATTATAAACAAGGATATATAGCTTACAAAATATGAATTAAAACCCATAATATATATAAACACACAGAAAATTTTATGCTAACCAAAAATATGAATGATAAAATTAAATCAGCAGTAATTATTGCCAGCATAATGAGGAGAAAAGTATGTCAAATGAGAAAATGAAGTAAGCTTCAATTGATTTTGTCAAGAAAATATTACTTAAACTTTCACAGAATAGAAATCTCAGACAAATTTAAACTGCTGAGTTAACAGTAATAGATTAATAAAAATATTAACATTAATCTAGGGTGTTATGTTACAGATAGAATGAATCAAGAAGATAAGATACATGAACCTGTAGGTTTCATATAAATATATATAAAATAAAACCAAAAAGGTCTGTCTTATAATTTCTAATGACAATATAAATGTATTCTGAACAGCACCTGTTAACCAAGTGCTATTAACTATCTATCTTTTAACATAATACAAAAGCAGCTTGTTTGTTCGTGCTAACTTACATTCTTGTATTCTACCTAAACTACTACAGTAAAGACATATGTACTTAACAAGCTGAATTCATCTTATTTTTTATTGACAGCTATCTTTAATAATACATGGAGTAATAAAAGGCACATATATCTAATTAAGTAAATATGCTGTGTTTTTCTGATAATTTTTTTTTATTGGAATGTAGTAATTTGATGTTTTTAAGAGCATTATTTATAAACCACAAAGTTCTCTCTAAATTCTCTTTCTAACGTGGGTAATAAAACATATTTTAAAAACAAAAACCAATTATTTTTTGGACCCAAAACTTTATATAAAATTTGTGAAAATACTTTTTGTTTTGTTCTTTTAGTCCAACCAATTAATGTGGTTATTTTTAAATGCCCCATTTATGAGGTTTTATGAAATTGTAAAACCAACTCTATACACAGAGATTTATGGAATCTTGAAATTCTCAAAAAATGCTTTCATAGAAAAATGGAAAATATTAAGTGAGCCACCAAATACACTTTTATAAGAACAATACCAAACTAAAAATTTCCTTTCAAAGATACTGAAGAATTGTGAGCTGATGATGTTGACTCAAACTATATTGTTAGAAATGTAATGATTAAATGTGATATATATGAGTGTCTGCAAATTTTTTGTCTAGATAACCTCATTATATTCATCCAGAAAAGTAATTGGTGTGAAAGATTGCTGAAGAGTTAGCTTATTGTATCCTTAACACTGAAGTGAAAAATATGTCTTCCAAGAAAAAAAAAGAAAACATTAGGTCTAAACATATACATCTAAAAAGTAAATAAGGGCAGGAAAAATATCAGGCAAGAAGAGTATGGTTATGGATTATTTTAGATTGTGAGGGTGAGTTAGTAATAATTACCATTTTTTAGTAATTCTATATCATGAATTTATACATTATTGAGAAAGAGATGTATAAATTTACATGTAATCAATTATATATATATTAATCCAATCAAACCAAGTACAGAATTAATAAAATAAAATAGGACCTACCTTATTCCATAATTCAAGCAAGAATGCTTTTGTGACTACCTCACATTATCAGTTGCTCTATAATTTTTCAAATCTTTTGTTGCACGTTATACATTAAAATTAAAACTGTACGTTGCAAATTGTACGTTAAAATTTAAAAATTGTTAAAAGATCCTTTTCCAATTAAATCAAAAGAGAAATAAAACTAATTTTTTTATATTCAAAATGGATTTCTATTTTATTTTTATTATTCATTTTAATTTTGACTATTACTTTAATTTTTTTATTAATGACCTCATATTTTGTATACATGCAATTTTTAATTTTAATTTACAATTTAAAAAATGTTGAATATAAAAAAAATTAGTTTTATTTGTTTTGATTTAATTGGAAATGGATCGTTTAAAAATTTTTAAATCTCAATTTTAATTTTAATGTGCAATTTGCAATGTACAATTTTAATTTTAATGTGTAATTTGCAACGAAAGATTTGAAAAATTATAGAGCAACTGATGATGCAAGGTACTCACAAAAGCACTCTTGCTTGGACTATGGAGTAAGGTAGGTGTCATCCTATTTTATTAGTTCTGTACTTGGGTTGATCGGACTAATATAATTTGTATAGTGCAGAGGAATATGATTCCTGAAAGGATTGATTTTAGAAAAATATATATATTTAATAACTTTGCTATAAATATTTACTTTTGCAGAGCATAATTCATAATGTCTGTAAATGTGTAAATATGAATTTGCAAAAAAAAAAATTCATGAGCTATTTTGAAATAAATTACACTTGAATTCAAAGATTAATAAGTGATGAAAATTTCAACTGAATGGATTCAGAAAATATTATTTGCTAACATTGACTTGACTTGTTGGTTAACATATCTGTTACATGATGTTTGAATTTTGGTTCGCATAATTAGTGTTAAAATAAGCAATCTAGAATGTATTTCCTTTGTGGAAATTAATATAACTGACATTATTAAGATTCTTATATTTAGCTTTAATGTTAAGTATTTGCTATGATACAGCATTCTAAACACAAAGCACATAGCTTTATTGTTGAAAAAAATTATATCTATATGACTTAGTACCTACAAAAATTAAACATTTCTATTTTTGAAATACAATTCATACAAAATCCATGAAAAAGTCTGAATATTTTGCAAACAGAACTGAATTG
The DNA here is from genome assembly GCF_047948215.1 of Lycorma delicatula. Lineage (NCBI taxonomy): Eukaryota > Metazoa > Arthropoda > Insecta > Hemiptera > Fulgoridae > Lycorma > Lycorma delicatula. The sequence continues at coordinate 112,469,759 of NC_134457.1, read as the reverse complement.
GAATAATATTTTAAAGAAATATTTTTAAAAAAAGATTGTCTTAAAGATTCTTATCTTGATGTAAAAGAAAAACAAATCAATCATAAAATTAAATATTATTAAACAGTTAAATAAAAATATACATAGTCATGTTAATGTAAGCAACTGACAATGTTGGCTTCACTAAAGAAATGTCTGTCACTACTGCTTATATTTTACTGATGCTTCTTTTTAAAAATAAATTGAAAATTATTAATAAAAAATGGCTATATAAGTAAGAAAGAGAGATAGAGAGAAAGCTGTAATCTTATGTATAATAAAAATGCACAACAGCATAAATAAAAATATGAGTTAAAAATCAACCCAAAAATTTTTTTTAATTAATTTTTTTTAGCAGATAAAAAACCACTTTAATATTTTACTAGAAACCTACAATTTATGAAATTTAAATTGATTGCACCTCTTTTAATCAGTTTACAATAACATATAAACTGTATTAAAAAAAATTGAAAAATTTATAAAAAAGAAAGAAAAAATCCCATAATAATCATATAACTGTTTTTATAGCATTTCTTAGAGTTACTTTTTAATAGACTAAATAACAATATCAATAGTATAAATTATCCCTCAACACACACATATAAAATTATTAAAATATAATTTATAATTTTCAAAAGTCTAACTTTTCAGACAGAAAGAATAAAAATACAATGAAATGTGGAATATTGCTGTATTTGTTCACAAATATTTTTTCTGCAATAAGGTTTTTATCGGTAAAAAAAGAGGAAGCCAAACATTATTTTAACTTCAAATTGTGCAGTGCATTGATTTATGCATAATGCATAATAATATTAACACTGTGAAGAAAATTATAAGTACATGAAGCTATTTAACTAAAAAATAATAGAAATTATAAATAATTGCAAATAAAAATAAACAATAAAGAACACTTAATAATATAAAAAAATAAAACAGAAACTAAGTGCTCATCTATTTTTGTCTATGTAAGATAAAATTATTAGTTGTTTATTATTTCTTTTATAGTTTACAATACAAAGTGCTTTATTAAAGCACCAGCAAAATTATGTCAATAGTGCCAACTGCAACAGTAATCTGCCAAGTGCCAAAATTCTCCCTAACTAATGTAATGCTGCTGTATGCCAGTGCTACCAACAAGTTATTTCAAATATAATCAGCCTGATAACAATAAATTACAAGGTAATAATTGCAATAAATGTAAAATTTTTATGAAGAATATTGGTAATAGCTCACTTTCTGTTGAAGTACCCCATGGAGTTGAACCAAGTTGCATGAAATAATTATTATACTTAAAACTAGTAAAATAAGTGTATCCTACATAGTATAGATAATTACTAAATTTTAAAATATAAATTTAATTTTAATTTTTTTGTAATTTTAATAACTTAGATCATAAATTTAGAAATTATAATTTAACCTACAAGAAATATTTCATTATAGCACCTTATAAAAATTATTTTAATTTTATTACTACTAACTAAAACACACATGTGGTATTTAGTTCCTTCTTAATATGTATCATAAAACCACATTTCTAGTAAACTGTGCCAGCATTTACAAGTTATGAAATTTAAACACAAAACATTCTTCTCCTCTCAGAACAAACAAACACACACACAGACACACAAAATACAATACAAACTTTCTTTCTTTTCTGTAACTATCTAATCTCTATCCTCTGTACATAAAAAAAAAAATAACTAAAAAATAGTTAACCTGACTACATAGTTATAATGATACAGACAATGTACACTACATACATTCTGTAACAACTAACATAATTTTAAGTACTACTCATCTATTTAAAACAAAATTTTATGCTACATAAAATATGAAAACATATTAATAATGGTATGCTTATAAACATAGAATTTATATTTATAAACACACACTGCTTTTAAAAAATATAATTTTAAATTGAAAATAAAAACTGCTGTTTCAAATTTCAGAAATTCATACAACAAATTTTGAAACAAACATTTAAAAGTCCTACATTACTGCAATAGTAACAATAATAATAATAATAATAATAATAATAATAATAATAATAATAATAATAATAATAATAATAATAATAGTAATCATATACTGCATGCTATTAAACAAAAAAAAAATTATAATAAAAATAAAAAGCTTACTTTTAACAATTATTTCTAATATTAATAAACTTACTATAAACTAACAACCTAATATTACTATTTAAACACTTAAACTACGCCAGAAAAATGTTAATGAGCCTAACCAAATAAAAATGATAAATTGTAATAAAAATTTCATATCACCGCTAGTTCATTTATTAAAATAGAATTATATGATAAAAAAAAACACGGTATACATAAATAAATGAAATATGATGTCAAAGAAATTATTTTAGAAAAATTTAAATATAAATGATTATTTAAAATATAAAAACTACCAGTCATTATATAAAAATTTAATTATTTTAAATTAATATATATTTTAATTCAATCATTAATTTAAAAAAAGATCTACATACTAAATATTTTTCTCACAAAAAATTAACAGAGAAAATACATAAAATAAAAACAGTTGCAAAATTAAAAAATATGCAACCAGGATAAAAAAGAATGCAAACAATTTCCAACAAATCAGCTCATGTAACAAAGAAACTGATAACTATCATGAATAAATATAATAATAAATAATAACAGTAATACTTGTGATGTAATTTTAAAAGCTATTGAACAAGTGCTAAGGGAACAATAAGAATAATAATGATAATGATAACAACAATGAAATTAACAATATTAATAACTTAATAAACATACGGAGCATAAACACACAAAATAAAAATAATGGAAAAAAATACATGAAAACTGCATTGGCAATACTGCAGTAAGCAAACTGTACACTTTTAATTTTTCCTTGAGGTTATTTAATTTTTCATGGGATACTGTAATAAAGGACTATTCAAAATGACAATAAATTCGGCAAGGGAGCTAGGATACCTAAAAAAAATCTAATAAAAGAAAAAAAATGGAATTGTAACTCACCAGTTATGCTGCAAAGAAGTCGCAATGTTGGAGCATCACCTGAGTATTGATTTATCATTCCTTTGTTAGCTGCTTGAGGCACAGGTATTGTTAACGTTATTGGTTTATGGAATTTGCGTCTACGAGGTTCGACTGTAACAATTGGTGAAACAGCCACTCTGTTCCCAAGTAATTTGGCTGCCAGTTCCGCAGGAATTGGCTGTGCCTAATAAAAAATAAAATAAAAAAATCCAAACTTAAAATATTATCTAACAAACAAAAATAAAAAAAGGGAAAAAACAGCTAAATCTTTCCCATGTTTAGTCTAAGGAAACTGTAATTAATCACATAGTTTTCAGTACTCAACAACTTAATTTATTTAACATGGAATAAATAAGAAAATAGAATACTCTTATTAAAGATGAACATACACATGGATGTGAAATAAAACTAAATGACAGTAACATCTACAAAAACCTCCTCAGGTAACACAAACATTTTATTAATTTTTAATTTAACAGATATCAAGTACTAAAACTAAAACTTTAGTTATATATAGGACCACTTTAAAACAAATAGAAGCTGGAATTTTTTACTTTCTCAAATCAAACTTATTTTTGACAAAGCTACTTCATGAGATGTTTAAAGTGTAGGGAAATCATTAAACTGTAAGCAGTAGTACAACTTACAAATCATAGAAGTTAAACAGGTGTGGATCCAACTCTACTTTGGAGCATGACTGTATGCTGCTGAAAATAATAGATTTTAATTTTAACCTATAGTAACCAGTTTCAGAATAAGAAATGTAGCACTTTACACTGATACTAATATTGTTAGTAATGGTAACTAGAGTGATTTTGATTGATGTGATGATGACAGATATCTTTTAATATCAAACCTTACAACACCTTTCTTTTAATATTCAAATTAGGTGGTGTAAGGAAAATACAAAAATCTTTTGCTAAAGAGTTTACCCATTTTTACTAATTAATATGCAGAAGAAAGTTTCTAAACACTTCTTGAAAAATTTATTGTTCCAAATTGTTTATTTACTTTTACATGAGAAAAAATATATTTCATCTTTCAAAAAAAATAAGGTAAAATAAATGAAATTAAGTACCACGTAATCTAAAATCTAGTTGCATGTAGAAAATGAATTATTAAACCCAGCAACCATTGTCAGATCCATCTTCTTTCTTATAAAATGTTCTGGTCTAGCTATAATTAATCTCACAATCTACAGGTATGAAAAAGTTTATTTAAAAATCAGCAATTACAAAAAATAAATTAAAGGTAAAACTGAGAACTCATCTGGAAGTAAATTGCAAGATTTTAAATGTTATTAAAATTTATTTTATAACTTTTCAAACTAAATATACATTTATTGAATTGTCTGGTAACACAGATGAAAGATTTAGCCCTTAAATTCTAAGCTTTAAACTTTAATTACATAACATTCTCTTAGGATCAAAAACAATTCTTTTTTACTTTGACGAGAATTAAAAAAAATTTTTAAACTATCCCTTGCCAATTACATCTCAAGTGTGGATCAGAAGTAAAAATAAACATAAAACCTCTAATCAACAAGTGGGAAAAGAAATAAAAATTTTGATGGACTAAAAGCTTTCTAAATAAAAAAAAGCTTAAACTTTTGAGAAATTTGTTTTGTTTTATTACATATATTAATGGCATAGCATATAAATCAATGAACTTTGACCTATCTAAAATATTATCATATGAATTATCGTAAACAGTCTGTTTTCTTTCTTTGGTTATAACTACGACTGTCTAAATTTCTTTTGAAAACTGCCAACCTACAATTAACTATGCATTATAAACACTACTTAGCTGATCAATGAGGTAGTTTGGTAGCACATTGGCCTTTCATTCAGAAGGTTCCAGCTGTGAATCCATGATGGTTGAATACATCATGGATTTGTGTGTAGTATTTTTTGTAAAATTTATTTTTCATATATCATAAAAAAGTAGAAAAGATATAATTGGGTATCAGCCTGTTGTTACAATATGAATAAATAACAATAAGAAATAATAAAAAAGTCAACAAAATAATTGCAAATCTTTAAAAGATTGCCAAAAGTTTAATATTTCTTTATTTCTACTAAAAAGAAAGCCATTTATAAATTACTTTCTTTTTAATCTAAACATTTTCCCTAAATTTTGTTTAAATGATGATCTCATAACAGTATTGAATACATTTTTAACTTTTAATACCGAGTATCAAGTACTGATTATTATTATTATAATAATGTAATAATAATCTTAAACATATATAGGAAAAATGATCTTAAACAAAAAAGAATAGAAACAGCTTCAAAGGACCACTAAATGAATACTTAAGGAAAAATTATTTCCTACATTTTTGAAAAAGATTTCACCATAACCTGATACTTTCTATACAGATAATTACCATATGGATAACAAACAAAATAATCAGATTTTTCTTCTCAAATACTGAATAACAAGTAAGAAGATAAATAGTCACTATGATAATTTCAGTAAAAATATACCAATATAAAATATGTACAGAAAATCACATATTCTTGTTAACTCAGTCATAGACTTTTGACTCCAAAATTGATCTACCTTTAACTCACAAATTAGGTTTTCATAAAAGAATTTAGGTAACAAATTTATGAGTAAAAATTTATTATCATTGTTTTCAATAAGAGAACAGATTAATTACGGTCCTAACCCTAATCTTCACACCTTAGCTTATCATTCACCATTTAAAAATGTTCAATAAGAGAACAGATTAATTATGGTCCTAACCCTAAACTTCATACCTAAGCTTATCAATCACCATTTAAACATTTTTTTCAAAATTATAAAGCTATATTCAATTGAAACAACAAACCAAATTTTACAAATTTAAATAATAATTAAATATTTAATGATATAATCTAATAATATTTTTTTTAATTTACTTAAAAATGTTTTAGTCATCCTTGTAACCATATTTTGTGATTCTGTGCAACCACTTTCAGTCATACAAGAGTAACTGAAAACCAGATTTGATAATTTACTATAGTAGGTTATTAAATATGTTATATTAAAACAATTTAGCTCAATTAAGAGTACCAAAAGTATACAATTTTAAATAATACAAAACACTTCTTTCTTAAAATAACCATATCTCCATGGAATATATGCATTCGGGCTAAATAAATGTACCAGCCAATCTAAGAGGTCAAGGTTTCTGGGTAATTCCCTAAATGCAAAAGTTTTAATTACATAAATACCTAAAAGAAAGTACATTTGAACTTTCCATAATTCAAAAGCAAGGGAAGAAGACTTTTTTCAAATTATAGAGGGATTTGATTTTCAAATACTGAACAGATTTAAATATTTTGAATTTTAAGAATTCATAAACTTACCTGATTTGTTTTGCACTGTTTAAATTGTTTTATTTAACATTCATTATCAATACATTTAACAGAATGTCATTTCTCTTTTGATCTAAAACATTCTTGAAAATTCTTGGGAAATATTTAAAATTTCATTCTTTAAAATTATAGACATTTTATGACATATTTTATTCTTCTTAGATATATTTTTTTATTTTTTACACTACTTTTAATTATAGTAAATATGTTATCTTTATTGGCAAAGGTTAACGTACAGTACCTCCATCAGTGGTCATCTCCCAACTACTCTAAACTAGTTTCTAAACTAATTATTCTAAACAACAGTTTAACAATCCCTTAAAATAATTCTTCTTTACATAAAATTCCTAACATCAGGCACTTGTGCCAACAAAAGTTATGTTTAATGACAAAAATTATAATCATCAAATAATTTTTAGAAACTGGACTGAAATCAATTTTTTTTTTTTACATTTACTAGGTACAAAGAGAAATAAAATTATCTTGGTATTTTACATTTTTTATGCATTTCTAATTCGAAAATAAACTGCCCTAACAAACTTGCATTAATATGACTTTTACAGTAATCCTAATATTTTCAGTTAAACATTTTCAATAATAACTAAATAATACCATATAGTGTACAACAGAAATATAAGATGTTCATTGCAAGTATAAAAAATTCATCTGTAATTAAATTTGCAAGCAGTTTAAAGCAAATATGATGTTACATTTGTCACAAAAATAGATTGTTAACATATTACATACATTTAGTATTCTGTGTAAGAATTAAAATAACATAAGCATTCTCATGGAAAAACCAAAGTTTTCATTAATGAAAGTGTGAAATTTCTCTCTGCATCCTAGATATACAGATGATAAAAAGGAAAATCAAGAGTTATCACTGAGAAATTTCTGGTTGATGCAATAATATAAAAGTTGAGGCTCCAGTTTACACAGTAATTATGTAAGAAGTTTGTTGTTAGGCAATCTGTTTCTCATTTGATCTATTTTTAAGAACTGAGCTGCATAATTGTGCTTTTTGTCTAGTTTTTGTTATAACTTAATAAAGAACCATAATACATGTCTGAGGATGGTTTCTAATTTTATAACATTAACAATATAATATTTTACTATTTTTAACAGAATAAATATCTTAAAAAAAAGAATAGAAAAGATAAGATAGATCTTTGCATTCTAGATCTTTGCAATCTATTATAAGATTATCACAATCTGCAAACGAATTTAATGAAAAATGAATCAAATTATTGCATGTTGATGTGAATGAAAATAATTATAGTAGATTGTGTTGGGGCTAAATGAAAAAGCTTGAATGCTTCAGATCAGAAATTTTTCTCTGAGTAGGTAAAAAATTAAAACTCATTTATTTAAAAATTAATAAATTACTACTTTTGGGATATTGTCAAACCAAATAATTAAAAGTAGCAAACATATTTGAATAACAACTATCATAATATGGGCCTATTCAATAGATGGAGGATAATAGATTGCCAAAAAACTATGGAATTCAACGATATAAAGATTAAAGAGAAAATAAAATGTTCGTAAATAAAATAAAAGTAAAGTACAAGAAACTATGCAAGCTCAGAGAAGCAATCAACAAGAACTGATTATAAACAACTAGGATGGAGAATGGCATGAGGAAGATAACAAAATATCCATAAAAATCGTATTTATATCTGTGAAATGGCTATGATAGATATCATTACATATCTTAATGATTCTGTACCTAGCAAAGATAAAAGAAGAGGAAACAACTAGAAAATGTAGCAAGTAGAAATGATATCAGACCAAAAATTATAAGTATTAATTAATTAAAGAAATAACGTAATCAGTGACAAAGTAAAATATAAACATGGGTATTGTGTAATAAAAATAAATGCCATTATTATGCTTCTGTTATAATTTTAGTTGTAGTTAAAGTTGTGTAAAAGTTGTAGTTATAGTTTTGTGTCATGGATGACAAAAATAAGCAGTCAAAATTAATTAGGTATGTAGTAAAAAAAATTATACCTGTTAACATTTAGGCTCATGAATAAAAATATTAAAATTAAAACTGAGTAAATGATTCAATTAAAGAAATGCTGGCAATATATTTAGAATGCTGAAGCTTTAAATCTAAGTAACATGGTAGATTAGGCGTGTAGTAACTACTCCTAAATCCTAAGCCGACGTAGCCCTTACAAAGCACAAAGAGAGAGAAAATATTTGATACAATGTCAATCTTTCATTAACATTATATAAATAAAAGGTACAGTGTGGTGATATTTATCTGTTATCCTTAAAGACACACTTACTTTTAAAGAAACTGTGAGGTGAAGTTATCATACACCATACTTAAATAAACGTGACATAATGTTTCAATAACAGTTTTAATATTTTCCATTGCAAGCCCAGAGCACAATCTACAATATAAATTTTCTCAATTGCTTATATGTTTGAGCATCAGTTACTTTAATGCTAAACAAACTGATACAAAAATAATTTTTGTATATTGTTTTTCTAATTTAATCATGTTTTCTTCATTATATTATCCCCAACTGAGAGAACTTAAAATATTCAAAATCAAACCATTATCATTACTAGAGATAACTGTGGTTAATATGCTAACTGGGGGGGGGGGGGGCTGATATAATATCAAGTAGCATTCTTAACCATTTCTGACATGATCTGTAAGTACTATACACTGATCTGGATGAAAGATTCATATATTTATTTATTTTGTACCAGCATTCTAAACAATAAAGTAGTTTTATAATAACAAAATATAGACAACTGTTACCCATAGATGTTTGACACACAAATCACAGTACAAATAAAAAGTAAAATGTCAAGTAAAAAATCACAATTATCTTCGGATATGACAACAATTTTTTTTGAAATCCAGAAATTCACAACCCAGAAAAAACCACCTCTATTTCTATTTTATGATTACTCAAATTAACAGTTGAAAAATAGCAGTATTGAATTATTCCCAGTCTGCTTTTGATTTAAATCTTAAACTTAATTTATTGGGTAAGTACGATAATCAACTTACATCTTATAATTTTCTGTTGATTTTATAAATTTAGAATTTAAAACACCATTTTCATTTTTATATGAATATAGTGTCTTAATAATCTGAATATTGTATACATTATGTAAATATTTATTTAGATAAAGTTTCTCTCTGATAAAATAATGTGAACGTTATCCTAAAATAAAATTCTATGGTTAAAATTTAAAAAAAAGAGAAAAAAGTAATGAAACATATCATTTATAGAAATGACAAATAAAAAAAATATTCTACTTACCTCATAACTGATGAGTAAAATGAGAAAAGTGGTGATATTTCCATTTTTGTTTATAATTATTGTTTTCAAGTATATTTAAAAACCGTGTGCCGGTGGTTTCAATAATAAAATCCTAGGCAATTTTATAATTAATTAGTGGATACTATTTTTTTTTGAAAGGCTAATTCATTGCTGTCATTCTAACCAACTTAGTATTACAAAAGTTCTCAATTAAAACATATTGAAAACTACAGTGTACTACTACTGTCTTAACTGATGAACTATGTAATATATAAAATGTATTTTTTATGTTTAAATTTACTGGTGTATATTCTATTTGTGGTAGTATATATTGATATCAGTGCTAGTGTTATAACTGCATTTTGCATTTAAATGTAACTTAACATGCAATGAATTATTCTGTTACAAAAAATCTATAGTATAATGTACCTAAGATACATGATTCCTTCAACTCAAATTTTCTTTAAAAATATATTTGGTAAAATTTATTAGAATAATAATAATTTTGTGTATAGAAATATAAACACAATTATGAATATATATAAAAATTAAATTTAAGTCAAATGTTTACACATTCAACTAAAATTATAAATTCAATGGCTGTGTTTATTTATTTTTTGAGATCTAGATCTAGATTATGATTTAACAAAAATATATTTAAAAATAAAGTTATCCATGATTTGATCATTAACAACTTTCTTCTTCTGGCTCAGAAAAAAAATATTTAAATAAATGAAACAGGTTTTACTTATGTGTATCTAAAGTGGGATAATAATTTTAATAAAAAATCCTTAAAATTCTGTTCCTCAGTAAATTTAACAGAATGCAGAAAGTTTACTAACAAAATATCTTATCGTTCAAATGATATAATATTAATAATATACCAATAACATATGTCAAAATAAAACATTAATCTACATGTTTAAAGGATGTATAATGAATCTGGTTTTATTAAAGTTTTTTGTTGGTGGTATCTTTCTACTGATTCCGGAGTACATAAATAATATTATAATTATATGTAGTGACTAATCCTGGATAAAAGAAAAGAATTAATAGTGATTGGTTTAATATTACTGGAATTAATCCTTAAGAAAATAACCAGTAAAATGTTGTACAAGCAGCACATATAAATAATTTAATATTAACATTATTATCTTGATTAGATATCTTACTTTAAAAACATATTAAGTACATTATCTTTTATTAAATAAGGTGCCATTAACTTTATATTAAACAAAATGTTTTTTTTTTTTTTTTTTTTTTTAATGAAAGCTAGTCATTTTCAATACTATATTCAGTTTAGTATACTTTCCACATAAAAACTTAATACCATAATGGTACAAACAGTAAAAATTAATATAACTAAAATGTAAAAAAGGAAATATCTGTAAAATTGTAAAAATAAAATGAACTGGATAACATAAAATATAGCCAAAGCAGCCATAAAAGAATATTAAGTTAGTATAAATGTCAAAACATATCTTATCATAGATTTTTTTAATAAAAAATTATGTAAATAAAGAAATGCAATAAAGAAACAACTAGCAGTAATAAATTATTAACAGCCTGTAAAAAACAAAAACATGGGCAAATTATTTATTAATCTCAAATTGAATATAAAATAATTAATACTTAGCATAGTTCAGTTATTTATTTAAAAAAATTTAATAACAAGAAAAACATTTTAATTAATTTTATATAGCGATGCAAAGATCTACATTAAAAATAAGCGGCTCATGATTTACTTGTACATTTGTTAATAATAGTTAACAAATTAAATACAGTAGTTATTTTAAAATAATCATTAAACTATAATTTTATATGAAATAGGATTCTCCATTCCATACTGCAGTTACACACAAATTCCATGTGAATATTAATATATAAATGAAATAATATGTGTTTATATATATGAAAACTATACTAAAATAAGTTGAGTAGGAAGAGGTATTAAGAAATGCATACACTAAACAGCACATTAAGCAGAGCTCGAAAAGACGGCATTCATTCCAAGCAGAAAAAATAATAACATAAAAAGCATGAACAGTGTGCAAATGTGAATTTTTAAAATTAATTATAAAAAAAATATTAATTATTATTTACACCTAAAAGCACATTGAGCAACAAACTTGATGCCCAATAAATTTCTTATTTGTTCTATGTACCGATATATTACATAATTTGTAAATATGATTCTAACACAAATGTAACATTAAAATTACAGCAGTCATTTTCGAACTTTGCTTTATAACTGTTTAAATTATGTATCCATGTTAAATTAAAAATTCAATTTAATTTATTTAAAATGATTAATTTTAAAATAAATCACTGGATAATTAATAAAACATGGAGACATATAAATAATGCAAGAGAAATAAAAACACGCATTGCGAGTACACTCTGAACAACAAAGAACTAAAAATATTTATTTGAAATGTACTTTTAAAATCATGTACATAAACAAATCATTGTTATTTTGAGGTACAAAAATAATTTTTAAAAATCCAGTAAAATATATCAAAACCTTTTGTTCAAAATGTAAACACAAAGCAGATTAATAAAATAATTAATTTACAGAAAGTATATCTTGTTCAACCAAATTTATTGGGCACTCATATACAGTACATAATGAAATTATTGTACAATAAATAAATTGATGAGTAAAATTATTTAAACAAGGTTAGTGCAATATTAACTAGTGATACAATGGTTAGTACAAAGTACCATAATTAATAAAAACATTTATTCCATGATTCAACAACAAAAGTATTCAGAAGATTAAAATAAATATAAAAAAGAAATATCAACAAAGAACAGACCGAAAAACTGGCAAACATGAAACATTAGTAAGAACATAATAAGTTAAGACTACTTAAAATCTAAATTAATTTATTTTCTAAGTAAGCTAATATTCAAATATCTAAATAAAATGAGAGGTTTTTTCTTTATTATTTTGCCAATAAATTTCATATTCAATATGAAAATATAGCACAATTCACTTAAAGAGAGTATATTATAAACAAGAAGTGGAATGAAACAGTATGATTTAATTTATAACATTAACTATAAAAATTGCCTACATTATAATTACAAAAATTTATTAAAGTATAATAGGTAATTTAAAAAAAAACTATCATTTTTAACAAATTTTATGCAATTATTATACGGAAATAAATTATTCTGGCTAGCTTTATATATTAAAAATTAATGGAAAATTAAAAAAAAAGATAACATTACAAAAATTAATGGCCGTACGAAAAAAATTTTAAATACAGTAAGCAGATGCCCTCTTGGAAATTCTAAAAATGTAATAGAATCATTTATAATGTATGATTTATTTTTTAATTAATTATTAATAATATGGTAAAAATGTTATATAGGTCTATGTACATTGCAAAAAGAAATTGATTTACTTGTTGGTAATTCAGAATTCAACAAATTATTTAAAAAATTAAATAAGTTTTAAAGAGATTGAACATCAGGATACTTAACTCATCATGTAAGTAAATAAATATAGCATAAATATTTTTAAAAAAATTTGGAGACTAAAATAGAATATTCTGTTCAAGTTTTTTTTGGAGGATCCACTGACTGATTCCTTTCAGATATTTTTTAATATTTGTATATTTATTGTTTTACTAAAGATGCATTAAAAAAGTACATCAAATTTTGAGTAGAAGTCTCACTAAGTAGTGAATCATGTTATTTTTATTCATTATAAATTTAAAAAAAAGTATAATAAAATTTGAATTTGCTAAAATTAAATAAATTTTGAAAAAGAGAAAAAAATAACAAATTAATTGGACTGGATTTTGTTTAAAACAATTTGACATTTACAGTGCTATAGCCCTACGTAGATAAAATGTTTTTTGACATTATTTTTTTAGCTGTTATGAATGAGAAAATTTGTTAATGATTTGCCTAGTAATTTGATCACATTGATTTTTATCTAGCAAAATTCCTAAATAAAAACAATTTCTCCTGGAATTTGTTCACGTAAGGAAATTTCGATAAATATAAGAAAATGATAAGACAGTGGATTTTTAAGATCTACTGAATGTCCTCGAATAACCAGCTAAGATACCAAAGTAGCTGGACCAAAGGTCAGAAACAGAAATCACCAACCGAATTTCTACCAGGTACAATAAAAGAAAGATAAATAAAGATATAAGATTCTACAGATAAACTGAAAATTCTACGATGCTTATAGATAAGCCAATAGTTAAGTATATGAAATGTAGGAGTCATAAATTTTTTAATTATTGGCTTGAGTTTTTAAAATAGAAGTTTTCAGAGAAAACTGAAATAAGAGTATAAAAAAAACACAAGATCTATTTCAATTTTTCATTTATACTTTCTTAAAATTGTAAGATATTCATTTTAAAAACTTCTATTATAAAACGATTATCTGGTGTAGTAATGATTGTTCATTGTGGTAAGATTTGTAAAGAGGGGTTTCTAAGATACTGCAAATTATTTGAATCAAACTATGGTGTATTAATGTTTGAATGCTAAATAAAGGATAACATAAATACAAAAATGTCAGATAATAAGATATTAAACTATTTATTTACTTATTAATAGTTTGCTAACACAAACTACAAATCATAAGCTGTTTTTAATAATAAAAAAATGAATATAATATTCAACAATAATTGCAGCGTAAAAATTTCATTTATACTATAATGAAAATTCTGCAATACTATTTAGCAGTAATAATTTTTGACAAAAAATAATAGTTTAGTATTACTGACTAGATTAACAATACATATAGTATTAAACATCACAATACAGTATATAAAACTGAATATAAAAAGTATGAAATTAAAATTTATTATTTATTTTTTTAATGGAAAAACTAATAACAAAAATCTTTAAAAGTAAAATATTATTCTAAAATTAATGTTTAATCTAAATAAAAATATATGTGAAAACATTCACATTTTTCAGTTATTTGAAATGAAAACATTAATGTACAAAATAACCTTTATATTCACACATAATGTTAACATAAAATTAAAAAAAAATATATAATAAAATAAAAATTAATAAATGCAACTTATAAATTCATAATCGATATGTAAAATCATGACTAGACAACAACTGACTATTATTTTTGGGTACTTAGACTAGAATATAATACAATAAGAATCATTATTTAAATTAAATGTGAATGCAACACACTAGTAAATGAAAATTTAATCTACTGATAACTGACTAATAAAAATTTATGTAAAAGGGTATAATTAAATAAATATTTAAAATCAGGACACCAATGTGCAATAATAAAGGTAATTCTTAGGTAATGATATGTCAAAAAAATAATATATTTATCAATTTTATGGCCATATAATTAAAATATAAAAAAAACATAAAAACAAAATTGTTATGACAAGAATAAAAATTAAAAGCTAACAAAATTGGCAGGATTCTCAATGGCAGTGGTTATTTTACATAAAATGTAATCATGTACAATTTTTTTACAATTAGTTTTTTTTTAGAGAAATGAATCTGTATTTACAAAGTACGAGAGATGTACTTATGTTTTGTAAATAATTATTTTGTGTAAGGTATAATATAATATTGAAAATATTTACAGCAACAAAATTAACAATATGAGAATTGTATTAATGTAACATAAAAAATAAGCAAATGTTAACATTTAAAAACTATTTTTTTATATATAACTATATTAACAACAAAAATTTGGCACATTTCATTATTATAAATAGTTAATAATATAATTAATTATAAGTGATCTACAAATTTTAATAAATGAGGAAATAACTTACACATTTTCTTATCTAAAGAACTTGTGAAAGTAATACAAATAGGAAAATATTATAACCTTTAAAATATATCTATCTATATATATTTTTTTCAATGACAACAAAAAAATTAAATACAGAAACTCTGCTTTTTTTAAGATTGATCTTAATATTTCACTTCATTGGTAATATACAAAATTCCATCCATTATAAAAATTAAAATAAAATACAAATAATTAAAAATTATACAGTTATAATCATTGTAGAAATTAATTAATTTGTACTTAAATAAACAATTACTCGCTATAAGCCATTCAAACTTCTACTAAACATTCCAATAATAAAGCTGCTTAAAAAACAATACTCATTAATTATTTAAAAATACACTCAAACTAGCAAACAATAAGATTTATTTTTAAGATAAAATTATACATAGATTTTTTTTTATCTAAAATTGATTTTCTGTAATTTAACTTCAAAAATTAATATCATTTGAGATTCATAGTAATGAACATAGAATTGATGTAATAACAAAAGTACTATACTGTTGTGTAAAATTTCTATAAATCAAATTTCTCAGATTTGAAGAAGATATCTGTTATATAAAATAAAAATTGCATACATATAAGAAATTTAGAAAGAAAATATAAAGTGGATACATGATAACCCCAATATTCTTAACAGAATTTATTAAGCAACAGGGTTTTAAACAGAAGGAATTTGGTTAAGAATGACCTGAAAGGAAAGAATATGCAGACTTCTTTTCATTCCAAATGAAAAAAACTAGGTATAATTACAGTGATGCAAATGAAATTTTTTGGGGTATTGCCAAGGAGAAAATAGTTGAAATGGAGTGGTAAGACTGAGATAAGGAAATTTATTGACAAATAGAATGAAGTTATAATCATTTATTTTAACCAAATGTCAAAGAAAAAATTAACAAGAAAAAGACTACTATGAAAGAAAGTAGTCAGAAAGAAATAACATAAGGTATAAATTATACACTCAATAAAGAAAAATATACCAGAAAGATGATAACAAAGAATAGTCAGTACAGCAGCAGCAACAAAGAAGATTTACTGATGCCTTAACCTGGGGACTGTTACTTAGATAAGGAGAAATTGAGAAGACCTTATTAAATCTACTAACTTTTATCACATTAACTAATTCACAAGACGACATCTCATACATATATTAACAAAAAGATACTTTAAGTATACAGTTAACAGTGAGATAGGACCAACTCTCTGAATTAGACAGTAAGAATTTCAAATTCTTTAAAGACTAAAATGATTAACAATAAAAATTTGTAAAGAAATACAATTAGTTTTTAAATGAACCAAAATTAGACAGCAGATTGTTTTACTCACATAAAAATGTTTTCAATCACTCTTATAATTACCCTCAGTAATAATAGTTGGTTCATTTAAACTTAATTCTGACAATACTTTTATGTTAGGAGTTACATACATGTTCATACATTTCATGATGTTCAAGACTATCCTTAATATTTATCAAGGATGTATATGATTCCTTTTTTGTAGAAAAATTTTAATGATTTTTGTTGAAAAATGTAAACACAAAAACAATAACACCAAAAGATTAAATTTACAAAGTTTTATGAAATATGATTTTTAAACAAATATATTTCTAAAGATTAAATACAAGCAATAATTTCAACTAGAACTGCATTCAAAAAATTTACGCGTTATAACAATAAGGAAGGTCAAAACAGCAATTAAATATATTAAGAATGATGGAGTAAAAAAGTCAGTCAAGTTTAAATTTGGCTAGGTTTTCTCTTAGGAAGGTCAAAACAGCAATTAAATATATTAAGAATGATGGAGTAAAAAAGTCAGTCAAGTTTAAATTTGGCTAGGTTTTCTGATTGTTTAACATTTATAATTAAAAAAAGTAATATTAACGACGCAATGAGACCATTGCATATAGTCTGTTGATAGTCATCAACATAAAAAAATCTGAAAATTGAAAATTTGTCAAAATTTAAATAACGTAATTATGTACAGCTATATAATACATTCATTATTGATGAAATAAAAATAATGAATGGTGATGAAAAGGAATACTGGAATAACAATTACACCAAATATAAACACTTGAAATTAAAAACTTTTCGTAATTTAAATTGTAAATCTGTAATGAATGGCATGAAATGGCTTAACTTTCTATCTGGGAAAATTTATAGTGCAAATTCTTTTTAATAACAACAAATCAGAACCAACACACTTAAAACTATCTATTCAAATGTACACAGATGGATTAACATTTAATTTCTAAAAATCTCTAACTGCTTTAATTTCCATCGAAAGAAATAACTCAACTGTACAGGTTATACTCAACTGCACTGAAAAATGATTAATTATAGAATTCTGAATTATTGAAGTTTCAATATATAAAAATTCATTATGATGAAATTGAATGCAACAGTTTCAGGAAAAACAATTACAGTTAAAAATATAAGTATTTTAAAAGTACTCTACAATATTTAATAATTAAAGGGTGCAGACAAATAACAAATGATATTTAATAGCAATTGACTTATTATTAAATCAACTATTACTAATTCATATATCAATAACAAACATTTATTTTTCAATTGTATTCAATCAGTACCAATTTTTTTATCAAACAACTCAAAACTACAAAGATATTACAAGTAGATATCATTGGTTAAGTCGAGAAAAAACCAAATATAAAAATTAACAACTTTTAAGTAATGTAATAATAAATTACTTGTAGAAAATTTAATCAGTGATTAAAAGTAATTTTTTTTTGTAAACAAGTGGTAAACATTTTTAAGCGTAAATTATATACTCATTAAAAATAAATTGTAAAACAATTTAAGATATTCAATAACAATAAATTTTTTGGAATATATCTTTTGAAAGACAATAGCATAAAACCTGAAATTACAATAAGCAAATAATTTAAACTGCATCCTTTAATAACAAGAACTCATAAAACATTGAATAGAACAAGTCATAATATTATTATAAACTACAACATATATTTCATTTATAACATTTAAGAATAATGTAACGTGAATTACATTACCATGTAAATTACAGACACCATTTTAAAAAATAATCAAAGAAATATTTTTCACAGTAATTTGATAAATATCACTCACCAGAAAACAACAATCTGTGAACACTGGTTTTCTTATTATAATCTTTGTCTGCACGAAATTTAAATACCCTATAATAATATATTATTGCCTATGATTATATATATTGTTGGATATGGTTATAAATCAATATATTCATTAGTAACATGCACGTGTTAATGAAATAATTTTATAGTATTAAACTATAAATTAATTTATAGTAATAAATTTTATAATTTTTATAGCATTAATAATTTTAGAAAAGTACATCTGATTAGCAGTAGCCTTCTCATTAGGGGAATTAATATTTTGAATTCTTATCGAATCATTTATATTTTAACAGTAATGGATTTCTGATACTACCATCCATTGTTGTATACTAATTACACACCTACTTGGTGATTCATAGAAGTAACAAGTTACACTCAGGTATGCTCATTAACCAAATAAGAAATTTTGCTGCCTACTGGCCCTGAATCAGGAAATCTATACTTATTGCATGGATACTTCTGGAATATTAAACGAAGCAATTAAACATTTTAGTGTATTGATTTTTCATATAAGGTTGTCAGGGTTACAGTATCATGATAAGAGAATTTAAAAAAATTATGTGACAGGAAAAGGTTGTAAGACTTTTTGAAGTAGATTAACATAATAATATAATTTAATACAATTATACTAATATGATTTTGTTTCTTTTTTACAATTACATGAGAGAGGACTGCCAACAATATTATTAAAATTCAATATGACATTTAAGGTAACAGTCAAGAAAGGCAAGCAAGAAAGGTAATCCTAATGTAGTCAGTAACAAAAAAGAAAAAAAAAAAGTAAAACAAGGTGAACACTAAAACAGTATTCTCTGATGCAATCCATATAATTGTAATTAAACCAATTCTATTAAGTATATTATATATAATTACAAATAAACGGCTTATGATGAAAATTAAAATAGTCTTGAACAACTTCTAAAAATTAATTTATCATTATTACAAAGTAACATAAATATAATGTTTTAAACTTAGCACAGTTTTACTGGATAACTTACAGCATATACCACATGATAGTGAAGCAAGAATTAAAAAATTTAATGAAGTTAAAAATATGAATATTACACAACTACTGTTACAAATGATCTATACTGATTTATCTTCTAAATATCTCAATAAATTTGTTCCAACCGTCACATCTGGTAACAGTAATGGAAACAGTAATTATAGAATTAATAGTAAAATTTTAAATGTGAATAAAAAATATTAATAAATACTATTACTACTACAACTTCTACCAATACTACCAATACATCTACTACTATTATTTCTACTACCAGTAATAATAATAAAAATTAAAAAAAATAGCCATGCAAATGAAATCTATACATGCGTACAATATATTCCAAAATCAAGAATATTAATCACATAAACTACTGTGTTATAATAGAATATGAATCAATCAAGTGTTTACTGAAAAAAATTAAATGAAAGTATGGACTGGAGCCTATTCTCATACAAATATAATATTATTATGATTCAGAGGAATATCCTAGTTAAACAAACATTAAAGAATACAAATAATGTAATAAATTGCCAAACTTCAATGCATATTTACAAATATATTTTAATTTAAAGGTATTTTCAGTACAACATTATTTTTCCTTAACAATTATTTGATAATAAAGTAAAATTAATTCTTTACTATATCTCATCATAAAAAAATAAAAATTAAATATTATGTACTTTAGAAGGATATAAAAAAACTACAACATATCTAAACAATATATGAAATAATAAAAAAAATTGAATTTAAGGGGATCTACGTACAGAAAATAAAAATAAATAAATAAATAATATATTTGTATATTAATTAATTATTCAACTTGTATAATACAAATAAAAATATGGAAAAAATTACCAAAAATTAAGAATCTTTATTTTCTTAAAGCACAATATTAACCCTCTCCTTTACAAAGAACTAAATATGTGACAAAGAAACATGTTCTTAATTTACAACTATGAAATTCTAAAATATTAGATTAACTGAACACTTATCAAAAGTATCTAATTATCATACGTACATTTAAGTTTCATATATATTTTCAACTAAAATTTTTTAATTCATTTTCCAGAAAACTTATTTTATACATTAAAAATAAATGTATTTTCTGAATAAAGTACAAAGTTCTTGGGCTATTTAGTTAATTTTATAGAGTACAATTATTTTAATACATAATTTTACTCCTGTAAAAGGTTACTGAAAAGA
Source organism: Lycorma delicatula (assembly GCF_047948215.1). NCBI lineage: Eukaryota > Metazoa > Arthropoda > Insecta > Hemiptera > Fulgoridae > Lycorma > Lycorma delicatula. The sequence continues at coordinate 112,448,897 of NC_134457.1, read as the reverse complement.
AATTTTGTTCCTTTTCAAAATTTTACTTTTGTTTTGGTTTGAAGGCAGTATACCTGGATTATCATTGTTTTTCAGTACATTTTGAATGTATTAATTAAATAAACCATTAAAGCAATAAAAAAAAATGATGATCAATTAAAAAATATCACCTAGTTAAAGTGAGATTTCTTAAATGAGTTATTTTTTTAAGGTGAACAACTGACATTAGCTTTTACTGTGATTCATACCATCATTATCATCTTACATTTGATATAATTTAAAAAAATATTTTAATCTAGTAAGTATTAAAGTGATATTCCAAGTAAGTAATAAAGTGATATTCCACTAAAAATACCAACAAGTAAAAGATTATTTATCTTGTTGATGGATTATTCCATTATTATTATAATTAGATTAAAAGAACCATGTAACTGTTCATGTAGTAAAATTGTATTTAGTTATCAATTACATGTATTAAATTAGTTAATACTTTATATAAAAGATCATAAAATTATTAAATTAAATAGATTTTAAAGTAATACTGCTGTACGAAGAAATTTCAATACTGAAAGAATGAATAACATGACAAGTAATAACAAATCTAAAATAATGTTAATCAATACTCTAAATGCTTTTTTCCTTAACCTGTATTTTTTATTGTCGGATGCCTTATTGAGACTATCTTACAAAAATCAATAAAAAGTTTAAAATATTTAAAAATTAATTTTTAACTTTCACTTCTTAAATATGAAATTAAAACTACTTATATGTCTTGTCTGAACTTTCCTAACTTTCATTTAGGATTGCAAGACATAAAATAAATAATATCTTACTTTATCTATAAAAAGAAAATATTACTAATTTTTATTATACATATCATACAAAATATAATAAAAAAAGTATATATAAATAAACTAATTAAAAAACAACACAATTCTTGCAAGATATTTAAATCAAATTATAAGTTTTAACTTATAATTTTTTTTTTTTTTTTTTTTTTTTTGTAAAAACTACACTTTACATCCCTAAAAAAATCTCAAAAATGGGAAATTAATTTTTTTTATCTATGCAGAATTCTAACTAAATTCTTAGTAAATAAACTTTGCATTAATGTATGTATGTACACACCAATTTTTTTTTTTATATATTATGTAAACATCATTATGATTATAAATATGTAAAATAAGAAATATTCATTTTAAATTAAAAGGAATTGCATGATCTCATTTAACCTAATTTCAGTGTTATTCACTAATTGAAAAAATTATAATTATTCACCAATTGAAATTTCTTTTAATGCAGAATTCTGGAAGTTAAAACAACTAATGTCCAAAAAGTAATGGAATGGTTTAATAACTTTTAAACTGATAAAGACAGAAAATGAGAGTTTACTAATGTTTCCTGGTATAAAAGCTAACCAGTGTTTGACATATTTAAGTAATAAACTAATCCCTAACCCCCCCTAGGTGTCCTTACTGGAAGAAAATAAAAAATTTTAAATGTAAACCCCCATCTAATAACCCTAAGAAGGTAAAGTATCATATATATATATATATATAACATATCATTCACTGAATAAAAAGAGGTAAAACTAGATATCATTGTCTAGTGGTAAAACTGATGTCATTGCCTAGCCTCTATACAAAATAGCAACCGGTCAAATATTGAAAATATCAAACATAGCCTGCATAAATTCTGTGTTAGGGTTTCATTTCTTCCATCTTTTCTTCACTTACTATTTTTCTTTTCTATATTCAATGTTCATTCTTACCTGTACTTTCAAAGACTACTTACTGCTGCTGTTACACTTTAAATCTACTTTCTTATTCATACTGGCCAGAGAATCATTTATAAAAATCTAGTTAAACATCACCCTGATTTATTGAGGGAGGCTAATTTTTGCATTAAAAGTAAGAGGTAACTTTGCCAAATGTTATTAAACTGCTTCTTCTGTAATCTTCGAGCAAGTTAAGTGAACAGATATTTCAGTTTTGATAATATCCCAAATATTTGAGATCTGTTTTGACTAGCAAAGGGAAGTGATTTGCTTTAAACAGTGTACCTTGTTTTTGACAGAGAAGGCAGAAGAAACAAAAACTTAATTGAAAAAAAAACTGAAGTTAAAAATAAAATGAGTGAATACGTTTTGCAGAGGTGAGAAATAGCTAGTAAATTTAGAAATAGATTTAGTAAATTAGATCTATATATAATTAATTACTACTAGATAGGGATTTACACTTAAAATTTTTGAGTTACCCCCAAAAAATCACTAAGAGTAAGTGTGAATTTATTCTACATTGAAAGCTAGTTTTTTTATATTTATAAAATATAAATTTCATTTATGTTTGTTTATTACACACCATTTAATTTTTCTGTAATATTTTTGAGGAACTTTGAATTGGAATTTTAGAATATTAAAAAAAATAGTAAATCTCTAAAAGTCATTGAGAACCAAATTAAAAATTTTAAAAAAAGTTAAATTTTAATGTTTATACGGACAGGAAAAAGATTAGTTTAGTCATAGTGTTAGGCAGCAATGAATTATTTGATAAAAGATCTCTAGTAAAAAATAGCACAGAAATCTATTCAATATTAAAGATTAATAAATTATTCAAAACTTATAAATAATTACATTATTTATTTTTTAACAGAGATTTGAAAAAGGGGTGAGATTCAAAAAACATCCATTAAACAAAGATATGACATTAAAACATGAGAGTAACATCTATTTTTTTTTCTATTTCATAAAGAGACTCTTTAAATATGTATTTTACAAACTCTCATACCATCTTTTTTTTTCACCAGCAAATATTTTTTTCACACAATATTTCCATAATAAATCTACGAGTTGTTATACCCATTTGCAAATAAAAAATGACTTTTTTTCTAACAATCCACAGAACTCCAGACTTCTTTTTTTACTGAATAAGTAGTATTCATAACAGATTGTATACAATAAAAAAATAAATTAAATAAAATTGTGCATTTTAATTTTTGTTAATACATGGATTTCATTATACAAGAATAATTAATTGATAAAAGTGACAATTTAACACTATGAGACTTTTAAAGAAAAAGAATGTGAATTTTTAAATATTCATACTTGAAAATTAACTATTTTATTGACTCACAAGAATAGCTTTGACTTTTATTACTTTATAATAATTAATCATTGGGAAATTTTTGTAAACAAATAAAGTGATTTTATATACAGTACTTATTTAGACCCAAATAATCAGATACAAAATTTATAACAACAAAAAATGTTACTGGTTTTTAAGAAAGAAAAAAGATTACAATAAATTAACTAAAAACATATCAAAGTGGTAAAACTCTGGTAAAATATATTATGCCAACTGATTTTTAACCTGACAGTACTGGAAGAATTACTAAAGTATTTTTACTGCTATCTAAATGTATTTATAACCACAGAAAACTACTAGAAACCTAATAAAATTCTATGACCTCAAAATTTCACTTTAAAAAGAAAAAATTACCATTCACAACTCACAATAATTTAAAAATGGAGATCTTACATAAAGGAAGTCTAGGAGAAATCACCCAGCACACGATTAAAAAAAATGAATAAATAAAAATAAATACAAACAGAAATAAATTTCTTCTAGTTTATAACTAATTAAAGTAGAATACAAGACTTACCACACAAGAGAGAAACGTTTCTTCTTTGGCACATGATTTACAGTTATCTTTTTAAGTGAGGCAGGAGTAGCATTTTTTCTTGGTTTAAATAAATTTACCTGAAGGCCAACTTTTATTTTCTTGGTAAGTGCACCCTGAGGGAAGACTGCTTGGACTTGTGGAACGACACTGGATGAGACCATTCCACCTTCTGGACCGATTGCATGAACTTCTTGTCTAACTCTTGTTACAACTGCGAAGTAATGGGGGAAGTCAGTTGTTAAAATACGAGTTGTTCTACCAGAATCTTCCATTTGAACAAGTTCTGAAATCATAAAATTAAAACAATGTTAGGAGGAAATAAATACAATAACATTAAATAAATTACAAGGAATTTTAAAGTAGTAATTGATTGTAGTAGTAACCGATTGTCAGTGTAGACAGCAATTTCATTTTTCCCCCATACATAAAATGAAATGTAATGAATGACACAAATCCACATTCTGATAGTACAAAATTACTATGGTAAGACAACCTGGTAAACTCTAAAGAATGTCCAACCTCTTAATTTTTTTTAAGAAGTAATTTGTTCTAACCTCAAAAATCTTCCACATGAAAGGCAGAGGTGATGGTGATACTACTCCATCATCAAGGTTAGTGTTCGAAGCATAGCCCAAAACAGAGTATTAATACATATATATTTGAAACACAAGATTATGGAAGCATACAACATTTAGCTGAATATACCTCCATATTGCTAACACAATATTATGATATTATAACCATAATTATTTTAAGTTGTGAAAGATATATGAAGTTAAAAATTATATATTCTCAATGTTAAATAAGGTACATTAAAATGAGTTGATATAATACCATTTCATAAGCATTAAAATTAAATGTACACACCTTCTTTATCAAAACTATGACTAAGAACATCATGAACAGCTTCTTCACTAGCTTCTACTGTATGCTCCCTCCAAGTTTCACCATTATCAGATCGCAGAATCACAATTTCTCTTTCTTTCCCTCTTAATGAACCGAAATGAGGCACCTCAATGATTACAGGTCTGAAAAAAGTAAAAAAAATAAATTTAAATAAGTGCTTTACATAAGAATAAAACAATTATTTTTTAATTAGAAATACACTGACACAGCAAAACCTTCTTGGCAGCTCCTTTTTGGATTTTAATATCCAAATAAATATATGCTCTAAATGGCATCTTTTCCACTGCTCATTAAGGTGTAGTTTTAATATGTATCAGGAAGATATATGTAATAGTAGAACCAAATCTCTTAGTTAAAATTGACTAGTTATTAGTTTAGAATTTAGAAAGCTAAGGCTTTGGATTTAGGGGTTTAAGTTGAAATGGTTTTCATTAACTGAAATATTACATATTCTCAGCTGAAAGTAGTAGTGTTCTGCTACTTTCTTTTAATTTTGTTATGCTTTATGCACTCTAAAAATCGCTTTTCTTTCTTAAGTAGTTTTGTTGGAATTGTGTTATGATTATATATAAAAATATAACTGATTGCTGTTACTGAAGTGATTAACTTATGGTTGGAAGATTCTCACAAGGAGGTAAATATAAAATATTAAACACAACTTCATAAATCATCATGAGAAAAGCTGAAGTCAGTATAATGATAATTATATCTGGTAATTTTTTGCACTCACAAGTGGTAGAACACAATAGCTGCCAATATTAAATTAAGTAATTTAAGTTAGTTTAATGTTGTTTTCAGTGCAGCACAATTAAAATCATTTGTTAATTGTATCTATTTCAAAAACAAATATTTGGATAGTTCCAGAACTGAAGAAATGATTTACTTAATTTAAGATACTCTCAAAGGCAGCAACAAAATTGAAAAATGTTTTAATTTAATATTAGGAAAGTTAATAGATTAAAAAAGTAAATAAATTCTTTTGTTATGAAAATCTTGATTTTGGGTTAATTTTACTTATTCTTCTCTCACAGATTTACTGAAGTATATTGATAAAAGTGTTTAATAAAAATGGACATCAACACCTTTCGTTAATGATAAAGGAGTCCTTCTAGGTTTTTTTTTACAACTTCAAGTCAGAAGTTTTCTTTCTGAACTACTGTTTCTGTGTTTCTTGAATGTAAAAATAAAAGTACAATACTATGCATTCAGATTCCACTGCTTTAGTACATAAAACTTGAATATTTTATTAAAAACACATTGTTGATACTTACCCTAAAAATTTGGCACCAACAGGACCAAGTTCCAGTATTCTACTAGCCAAGGCCTCACCCTCCATAAGAGGAGGAGGGTGACTCAACTTATCTCGTTTGAGGTATCGGCAAGTCACCCTCATCGGCATAGAGGCACGACGTGGTGGTACAATAACTCTTACACCAGAATGGCGACAACCTCTCATAGCACCTCCACGAGCATCAACAAGAAAACTAACTAAGAAGCTGAAAGAAGAGAAAAAATATCTTAATGCTATTAAGTTTGACAAGCAAAAAAAATTCATAAACAGTAAACTCATATTACGTTTTATTTATGATAAATAAAACTGCAATGTATGCAAGATATTTACTAATTTTTAATGTAAAAATTTCAAGTGTTGTACACTTACATCAAACCATTAAAATACTAATTAAAAAAAGTCTATTATTATAGAGATTTTCTCAACATTTGAATAGTACTAATGAAAATTAATTTCTGATAATCAAGAATTTTAAGTAACCATCAAGAAAAAGTAAATTTCTATATCTAATATAAAATATAAATAATTTCATATATAATTAATTGCATGAATGTGAAACATTCATGCAAAAAAGAGTAAATATTTAGAAGTGATTGGTTAAGAGATTAATCAGTCCTAAATTCATTAATATTGTTATTAACTAACATTTCTAATTTTAAAAAAATTAAATTTTATACTATTACCTATATCTCATGAATCTTAACCTAATTTTTTATACGATAACTCATAAATCTGAACAAATAATATCAATAATTTAAAGAAGAATAACTAGCTATTTACTATATGACCTTCAAAACTCTCTAATTCATATCAAAAAACAAAAACTTTTTTTTCAAGTGATTCACAAAAAGTTTTTAATTTTAATAAAAATTTTATTTTTTAAATTTCTATACAAGATACATAATGTTACATTTTTTTGCTTAATTTTATTTCTCTTTGATATCACTATTAAATGCATTGACTTTGTTCATTCAATTTTGTATTTATATTTACACCATTGGTAAACATGATTACATACACACACCAAATTGAAAATTTTTACATAACATTTTGGTACAGTTAAAAAGAAAACTAAAAAAGAAGATAGCATAATAATAGAAAGGGCTGCATGTAAAAAAAAAAATGCACAACATTGTCTTGAAATCTGCAAATTAATACAGTGCTAAACTATAGAAAATGCCATTCATTTTGAAATAAGCAAGTAGACAGAATCTATAATTTTATTCCAGTTTAAAATGCAACCAAAGCAAAATCTTTTAATAAACTGTCAACAGTTCATGGAGAAACAGAACTACCCTCTCAATGGCGAAGTCATTAAAAAACAATGACTAAGAAAAATTCTTACTGTTTTTGAAGTAAATAGGTAAATTTTCTTTAAATTTTACATTATTATTAACACAGAACTATGAAATTCTCTGTTATTTCAACGTTTGTATTTTTATTGCAACATTTCAATATCAGAATATAAATTCTTTGAAGATTTGAAGGATAATTATAACACTATGATAAAGAAGCCTTAAAATCTTTGGAATATCCATTCATTTTATGTCAGATTATAGAGTTTTTCAAGTGAAACACATTAAACTGTAAACTGTAAATATCTTCAAATCAAAGAGGTTCAACTGTACTAAAATTATTAGTGAAAGAAAATTGGTATTTTCAGAAAAAATTTCAAATTTTTAAATTTCAAAATTTTGTTTTTCAAAATTTCAAATTTTTGCATTTTTTCTAAAAATTGGCATTTTTTTAGAAAAAATGCAAAAAGTAAATACTTAGATATACTATTTGAATAATTAAAAAATAAGTTTTCTAACAAAATACTGAAATTATCTTTTTATAAAAAAATAAATAAATAAATACTGTGGTATTGTACTGTGAATTCCATTTAACTAAAAGGAAAAATAAACCATCAATTTTAAGATTAATCAATTAACATGTTACAGGTAAAATTAAAACATTACAGGTCCACAAACTTAATCAACACATTGCAATACTTACATTATAAGTAGCCTGTAAAATAAACCTGTGCTTAATTACTTCACTCACAAAGTACTTATTTTGGTTTAGGGAAGAAATGGATTACTATAATTTATGGTAATATTTATCTTCTTGTTTAATTGATATTCTCTAATAACAGACAATTAGTCCAATTATTACAACCAAAACTTGGTTTAGTCCAAAATCAGGCTAACCAATAAAGCAGTGCCATTAAATTAAAAATCAAAAAACAAGTTTTACTTAAAATTTGGTAAAACTTGTTTTGTAAACAAATCAGTATCAGAGACCCTGATACTAATGGTTTGAGATCATGCTAAAGGCTAAACACCCCTCACCAGTGGAATGAAAACAATTAATTTTAAATTAAAAACTTTTAGCATCAACTGATTTTCTTAAAATAGACAAACAATGCAATACTTACTTTCGCCATTGTAGTTTCCTTTATATCCCGAAACATTAGTGAATGCAAAGAATAAAGATAAAAAAAATTAGCAAATGAAAAACTATTAATTAACAACCATACAACAATTAAAACTATATTAACAAGATCACAAACATTTTAATATAAAATTTCTAACTGCTATATTTAAGATGAATACAAAAGTTAGGCAAGGATCATCAATGCAATGACATTTTATTTGTGAACTACTTTTGTGTTTTGTTTAGAAAGTCTGTTATATGTTCAAATACCCATTCAACATTTTTGTTTGTGTAGTATTCATTGCGAATTCCTTGCGTTCTTATAACTTTTTTTTACCCTACTGTCATACCATATGTTAATACAAAAAATCAAACACTGAGAATTTAAAAAAGATTAAAAGATATTTATATTAGAAGAACAACTTTATAATATAAAACATTATGAAAAAGCAAAGAACATAAAATTAATAATACTTCTGAGTATTGCTTCAGATTGTTTAGGAAGTGCTGAAAAAATTATCACGTAGAAGATCAATGCAATTATAAATTGGAAAGAATTGGTATTGGGTTCCTGGACTGAGGTGAAAAATCAAATAATATTCCTACCTTTTTCCTTTAAAAGAAAAACCTGTATTATTCATAAAATTAAAAAAAAATATATATAGTTTTAAAATTTAATGCTGCTAACAGTCGGTTCGATAAGTTTAGACATATGTCTAAACATGTTATTTAGATCTTACCATTTAAAAATAGCAGTGGTGGCAACAATAGGAGGCAAAAAAAAAAACATAAATAAAAACTATAATAAATGATTCTGATCACAGGCAGATAAAATCATGATTAGATAATTAGCATCATGAATTGGACAGATAGTAGTTACATACGTTTATTTTTTTAAGTTTTCAGGCATACAACATACAGGTATTTCAATTATACAACAGAGATAAAATTTTTATTTTCATAATATCTTCTTAAGTTATACAAAATTTGCTATACCCAATATCAGTAATACAGGATGCATTAATGATACATTTTGAGTGATTATTGCATTTTCATAAAAATTAAATACACAACTAAACAAACTTCATAAAAGATAACTATTCCTTCTGCCCTATATTTAACAATATAGAGCAAAAGAAAAATGTTTTATTATAGTATTCAAATAAAGAGGTATATAATTGTGTCATTTAATACATACCCTACGTGTAATGGATGACGACCAATATCAATATTGTCTGGTGTTGTAAACTGAGAAGAATAATTCTCCTTCATATGTTGAGGACTGACTGTGTCATCAACAGCTGTAGGAGGCACTGAAAAAAACATCGTACTTTTTCTGATTAAAGCAATAAATAAAAACTTAAATTTAAACTTTTTACATAAAAACACACAATCCTCACTCACAATACTCTCTCAAAAAGAAATGACATGGTTTTTAACTAATGAATTAAAAACGTTTGATCATATATAAAAGTCACTGACAACAATCACAGTTTATTATATTTCTAGTAACTCCAAATACGGAATAAATGTGATAAGTTTAATAATAAGTCTATACATGTTATTTAGATCTTACTTTTTAAAAATAGCAGTGGTGGCAACAGTAGCAGGCAAAAAAAAACATAAATAAAAACTATAGAAAATGATTCTGATCATAGGCAGATAAAATCATGATTAGATAATCAGTATCATGAATTGGATAGATCAGAGTTTATTCATCCTGTTTACAACTACAGATCAAATAAAAATGTAACCTTTATTGTATTCACACTACTATAAATCTAGAAAAGCAAAACGGGGCACTGGCAAAACGCACTCAACAGATGAACAAAAATGACTGAATATTATTATTACGCAAAGCTTTAAAACTTTCAGCTTTAATATTTCTATAAATAGAATAAATATAATACTTGTTTTTATTTAAGAAACAAACAATTTCACCACTAAAGTTAAAAACTGCAGTAATATGTAAAAATTTATTTTGGTTAAACAGAATAAATCATCATTGATATCTATAAATTTAGTCATAAAAGAAATTATAATGTACAAAAAATCTTGCCTAGGGAGGATCTCATCATAGAAGGCATCTACATATTCCAATAAAGAAGGTAATAAAAGAAATCTTGAAAATATTTTATGGAAGTATGTTTCAGTGTATATTAAGCCATTGTTCTTGAGTAATTAATATTACTTTAAACTAAATATCTACACTTATGTATAATAATCCATGGTTTCAATTTAGTAGTGAATATTTACTTTACTTAACAGTCAGTGACAAAATTTTTTCACAAAAATAAATTATAAAAAAAGTAAAAAGCATTATTTTGCATCACCAAAAAAAAAGTATTATGATTAAATATATATATTTTATATATTATCACCTGTCATACATTCGCGATTGGAGTCAAATCGCTCATCACGAGTAACATCAATAGGAAGTGAGTCATCTCCTAAGCTCTTCATTTCGTCAACAGTGAGATAACGGTAAGGTTGTTCGCTTAATAATGTATCTTCACCTATAACAGAATAAAGTAAACAAAATGTTAAAACTAATTTAATAAAAATTGATATTTTACTAACTGCAACTACACAAGAATTTTCCTACAATTTATTAAAATAAACAAAAAAATATGCATATTGTATTATAACATTTATAACATGCTTATTATCACAAGACAAATAAAGCAATCGTGAGACTTGGACATTTTACTTATTCTTCTACTTCATTTACTTATTTATACATTTTTGTTTTGTATGTTTTAATTTATGATAAGAAGAATAATTTAATTAAAAAATACCACCATAAATTAAAAACTAGAGAAAAAATGAATAATAATATTTTGCAAATACAAACCTTAACGTCAAATGCAAATGTAGAATTCAATGACTTAAAGAAAACAGATCTGAAATACTTCTGGCAAAGTACCAAAACAAGAATCTGAATTTAAGCCAAAGAATGACACCCAATGAGAAAAAACAAGAGAAGACATTACTTAAAAAAATTATGGATAAACAATGAAATTAATAAAACTCTGGTAGGTAATTTTAATTTATCTATATAAAAAAAATTATGAGGTAATTTCAAATGAAAATTTTCCAGAATTGACTTCCATTTATTTAAAAAAAAAAAAAAAAAAATCAATTGACCTATTTCACTTTAAAAATATATTTTTAACTGTGTAAGAGAGATAAAAACAAGAATTTCTGTACATCTGGATGATGCATAATACCTATTAAAACTTCTTCATTAATCTATCCATATGCAGTAAAACATCTGTGCACAGATACCAAGACCAATTTAATGACTATGTCTTCATAAAACTAATTTTAAACTATGTTCAAAATTATTATTCTTCTAACTAACCAATGATCATGTGTCATCATGATCACTTCTTGTCAAACATGAATAATTATTTTACTTTCAAATTTAATATGGATGTTTATCTATAAGCTTGTACTTCAGTAGTAAAATCGTTGATTTAAAGTGATCTAAAATCGCTTAAGAAAGTCTCAGAAAACAATTTCTTAGAATCTATAATACATGGCCTCTTATAAACTCAAAGTTGTTGAATAAGTGGAAAACCAGGGATAGGAAAAACCAGATAATTTGTACGTTTTGCTAGATCAAATTTTAATCTTATTTCGCATCTTCTTTTTACAACTTACAAAGAACTAGCTTGGTATGAGGTCTTTAATTTGAAGTACTAATGTTTGGGCCGTTTCATGAGGCGTCCAGGATAAGTTAATTTATAACCAGAAAAATATGAATGAAGAAGTTAAAAATTGTAAGGAATAAGCACAGATACATAATTGACATTACCATAACACAGAAAATTATTTCAAATAAGTCAAGTGAATAATGACCAAAAAAGGAAAAAAAAATAATGCTTTTATAATAATAATTTTAAATATTAAACTTAATAAAAGCAACTGAAATGCTTGATAGTAGTACATAAAAATGATATTTCACTTTCTTCTATGTTCATTTTGCATGGTATGAGTCTAATCATCCCTGGTAATTATAAGATATAGTTTTAATCTGCTATGGAATTAAATTCATAAGGTGTAAAACTTTTTCTGTAAGTAAATTTTAATCTTTAATAAATTAGTACGGTAATAAAAATTGTTGTAAAAGGGTGGTCCAACATGAATTTTATTTATATTTTATTTTTAACAGTCAGCTATTTTAAAGATGCAATAAGTTAATTTAACAAGTTTAATAGTGTAGGTTATTACATATTAGTAGGATAGGATACATATATAAAACAAAAAAAAAAAATAACAACCAAACACAGTAACAGAACGTAAAAATTAATACCAAAAATTGACTTTCATTGGAGCCTGCAGCATCGATCAGTACAAAACTCCAAAATTATATCAAACAAAAACAAAAAATAAATAAATAAAAAACTAAAAATTTAGAAACCATAAACTCCAATAACCACAAAAATTGAACAACATAACTCAATGCCAACTGGAGTGATAATCTAAACATAACGCTAAAAATACAAATATAAATAATGCTAAATATATGTTGATTTATATGTTTGTACATCAGTAGTAAAGTCTATGTAATCTAAAACTGCTTAAGAAAAAAAAGTGGATGTAAGTATAATTATTTACACCCACTTTTTTACATATATATATATATATATACCAAAAGTCCAAAAGACCAAAGTTTTATAATACCCAAAACAAAACTTCTAAAGTAATCTAAAAAGCGTATGGGTAAAACTTCCAAGGGTTATTCAGTATTTATTGAGTTTTCAAACTGTTGTATTGAATATGTAATATATTTTACCTTTTTAAATAATTTAATTCATTAAATAAGGTTGAAGCTTATTAAGTAAATATAGTAGGAAATTTTTATAGCATTTAAAATTCCCAAGTTTGAAAGTAATTCAAAACCATAACCATCCGAGTGAGTGATGAAGAAATTACCACCCTGCTTATTAAAAAAGAGTATAAATTATCCCTCAATATCAAGCAGTTACTTAATGAAAGAAAATCATATATCAGTTATACTGACAGATGAGCAAATATGAAACTTGATCATTTGCCTTGTAAAAGTTTGCCTAATTTTACAGCATACTAATACCCTTATCCATGTTTACAATGAGTTCAACTGAAATTTGTCCATCAATTAATATCATTATATCAATTAAAAATATATATATACATATTAGTATATATTAATATGTACTAAAATTTATAGACATAAATTTTAAATTAGATCTTCAGAATATTAATATTTTATTAATATTGCTCTTTTTAACATATATAAACAGTATTTTTTTATATACTGCACTACCATGCACTATTAAAACCAGATTAGTCTCTACTTGTAATGACTGTATTCAAACACGTTTTATATGTTCCACGCTGTGACACAGTAACTCTCAGATAGTTTTGACTAAATATCTTTGGAAAATATCGATCGAGTGAATGATAATTACATCAAATTCAAATTAATTAATCATTTTAGTATTTCTATTTCATGTTCTAATTAAATTTTATATTAAAATAATTTGTATTACGTTCATCAAAAAATTATACAAATTGGCTACAAATTTTGCATCATTCTATGGTAGAAATGTTCATTCATATTAAAGAAAAATATATGTATTTTAAAAAATTGCTCAGACCAAGCTTTGGTAAAGTTGCCAAATAACAAAATTTTGGGGATAAATTTTACAAGTTTCCTCCAGTCCTATAAAGTGTTATGTTAAATGTTAAGTACATGTTAAGTTTTAGTAAAAAGCAATTATGTAATTTGTTAGAAATAATTAGACTCAAATAATGTATTCATATAATAATGAATTTATGTTTTATGAAACTAACTTTTGTAAGACAGCTCTAAATACTTAGTAAAAAAATTTAAAGAATAATATTTGACAAACATACATACACATCACTAAGATAATTAAGAAAAATAAAATTTAAAAAATCTCACAATAATAATAGAGAACTTAAATTAATTTTATACAACTTGGAAAAAATGAGTTACCAATTGTTTTGATTACAGTTTGCAAGTATTACCATGATGATTCGAAGATAAAACATAATTGGAAATTTTTTTGTTCAAAGTGAATCTCAGTAGCTGATATACAAAATAGTTTCTATATAAACATGAATTATTGCTGTTTATATTCCAATTTTTTTTTTAATTCTCAAATAATTTAAATTCAAGAGGTACCAAAGAAATCATTAGCCAGTTATAATATGAACATAATTTTTAAATTTCATGATTCATTTATTAAAGGTTCCCTTTGCCAACCTTAAAAAGTCAGTAATAAAAAGATTGCTCAGGTAAAATTGCAATCAACACTAGTACAAACAGTTGTTTAATGTAAGTTCCAAAAATCAACCAAATGACCACCAGCTATATCATTAGGAAAATAATTCTTCCTGCCTCGTTAAAACAATCTGTTGAAAGAATAGTAAACATTTTCACATGCAGCTGTTATGACTACTGTTGTGATAAAAGCAGGATTTTAATTCAAATCTAGATAAAGGTGTGATTGCTTTTCTGATTAAACTCGATCAGATTGTACTACAGGATCGGATTTCAATTAATGGCATTGTCAGTGATCATCCTAGTATTAAAAAAGACTAGCTAAATGTAACTAAACTGAAAAAATGTGAGCAGCCTTATAGATTTACTGTAATAGCAATTTCAGCTACAACGCAGTGTAATTTAAAATTTTAAAACAAAAAATTAGTAATTATAATAACAAAACTAAATAATTAAATTTAAATAAATGTAAAATATGAAATACAAGAGCAATAGTATTTAAGTGTCATTTGAATTTAAAATTAATGTTAACTAAACCAGTAGCTAACAGTTGTATGTTATGATATTTTAATTATTTTCCTTCTAGAAAGAACCATTAATAAATTAACACTTAATGCGCATACAATACATGCATTTGTGTTGTGTACTGGAAACTGTGTACAAAAATTTATCTATCTTTGCAGGAGGTAGAAATTATACAAACATCATCAAAAATCAAGCATCAACTGTTCAGTTGTTTCATAAACAACATAAAATGACATAGCCTAAACATAAGATTTTTAAACAAATACAACTTTTTAAATAAGAAGATAACAAAAAACTGATTAGGTAGATACTTTTTTTGAGGAATTTTTTCTTCTATTCAATCATTAAAAATCCTACACCATAATTAATTCTGAATACTACAGAAAAATATATATTTATTTAAATATTATAATCTGATACAGAATATTTTTATCAATGTAAGTATTTTTATTAAATATTCATTTTCCAGTATTTTTCATTTGCATATTTACTTATTTATAACGATAATAATAATAATTATAATCAAAATTATAATTTCATTCCCCTCCTATTTTTTAAATAGAATTAACAAATAAAATAACATAATTCTTATAACTTCAAAAAATTAATTTTTTATTTATTAATTAAATTTTATGTATCAAAAAAAAACTTTTTAATTAGGAAGTTTATTTATTCATTTATTTTGTTAACAAATTTTATGAAATGTTAACGCAGTTAACCCTTAACTGCTAAACCTGAATATACTTTTCTTTACCCATACTGATGACAAAATAAATTCAACTTTACTAGGTCAGTATTTTTCACTGTGTCAAACCCAAGTTTATGTTGTGAGAATTGTGTGGAATTTCAATATTTACCTAGCACTGCTGCCAACAAGATCTATATCAACAAGATTATAAATAAGACAAAACACTGTTTGAATATTTATTTTTACGTTGATAAAATGTAATAATTTTTTAGCAAATATTTATTAGTTAACTGTCATTTGTAAACACAATATAGTTAAGTAGATTGCTAAACTATTACAATTTAATTATATATCTTTTTACCAGAATTAGATAATGAGGTAGATTCTTTTTAATGTTTGTAATGATAGTTTTAATAATTTAGAAAGAGGACATTACATAAGCATTTTCCATCATGAACAAATTGGGTTCAAGTGAGAATTTCAATGGCAACTATGATTAGAAAACAGATTTTTTATACCTAATGCTATTAATAGCAAATTTTAATAACCTATGATGTATGTTTAAATAAATAGTATTAAATTATGAACTTAACATAATCATTAAAACTCTGCAAATTTTTGAACTAACATATAAATTACCTGACCCGGTCAAACTTGGCAGTTAAAGGGTTAATAAAAAGTTTTTCAAAAATTAATCTTTTTAATTTATAAAATAATTAAGTTATTATTAGTTTCATTTAAAAAAAAAAATATTTCAGTTGAATTGGGATGGTTAGCATGGTGACTTACACAATCAATTAGATTTAAGTATGTTTAATTTCCAGCAAAAATATTAGAAGTTTTTCACAGAATATTTAATCTACTTCATTTTACTTTTAATACCTGTGTATAAGCAAATGCTTATACACAGGTATTAAAAGTAGGAACATAATAATAAATATTTTATAGTCAGTTTTTTTTTATCAAATTTTATTCTATATTTTTTATATTTTACATTGTTTCTCGTAAAATAAATGTATTAACTTTTATTTTATAAAAGATTAATGAAGAAACACAGAAAAATCACAATTAGCCAACAGCACTAATAGCCTTACCTGTACTTTGTAGTTCTTCAAATATTAACAACATTTATATTAATTAACATGGATAATAATTAATAAAATGAAACTTAACATAAATTATAACAAAAATAAATAAAACTTAAAACAAAATAAAAGAGCTGATGCAGCCACCATGCAAGGAGGCATTAAGAATAAAGTACTTACGCGTAAGTAATGCATCACCCTGATAATAAGGCAAGTAGATGTGCTGGGCATGTGTTGGTTGTCCGAACATACCATACTCCATCGTAAGTACGTCACCTGATACACAATTACATACCGTGCAGGTTAGCGTGCACACACTGCATACAATACTTTCAGCATCACTACCATACCAAAACTTAAAAATCTTACAAAAAATTTAACAGCAAAAGATAAGTACAATACAATATTAACAAACAAACATGTTATTTATGTTTTGCAACTACCAATACAACAAACTGCTAATAGAAATTATAATATGAAGATATCACAAGAAAACAGACATGAAAAAATGTGAAGAGCAATAGAAGCATTTTATAATTCTTGTGAAGGTAGCATAAAATTTGCATAGCGAGTGTTTTATCTGTTCTAAAAGGAGAAAGAACGAAAATTTACAATTTATTGTTATATTTTATAAAATGTTGTTAAACTTTATTAAATAAGAAACCTGTTCACTAATATGAAGTCAAAATAGAAAACTAAATACAATCATTTATTTAAGGAAAATATAACAGCCACTGTTGAGTATTAAGAGAATTCTATCACCTGATACTAATTTTTTAGTTTCATAATAAAAGACAATTAATATATTAAAGGATAAATTATACTGCTTTAAATTGATATTCTAATAACACATTAGTTATTATATTGTTATGATGTTACAAAGAAAAGGAACAACTTAACAGCAGAACTCACTGCCATTTTACATGAATACATTAATCTCATATTGAACTGTTCTACCATTCAGTCTCAGCCATAATCAAATAAATTATTTTTCTATTTTAAGAAAATATTTTCCTCTATCTAAGAAGAGGTAGTATATATAATGCATTGTTTCACACAGAAAGGAGTATGTAATATTGTTTCTTTACACTCTGTTAAAGTAACAATGTAACATTATTGAACACTAAAGGAATATATTCACTTGATTTGTACTAGTTGTACTTAGTGGTTGTCGTGGATTATCAAAGTTAAAACTTCTAAATGCAGTTCGGTTTTGGCATTATATTGGCTAATGACCAGTCATCAGTGTGACTTTAAAAATAATTTTCATTTTCTCTATCTTTTTAATGACTGTGATGCCTATAAGAGAATCTGAGAACAAATAACATAAGTCAAGCTGCTTTTTGAAATAGTAATGGCATTAACTACTCAGTCAGTCTCTCTAGTAAGTGAACAGACTGAAGTCATCACTCAGAGAGTTGAATATCATTAACATGATTCAGAGAGATATATACATGCTGATATGAGATAATATATCCTAAACATTGAACAAGGCAATAGGAAACTACTTACTTCTCATCTTCCCTGAAAAACTAGAATCCTGACGTGGGATACAACATTAAAATTAAAACTAAAGATGAGCTAAGAACTGACAGATATCTCTCTAATGTTGAGTTCTATTAAGTTAAAATATTTAATCATTCATTTATTAATACTGATATTGATAAGATATAGTGGATACTAAATTAAATTATTTTTAAAATGTATAAATATACATTAAAACCTTAATTTGTATACTGAAGAAAAAAAGAGTTTCTGGATTATAACTCTGGAATTTAGCCTTTTTATTAAAATTATAAATTAAAAAAACATGTTAAACAAAAATTAGGAGAAAGAAATCTACTGATTTATCCAACATAAAAGTCCAACATGTGTTCATATATTTCAAAAGACATTACTACAACAGAATAATTTACATTTCATGTGCAAGTGTTTCTAATGTTCTTAAACTTTTATAATTGACTTATTTACTAGGATTAGCAAGTATAAACTGAAGACAAATTGAGATAAAATACTGTTAAAAAAAGAAAAAAATGAATTTTATAGTGCCTGTAAAATGTCAGCCCAAATGAGGGTTCAAATCCAAAGGACCAAAGGAAAAACACTAGAACTTCACTAAAAATTAGCAGTTTATTAGGCAAATAATTGTATAATATGGACTTGTTCCCTGCACTAGCATAAAATACTGATTAATTAATTATGCATTAACCATACAAAGATTCATTATAGTTTTCTGCAAGACTCTTACATATTCACATACGAAGTCTCTTTCATTCTTGCTTCCAAACCTAACAATCATTGCATTATTCACATCTAAGCCTTGCTTATCTACATTTCCACCACACACCCACACGCTTGTAAAAGGAAAATTCCATAAAGTTTATACATTATATTTATTATATTTTTTATCATATTCTGACAATTATCAGTCAGACAAGTTCAAGGGCAAAGGAATAATATTCATTTTAAATTATTTAAAACCTACAAAATTTCATTAAATCTATTTATGAAACACACATTACAGATTTTTTTATACAACCTTATATTTACAAGGAGGAATTAAACATCTTAATATGCTCAATTTAAGTTTTATTTTTCCAGTGTCTAAAAAACACAACAATCTATTGTTGTCATGTTCTGTGGCACAGAAAACTAGTTAAAAAAGAACTCTTAGATAATGAACACCTGTGTAGAAAAATAATATGTGAAATAGATTTCATTTTTTGACAGCAATAAAGGTGGATTGAGATCTAGAGTATAGTAGAGTGATGTTTGAAGAATATATTATAAATTTTATATCAAATAATATTTGAAAGTAATCAGATCAATAAGATAGTATATAGGTGGGTTATAAATTATGATGAGAAATTAAAAACCTAATAAAAAATAAAGCACACACTGTTCACATTAGATTGTAGAGTAATTCCAAAATAAAATATCTGAATAATACATGAATTAGATTTCTCCTGCATCAATTCACATTTAAAACTGCAAACCAACACTATATTCTCATTAACACAGCAACCTGAAGGTAATTCCACAGTTTAGGATATTTAACATTTAGCATAAAACAACCCATCACAATAAAATAACAGTGAGTTCTGTTGTCTGCATATGTTTTATAAAAATAGATACCAAATCTCAAACTTTTACTATATTACATTAGGTTTATTAATGAATATACTTCAGTGCTTTTATAAATCGTTGATATTTAATGATACTGAAATATTTAATGATTCTATGCATCATACCAATCAGAATAAATTTTCATAACCTAATGAGCAATTTAAGAATAACAAGAAAAATATCAGAACTAGTTCCCTTGCAAATAATGACATTTATTTATATGAAAAAAAAATGTAATGTAAGAAAGAGCTAATTGACAATTGTTATATTGTGTGCATCTATTTTTATCAGACTAAGTTAATAATTACAAAACATTATGATTAAAACACACAATGCTAAGTAAAGAAAAGAAAAAATATTTAATTGACTATTTAATTTATTAAAAAATAATAATATAAGTTCAAAATTCAGATAGATAGATAGATAGATAGATAGATAGAAAGGAAAATACAAATGTTGCATATGATTGGTTATATTTCCTAAAAATTGCAATTTATGTAATTAAATGAATCATTTGTACAGAGGAATACACAAGAATATGCTGTTACTGGTACAACTGCTATGAAGGAAAATAACTAATAGTGTTTTTAAATAGTGGCTGAAATTATAAAATAAGTGGGTTTTTAACCATAAATAAATAATAAAAGTTCATCTACCATTTAAAAAGTGATCGATATACTTTCATTCAGCCTTTAAAATACATTTATGTACTTAATTTTTAAAAAAAATTGTTATATTGGATATATAATAAAATCTTAGATAAATTTGAAATGATACATCATTGAAAGAGAAAGTTTATAAATGAACATAACACAAATGGTAACGAGACAAAACAAATATATAAGCTAGCAATTACTGTTATTATTAAAAGTTTTACTATAATAAATAGAAAAAAATAAACATGCATATATTCAAACTCTTTATACATAAAAGGTAAACTTGAAGGAAAATTTATTATAAGTCATTTGAAATGGATAGAACACAAACCTAACATACATACATTTAGATATGTATAATTTAATTTGTTGAAAAATAGCTCTTAAACAATACTATTTTCAAAAAAAGGTAATAATAAATAAACTGTATTTTACTCCATGTCACAACAGTGATCCTTTTTAATCGTGAAAAATGAGAAATATTAGAAATTAATAAAGATGACATAAAATTAAATATATTAGAAAAAAATTATATATATATATACAAAAAAAAATTAATTTGATAAACTATCAGATAGTATTTCAGGGAGACGGTCTTACAAAAACTGCAACACATAGCAGCACTCGTTTGAAATAATATGAAATTTTCATAATTTTAGTACTTTTATGCAATAATGGAATTATTTCAATCAGACGGAGGATGCAAGTTCCTGCAAAAGAACTTTCATGAAAAATTAAGGAAAGGAATGTCTTATCTCAATATTCTGTACTGGATGGTTAATTTAATGGAATTTGAATATAATTTAACAGTACAGAAGAAAAATGTGAATCTTAAAAAAATTAATTTTAGTAAAATAATAATAATAATAATTAAGAAGTTTGGATTCTTGGATTCTTTTCAGAGACAGAAATTTTTAAACTGACTAAAGATTTTATAACCCATCCAGTTCACACTGGTATTCAGTTTTCAGTGATAGAGAAGTTTAAAGGCAGCTGATAAATAATCCACCCTCTTCCCTTTGGTATCCCTGACTATCATATAAGGAAGACTTTGATATATGATATTTGATATTATGATATAAGGAAGACTCATACTTTTTAATAAATGTATTATGAATCATCAAGCAATTTTTAATTCTTTCTAATACAAACCAAAATAATATTCTCCTAAAAGAAATTGACATACATCATAATTCTTTGATGTAGGCAAATGAAGCAAAAAAACAGGCTGGCAAGCATTTCAAAAAATGGAATGTAACCGAATCAAACAAAGAAATTAGTTACTTATTAAAAAAGCAGACACACACAAATAAAAAAATTGCATTTTGCTAAAAGAATCAATAATTATTAGGTAAAACAATAAAACAAAAGAAAGAGAATGAAACAGATACTTAATTAATAATTTCTTTTGAAGGGGGTTGAACTAAGAAACATCTACCTTTGATAACATAAATAAGAAAAGAACATACATTTTTTAAAGTAGTTATGAGAAGAGTGGATAAACAATTAAGGCACTGAATGTATTGAAACGGAGAATTACAATATGAATATAGAGTGTGGTTAAAACGATGGTAACTTTTATATTCTTTACTGGATTACACTATGGTTTTGGAGTCTTCATCATTGTGTGTCACCAAAATAATGTTTCATGTTTCATTGCATGACTTCAAAACTACTTTTTTTTATACAATTAATTACTTATATGATTAATTGTTAAAAACATCATAATAATTTAGGTCCTGGGAGCAGAAAAAACTATGCCCTTATTGCATTTACCTTTATGTGGAAACATTTTTCAGACAAAATCTGTGTGAAAAATACAATAAATTATTAAATTATACTTTTTAATACATAAATAAATCAACATTCAATATCCCTTAGCTCTCTATTTATTTTTAACCATAACAGAAAAATCTTCTGTTAAAAAAATTGGGAACAAATATCTACACCATGACTTTATATTTTCTGTTTCATTTTTTTTTTAATAATATTGATACAACAATAAAATAAAGTTATGTAACAACAGATGAGAGAATCTATAAAATTAATGATGTAATTATCAAAGTTTACATAACAATTAATGGCAACTTACAAATTAAGAAACTTTAATAAAAGAACTGGAAACACTAAAAACACTGTAAATTCTAATCAAGATCCCTAAAATATTCTGATGGATAATTCTTAAAACTGAGACTTGAATATTATCATTTTATTAAATTAATTGATTAAATAGGATTTTAGTAAAGAAAATCATACTGTGTTATTAAATTTATTACTAAGAAGTAGAACCTCATAGATTTAAGATAAAAATTTTAATGTAGGGAATAACATGCATTTAATCCTGAATAGTGAATTTAAAAGATGAAAATAAGAATATTTATAATTTTCACAGAATTTTAGATATAGAGTATGCATAATTTCTACTTTAACCATTGTGATTGCAGAAAAGCACCATATTATAACTGATATAATGTATCTGCTTACAAATAAACTAGTTGTTAATTTTGTGCAAGTGTTATGAAAACTAATTAAACACATTAACAAGTGCCATTATTTCTCATTAGTGAATGTCATATAACAGCAACTAAGATAAATGTTAATTAATTTTCTTTTAACATTTAGACTCAAATACAAGTAATAATGTGTCACATTCTTGAAGCAAGCAAAACAAGAAAATAATATGAACAGGATGATAATAAACAGTGCAACGTATCAAAAAATTATTTGAAATTCACAAAAACATGGTTACATCATTTATTGTGTAATAAAAAAAAAAAAATTACATTATTTTAAAGTGATACTTATAACACAAAAGTGGAAAAGGAAGGAAACGAAAATTGATATTTCATAAACATAAATTTAAAATTGTGCACAAAATTTTCGGAATATTTTTACAAAAAAATTTTGGTTTTTTCTACTATAGTAAAGAACATGTTAAACTAAAAAAAAAAAACTATTTAGAAAAACATTATGGTTTTTGGGTTCTCTATTTAATGACAGAACTCATACAGAAGAAATTAAATAACAATGGAATTATAGCTGTCAAAATAAAATATAAAAACCATTTGATGTTTTTTAAATCTCATTTAAAAAAGTAGTCATTAATTTGGAGTTATAATTCTAAATTTTCTTGTTTAAAAGAAAACAGTACATACTTTATAGCTTTCTTCCCACCGATATAACTAATTCACATAGATAAATAAAATATATTAGGGCATGTTGCCATAAAACAAATAAAAAACCATTCACATTCTGTGTATCTTGGGAGAAATTATGGAAGAAAATTATTTTGCTAGTTTTAAATGTTATAAACACTTATACTTAAAATGGAATACTTTGGTTTTTAAGATATTTCATGGACAGACCGAAGCACTTAGTAAGACGTTTCAGTATTCATCAACAAGATGTTTCATCTTTGAAAAGTTATATCTTTCTATCCAGTGAAAAACTAAGTTTTACAGCATAAAACTTAATTGTACTTTATTTTTTAGTTCAGGATTTAAATTCATTTGAAGAAAATATTTAGAAATTAGTACAGTAGTTTCATATAAGCATAAACAGTTCAGAACTTGTACTGGTTTATGTAGTTGCTTCACTGCTAAGGAACTGTACTCTTTTATAACAGATTAGCAGTGCTAATTGAAATTCATATTTCCTTTACAACTCTATTTACAACCTGTTGTTAACTAAAATTATGCGACTTCATACACATAATAATTTTATTGTTAAAACACATAAGTCAGTGCAAAAAAAATTCTACCTTAACTTGGTGCCAAAATAGCAATTTTTTTTTAACGGCTGCGATACTAAAATCCATCACCAGAAAATTAAAAAAAGTATGTAACTATTCAAAAGACTCTTTTAATTCTAATAAATATGCTTACTCACAAATTATTAAATATTACTTCTCAATGAAAATATACAATGATAAAATTTCACCACCAGGTGAACAAATAAAAAATGGGAAAGAAATATTTTACTTATAATTTGTTGTAATTCCTAAAAATTTTCTTTAAAAAATCTAAACTCTCAATAGCAATCAAAAAAAAAAACAAGGTTATAGTACGCAACTTATTTTTTTCATAAATAAATTAAGTTTTAAGTTGGTTTATATAAAATTACTTTTCAAAGACTAAGTTTTTATTTTGAGATGCATGCTATAGTTTTATTTCTTTTTAATATTACTGGTTAGAGTTGCTCTCAATAAGATTAATGATGTTTACTATATTATAGTCCTGAGATGAAAAGACTGAATGTCTTACTTTTAAGTATGAATGTCAGTTCCATTTCAGAGGGGTTAGCATCCAGGAATGTAATAATATACTATTCCACTGTATTCAGTACAATGCCTAAATGAAGAAGGCCTCTCATTTTAATTTAATTAATAAGAAACCACTCATTTTCCCTAGTAAACTTGGAATGAGAAGTATGGTATTTTTCAGGAAAGTCTGGGGTACCATGTTAGATTGAAAATATATATATAAATATTTTGAAAATTGCCTTGAATTAATTACAGAGTGTGTTGATGTTACATGAAGAATATCGGATGAATTAATAAAAATAAGCATGATTTGTGCTCCAGTTAAATGTTATATAATACAAAACTGAAAACCAACAAAACATTTTTTTTCAAGTAATACTGATGGACATCCAACATTTTAGCAGCAATGGCAGCTTAAAAGCTAAAGCAAGTTCTACAAATCTCAGTTAGACTTTCATTATTAATTTTTTTTTTCTATAATAGTGATTAATTGAAAAAAAATATTCAAGAATATTTTTAGTATAAAAAATATATTCAATACAAACAAATAAATAAAAAATGTTAATATGTTGATTTTCAATGCAAAAACTTTACTGTTTAAGTAAAATATTCAAAATAAAGAGTACTTTTTAGAAAAGCTTAAAATATTATACAGCAGTTATAATGCTTTGTAATGCTATTTATAAAAATTGGTCTTACCGCCTTCATCTTCAGAGTCTGACATGAATGTTTCTTGCATAGTCTCAGGTGAAACTACTTTATATTTCTCTTCTGTAGTGATAGCAGTAATAGGTGATGGTTCTGTCACTCCTTTCAAAGTTTCAACCACACTGATATATCCTAATTTCTGAGCAATTGATAATGCCGTCTGCCCTTGCTGTAATTTAAGCATATAAAACATTAATTTAAATATTTAAAAACAACTTATAGTTTTTACCTTCATATTTAATAGGTCTGTCAACCATCATCAATTTAAATGTAAAAATAAACAGCAAAAATAATTTTTTTTTCTGCTTTATTTCTTGAAAAGGAGTAAGGGCTACAGCATTTTCAAATATGACACCCTTAGCAACAAATCACTTGATAAAACACTACAATGAGAGAAATTAAAGTGCAGTATCTAGATATAGTAAACCTTATTTCAAATTATTTTTATGATTTCCACATTATACTTGTTATTTAAACACATCATCTGATGAAAAGCTAGTCAGCTGCAAAGTGTAGCTCTCATTCCTGAGAGCAAGATTACTAATAATATATCTTTTAAGTACTAATAAGGTATCTGCATATATAGCATCTTTCATAGATATGAAAAACTATTACTGGAGGTAAGAATAACCTGAACAAGAACACTTGCAAATGGGTTTCAGGTAAAGGTGGTTTTGCTACTCAAAAATTTCAAAATCATATAAATGTTATTTAACATATGCTGTGTAAATTTTCCTAACCCAAAACAATTATAACTTCATGTCCTTCAACTATAACATTACTAACTTTAAAACTATAGAATATTACTTTCATACTTATTAATTATTATTTATATACTTATTAATTATACTTTCATACTGTTACTGTTCACCATTTCATGGTGCATGGTGAACAGTAACAGTATGAAAGTATAGAGTATCATATGGCTCAAGTTTTCTTTCTTGTTTCTTTTTTTTTAAAGTCAGTATAAATAAACAATTTTCTGACAATAATAAATATTTTTAGAATTAAATTGTCAATTAGTAATCATATAAAATGACAAAATTTACTTAAGATAAAGAGTTAGAAATTTAAAAAAAAAGTCACCCTTACATTTGTTTTCACATTTGGTGGAGCACCATTCTCCAATAATGTGTTGACAATTGTTGAATGACCCTGCTGTGCTGCTTGATGTAAAGGTGTATAACCAACTGCTGTGGTAGCACCAACATTACTTTTATTTTGTACTAAGAAACGCACCATATTCAACTGACCAAAATGAGATGCAACATGGAGAGGTGTATATCCTGCCTGTAATTGTTAAAATAAAGAATTAATAAATCGTAAAATGAAAATTTTTATATACACAAATTCATATGTATATAAGAAAGTGGACGTGTGCAACAGACATATAAGATCAAGAATATTAGTATACTAAACTTCATATACAAAAAAAAATTAAATATGAAGTTGCTACAGTTGTAAAATACTACAAATTTAAATTTCTTACGTTTGAAAACGTAATTTTCTGAATGGCAAATAATGTACAGCAAAAATAATTGTGATTACCTTTGTTGTAGAATCAACTTCAGCACCATTTTTAACAAGAACCCCAGCAACCTCCACTCTGTCCTCTTGAGCACAAAGATGAAGTGGGGTAAGTCCATTCTGAAAAAATAATAAAAAAATCTGATGTTGAAACCACATGACTTCCTTTCAAGCCTATTAAACTACATATACACATTTTTTGCTGCACTTCATTTAAACTTCTTTCATTTAAAAGTGAGATATGATTCTCCAATTCTTTAATAAAATGCACAGTTACACAATTGCATTGTGGTGTACACCACATTGCATCACATTTTTTTTTCCATATCAGCATTTTATATTAGTTTATATATTAATTTTGTTTCATGTTGCTCAAGTAGTTATGTGGTGTAAGTGAGAAAGTGTTGGATCCGTAAACATGCTCACATCGGTTCGGATCTTATTTTATATACATATATTTTTTTAAAAATGTTTTAATTTAAATATATTGATTTATTATTAACCTCTGTAAAAATTGTTTGAATTAAAATGGAAAGTTCATAAAATTTTATTTCACTAATAACTTCTCATTTTTATTACATTTTTTTTCAATCAGAGGTTAATAATTATTAATAAATCAATATATTTAAATTAAAAAAAAGAAAAGAAATGAAGTCGGATTTGAACTGTTGTGCCTTCCCTTTGTAAGATCCAAATATTTCATTAATTAAAATTTTATTTGGTTATAACTCTGGAACCAATGAAAATAAGTACCACTTATGATATATCGTTGAAAAGCTCTCAATGAGGGCTTATTGCTGCAGTTACGAATCCAAAATCAAATTTTTTTGGATTTTGGGCTTTTTTTGGACACTTTTGGTCCAGTCGATTGCAATCAAAAGGGGAGGTGCACAATTAGAAAAAACTACGGCTTGAATTATGTAAGATACATACGCATGTACATACAGACATCATGCCAAAACTAGTCAAAATGGATATTTCCGTTGAAACCTGAAAACCAAAATTTTTCATAATTACAATACTTCGTACAAGGAAGTAAAAATATATTAAAATCAGAAGATGGAAAGAAAGTAATTATATCATACTAATTGTAATCATACATATTGTATTTGACAAAAATAAATTCTTGAAATAACAAACAAAATTCTGAACTCTATTTATATCTTCTTGTTATCTTAGTTAGTTTACAAAATCTTATTTTGACACAACTTAACAATCATAAAAATCTTTGTTTTCTTTGATAATTCCATCTAAAGGTTTCTCCAGTTATTAAACCCAACTAATGCTAAATGTCTTGATATGTTAATTTATTAATTTATTTTGTTTGATTATCAACCTATATGACAACAATGAGGATTAGTTCTGCCATTTATGCTGAAATGGGAACTGCTGAATCATTATTCAGCATTCTTTGTTGATGGCTATCATTATTAATTATACTTATAAAGTGAGTTTATGCACCATAAAGATACTGGTTCTCAACAATTACTTCCATGATCTCATTATTTTCAGTAAATATTTTCAAGACATAACAAAATATAAGCCATTTATATAATACAGGTAAATAGAGCTTTGCATGTGGTTAAAAACCATTACAGGATAATAATAAAAATAATATTAATAATAATGGATTTGCAATTGATAATTTTCATGTCATTACTGTGATGTCACACTGACAGAAAAAACCTTGCAATGAAGAGCAAGTTTAGTATTTTAAATTACACATCTCTTATTCCAAAATAATACAGCAAGACTGTGTTTGAAAATGTTTCACGTTGTTTTTAAAATACTTGTAGAACTAAAAAATCGTATTTATCTACAGATTACATTTATCTACAAATTAATATTATCTATATATAATACTTATTTATAATACAACATATTAATACTTATAATCTTTTGCTACTTAAAATGTAAAAAATGTAAGGTCAGTTTAATCCCACATACAAATCTTAGAAAAAATAGCATTTTATTTATTTTTACAAAAACAACCAGGTTGTCTAGGAAAATTAAATCTACTTCAGATCCATAAGAGTTCCATTCCTTGTTTGCATAGTAATAACACATGGAACCATGTTAAAAATTAAGGCCACCAGGTCAAAGAATATTATTTATTAGAACCCACAAATGGTACAAGAAAACAATATTCAGACATGAATAAACAGTAATCAAAACTGCAGAATGAGGGATTCTGCATTCAGTGTATTCTGTGTATGTTCCAATATTTTGAGGAGAATACTATCTCGTAATTTATAGTTTAATTAAATGCACATAACTTTTTCTGTGACCTTTATGAGGGGAATGATGGGTCAGGTCATTTAATATATTAATGCATTACTTTTACTTTCTGTCTGTGTTTCTTTTTACAACACTGAATGGTAGACATAGATGTTGGTGAAATCTACATGCAGAAAAAATACAGTTGAAGAAATGTTTTTCTGAAATAAATGTACATCATAAAATTTTCTTAGAGAACTTGACTTACTTAAAGCTTTAATTGCTCATATTTCTAATAAATCAGAGAAAATAAACCAAGAAAAAAGTATAAAAGAAAGTATAGATGAGAACTTACTTTGGCCTTATGATTTGTGTCTGCATGGTGTTCTATAAGAAGAGTTGACATATCTGTATGTCCTTCTTGGGATGAAAGATGAAGTGGTGTGAAACCAGCTCTTGATTCTGAATTAGCTTTAGCTCCATATTCTAATAAGGTAGTAGCAATGTCCATCTGCAATAATTATGGAAATTTATGAAAGTATACTATAAAAATTAAACAATGATACGATAGATAAGCAAATCTCAGAAATAACATCTAGTGAAAAAAAAAAACTATAAATAAAATGTAATTACTGCATATTACTATGTAATGAAAAAAATATGTAACACGTCATCAAGTTGACAAAATGTGACATTTTGCAAAATTTTAGATTATATAGAAAGTAATTTGAAATATATTATTTTCTTAACTTCAAATTCTGCCTTACCACAGCAAGATTACTATTTTTAGTCGATAGTAATCCCTGATCTCAAGTCAGACAGCAGCAGTCCATTTGAAGTTCTATTAGCAATCTTTGCACAGCCAGAAAAGCTTTGCTGCCCATACTATCTTTTCTTTCTTTTTCCTGTTTAGCCTCTGGTAACTACCGTTTAGATAATACTTCAGAGGATGAATGAAGATGATATGTATGAGTGTGAATGAAGTGTAGTCTTGTACATTCTCAGTTCGACCATACCTGAGATGTGTGGTTAATTGAAACCCAACCACCAAAGAATACCAGTATCCACGATCTAGTATTCAAGTCCGTGTAAAAATAGCTGGCTTTACCCTAGTAAAGCCAGCCCTAGTAGCCATACTATCTGCTCTGTTCAATTTGACTGGCGCAGCAGTATATCCTGAAGGACTTATTTAAAAGTTTGTAATGTTTATATTTTTCAACCTACTATATTATAGAAGGCAGTTTTCTGAACTATATATAATGCTTTTGATATAATATTTAATGCTATATATTTAATATATATAGCATAATATTTTAATATATAAATATTATAATATATATATTTTATACATATATATTTAATATAAATTATATATATATATTTAATGCTTATATTATGATACTTAATATAGTATCTAAATGATGATTAATATAAAAAAAAGCTAGAAAAGGTTTGGAGGTCAGAATTCTACATTGAAATATTTAGGTGGGTAAAAAGTGTTAATTAAAAATATTTTTTTGTTTAATTTCATTTTTTTGAATATTAATTACTAATTAATTATTTTATTTATCCTATGTTTAACATGTGTAGTAACCAATTGGTTAACATGTATAAAAATTAATACACAGAAAACATTTTGAATTAATAATGGAAAATAGAATACAGGATATGTTTTTAATTGTAATACTTTTAAGATTTGCTGTTACCAATTTCAATACTTACTCAATATCCCTGTACATTACTAAAAATAAACAATACTTAATAATTTGAAATTTCTACAGCACAATCGCTACAATTACTACTATTAATAAAGTACTGTGTACAATTATCACAGTTTTATTAATGTTTGTTTTGAGATAAAGGATGATTTTAGTGAAATGTAAAACTGCCAACACAAGTTCTGATGCATGCAATCTGTGATGCAATTATTATTGTCTTGGCAATTATTTGGTTTATCACACAGAATGTAAATTCAGAAGAATTTGTAAATATTATGTTTTATTTTTTATATTTTCAGTATTACTCTATTTGTTTTTGTTTTACGATTGCAGACCTTACATTATAATATATTTTTAAAGTTCAATCAGAAATTGAGTGTATAGTTTTAATTTTTATTACAAAAAAGTTAATTTTAACACATAAGTGTTAATAATGAAAATTTATTTATGTATTCTTTCTCCAGTAATTACAGACCTATTACCAATTACTGCTAAGCTAACTTCTTTTCTTAATGATAAATTATTTTTGTAGCCTGCAGAAAAATGGCAAGTCAGACTAGGATATGTATCTAGAACCTTCCAAATGAAAGGTAGGTCAGTCCTGCCATCTTGCCTCAGGTCAATACATCATTTAGTATTGGCATGCAATCATGTCTAATAAAAACAAACCTGATTTTTCTTAGCTGCAATGTGAAGAGGAGTATGTCCATTCTTTGCAGTGGCATGAGGAGATGCACCCTTATCTAACAATAGGAGGGCAACATTTTGATGATCATAGTGTGAAGCAACATGAAGTGGTGTAACTCCATTCTGAAACATAAAAATATTATCTATTACATCAAATATAATATGTATATATATATATATATATATATATAAAATACTATATAATTAATAAAAATTAATTTATTAATTATGTGCTTCGATTCAATGATTAACAATTCAATGAGTAGCTATTATGTTCAGAGCATAATTTTAATTGACATTAAAAACTAGAATATTAAAAAAAATATGTCAAAATATATTTAGACTGTTTTAAATTTTTTGAAACGTGTATTTTAGAAAATAGATTATGATGTCTAAAACAAAATGAATCTCAATGCTAAGTGGAGAATAAAAAAAATTGTGCTTAAATAATAAAGCATTTTTAATAATTTTATATTTTTATATGAATAATGCAGGAAAATAGTGTTTAATAATATATACTCGTGTTTTATTAAAATAATTTTTTTTATCATTTAAAGGCAGTTGTCATCTACACTGAGTACTTTTATGCAGATTTCTGCTTTATCAGAATGATTTTCTTATAAAAAAAATTAGTTTATTTTGATGACTGAGATATATCTCTGTAGTTTTAATATTTTAAAATCCTTTTAATAAATATTTATAAAAAAGATTTTTCAAAAGAAGCAGAGATATCAATTAAAGTACTTAACACAGACAACACATAAAACAGCAATAAATGATAAAATATTAATATTCTGCTCCTATGTTGCTATATGCCAATGTGTTTATTAATTTAACATTTAAAGTCAGAAAATTCATTTATTCTGTAAAAGAAGCTTTGATAACAAAACTAACATTAAGGAATGTTCAAGACTCCTTCAACTTAACTCAAGATATCAGGTGTGACCAATAGCTAAACATAGAGTGATTTTAATCTTTAGGTTACAGAAATTAAGATTTTCTAAAATATCTCTGACTAAAAAAGAAGCAGTTTTTTACTGTGATATGAAACTTTTTTGGGCATAATATGGATGGTAACATATTTTGTTACTAGCTTTGATAATATTTTTTTTACTGTAATAAAAAGTCAATACTGCATTTATTTACTAACTTAAAATAAATTTCTAAAACTTTAAAAATGCATAAAGGTTCCTCTGACATTTCTAACAGGAACTGATAGTTTAAAGCATCTTTAGGTTAGAAAGAACAGAAAAAATCTGATGTGGACACCATATGACTTCCTTGTACGCCTATTAAATTTAAATACTTTTTTAAAATTAAAATTATATAAAATTTTATTTCATTAATAACTTCTGATATGTTTTCATTTTTTTTAAAATTGTTATTATTGAATTATTATTTATCATAAAAATGTTTTTACAATCAGATGTTAATAATTATTAATAAATCAATATATTTAAATTTTAAAAAAAAGTTAAAAAAAAAGGAGATGAAGTCTGATTTGTGCATTCCCCTTGTAAGATCCGAATATTTTGCTAATTAAAATTTTATTTGGTTATAACTATGGAATTGATAACAAGCTCATTATATCTGAAAATCTCAATTATGACATGTCATTGAAAAGCTCTCGATGAGAGCTTATTACTGCAGTTAATAAGTCCAAAAGTGTCTAAAATCCAAAAAATTTGATTTTAGACACTTTTGGTTTAGTCGATTGCAATCAAAAGTGAAGGTGCACAACCAGATTTTATAACAGTCCAAAATCCAAAACTTCAACATCCTACTGCTAATAATTTTTGAATTATGCGAGATACATATGCACATATGTACATACAGACATCACGGATTCAGGGATGGTCAAGATGGATATTTCCATTGAAATCAGAAAACCTAAATTTTTCACAATTGCAATACTTCCTTTACTTTATACGTGGAAGTAAAAATGGTATCACTAATTTTGAAGATACTGTCTGCATTTGTTAGAAATATATAATACCTCATATAAATTATTACAGTTTAATTAAAATGATTAAATTATTTTTATGAAAATCAACTGGTTTTTTTAAAAATGATCTTACCTGCCATTCAAAAATAGTAACTTTTGCTTTCAACTATGGCTGGTTTCATTTACAAGTTATTGTTATCATCCTAATTTTAAAATTCATCAACAATTGTAGTTCAGAGAACTCAAATAAGACTAGAATGTAAATGTTTCAATCATTATTGTTTTATAAATGAATATTTCATTAATAAGTAATTATTAAATAGATACACAAAAAACATCAGCCTTTTAATAAAAAAATAGAAAAATGAGTTATTAAAATCTTCATCAGCAGCAACTGAAGTTACCTAAAGTTGTAATGATTGAAATCCAAAAAAATCAACTTACCCATCTTTTAACTTTATATAATACAGAAATGAATTTATGCTATTTTAACTGAATAGGAGAATTTCCACAACAATGGGTAAAACTAAAAACAATTTTTTTTAATATAAATTAAATGTTAACTATAGATTGCACTTGTTTATTATTCACCAAAATATTAAAATAAGTAATAAAAGTAAATAAACAAAAATGAAAATTTACCATAAAAAAAATAGTAATTCAAATATTGTAAAATCTAACAAACCTAAATTTCAAAAACCATCACAAGCTAGTAGTAATATGATTATAAATATTAATATAATATACCTTTCCTTGGGCATCCACCGGTGCATCTCTTTGAAGTAGTAATCTAGCAACTTTCATATTACCATATTTAGCTGCAAGATGCAATGGAGTAAATCCCTTCTTTGTAGTTGCTGTTAAGGATGCATTATTCTCAACCAAAACTGAAGCAACCTGTAACAATAATTCAAAACCTTTAAATAATAAACAATTTATTATTTTACATTGATTTAGGTACATAAAGACACTTTTAAAGTAATTCTATTAAAGAAAAGAATAACTAATTAAAAAAAAAAAAAATTGTGTTGATTTTTTTAAATTGTATTTTACCTTAAAATTATTCTGTTTTATGATTGATTTTATAGCTTGAATGTTTAATAAGCCTTTTCATCAATATAAAATAATTATTAAGACACCTATAATTCTGTTTAAAATTTCTGACAAATAGAACATAAATGAACTTAAGATAATTTCAAAAATAAAACATAAAAATCATAAATTTTTGTTTTTATCATTCATTGAGATAAGTATTCTGTACAGCTGCAAGTTAGATTATACTATTTTACTGATACAGTATGTTTTACAGTAATACAGGACACTGACCAGAATAAACAATGTAATATCACTGTTAATAAACAAGAGGAAAATAAACAAAAATAGAGAAAATACAGATAACATAATTACAAAAATAATCAGAAAAATGTAATGGAAAGAATTAAAGTTGTACTGCATGTATAGATAAAAAAATAATCATAAAATAACTCACTATATTAATAGTGAGTTAATCCATAAATAAAGGATTCTAATGGAAATAACTTAAAAAAAAAAGTAAATAAAAATAAAAAAGAAATATGAAAAATTAAGGTAAAAGGGTCTAATAAGCACAGGCCAGACTGTGATGAAGGTGAAAGCCATAAGTTATTGTAATACTGACAATCATAAACCTTCAGTCTACTCTTTTAAAAACTTTAATAACTGAAAGTAAAAATGAGGAAAAATTAACTGCTAACATTTTGTTTCATTACCTTTCATTTTTTATGTTTTTATAATATTTATCTCTTATACAGTATAATGAAACTAGTAAACATTTTATAATTATATATATATATATAATTATAAATTGTTTATTTTGTTTATTTTTATTATTTTAGTATATATA
This sequence comes from Lycorma delicatula, assembly GCF_047948215.1. Lineage (NCBI taxonomy): Eukaryota > Metazoa > Arthropoda > Insecta > Hemiptera > Fulgoridae > Lycorma > Lycorma delicatula. The sequence continues at coordinate 112,413,302 of NC_134457.1, read as the reverse complement.
TATATATACTTTATTGATATTCTGTAGGCACCATTCTAATACAACTGACACTTTTTTATTCATAAATAAGAGCATCTTTATTGGGAAATTATAAAGGCCTCACATAAGTCCATATTTTTAAATATTTATTCTATAAAAAATAAACAATAATAACAAATAATTGCAAACTGTATCATCAACCATACCAAGCTTTATATTAAAGTCTCTTCTATAATATGTAAATGTATACCCATGTTTATCTAAAACTATTTTGACAATATAGTTAGTTTCCAAATAAGGAAATAATTACACATAGGCCTAAGAAATTTTTATTTTTCAGTTATGGTTGTTGAAAAACTTTTTCCCAGGCTTCTGCTACAAACATAAATAATAATGCAGTGGATTCCGGATAACAGGACCACATTCAGGGCAGCCGTTTAATTGGAGCATTTTTGTTAAAACAGTAACATATGGTGTAATTCACGTAAAATTATGCTGGTTTAATGGTTCAAAATGCCGCTTATAAGACCTACTAGCATGTTCGTTTCTTTCTTTTATTTCTAAAATATCACAATTTTATTAGTGATTTAAACTGCTTAAATGTTGTTGTTATTGAGGGAGGTAACTTCCTTCTACCACTGGTCTGCACAGTACGTAGTGCGTGGTGACACAGATGATATCATGCAGTTATGACGAAGCAAATGTTTTTATTTTCATCATTGCGAGTCCATTGTTCATTGTGTATGGTGCTGTTATCTTTTTACTTTCATTAATCATTTAATTTTTTAATCAATTTATCTTTTTACTTTGAAGTGTTATTTTAGTTAAAAGTCGGTGCTCATAATTTATCCGATTTGTCGCCATGCCGTGTAGACACGACATTGGCAGAAAGAGTTGCTTTGCTAGATAAAATAAAAAGTTATCCACCAAACACTGGTCAGAGTAAACATGCAGAACTAATGGAAACATCAAAAAATACAATAGCTCGGATTTTACAGCAAGAAGAAACTCTTCGCAGTAAGTAGTCTAACAAACATGAAGAACGAACTTCTCAAAAAAGGAAACATGAAGGAAAGGACCTGCTCTTTGAGGAAGCTTTAAATGAATGGTTTTCTGCTGTTACTAGTCGGGGAGTAAGTGTCAGTGATCCTATGCTAAAGCAAAAAGCAGAAGAGCTTGTAGAAAAATTGGGACACCATGATAACAAATCAACAGAAAGTTGGTTGTCACGTTGGAAATGGAGATGTGAAATAAAATTTAAAAAAGCTCATGGTAAAAAGGCAAGCACCAATACCAAAAATGCCGAATCATGGAAGAGTCCTAAACTTCCTAAAATAATGAAGAAATATTCACCTAATGACATCTATAATGGAAACGGCCTCTTTTATCGTGCTATGCCAGATGGGTCTCTGTTACAAACACTTCGTGTTATCTGACTAAAATAAAACCAATGGATCAAATTATAATACTTTGTTGAACGAATATGTCTGGCAATGACAAATTAAAACTTCTTGTTATTGGTAAAGCATGTAAACCATGATGTTTAAAGCGGGTTAGTATGGAGAGTTTAACTGTACACTACTATTTTAATAAAAACACCTGAATGACGAGCCTAATTTTTTGTGATTGGCTGAATACTTGGGACGAGTCACAGAAAAAAATCAACGTAGCTCATTCTTAGTTAATATCACTTAATAGGGCCATTTAGACCTGGTCCCAAAGTGGTCCAATTATCTGGAATCTACTGTATATTGAACTTTTTTGTTTTAAGTATAAATTGGATTCAAGATTTAAAAAAAAAATGGTTACTAAAGTTTATGATTAATATTATTATGCGGTAATTTTCTTTTTAATAAAACTCATTAAAAATTGTCATAAAAACTATCATTTTTTAGAGTAAATAAATCTTTCTAATTCCATCAATAAACCTTTAAAACTTAATAATATAATATATAGAGATAGAGAATAATTGTTGGAAAATTGATAAAAAACCAAGCAGTTTTAAAAAATCTCCTTTTAAAACTAAACAAACTAAAGAGAAGAAATTACCATAATTCTAAACTTAATAAAAAAATTATAATTGAGCTTTAAAACAATTCAAAACTATTTAATTGTAACATAAAAAATATTTGCTTAATGATGGAGTCTCATCTTTGAGTCAGCTGTTGAGGAACCCAATTTTATAAAATCATTCTAGTCAAAAAGTACTTAAAAAATCACAGATTGCCTTGAAATGGGCAACCACAGAAATAAGGTCCAGTATTAATTTACATTTATAATAGAAATGTGGAAATGTGTATTTTCATACCTATTTTTCATTGTTTATAACGAAAAATTAAGCTGATGAAACCATTTGTGAAATATATCTGATCTCATGAGACACTATACATAATTAGTCTTATGAAACTTTCATAATCTACACATTTATTTACACAAAATTAAAGTCATAAGTAGTCCACATAAAATTTTACTTTTAAGATTATATTTCAAATGATTCTCATTAATTTCATTCTTATCATTAAAATTTTAATTTTATATTTGATTATAATGACATAAAAACTGTTAAAACAGTAAAAGCTTAGATTGAACATTCAAATTTTTACCATAAAAATCAGATAAAATATTCATTCATAAAACATAAACAGTACTAGTACACTACAAAAATGACTAGTAAAAAAAAAACAACTGCTAGGAAAAACTAGCAAAAGTAGCAAACAAATAAGGACACAGAACCATGCTAAATTATTTGTCCAAAACATATAAGTAGATAAAATTGAAAAATAATCCAGTATATTATTACAAAAATATGTTTAATACAACTATATTTTAAATTTAACATAAAGTTAAGCACAATATTCTAAACAAAATTAATCTGAAATTTTTTATGACTTAAGTTATTAAAAACAATTAAATACATTTAACTGTGATGATACAATGAATTGAAAATATCCATTGCAATGTTAGTAAATTAATACACATGAATAAAATTAAAGCATTTAATTTTTTTAAATTGCTTTGCTAGTCACATATATTTTCATTAAAACAAAAATAAACAACATTAGAATTATTTATTGTTTTATATGCACAAAAATATTACAACAAAAATATAACATTAAAAGTGTCAAACACACACAATCAGGTTGATCACACAGGAGCGAGTCAGCAAAGTCTCTTACCTGAAAAATAATCAATATGACCACATCATCATCATCAGTGTTCGATCCAATTTTCTTCTTCTGAGATTTGCTGACTACATTCCTGAATGATCACTGATACTTCATAAGAACACTGTTAGGTATTTTATTAACCAGAGCAATCCATTAAGTATTGGTAAATTTCAAACCAGCATCAATAAAATAATTAGTTAATAATTTTTAAACATCAGCACAGTTGTAACCAAACTTAACTTGACATTAATAGAATTGATCCTACTTTAGTGGGTATGTATCCCAATGACCGAAATGGAAAGTTTAAGTTTTAAGAAAATTTTTTTATAAAAAGTACGTCAGTCATTTTAATAATAATCCTAAATAAATATTGTACAAAATAAAACAAATGGTTCATTCAGGCTTTAATTTGATTCTTTAGTACTAAATCTTTTTTATAATGAACTATGAAATTAAATCAATATTATAATAAATACACTAAATCATAAGTTTTAAAAAGGTACTACATATATGAGTAACCACATATATTGCTAATTTTATTATTAAAAGATTTAAATTACATTTTAGAGATTGTATTTTTAATTCTAATCTAAAATGTTTAGAGTGGATTTAAAGACAGTACTGGATGAAAACTAAGTGCAATCTTTGTCATGCAAAAATGAAAACCATTTCAGTATACAATTTTTTTAATTTTAATCTCTGATTGTTGCAGAATAAATAAATAGTATAATGAAAAAAACAGTTTAAATTTTAAATACTATATAAATAGTTTTTTCATCATGAGATCATACTGCCTCAGTCAAGGTGTAAACTCAAGCTGTATTGTCCATGTTATAATAATCATGCCTGAGGCAATATGATTAATTGAACCCCAAATACTAAAGAACACCACTAACTAACAATGGCCTTCATACTCAGACAATAACACCTTTCACAGGATTTACTCACACAATAGGCTCTTGTAGCGACAAGCATCACAAAATAGCTGAATGATTATAAAATGTATATATGGTAAATTTAATCAATCCGGTGATTATGCTTATTACTGGTGAATTTGATTAATGGCCTCCAATGTTTGAGAATGACATATATAATATGTATATTTAACGTTAATTAGTTGAGGTTAGCAAGCGAAGCGAGCATAGGTTAACCAAACATAACCTACGTTCACTTTGCTCACTAACCTCAACTAATTAACAGTAATATTTTGATTTAAATAATAAATTCAGTAATTACTGCTAATAGTCGAGTTGTTATTTTAATATGGAAAATGACTGGTATATTTAATAAATTGTTATATATTGATAAAATTCTCCAACATTGGAGGCAATTAATCAGATTCACAGGTAATTATACATAATAACTGGATTAATCAAATTTACCGTAACATATATAAAAGCCAAAGAATGTAATAAAAGACTACAAAACTAAAGATGTGTTTCCCTTGCATTATATGTATATATATATATATAACTACAAAAAAGATTTTATGTCATATAATTATATAATAGTATAATTACATAATTATATATCATATAATTATATAATTATATAATAGATTTTATGTGATTATATAATAGTACATAAGCAAAGGTAATAATTAGCAGTTAAAAAAAAGTTATTATATTAATCATACAGAAAATCTACAAAGAATTTGATCTTTAATCACAGTTTTTAATTTTCTTTTATAATTTTTTAAATATCTGAGAACAGTTAAATCAATTAATAAGCTTTTTATATACAATTAGTTTGAGAAGAAAATCTGACTTGTAACTTAAGAGTAAATGCTCTAAAAAACTAAATTAGACCATATAAAACGGGGGAAAAATAAGAAAACCTTAAATGTGGTAAAAAATGACTCATATATTAAATAGTAATGAAAATTAAGAATAAAATTAAAAGGAACAACCCAAAATCAATTAAAAAAAAAAAAAACATAGTAATTACAAATACTTTATTCAAAAAAAGAGAAAGAAATAAAACACAACACATTAAATAAAACATCCCAGTATACAAAATAAAAATGATTATAAGAATAAACTAAAGATAAAAATTAAACAAAACCTAATTTATCTGAAAAAATATGATGACAATAACAATACATAACCTAATGGAAGAAAAACTCTTGGAAATGTTAAGAAATGGAAATGTGAATGTTTAAATACACAATTACTGCCAATACACAATAACTATATAGTTACTACATCAAAAAAAAAAAAAAAACTAAACTGAATAATTCTAAAGGAAAATAACATAAATGTATTTAAAAAAATAATAAACTGAATTGTTATTAAAAACAAATTAAACTTCACTCATTTTAAATATTTAGGACTCAAACTGAATCTGAATTTAAAAAAGAATTCTGAATTAAAATTTTTACATAAAGAAACAATACTAACTGCATTGCTTTATTCTTTCCCACCTAAAACCAGACAAGTCCAGCTCCTCCCTGTAACTAGATTAATGGCCAATTGCTGCTCATTAAAAAAAAAAAAAATATGAACAAAGATAATATGATAATGTTTTATACATACTACTAAAGAATTCAAGGTGGATTATTTTACAGAAACTATATTTATCTGCAAGAAGAAATCAAAATTATTCAAGGGAAAACTCATTACAGAAATAAAATCAAAGAGAATAAACATGAAGTAATCCACTAAATTTGTGCATGTAATATGTAATAATAAAATATTTTTTTAACTGCATTGGATGACAGTAGAACTTCACAGAACCTAATATTTAATTGTTCTTTTACTCACTTATTAGTGGTCTCAAGATGTGAAGGTAAATCTCAAACACTGGAAATGGAATCAAAGAAATTGGTATTTTTTTTTAAACAACTTAATAAGAATTTTCGTAAAGGGAGTACAATTTAGGATCAGAAAAATATCTATTCACCTAATTACCACAATAATTCCCACAATAATGAGTGGTTCATTACATCATCATGAAATATTTATGAATAGCACTATCTCATGAGTACCCTCGTAAGTTGAATGAGGAGCTGGAATTGCATATAATTTACTAGATTAAAATAAAATTTGTATACATGAACACATAAAATATTTCTTCCTTAATGATTTATATATGACATTTTTACATTCATCTACATTGTATTAGCAATGATCAGCACGCCTTTTTTGTAGTATCCCTTACTAAACTTTCATTCTTTACACCATGTGCATAATTTTTAATATTCAAATATATATTTATATTCTGCAGAGTTTCTAAACTTATATGAAATTACTTTAATTTTTACTTCAATTTTCATATTTTGGTTGATTAGATATGGACGTTAGTTTTTAATTTTTGAAGAACACAAAATGGTTAACGTAAGTCTGAAATTTCTTATAATTTATTGTTTCCTAATTTTTTCCTATCTTGATTCAATATGTTAATAAATATAACTTATTAAAATCCAAATTAATATTAATATATTAGATAAAGGAATACGGAATTCTTGTGCTACACCACTCTTAAATAACTTCAATATTTTTTTTTTTTACAACCTAAATTTTGCTAATTTTTTTAGTTATTTTTGACTTGTAATGAAATAATTTCATTAAAAGTTTTATTCAGTAGCAATGGGTTTCATAATCTAGATTAATTTTTTCAAAAACACTCTAAAATATTTAAAAAAACTGACTGTCCACAAAAATTGCAAAATATTGGTTGAAGTATTTATACACTACTATTAATCTTCAAAGAAAGCTCAGTTGGAATACAAAGTGGGGAGAGATATTTGATGACAAAAATTGTATTATCTGTATTTATTGTATAATATTTTAACTAGATTGTTTATTACATATTTAAACACACGTTTTAACAAATGTGTAAAACATTATATATTTTAACATACAACTTATAAATATGGTAAAGTCTATAGTTTTTGTTTAGATTATAGTAATATAATTCAAAAGTGGATCCATGGCCTGGATTGTTGAGGCTATGAATAATGTTTATTGGATTGCAGATCCAATCAATAAACTCAACAATATTTAAGTTTAACAATCCTAACCTCCAAGCGCTCGCATAGGTGGCAGATTGGCCGCCTTTTTAGTATTTTTTATTAAAGAGTTTAATAAGCCAGTTGGGCCTTTAGGTATTTTCAAATGAATTATTCAGAATCAAGGATCCGTTATAATGCAGACTCTTGATCACATGAGGGAGTGACAAAAAAAAGGTAAATTTCCAAGGGTTTGTGGGCAGCCAACCTGCCGCCTATGCAAGCCCTTGTTATAAAACGAACGTTCATTCTGATCAGTGTGGCTCCTTGTCTTCTACTGTGTGTTTGTTCATAAAAAACTAAAATGTAAGTAAATATTTCTACTTTTTTATTTTTTCAATGTGTTTTTGTAGTTATATTTATTAAAATTTATATAAACATATTTGTTTTTTACTCTATTAGAACCAGAGAAATTTTACTTGAAAAATAACTTGCCCAGTATTTTTAGGGAATGATTCCAAACACCAAATGAAATCCTTCAAGTTTTCCATGAACTGGAAAACAAGAACGAACCAAGTATATAGACAATAACAGTGATATAGTGATATAGATTTAGACAGTGGCTCATTATGGGCCTCTGATCCTGTTGCAACAGTGTCAAAAACAAAATCAAAAAATATAGTCAAGATATTTCCTGGACCTAAAGGACCTTCTTACCAAAGTAAAACAGAGCTGAATTATTTTTTACAAATAGTAAATACTAATATGATTGATAATGAAAAATACTTTTATTGACAAGAAAAAATTCATCCTCATAACCGTGAAAGAGATTGTCGAAAAACTACAAGAACAGAAATTCTATGTAGCATGTAGTTGTAATTACTAGCTGTAATGTTTTTGTTGGCTGTAAAACGAGGCATTCAAACTAACTTGTCAGAATTTTTTACTGACAATGGCACTGGGTTAACAATTCTCAAGCAAACTTTAGTGAAAATCATTTTTGATTTTTATTGAAAAGTCTCAGATTCGATGATATAAATACTAGAGTTTAACATTCTAACACTGACAAACTAGCCCCAATTGGGGAGTTTTTTGATAATTTTGAATGAAACTGCCAAATTTCATATAATCCAAGGAAATTTGTTACAATTGACGAGATGCAAATGGGATTTTAAGGCTGTTGTAATTTTATACAATATATGGCAAAGAAACCTGCCAAATATGGACTAAAAATCTACGTGTTGTGCAATTCCCGCACATTTTACACACACAACATGATTATTGTGGACAGCAGAAACTAGGACCTTTTGTATGTTCAAACAAGCCATTTGATTTGGTCAAAACACTGATTGACCCAATCAGAAATACAATAGAAATTAACAGCTGATAATTATTTTACTAGCTGTCCACTTGTAGAGTACTTATTGAAGATAGGCCTTACATTTTTAGGAACTCTAAAAAAAATAAAAAAGAAATTCCTCCAGAATTTGTTACTGAAAATAGGCATTTTATTCCCAGAAAATACCAATTTGGGTGCCAACTAGACACAACTTTGGTTTCTATGATTACAAAGAAAAAAAAGGTGTTGTTGGGTTTGTCAACAATGTACGACACTGATGAAGTTGATGAGGAAACTAGAAAATTGTTGCTTGTAATGGATTATAATTTCACAAAAATGAGCTGGACACTGTTGATCTCATGTGTTCAAGACTTTTGACCTTTAGAACTCAGAAGTGGCCAATAGCTATTTTTTTTCACTAACTACATATCATCAGAATAAATTCAATGAAAACTTTTCATGCAAACAATCCTGATTAAAAACCTCTTAGAAGAAAGTACACATTCAACTTTGGGATGAAATTAATGGAATGTAACTTGCAATAACAGGCAAAAATGATGTCCCTTCCAAAAGATCTTTAGGTTTTCTTACAAAAGTAAAAGCTGCAACCAGCACAAACATCAGTATCAAACACCCAACAAATTTGTAATATATGTGGATCGAAAAAAAACAATCACAGTTAATTAGCTTGTCATAACTGTCCAAGATGTGTATGCAAAAAACATACTGTGCTATTGCACAGTAATTTATTAATTACTTGCTCAAACTATCAAATAGAGACGCAGGATAGTAATGTAGATATGGCTTAGTTCGTAAGAAAATTTATGAGTTTTGTTTTCTTTAGTAAATAATATTAATTGCCATTGCTTTATTTTTTATTATTTATATTTTTTATCTCATTTATGTGCCATTTTTTGTCTTTCCTATGTTGCCATTATTTATTTAGAGTTATTCACTTATTACACATGAAAACAAATGTCATTCATTTATTTGTATTAAAGACTTTTATTTAAAATATGTGTAAATATAGATTTTTATTTAAGCTTCTGTTACTTATGGTGAAAAAAATGTGTTAAACATGAAATATAAGCAGGAATAGTTGGGCGGCCAAATTGCGAGCGCTTGAAGGTTAATGCAATCTTACATGTAACTTTTATACAAGGTTATGCTGCGTATCAAGTGCATCTAATAATTCATTAATACATTTTTAAATTCATAACTGTAACATTAATATTTAATAATATTTAACAATTAAATATTTTGTAAAGAAATAAATCATATAAAATTTTTCTATTTTAATAAATTATTACACAATTTCTATTTGACAATATAGCTTGTTTTAATCACACATCCATCAAAGGGCAATATGAAACTGTTTTTCGTCAGAAACCTAACAATTGTGGTAGGAGAATTTTTTTTTTACGGAGACGTTTTAAATGAAAAATTTTCTGAAATAAATGAAGAAAAATTTAACCTCACTAATTTTATAAATTAAATAACTATTATCTCATGTAATACCTAATACTATAATGATATATACATTTAATAAAAAAACAAGTTTTTTCAATAATGGAAAAATGATTATGAAGCAAAAAAAATATAAACCTGAAGGGTTTGAGAATACTGACATGGAATATAATGTGGAGTAAAAAATGTGTTATTTTCACAATCTATATTCATAATACACACAAAGATTAAATATTTACCAATACTAAAGAAAAACTGTAAAACCCCAGTCAAATTCTAATAATATTAGATACTCTAAGAGTACAGTGATTTTTATAAATAACATTTAATAACTTTTATAAACATCCAATATAAAATAAAAACAAGTTTAAATCAAAATATTTTTTTAGTTAACTATCAGATAAAAAATTCTAAATATTACTGAGTTTATTGTGTTTCTAAATCCTACAATCAGTAGTCACATATGTGAAAAAAAACTTTGTACAACAATAATACAGATGATTGATGTATTGAAATAGTTATAGAAATATAATGTTCTAATTCTAAAATTACTATAAAATTTGTATGATTAATAGTCACTACCAAAATTAAAAATAAAGGAAGTGTCAGTTTATGTCATAATTCCATATATTTTACAAAACAATTTGTATTAAGTGAAAAATTAATCAATTTAAATGAACTAAAATAATTTTGAGATGTTTAATAAAATGGTAACCCTTAATGTGTCACTACAAAACTTTTAAAGATTCTAAAAGAAGCAGTCACTTAATCTAACTGAACCATTAAAATAAATTTGATCAAAAACAAAATAAGTGGGTAAACACCCGTAAACTAACATGAATTTAGCATTCTTTTGTAACTGATAAGATAACTGCAATCGCAATAAGTAATTTGAAATTTTGTTAGAGAAGAAATAGTCTGACATCCTCAGATTACATTCACTAGAGCAAATAAAATAAAGCTCAAATGCTGCTTGAAAAATGCAAAGATCAACACTAAAATATCTAAACACTTGGTCTATATTTATAATGCAGGAAACCTGCAATAAAATTTCAACAGAAACTTTGAGAATTGTCAATAATTTACTAAATACACATATATAAAATACTTTTTATCTTATTATACAAAAATTTGTTTTTGTACAATAGTTGTAATTAATAGCATCCTCAAAATAAATAGCAAAAATATGATCAATGGTATCACTTATAACTTGAAGGTTCCACAATATTTCAAACATCTCATGAAGTAAATTCCACAAGTGCATGAAGTAAATAGAATGGAAAATGCTACATATTCACTTTATGTAAGAGTTTTTGAAGATTACTTATTTATTTCTTCTTCTGATAACTACAGGCCTATACCCAATTATTGGTAACTTCCTCCTTTTTTTCATATGAAATGAATTTTTTACTGCGAAAAAATCCCAAACCTGACTCGAATTTGAATCCCAAACATAGTGAATGAAAGGTAGAGAAACTAATTTAGTTAAATAATATAAATAATTTTAGTTAAATAATAATTTGTTTAGTTAAATATAAGTTTAATAATGTTGTTTTATAGTTTTACTAAATGCTGCTAACATTTATTAATGGGTAATGGCATCAGCAGATGATTCTTCATAAAATTAAGGAAAAAAACAAATGCTTCTTAGTAGAAAACTATAGTAAATGTAAGAATATTAATTTGAAAAAATCATGTTCAACAAGATACATGTTATACCATTAAAACTTTATGGCATTTATTAACATAAGTCAACAGTTTTAAATGAAATATTCTTCACGTTTTGCCCATAATCTATCAATTAGATACAAAGAATCAACATGATCCATAATACGTCTTCCTACAAGGGACTTTACCTCATCTTGTCCCTCTTTGGCAGCAATATGAAGTGCAGTATATAAATCTTTTGTAGTTGAATCAACAGCTGCTCCATGTTGAAGTAGTAACATCACAATGTCAACATTACCAAGACGAGCAGCAATGTGTAATGGAGTTTGTTGTTCCTGAAACAAATAAAAGTTAAAGTCTAAATCAAAGGCTATAATCCATGAAGTGGTGTAAGAGTAAGACTATTTTATAATAAGCAACATAAAGATTACTTTTATACAGATTTGAATACTAGTTCACCGGATAGCAGTGTTATTTGGTGGTTGGGTTTCAATTAACCACACATCTCAGAAATGGTCGACCTGAAACTGTACAAGACTACACTTCACGTACACTCATACATATCATCCTCATTCATCCTCTGAAGTAATACCTGATGGTAATTCCGAGAGACTAAAAAGGAAAAAAGCAACATAAAGGAGAGCAGATTTTACTAAAACCTCCTTTGATAATACTTTCCTAATAATGAGATGAAATACCCATTCAAATAACCATTCAGCTTTGTTATCATAAAAACAATATATAATAATTTCACCTTACGTAATTCCATTATGGAGTGAGATGTCATATAAATATATATAACTATAATACATATTAATGAAAAAGAAAAATATAAAAGGATTGCAAATACCAAAATAAGTACTTAAATCATAGAGGGCCAAGCTGGATTGATGGATATCTGGATGCGTATACATGTAAGGACCAAGTCTAAGTAAGGTTATTAGGAAACCTTACGGTTTTCTTTTATTACAGTTCTAAGGACTGGTTGAACAACTATCAGGTTCAGTAAAACATACTGCACTACCACATTATTTTAGTCACTTGGAGTTATGATTTGCGGAAAAGTGAAATTTTATACATCATATTGATGAAACTATAAGGAAAATTGTTCCAATAATTACATGTATTCCATGAAATCCGGTTGTTAAAAAGAATGATGATCCGTAAATTGAGTCTGCTTTCAATAAACCATTTATTACGGACCTTTTTTTATTTTAGTTTGAAATTTTTTCTGCTTGTTTTAACTTTAAATTTCTTCATTTTTTTAAGTATTAAGAATTTTAGAGTTGAATGCAAACTTTTAGAAGATTCTGGAGAAATGCTAAAAACATTATGACTACATTTTTTAGCCAACCTTTAGGCTAAAACGTTGTTTTTTTTTTATTAAAAGAAATATTTTAATGTAAACTAATAAAAGAAACAGTCTTTTAAATAAAATGTCTGGTTTTTTACTTTAATACTTTATAAAAATTTTAAAAAATTTCATAAATGTGGCTGAAATTTTTTTTTATAAAACTCTTTCACGCAACAGTTCAGTTAAATTGTTAAAATTTAAAATAACAAAGTTGTAATACAACAATGGAGTTAAATAATAATCCTACAGACACTATGATAATATTTGATGGATTTGGACTGGAATTAAAAAAAGAATTACATATAGAACTGATAATGATAAATCATAATCAAGTCAATTAATGTTATCATATATCAATTAATGTTAAGACATTAATAACTGTGTCATGGCATTTTGGGTCCATAATAAAAAATTATACTTTTTTTTTAAACCAAAAAAATTTCTTTATTTACCCTTGCTCTGGCATCAACTTGTGCTCCATTACGAAGAAGTATTCTAATAATATCAGTCTGGTTAGCTCTAGCAGCAAGATGTAATGGTGTTTCACCTCTGACTGTTGGAACATCAGGATTAGCCTCATTTTGTAATAAGTAAATAACTATATTCATACATCCCATGAAGCTAGCAACATGTAATGGAGTCAAACCGGACTGAAACAGAAGTACACACAAATTAATTTGTTAATACAATACATTTTTTTATAAATGTTATCATTTATGTAATAGTTATAATCTTTCTAAACACTAATTATCTAAATGATTTGCTTACAAAAAAATTTGATAAAATTTCAATTTTCTCCTTTTAAATTAAAAACTTTTAGAAATTAAAAACTAATCTAACGGATAGATAGTAAAACTTAAAACTAATATAAAAACAAAAGTAAATATAATTTAACAAGATCCGAAATGGGTGTATAAGGCCCATTCTCACATAACAAAAATACTAAAAGAAAAAAAAGAAAAAGAAAAAAAGCTAAAAAACATTAAAAACAGTAATATAAAACTTAAAACTAGGTTAAAAACTAAAATAGTAAAATTAAATAAATCTTAAAACTAATACAGATTATATAATAAAAAATTAAAACTAAGTTAAAAGCAAAAATTAAAAAGGTGAAGTAAAACATAAAACTATTATATATTTACAGACTTACAACTAATATCACAGATGAAGTTTTTAAAATATAAAAAAAAAAAATATAAAATTTGACAAATTCTGATAAGGAGTGTAAAAGGCTCCCTACTCGGATAACAAAATCAAAACACAGAACCACAAAAAATTAAATTTTTATATTAAATTTTTTGTATTAACCCAGCACTACGCAAAAACAGAAACAACTAATTTAAAATTTTATTATCGTTGCACAAGCCACCACGGATGTTTCTGGGAAGTTTAAATTTACGACGCAATGCCGCATAACATATGCAATCCACGAGTATATGGCGCACAGTCATGCGGCAGTTGCATTGTGCGCATAGGGGTGCGTGTCCTCTTGTCATCAGGTATTCGTGTGTCCTATCCGCAATTGACAGAGGACTACTTCCTCACGCCAAGATTTTCTGCATGAGGAGTCCCATGGCAACACAGAATCTTTAATCTGCCGGATTTATTATCTACAGTGGCCATCCAGTCACCTTCCCATTATGATCTTAGAGAATGTTTTACATAATTAGTAAAATCAGAACCAACTCGGGTGGTGAAAGGAGGTTGATTGTATGCGTCTTTGGCAGCGGAATCTGCATGTTCATTACCTGGAATCCCTACATGGCTAGGGACCCAGCAAAAACTTACTTCTGTGTTGCAATTATTCAACTCAGCGATTGCGTTGTAAATTTCAATGACGATAGGATGTTTGGAATAAAAGTTTTTTAAGGCTTGGAGAGCTCTACACGAGTCACTGCAAATAAGGATTTTTCTATATTTAGGGTTAATGATATTTAGAGCCTTGTTTACAATGTATAGTTCAGCAGTAAACACACTCATAATACCGGGTAGACCAAACATATAAGTTCTTTCATTGACAACAAATGCACAACCAATAAAAGCTGGTCTCGTCTATCCCAAAGTGATGGTTCACCACAGTCTACAAGTAAGCTTGCGACAGGACTTGACCTAAATGGGCTAGTAGCAAGCCAAAGGAAAGCATGATGTTCACCATCTAGCATTTTAAGCACGGTTTGACGAGCTGAAGAGTAAGCGACACAACCATAATCTAAACGGGAACAAACAAAGGAATAGTAAAAACATGACATCACATGTTATATATATATGTAATAATATCACATGACTGATCAGCTCCCAATTGGTGTTACTAAGGACTCGCATCATATCTAAAAGTTTGGAACAATTAGTTTTTAATTCTTTTATATGTTTGACCCAAGTAAGACGGCTATCAAAAAATAAACCTAAAAACCTGATGTAAGGAGATATAGCAATAAGCTCTCCGTTCAGAAAAACTTGCGGAATAGAAAAGTTTCGTAGCCAAGAAAAGACTACACATTTTGTTTTGTCGCATGAAAATGTGAAACCAGTAATCCTGGACCAAGCTTCAAGGTGAGATATAATGTTCTGTAGTAGTCTCTCTGCTGTGGGTGTTGAACAGCTCGCAATGTAAATAGAGGACATGAAACAGGAGCCTGCACACAATTGGTAATACTGTTTATGGCTACAGAAAATATCTCAGGTAGATGACACTACCTGAGAGCAAATCGTCTACACGAACACGAAACGTTCGGTAATTTAAGAATCCTCAGATAAAGGCAAGCATATTACCCTTGATTCGCCATTCTTTGAGGGTGTTAAGAATACCACGTCACCAGGCCGTGTCATATGCCTTTTTTATATCAAAGAAGATTGCAACGTAGTGCTGGAAGTTTAGGAAAGCATTGACACTAAACGGTCAATGGAAGATCGCCCTTGTCAGAAACCATACTGTTTTGGAGATACAAAGCCATGTCTCTCCAAGTACCATGTAAGCCTACAGTTTACCATTCTCTCCATTATTTTTCACAAAACGCTTGTTAAAGAGATAGGGTGGTAACTTGAGGGGTTGGTTTTGTCTTTACCAGGTTTTAGTACTGGTATAATAAATGCTTCTGACCAGCCAGGTGGGAAGATTTGCTCCAAGAATAAGCCATTGTAAATATTCAGAAGATGTTGTAATGCCGAATTAGGAAGGTGTGAAAGCATGGCAAGGCGAATGTTGTCCGGTCCAGAGGAAGTGTCACGTGAGTTTTTAAGTGCGTGTAACAATTCCTTAAATACAAATGGGATGTTTAATTCACCAACGTTTAACGATAATACTTCTATATGTATCTTGTACCTTTGAAAATCGTTATTATATGATGAAGTGAGAGACACCAAGCGAAAAGATTTTGCTAAAGTATTTGCCACAACCGAAGATGATGAAAGGACTTCTTCATCAATAAGACCGAAAGTATATTGTTTCAGTGATCTGAAAATTGCACGGATTTTTCTCCACACAGTAGCTGTGGGAGAAGTGCGTGAGATAGTGCTCACATATTTCGTCCATGAACTCCTCTTAGCGTTCAAGAATACTCGACAGCATACTGCTCTAGCTCTGCGATATAAATTTAGATGTTCAGTTGTAGGCCTACGATTAAATTTGTGTAGTGCCTACCATCGATTTCTAATAGCATAGTTGCAATCATCATTCCACCATGGAATGGAGGGACATCTAGGATTTTACCCGATGTTTGTGGGATATATCTGTTGGCATTCTCAAGTATCATGGGTGTAAAAGAGGAACATTGGTCAAGAATGTTCGCACCATCGTCATACTGTGATTGGAAGGCTTTATGGTATCCATTCCAACTGCCTTTTCAACAATCCATCTCTGCCACATATAATTGATTGTACCAAAACAACTATTTTTGAACAGTAATCCAGCAGTGTTTAGGGACTGTCCTTGTGATTTGTTGATGGTCATTGCGTATGATATTCTTACAGGGAATTGCAAACATTTAAACTGAAATGGAAGATTGGTTGCAATTGTTGGAATCCTTAGTATGAAAACATCTTTTATTTTTTTTCCAGTAAGAAATGTTACTTCTAGGATATTTCTTGCTAAATTTGTTATATATAGTTGCCATTTTTTGATTTTTTTTTTGTTTTAACTTTTGAATTTTTGTTTTAAAATGATCCTGAAGATGTGGATACGGGCCCTGTAAAGTTTGGTTAATGCATGTTTAGTATTGCGGCTGCAAAACAATTACAGATGGAATTGGTATAATTTTTTATAAATATAGATTATGTATTCCAGTTATTTTATACAATATTTTAAGGTTTATATTATTCAAATATAAATGGTATATTTTATTTACTTTTTATTCATCTATATTCCCATAGATGAAAATGAAAAATAATGCCATAATCTTCAGATATCACAACATTTTTATCAATTACACAGAATTCATTAAAAATTATATGCATAACTACAACCATGAAATATAATCAGGATGGTGCAGAAATAAACATACCATTCTATAACTGTTGGTATCTCTAGGTGAATTAGTAATGGAAATATATTTATAATTCAAAATTTTTAATTCTCATAGTGCAAATGATCAAAGCAGTCTAAGCCTGTCATCTTAAAAAGAAAAAATAAATAAAAGAAAAATCTATAGCATTACTTTTTCTTCAACAATTTTATCTGACAGTATAAAAATTAGCAAACAATTGTGTCATTATTCAGTTATACCAAGGCCTAGTTAATTACAAGATGAGGAAGAAAGTATATTAAGTAACAATTTTAATGGTAAACCTGAATACTTGACCTACAAAAACAAGCACAATTGAAGTACTGACTCAACCTACACCCCAAATAATACTATAATAAATGACATGTTTTAAAGTAGTGCCAAAAGGTAAAATTCATCATATTCTTCAGCATAAAAACACAACATTTAATAATTTGTAAAAATAAAATACTATACCTCAGTAGTAGCTTCAATAGATGCACCATGCTTTAATAATAGTTCAACCACTTTGATTCTGTTCTTTTTACAAGCTATGTGTAAAGGTGTGAATCCATTAAGTGCTCTTGCATTAGGATCAGCTTTACGGTCAAGTAGAAGTTTAGCGACACGAGCATGTCCACAGTGCGCAGCAACATGTAGAGCAGTCAGATAATCGACAGTAACTTCATCTACTGGTGCTCTATGATACAGTAGTATTCTAGCTGCATCAACATGATCTCCTTGAGAAGACATGTGTAATGGAGCCAAGCCATTCTGTAACCAAAATTTAAAAAAAATAATTTCTGAGAAAATGTATAGTATGCAGAAAACATAACAAAAGATGCATCTCTAAAAAATCAAAACTAAGACTCTACAATACAGTGACAAGAAGAGAAGTATAATATGGAGCAGAAACACTCTCCTTCAAAAATAAGGGACTAGTGGTGTATCTTGAAAAGAAAGAAAGAGTGATCCTAAGAATTTTAGGGAAAACAAGAAATGTGGTGACAAATGGGTTAAAATAAGTTTGAGAAGATATATCAACATATTAAATTAATAACAACAGAAATAAGAAAAAGAAGGCTAATGTTCTTTGGACACTTGATAAGAATGGACAATAGACTCACAAAAAAAATCTTTAAAATTATACACCAAAGAAAATCTCCCAACTCCTGGTTAGAAGAAAGAAAGACTTAACCAAACTTGGACTCTCGAAAATAGATCTCCTAGATAGTTAAGTAAGTATAGGAAATAATAACTGAATTTAAGGAATTCGAGAAGGCTAAGAAAAAACAGTAACTAACAGCCAAACATCTGGAAAAAATGGCAGAAGGCAGAACAGCCTTAGAAAAGAAGAGAAATATGTAAAAGAGCTTGTTGCATAGTCCCCAGTGGCCCAATTTGCACTTAATAATAATAATACAATAAAATAAACATATAACAAAATGTATCACCCACATTTTATAGTAGATATTACTCGTCAAAGTTTAGAAAGCGTAAGCATATAGATGCAGAGAGTTCTATCTGGGATATCTGACCTATTGTTGACACTATTAATAATAAAGTGTCATGACAGGACATCATTAGCAGTAAGAAGCTAGTCTTGGCTCTAGCAATCCATTGCTACCCTGCATGTAAACAGAGTTTTCTAAACTTTAAAGAATAATAATTCCTACTATAATTGTAAAAGCATGCAAACCGATTTTTGTTTTTATATTCTTTATGGCTTTTCTTAAAAATTTTATTAAATGTTTTCATAGTTTGAAATCTATACCTTATGTTTTGCAGGCAATAATAACCCATTTAATCCTTACATATGCATTTTGTTTCATATGTAATCAGATAAACCAATTAAGTATTTGGGTAAGAATTAAACTTAGGACTTTATTAGTCTTTATTAGACTTTATTAATTTATTAGCTGATTATTCTTTTAATTAAATTATTATAAATATTTATAATTTTTTTTTTTTAATTAAGCTGTTATTCTACCAGTCTATCATTCACAAGTCTGAATTTTTACCCAGGAAACACTACCACTACTAGTAACAGTGGTTTACTAACTAAAAAAAAAAAAATCACAGTAAACTGGAATAATTATTCAAATAATATATTACTTCTTAAATAACATTTTATTTTCTCGATGAAATACACTTGTCATTATTGTTTTAATGTTTGTAAAATTAATTACAATAACATCCACAGACCATTATTATTCAAACTTCTCATGAATACAAAGTAGTAAATAAAGTAGTAGTAGTAGATAAATATAATTGGAATAGAAGCCAATAGTTATTAAAGGAATAAATAAATTATGATATAGATTATTTGTTATGATTTTTGTTATTGGTTATGATATAACCAATCTAAATAATTATGCCGTAACTGAAGTAAAAAATAGAAAAAAAGTCCACCTTTTTCTTTTAAAGATTAAATAATTTTGCACTCATCAAAAATTTCTTTCAATATTGGTTATTTAATCAATAGAATAAAACCACTACTTCACTTGCATTAGACTTGATGAAAACAAATATAAGTCTTTTTTATTTTTTAACTGCAAGATAAGAGATTTGAAGCAGTGATAAACAGATACAATACTTTTAAATAAATTGTAATTTATATAATTTATTGTTTGAATGCATTTGAAAGGCTGGGATAAAGAATTTCATCTGAATAAACAATCCTCTGTGCAAATACATAACTAACTCCCTAACAGATGGTATTCTGATCTCATTTAAGTCATTAATAAAAAAATAATTGTTATAAATATTTTTAACAGGCAATTTCATAAAGTTTTTTTAAAAAAAAATTATGTAAATAGTGAAAAAAGGTCGAAGATTTCAAAAATGGTAATGTGTTTTTAATAAAGGGGAAAATCTGGGAAAGGAAAAATAATAATAATTTGCAATATAGAAAAATCTCAGCATTATTTACAGAAAAAAGAATATAAAATCTAAATACCTTCGTCTTAGAACTGATTGGTGCACCTCGTTCAAGTAACATATCAACTACTTGTTCATGTCCAGATCTAGCTGCACAGTGTAAAGGCGTTAAACCATCTCTTGTTTTTGATTCAATATTGGCACCTTTCTCCAGTAAAAGTGATACCATATTACTTTTACCCCATTTTGCTGCTACGTGCAGTGGAGTAATATTGTGCTGCAAGCAAATAAAATTGAGGTACTTTAGCATCAGTTTCAGAAATTTTATTATCTTTTTTTCACACCGTATTACATATCACATTAAGTAAACAATGCTAAAAAATTCTTGCTATTTCAATGAACAAAAGCTTATGAAAAATCTCAATATATAGCATAAAACACTTTCAGCTGGGACTTGTGAATATTTCTACTAATCAGAGGTACTGTCAGCTAAAAAACTGATTGTAGTAATACATATATTTAGTTAAATATACCTTGTTCAGGAGATTTAATTTGAGTGTATATCCCAATCGAGGTGTGTTAATACAGCCAATTATAATGCATTGTTTATAACAACTAAATATTATGTAAAAAGCTGTGAAAGCATTTTAGGCAGTAATAGAGAGTTTCACAAACACTTTTGTTACACACTTAACAGTTACAGCTTATAAAGTAGTAACAGCTGTAAAAAACAGAACAGAAAAAATACATAATTAGAAAAAATTCTAACTGAAGAACTAATCCCTTCTCAAGAAAGGAGAGCTGACGATGTTCATACGTTTCAAAACTAACTATGCTCAGCTACATAATATTTACTTGCTTTTATTTGATGGTATACATATGAATAACAATGTCCATATATTTAATGATAACAGTTACAAATTGTATTCATTAGTTCTTTAGAATGTATTTTCAATTAAATCAACAATGATTTTATGGAGGAAGAACAATTAGCACACATTTTTGTCTGACTTTCTCTCCTGACTGATCATAAACTTACAAAACATGAAATCTCTGGTTTCCCTTAAAATGAAAGCTCACCAAAAAAAGCCACAAAATCTGGAAGACTTGAAAAATAATATTCAAAAAGTCACTGACTACACATCACTAAAATGAGGGATGGATTCCTAAACGTGCTTCAACACGAGAAATTGTGCATCATAACACAGTGTGCATTCGTGATGAACAACTTCATAAATATTTTGAAGTAGAAGATAAAATTTTAAATATTAGTAAAATGTAATCTCAAGAATTATAACAATTTATTTATCACTATATTTTGTTTTCAATCAAATGTAAATTATTACTGAGTAAGACTGTACCCAGCATTAGGGTCTTAGTTTATCTCTATCACTCTTCATTATTACGTATGTTTGTTGTACATTTCTCATAATTCCTGACAAAGAACTAAAACATAAACAATTCTACAAATGGAGAATTAATTCTAGGTAATGAACAATTAGTTCATTTTAAGAAACAAATTAATAAAACTGATCTGAATTACTATTTTTATAATGTAAAAATAAATAACAAACAATATGAAAACATCATATATCAAGATTAAGATTGTCATAAATAAATCTAATTTGGAATTTCATATGTTTTAAATTAAGTTTTGCAAACATGGCACCATTGGGAAAATGTAATTTAATTTAAATATAATATTAAAATCAGCTTACCAATAGATGAGTTAATCTCATCAAACATTTTCAGCTATCTGCCATCTTCAAGAGGATTGATCTTATAATAATTTAAAATTAAAATATAAAAATATATAAAATTCAAAAGATAAAATTTTTAGAATCATAATAATTGATTGTCATAAATGAAAAATTGTAAATTTAAAGTAAAAATAAGTACGTCCAGTTTGTAAGAATGTCACAATTCTTATCAAGATAATCAGTAAATCTAACAAGAAAATTGTAAATTTAAAGTAAAAGTACGTACGTTTGGTTTGTAAAAATCTCAATTGTTTTCTGATTATCTCAATAACAATTGTGACATTCTTACAAACCGGACATTCTTACTTTTACTTTAAATTTATAATTTTTAACTTATGACAATCAACTGCTATGATTCTAACAATTTTATCTTGTGAATTTTATATATTTTAATTTTAAATTATTATAAGATCAATCCTCCTGAAGATGGTAAAGAAGCCAAAAACGTTTGAGAGAATTAACTAATTTATTGGTAAACTGATTTTAATATTATATTTAAATTAAATTCTTATGTTTTATTGGACGAATCTACAATTGCTTAGATTCATTTGTACTTTTAATTTGTTTTAGTTAATACTTATAATGAAATGATATAAAAACTGACTTCAGATACAAAATTCATATCCAAAATTATGCTTAGAATTTAATTTTTAGTCTGATCAGGTGATTTTTTAAAAAAAATTATTTTTGTTACAAAACAAATTTTGTGTCTCCTACTATCCTATAATTAGTATAAAATGCTCATGACTGAATTTTTATTCAATTTTATTTATTCATACAATCAATAAGAAGTGTAAAATTCAGTTGTACACTAATTAAAGTTATATATTATACTAAAAACAGGTACATTTATATTTATTCCATTGTGACCCATTGCTGTTCTACAACTGCACATTGAAATATTGTACACTAATTAAAGTTATATATTATACTAAAAACAGGTACATTTATATTTATTCCACTGTGACCCATTGCTGTTCTACAACTGCACATTGAAATATCTTAACAAGGGTCACTAAGTAAATATTGGAAGAAATACAATATTTAAATATCTTTAATTTTACATAAGAAAAATAAGTCAAATTGTAAAATTAATACACAGTCAACAATAACTAATTCAAATATAATCAATAATATAAGCATAAATAGATTACTTCTATTAAGAGAACAAGGGGGAATTCTTGTTATATGTAATTAAAATTAGTACAAAGAATATTCTCAAGAAAGGATCTTTTAAGTACTTTTGTATAATTCAATTTAATAGAAAACACAACTATAATACAACTTAAAAACTGTCATTAATATATAAATTAGTTGGAATACCTTCCAGATATTGAACATTCTTATTAGTATTTCTGTAAAGCAGGAAATGGTTAAGAAAAAACAAACTATTAAATTCAGCTAATGCAAATCAGAAAAGATAAAACAACAATAATAAAAGAAATATTTACTTTGGCAGAATAATTAACATCAGCTCCTTTGCTGAGAAGTAGATTGGCAATTCCTTCATTGCCGTAGTGAGAAGCAATGTGCAGTGGTGTAAAGCCACTTTTGGACGTTACATCAGGATTGTGCTCATTCTGAAATATAATAAAAATAATAACTTCAAATTAAAGTAACAATAATTTAATTTTTTTTATCTTAATTACACTAGTAAATTTGATAGTAAATTATCCAATAATCCTGCTCTCTAACAATTTTAAAGCAACATGTATCTTGTTTTTATTTAATGTCATTATGCAGCATGAATCATCCACCTTAGTTTTTACAAAGATGAAATTTTCCTCAGTTTATTTGTAAAATTATAGTTCTGAAATATTTTACAGCAAGACAGTATTTTTTATAACTCATACTTCTTAATTATTAATAAAAAAATGTGGCTTAATTTTTCTTAAAAATGTATTTTTCTTAATTATTAGAAACTTTTTTTATATACAGTAATAATCAGGATGATTATCTAATATTTCAATTTTAACTGGTTTAAGAATTCTACACTTCTTTAATCAAGTAAACCATACGGGAAAAATATACAACAGAGTAGCATACATGTACATTTCATTTACATGAAAATTTTTTTTGTTTTATCATCAAATTTATTTTATACTTAATTATTATAATATGTACAGCACACTATAAGTGTGCTGTACACATTCACACATCCACATTCTTTACACATTCACATTCTTTAAAAAAAAGGGTATCTTATAAAAGCAGATGTACGCACAAATCTTTCCACAACAAAAATACTGAAAATTTTAACGAAACAAATTTCAACAAAATGTTTAATACAAAGAATTATGATCATGATTTTTTATAAACAATAAAATGAAAATGGGGAATTTTTCATTTTTTTGAATATACTCCCAAATTTAAACCATGTAATTAATATTCATGACATAGTTTGTTAATTTGTGAAAGAAAGCAGTTATGTAGGTTTCTACAAATTTGACGCAGATAAAACTTGCATTCAAATCTGGAAAAACCAAATTGACAAATCTAACCTGTTGTGTTTTCCAATGAAGTAAAGCTCATACTTGTAAAAACCTTAGTCTCAAATTAAAGAAACTAAAACAATGTAAAAAAAAAGTAAAAAAAATAAGACAATGCATAAACATAATTAACATCAAAAATGTAATTAAGCGCATTTATTACATTACAGGAGTACAATGCAACTTCGTTCAAATTTTATTGATAAATAACATAAATTTCACTTATTTGTTGAGTCAATAAACTTATGCAACATGCATTGGTGTACACATGTGCGAACACGCACGCACACACCCATCTTCAACCTCAAAATGAAAAATTACCCACTCTTCATACACCTTAAGGTTAATTACAACACACAACAGAAAAAAATCATTAAATAATTAATTGTATAAAGTAGCATTAATCTTCTAAACATTTTTCTGGAACTACATGGGAATTATGGTTATAACTTCTCCAGCAGAAAGTGAAACAGAGTTAAGAAAAATTATATTCAAAATTGCTTTCAAAACAATCAGAAAATTTGACAAAAATGTTACATCAACTCATACACACTATTTTATTTTATAATGTCCCTACATGTTACGTGTCTGGTCATTGTAACAATTTGTACAATGCAAGATTGATTTTTATTCATTGAGCACTGACATAATTATCAACATTTAATCGCACAATACCATACAGTAAATCAATTACAAATGGTCATTATTCACTAACAAATTGTAAATGATCTAAAACAGATATTATAACTAAACAGGATAGACAACACAACCCAACATATATGTTGTCTGTGTTCTGGTAGAATATTAATGCCAAATACATTGCAAATGGTCTCATGTTAACAAATCTGAAATAGCACATAAATCTTAAGATATATTAAGCAATTTATTTTGATTCTTTTCATATCATAAATATTAAATTATAAGAATAGTTACTTGTAGAAGGAGAGCAGCTGCTTTACAGTCATCCTTTTTTGCTGCAATGTGGAGGGCTGGTAAGCGGACTTTTCCTCTAGAATCATTTTCCAAAAGGACGGCAACAACTTTGTCGTGGCCTTGTTGCATAGCCACAGCCAATGGTGTAAAGCCATCCTGCAAACATATTTCATGATAAATACTGTTTTCCATTTTAAACTCCAAATTAGATAAAATTAATCAAATTATTAAGAATTATAAATACCACTATTCACTAAATTTAAATGAGGACAAGCTGCACAAATGAAAATTAATAATATCCATTAATGTATATGTTATAAAAATCAAAATATTTTCCATAGTGAAAGAATATTCTGATATTCATGATGATACATAAATTATTATAGGTTTTTAATTGTTCAAGATATGGAGTTGATATACTTTATTGGATGTGAAATCTAGTAATGCATAATGAAAAAGGAAAATTGGGCTTTATGTGTTTTCTCTGATGTAATAAATACATATATTACCAAATATTTATGGAAAAAACAAAAGAATAATATTAAAGTCACAATTTTCTAAGGGCTTCCATTATTAACTAAAATAACCATGGCTTCAACACTGTCAAAGGACCAAGTTCATAACTTGCCCTTCATCAACCTACACTCTAGACCCTTCTACAAACTTGTCTAAAACTCAACAATCTCCTCAAAAACCACAAATGAGAGAAATTCTCTGAATTCTTCCCCTCCAGTAAAAGGAGTATGACAGCAATGTTCTGCAGCCACTTCTCCAGAGCAATTTACATTGAATATCATGTAAGTGCTAAAAGAATATGCATTTTATCAACCATATATAATTAATGAAAGAACATTATATAAAGTATTCTTTAAATATTTATTTTATAATTGTACAGATAGGACATTAAAGCTGTGTCTACCATAGCATACTATATTAGGTAAAATCTTTAACTTTAACCTGAATCCAGTTGGAACTAATTTCATTAGTTTTTCCATAATACTTATTTCTATAATTACAGTAAGAATTAAAACAACAATACTAATATTATAAGCAATATTTTGGTTATTAACAAGAACATTTCTACAAAGTGTTTATTATTTCCAAAAGGTCAAACAATTAAGAAAGTAATTCTCTAAATTCTATTAAAAAAAGTTTTTAAAAAACTTTAATCATCTTTTATCATGGCGATTAATGAACTACTGGAAGAACTGATATCTAGGTAGGAGTGTTTGATGGCAAAACTGGAATAGACATACTTCTGAGAAAACTAATACTTAATCATTCACAATTAGTTTTTTAGATTGAGTTAAACTAGTATACAGCACAAGAATTATTAATTAAAACTTATTTCATATTAAATGTCAGAAACTGATAGTGAATTATATAATTAAAGATAAACCCCAATATTTGGTTCCATAGTATAATTATACATAGTACCTTAACATTTTAAAATTAGAAGTAAATAAAATATTCTTACTTCTGTGGCCAGACTTTGATTAGCACCACTAGCCAATAGGAATTTAACAACATTATCATGGTTTTCTTGTGCTGCCATGTACAATGGGGTAAAGCCATTCTGGCTTTGAACATTGACAGATGCACCATGGTCTACCAGGAGACGAACTACTTCTTCTTGACCAGCTAAAACAAAATGAAAATGTTATTATTTTCTACCAGTACATGAAAAATATATAAAATGCAGCAACCTGTATTTTTTTTCAGTTGTAGTTATTAAACAATACAGGTATAATATAAAAATTGTAAAAAGAATCAAAGAAACATTTCAAACACAGTGTACAACACATTGACAATGCACAATGTCATTTTGGATTTTCACTACAATTTTTTTTTTTAGTGATGAAAAGTGAATTCTTTTCCACATTTGGCTGAATGGTACTTTGAATAAATAATTTTATTAGTCTACAGAATATAAAATACACACATACACAAAACATATAAAAAAATAGCCATTAAAAAAGTGTTCAGTTTAATTTTTAAATAAAAGAAAGGATCAAGAAAGTTAAAAATGATGTTCTGATGATTTGAATTGAAATACCTTAGTTAACGTTAATGTTAATGTTTAGCAGATATGAATTAGAAATTTGAAAACAAAACAACCAATGTCCATGGCTGAGTGGCAGCTTCTTGGCCTTTCATCTGGAGGTCCCAGCTTCGGATCCCACCAAGCACAGCATTTTTCATACGCTACAAATTTTCATTTCCATATCCCATAAACAAGCTTCAAACTTATTTTGGATGTAAAAAGAAAAAAATTGCATCACTTACTGTTTCAACATCAAAAATGTTTTGGAAAGAGTTATGTTAGCAAATAAAGCAACGGTAAGCCACAAGATGCCACAGACTGAAGTCATGTATATTTAATACAACTGGAAGGATAACTTTTGATTTCTTATAAAACAGCCAAACATAAAATACTCTTTTTAACTATAATTTTGAAGCGATTTATTTATTGTATTTACTGTACATCAGCAAGAGTGAACTCTATGAACAAACAGTAGTCATTTATACTTCCATCAATAAATTACAATGCCATCCTCCGCAGCAGAATGTAATAGTGTTTTATATTTACGAGATTCTGGTTTCTTCATATCACAATCATTTCTGGCATTTTCATATACTACAAAATTCATTTACTATCAATCATAAAAAAAAGTTAGCTTCAACCAGACTATAGAAATAAATACCAAAAACACACAAAATTCAAATTAAATACTGTAAAATATCTTAATCTTATAAATAACATGGAAATGTAAATAAAAAATAAAGATTAAAAGTTTACCTATCATACCAACAAAACTTATTAACAAAAACATTTATTAAAAAAATATAAATGAAAAAATAAAGATCTACCAAGTCTTATCGTCCCACTTCAACAACTAAGCTTAAATATAAAATTCACAAGATATCTAAAATAAAGTATATTTCTCATCACATCATTCATTCCAGACAGAATTCAATTAAAAGACCAATTATTATGTTACCTTTACACAGTCAAAAAATAATAAACCAAAACCTTCTTATATAGGATTGTTTGGTTCTTCTTTCATGGCTGTCTTAATGAAGAGAATCAAT
Organism: Lycorma delicatula; assembly: GCF_047948215.1. Lineage (NCBI taxonomy): Eukaryota > Metazoa > Arthropoda > Insecta > Hemiptera > Fulgoridae > Lycorma > Lycorma delicatula. The sequence goes on along the minus strand of NC_134457.1, from coordinate 112,384,749 downwards.
AATCTACCTCATTAAAAAAAACTTTACTTTAAAATAACACTGATCAGTACCAAAAATTTATATTTATCGCTATGAATATACCATATAATGTATATATACACTGTATTTATATTTACACCGATAAACATTTATCTGTGCTTGTAAAATCAAAATAATAAGGTTCTTAACTCTTTATAATCATATATTAAATATACTAATGTAAAATTTGCAGTACAATTAATATACTAGTCACCTTGAATTAAAAGATGTAATAATGTCAGTATTTTAGGAGATAAATCCTCAAATTTATTCCTAACATCAGATTTAAGGAAATTTATTTCAAGAAATTATAAGCTGTTCAAGCAGACGCTAAATATGAAAATCTGGCCATTCAATAAATATGATAAAGTTTGATAATACTACACAAAAGTGATAAATGGTGAAATGAACACTGACAATGAATGCATATTTAACTAAAAGTATTAATCACAAAAGGCAGGATCAATTAAACCGTCACCCACTGTACGACATCACTTGAGCTAAAACGGACATCACACAAAATTAAAAAAAAAACTTTAATGTAAAAAATCAGTTAGCAGATACAAAATAACTGTTCACTGAAAGATTTCTATTAAATAGGTTAGAAAAAAACCAAACATGAAAAAATTATCGGCAACTTATCAACAAACGGCATAAAAGTCAATCGATAACAAGATCGAATAGTTATTCGCTGCAAAATATATACTAGACAAGCTGAAAGTGATGCGCGTGACACTTTTCTATATGTAGCACATTTTCATTGTCCAACTTAAATGTAAACGGCATTATTAAATAAGGATTTAAGGTTATATAAATGAACCGTAAATAAATCAATTTTCAGCAAACATTTTAAGTATAGTTACTAGATACCGTCCAGTCATTTTTATTACCAGTCGGCAACCTGCTGTAACAGTCGGGTAGGGCAATCGATTAGGTCAGCTATCTCGGGTTTGATTTCAGAGTAGTCTTGCATTTTATTTGCCCATCGTATAGTTATCGTTGAAAACTTGATTTTCAATATCCTAAAAATGATTTTTGGTCGATTTATCGGTATCCATACCTACTGCTGAGTCGACCGTTAAGTTAAAGAGTTAAGTTAAAGGAGAATGAGTTATTAGATACAAGGATAGGAAAACGTTTGTATTTCGAGGTAGTAATTAAATGTAGAATGGTAAATCATGAAGGGTCGTTAAAGTTATATCACGCTGGGTAACCTGTATGCCCACCGGGCTAATCAAGTGGTTAACGCATCTTCTCAAATCAAATGATTTTGAAGTCAAGAGTTTAAAGTTCAAATCCAGGTAAAGGCAGTTACTTTTATACTGATTTGAATATTAGATGTGTTCATTGGTGGTTGGGTTTCAATTAACCACACATCTCAGTAATGGTCAACCTGAGACTGTACAAGACTTCTTTTACATTCATACATATCAACCTCATTCATCCTCTGAAGTAATACCTTGTGGTGGTAACAGAGGCTAAACAAAAAAAAGAGAAGGGTAGCCTGTATTGAGAGGTGTACAAATTTAAACCTTTGTAGTCCTGCTTCAAACATCTGAGTTAAGATGGGTGTTTACATTTTAACTATTTAGAAAACAATGGGAAAGATCTGAATTGTTAAAGTATTATGACAAGTTGCCACATACTTAAAGATTTATTAGACTTCAATTGAATTAAATTAAAGATAGTTAATTACTATTATTAAAAAGTATTAGGACATGGGGTTGAGTGACTTCAATGAAATAAGTGTCTATAAATTACTGCAACATTACTACTTTTTTTACCTTACATTTTTTCATTAAATTCAATCTGAAGCAGTCTGGGCTATGTCACTATTTAATGAAATGTTTTTATCTTAAAATGATTTTAATTATAATAAAAAATGTTAAAGGATTTTGTTAATTTCTTTACGTTTCACATGTGCTTAATAAATCAAACAAAAATAAGTGTAATCCTATTACTGAAGCCCACAAATGTAATTATATTTTGAACAAACAGAAATAAACGCAGTGATCCCAGTAGCACCAAAAACTTTATGGATATAGTTAAAAATTATTTGTAACTGTACATCCATTCAATTAGAATTTGTGAATAATTGATTATAATTATTATAGCATGCAAGACAAGGCTGGATTGAATTCCATCAAAAAAATAATTTAAAAAAAGTTCATTCAACAAACATACATTAATAAAAATTTTTTAATTAAAAATTTTTTTAAGTGACAAACAAAACCAAATTTTAAATAACAAAAAAAAAAAAATAGTATTTTAAAACATTCTCTGACTATATTTTGTATTCTAGATTAATATCATTGTTGGGTGTTACAAACAAAAACAGCCAAAAATTATTAATTTTTTATTTACTCTTTTTTTCTTTGACCGGTCAATGAACGTAACAGTAGTTTGGGTGTGTAGAAGTAATTTTTATACACATCATAAAATTGAATTTACTGTGAGCAATGTATAATTGACTTATAATATAACAAAATAATACAAAACATTCCTTATTATTGCTTTTTAAGTTGGTTCCAACTTTGATTTTTTAAGACATTTTACACTTCAAATTTCAAAATATATTTCTTCAATTTAATTAAATGCTAGAAAATCACATGTTTTCCCAAGACATTGAGCATATTTTTAAATATTTAAAGGAGTATAATTACCTAATGAAGCAATGTGAAGTGCTGTGTTTCCTTTTTTTGTTGCTGAATCAACATTTGCTCCACGTTTGAGTAATTCTGTAACTACATGTATGTGTCCATCTTTGGAGGCAAGGTGCAAGGCATTTAATCCATTCTGAAAAAATGAATAATTAATTTATTTGTTTAAATTTAAATAAAAACATCACAATTTAGAAACAAAAATATAATTAACAGAACAGGATTCAACCCTTATAATGCAATTGTAATAAAAACCAATATTTTTATTTATGTATAAATTAAAATAAATACTTACTTTTATAGCACTAATTTATCTTCAGCAAACAGATATGTTTCACTCTATTGAGCATTTTGAAAGTTATAATATGTTAATAGACTTTGTTTTTAATTAAAACAATAGATGTTTGAACATTTTCAACATTAGAATGACACAAAGTTTACTAAGAACAAATTAGTATTATAACAGTATGGATTTTTATTAATTTTAAGGTTTATTTTTTGAACAAAGTATCAATCTGAACACAACAAAATTGTATAAAATTCTATTAAAATAAAATTAAAAGAATAATAATAGTTTAGCATAACAATGTTTTATAACATTGTAATTATAAAGCTATTTCTATTATTATTATAATTATTTATTATTAAATTATTTGTTGAATAAAATCTTTATTATAAATTTTCTGAGTTTGAGTATTACTTCTTGCCTCCTCCCAATTTTGCTACTTGTTTCTATAATTCCAACCAACATGCTTTGCTGAAAAACATTCTCTTTTATGTCTTAATGTCTCTTACCAATTACAAACAAGCTTTTTATTAACAACATTTCATTTAGTGTACAATTCTATAATAATGTATAGCAGTGGTTCCTAAACTTTTTCGATTCTCAGCAACATTGTTGAATCCAGATTTTCCCATGGTTCCTTATGTCAAATTCTATCAAGTACACTTTGCAAAATAGCCAATAATTTTTTCAAGGATTAAGTAAAAATAAATAAAACACATTTTAAATCATAAAAAATATGAGATCTAGCTCTACTAGATGTCATCCTATAACAGTAAATTGAAAATGAAAATAAAATGATGAAAATTATGTAATATTCTGTTTGCCCTCATGAGAAAGTCGTGGCTTCTCAGGATGCCAAGCACACAATGTGGGGACCACTGATGTACATTATTTTAAAAATCTTTGTAAAACTTACTATTAAACAAATTGATACTTTTTTCATTTTCTGAACCCCTTTATACACGTTATTAAAGAAAGTCTAACAAATTTTTATAAGATGTAAGTTGACTTTCGTAAAACATGCATAGAACTGATATCAATGTGACAATAAAAGGAAAAGATTTAAAAGCATTATAAAAAGAATCTAAAAATGGCAAGTCTGTTTTTAACATAATTACAGGCACACTCAGTATGTAACAAATATTTTGATCAAATATTTAATTATAACTCTAAAATTCATTTATATAATCATTAAAATATAATGATAGCTGAAGAATTGATCTATTTAATGAAAGCTGCTTGAAAAGAAAAATATAAATAGGATTTTAAACAAAATTAGGAAATACTCAACCTTTAGTAAAAGCAAATGCAACTGAGAGAAGAGTATTTGAAAGACAATTCTAATAACAAATAATGCTCAGATACTAAAATATTTGTAACGGAAGCTAAAAAGTAAAATGGAATAGAAAGTGTGAAGTGTCCTTAGAACATCTAAACAAAGAAGAATATACAAGATATTGAATGACTGTGGCTTAAAGAATTTGGTTCTTTGTTTCAATAGGCGGGCAGCAAATTGGTGCAACTAATACATCAGTTTAACTAAGACATTGTAATGGAAATAAAAAAAAAAACTAATGAAACTTAAAAAATATTAAAGATAATTGTGACAGTTTCTCATACTTTAGTAAAATACCTACAAACTCCCCATATACTTGCCCTAGAAGGGTAATAGAAGAGTTAATAACATTATTATGAATAATTGTAAAGATTATATTATCTTCACTACCATGTAACAAGCCTTTTATATCAAAAGGAATGATGCATTGTTTTAAATTATAAACATTATACTAAACCAGAAAGACAGAAAACTGATTCTGTACTTGACAACATTCAAAGAAAAATAATTATAGGGAATGAATGAATTTCAAAGAAGTGTTGTAGTCAATAAAAACTGAGGCTATGATTGAGTTTATTACTCCACTTAAAAAAATAAATAAAATGATAATGGTGTAGTTAAAAATTTGGATTAATGAATTAGTAAAACTTAATTAAACAAGTTATAATGAAAATTATAGTTTTCTTTGACACAGAACACTACTGACAAAAAATTTCTTAAGCATATTTTTTACCAAGTAACTAACTAAAACTCTGAAAATAATCTTTCAAAACCTTTTTATAGAATTTGATGATTTATGGATGTAAAACCTTGGCACTTGGTAAACAGGGTTTGTAAAGAATAGAGACTTTTAACATTTTGATTGGGGTGACTGTTGGAAATTAATAGTTTGGTGGAGAAAAAAGTAAATTTATTTATTTTGTTTTAAAATCAAAAAAAGAAATGAAAACAGCAATTATAAACTTGGTAAAAAGTAGAGTCAAATAATTTGTAGAATACATTCTGAGACTTGGCCATTTTTTCTCCTGGTTTGGTTTTGGTTGAGAGAAATGTTCTAATGAAAAAGGGGATGGATGAATAAGAATGGCATTGTTATGAAAGCTACTACAGGAGATGCAATAGAAAACACATTGTGATGTGAGTGATGAAATGCAAAATAGGAATTTAATGCATATGACAATAAAGCTTAGAATTTTATTTGTTAACCTTAATAAACTAATAAATAGTGTTACTGTTATCATAAATAAAAGTACAAATCATTCATGATACTAACGTTGATAAATAAGTAATTACTTATTCTTTATGAATTAAAAAAAAAATTGCACATATAAATGTAAAAAAATGCATATCTCAGGAATGATTGGCCTGAGTTTGTACAAGATTACATCTCATTTACATGTCTTAGATATCATCCTCATCTCACTGGGCCGTGGGTATCCTTATTGTTCACTAGTTGAACAAACTGCAATGTACACATTAGGAAAATAAAAAAAATATGTATTTTTTTTAATACTACTTAATTAATATTTTATTTAGTTAAATTAGTAGTAAAATTCCTATAAAGAATTGTAATAAATCTTTTGTTGAGACAAATTCTATAATGAATGATTCTTTAAATATGATTGCTAAGAAGAGTTACACAAGACAATGATAAGATTTTATTTAAATTAGTTCAGGAATCACTAGTCTAGCTTTAAGCAATTTACATGATAATATTATAAAAGGGAATATTTAAAAAAATTATCATTGGATTAAAGTTACATATTGTATTTTAATAAAAAAAAGAAACATATATGTAAAAAAGTAAATAATTGTGTGCTTCAAAGTATTATATTTTTTTAGGAAATTGAACCTGATAAAAATTAATTGTGAGTAAAATAAATGTTATAATACGTTAGTTAAGCTAATACTTAAATTTCTATATGAGTGTTTTTTAATTCAGTTTGCATTACACAATATTTATTCTTATAATTGTATTATTGTGTTATTATTGTTGTATTATTGTGTATTGTTGTGTTGTATTATTGTATTATTGTGTGATTATTGATAGGTACAGTTAATTTTCTATCTTAGAATTGGAAATTCTTCCTGTCCTGGCTAACCTTTGAATACTGATTTATTTACAGATGTCCCAAATATCTTTTGCATAAGGATTTTTATTACAAAGCAATCTCTCAGGTGTTCAGTTAGATTCCATTTACATAAGATGCTTTCAAGTCTAATCCTTTTGCTTATGTAAGTTTGTCATCGGACACTTTTCTTATTTATAAAAGAGTCTATTAAAGAGGTAACTTAGACATTATTAAAATAGATGGAGAATTACTTAATGAATCAATCTGATATATATGAGTAAAATGTTTTATAAAAGAATTAAAAACTAGAAAAGTTGTTAAAATTTGTAATATGAATACTAAATAAAAATGTATAAAAAATAAAGGAATTTTCTTGAAAGGTTATAAAAATTGAAATGGTATAAATTTATATACAAGATAATTAAATCTATTTTAAGCTGATGTTACATTTTAATTAATGAATGCCTTCCTTTATAGAATGAAAAATTAATGCTGATAATATTGTTTAATACAGGGTGAGCAACATAAAACTAAACCCATAATGAAATCGTTACCCAAAACAAGTTATGAAAGACTAATACAACTAGTGCGACTAGTGAATGTATATGTTATTACTGATTATTTTTGCTGTTTGTCAGGTGGTTATGTGTCGGTGCAGTATGTGTTTTGTTGCAGTGCAGTATTGTGAGTGCAGTTGTGTTTGTGTAAAATGTCTTATTCTATCCAGGAGAGGATAACCATAGTTGAGGCCTATATTCGTTCTGTATTGTTGAGTAATCACGTCAAGTATTCGTAGAAAAATGTCCAAGTGCCTATATCCCAGTGAAGAGAAGCATATATGATTTAGTTAAAAAATGATAGACAACAGGTTCAGTTTAAAATGCAAAACAAAATAAGCAACCTCCCATTAGGACTCCTCAGGTCAATATTGAAAGAATTTCTGCCAGTCCAAAAAAATCACAACACAAGTTAACTAGTAATCTGGTGTTAAATACACATCATTTAAAATTTTTCATGAATTAAAATTGAAACCATACCATATTACGACTGTGGAACAACTGAAGGAGACAGACCAACCAAAACGACTTGATTATTGCAACTGGCTTCTCAAAAACATTGTTGATGGATAAATAGACCTGATGTCGTATTTCATGTCAGACAAAGCACGGTTTCATTTATCCGGCCATGTTAATTTTCAGAACATGAACTGAATGTGAACATTCAACAATTGTCAACAATGTTTTGCATCAGATGACTTTCAATATGATTAGTCAAGCATAAAAGTGCATTGATGACCAGGGTGGTCATTTTGAACATCTTTTGTAACAATAAGGTAAATAAAGGCAACATTTAAATTATGTAATTATTTAAATTATTTAATTTATCTGTATCATTAATAAAATTTTATTCCAACATAAGCTACTGATTCTGCAGTGGTTACATCATGGGTTCGGTTTTATGTTGCTCACTACATATGGTTATAATACACATATTGCACAATAATACAAAATATTTGTAATACATAATAATCTTACTATTTAAGCTCGTATAATTTATGTTTACCAAACTCAGGTGATAAGAGTGTAGTAGTCAGGTTGTGTAAAGCACTCTTATCCCTTTATCTTTTTGGATGTATCCTTGGATTCATTAACACTACTCCCCTATACATAAGTCTCTCATCAACCCTGAAGTTTAGTTTCTGAGAACATACTCATAGTAGAGTTAATTAGAAAGAAAAAAATTATGAATGAGTGTTTGTTATTTTTAACTGCTCACAAAAATTAATTATTAACTATGTATCTGGGGTTCATAATGTAAAGAATCTTAATGTTATAAATCTTAAATGTTATAATCTTAAGTTCTAATGTTATAAAATATATTTGCCTACTGTTTGATCTATTCAAAAATTTAGCTTTCCAAACTGGGTTGTGTTATTGTCTACAAGTTGTTTTGCTATTATTGAAATACATTATTTTTAAGTATGACAAAAGGTAAATGGGAAGTTGTTGGCAAGATCCCATTGATATTAAAAAATTAGGATTTCTGCTACAAGCAGTTTTCAATCTACTAATGATTCAGACTTTGTTTTTAAGAAAATGGAAAAGTTAAGAAAGAATGAACATGAATTTGCAAAATAAAACCTAACTGATTAGTTGAATTAAACATAGGAACTAAATATGAGGAAGTATAAAAAACGTAAAGAAAGATGGAAGACATTTTTCAACATGTTATTTTAGAAAAATCCTCTATTATAAATTAAACTAATTACAAGGAAACAAACGTAACAGAAGGGTAATGGAAATGAAGCCAAAATGTACTAATATGAGTATGCTAAATACTAAAAATACTACTAAATCTTTAGACTGAAATGTAATATTGCGGTTTTAACAAAAATGTAGCAGCAGGAATAATTAATGTACCTTCAGAATGCTTTGTTGTTTAGACAATGAACTGAATAGAGCATATAAATTAGTATGAAAATTTAATAGGTTTGGTAAGAGTGCTCAGGTTTCAATAAAAGTAATTATACATTATAATCCCAAAACAACTACAAGTATACAAGTACAGGAATTTATGGGGTAAGTTTGACATTTCATGTTTAAAAAATATTAACTAGAATAGCTGATGGACAATTAGAGTGTGGGTAGAATATTTTCTAGAAGGAACAAACAGTTTCAGAAAAAGATCGCCACAAGAGAGGCTATTGTGGCAGTCAGATTAATTTTAGGAAATAAGCTGAAAAAGAATTAAGCTGCCAATATGACATTTAGCAAATCTAAGCAAACATTTATTGTGAAGTGCCATAAATTGTTAAACTTTTAGTCAATCTGAAATGCAGAGAAAGAAGTTATTATGTTTATAAGAAACAATTAAACTATGGTAACGATAAAAGATTAAGATAAACTCTAATGCAGATAGTAATAATACAAATATATACTCACCTCTGTTGCTGAAGAATCAATAAAATAATTGTATGAAAACTTATTGGAAAATGACTTTTGGGAGAAAATTCTGATGTTAAGATCCACTGATGGTTTTCTTCTTAAGACAGAAATAGAAAATGAGTTATGGTAACCAGTAGTTGGCATAAATTCATTGTTAGAAGAGAAACTTTGCTTCAAAATAAGAATAAAACAAAAGTATGAAATGTAACAGAAAAGGGGTTAATGATAAAATAAAATTTAAGTAGATTAATGTAAGATATAGAATATCTTTTATTTAGGCAGTAAATCCTAAAGAATGATCAAAGAAAGTAAGATATTACAGCAGAATAGCACAAACAAGAGGAACTTTTTTAGAAAAAAATCTACTAGTATCAAATATACTTATTGAAAAAAAGAAATGCAGGATTAGGAATTAATTAGAACCCTAGAAAATATTTTACGGTGTGTAAAATTGTAGTATGAAACATGAGCAATAAAAAGAACAGAATAGATGCTTCTGAAATGTAGTATTACAATTAAATGTTGATGATTAATTGCATTGGTATGTATGCAATGAAGTGGTTTGGATATAAAGTAGAGATGTGAAAAGTGAATGAAACATTTTTTGCTTTAAATTGATTAAATTGGTTGGCCATGTAATAAATATCTATGTTTAATTAATTTGGTAATATAGAATTATGAAAACAATTACTGTAATTTGTGGATTAGGTAAGTAAGAAAGTAATAAATATTTTGGTGTTAAGGTTATCACAGAATGAAGAAGAATGGGGAATAGCTTCAACTAATCATTTGTGATTAATGTCTAGAAAAATGATTAACTAAAAAAAAAAATAAATCAAAGTCTATTTGTATTTTGGATGCATCTTTGCTTCCTTACAGAAAATTTAATGTACCTTTTAATTTTCATTAATGCATAGTATTATAGAAGTTTTCTTTGCATATTAAAAATTCAATGAACTGCAATAATGAGGCAGTTTTGCCAAATTATCTAATCATCCTAACAGACTAATAGCACTAAATATTATAAGAGAAATCACTGCAGATGTACTGTTAAGGTCAGAAATGAATGTACTGAATTCAATCAGAATTCACTTGTAGCTGACATTATCTTTTTTTTTGTGATAATATGCCACATGTATCTGTATTATAATCTCTGGTTGTTCTTTGGTCATTGGTTGGTTGTCAATAACTTTGATAATGTCTGTCAGCCATCAGTAATTATTGATTTGAGAATCCAAAAATTATTCATTTTTAATGTTACTTGGTAGCATGGAATTTATTCTAACAAACTTTCAAATTACTTTCCTCATTATTTTTTTCTTATCATGTAAAAACAAAGACTAACATAATATTATTTTATTAAATATAAACAATACTTACTGCATTGGAAGTGTTAATATCGACATTATTTTTATCAAGGTGTTCAAGGACCTTGTCAAGATGGCCTGCCCTAGCCGCCCGCAGGAACGAAGTGTTCCCATCAGACTGAAACAAAACGAAAATTTTAAATTATAACAGTTGTGTAATCTATGTTATGCAATTTATAATGAACTTAAAACAGTAATTATATTTCTAACTGTTAAAATTGTTAAATGTAATCAGAGATATAAATATTTTAATGTACAATACTATGGCATATACGTATATGGATTAAAAGTACATAGGTATTGTTGTAATTATTAATCTGAACACAGTAAATCAAAAATTCTTTAAATAGAACTTCTCAAAGTATAAAGTATTGAGACAAGCTTGCAGCCAATTCTTGAAATAAAGCTGACAGGACAGCCATGTTTGTAATTACAACTGAAGTGTACAAGTAGTAATCTTCTACTAAATAAAAGCTGTTTGTTCAAAACTATTCATCTCACTACTTCTTATGAGGAATTTTTTCTTTTAGTAAGTTTTTATTCAGAGACTGACATCATGCAAGAAAACATTTTCAAGGTGATTCTTTTAAGGTCATGTTTGTTTTAAATAGTTTATAACTGGTGAAAAATATATGCCCACAATATATTTACTAAAACATTAACTTTTAAGTTAGATGTGTTTAAGCTGGTTATTATTTAATGTAAGTTCATTTTATAGTTTTTATTGATTTACAATAAAATGTTTTTCCTCTTTTGTTCCCATTTTTTTTGTACATTGACTGTGCGTAAGGTGGGAGGGATTATTAAATCTTATGTTTAGTTTTAATGCAGTGGAATGTTAAACAGTTGACCAGTTTGGCACACTACCAAAATGAAAGGATGTATCTTGACTCTTGAGTCAACTATCATGTTTATTTGAAGAAATCTTTTTCAACCAAGCCTGTTAAACAATGTAGCCTAATTCTTTTTTTTACACTATACAGAGTTGGATGCACATATGTTCACTGTAGATTTTATGAATGGTTCATTTTCAGTCTTCTGAACGAACATGAGATTGATATGGTGTTTGTTATCTATGTAATACATAAATGAGTATGAGATATTAATTTATTCGATACACTGAAAATAAAACTGAACTTAATTATAAATACCTTAGTATTTGATTTAAACAAATTATGAAGAAAAAAAGTACAATTTTTTAATAAAATATGAAATTTAATTAAATGCTGTGATTATTCATTTCTGAAATATCAGTAAAATATAAATAATTGTTTTTACGGATTTATTGATTTGCCAATAAATTTCATATACTTGTGAAAATTGTAGCATGAAGTAATCTGTAATTTATTGATAAACGTGACCGAAAATATAAATTTTTAGAAATTTGTAAAATATTTAATATTTGTCTACAGTCAAAAATATTATATTAATAAAAATCCAGAATCAGTATATATATGAGATGAAAGTGTTTCATTGTAGTACAGTTAGAATTAACCAGTATATTAGCATTTTTCATTGTATCTTTAAACCAACAATACTGTTAATATTGTTACAACCATATGTTGAATGAAAATAAGTAATTTAACCCTAATTCACTATTGTCATTATATATGGTGTTTATATTTCTTTCAAACTCAAAAATAAACACTTTGAAAAACCTCACCTGAAACCACTGAAATAGATTAAGTTTTTAATTTAAAAATTAATAGCTCTGTTTAATTTTCAAAAATAAATTTGTAAGAAATATAGTGCATTTATTTCTTCAATAAATTAATAAATTGCATATCAATTGAATCAATAATAGCTAATGTAGTAGCTGTAATTTTAACTTCAATTATTAAAAAAAGAAAAAATTACTGTTTTATCATGAACAAAACTAAAACATAAATTCTTTAAGATAAATGTTTAAATTTATTTCATGGCTTGTTTTGAATCCTTAGGTGTGATCCCATTATTCTGAATTACTGGTAATATAGTTCTATATCATTTCCTTCTGGTGTTTAATATATTATGAAATCACTCTAACCAGTTTACTGGGATTGCTCTTGACAGTTTATTAGTGTCCAGTAAAAGCAGAATCTTATACCTTCTATTGAAAAAAGACTATGCTAACAAGTGCCAGGAATTCATGTATAGTAAAAAAAGCTTGTTTGTAAAAGTTGTTTCATTCAGATATTCTTTTTTGAAAATAAACAAATCTATAAGAAGAGATTATGTAAATATTAATATTAACAAAAATGAAATATATAACTGTAAACTCTATGTAAAATTTATAATTATTTTATTTTATTTATAGTAAATTTGTTAAAATTTTCAAAAACATCAGTTTAATAAATTTCCATATAAAGAGAATGAATTTTTGTATTTTTATTATCTTTTCTAAAGAGTTAATAACATTTCTGTAAAACATTGTAAAATTATTTCCTATAAGTAGAGAATTTTCCCTTCTGAGTTATGGGAGGGGTTATATAAACAATACATTGTTTTACAACAGAAAGGCATAGATTAATTTGTTGATTTATATTATTTGTCGGTCTATTTTATGGGTGTGACATATGTAAATCATTTCATTTATACATGAGTCACTAATTAGAAAAAATTTCTTTGAAAGTAATGATGTTCACTATAAAGCCCTTGTGGTGAACAGATTGAAGGTATCTCTTGTACAGTTAAATATCACCTGTATTTTGGTAAGTTTGGCATAGTGAAATGTGGCTATAAAGTTAACTCAGTGAAGAAAGTAATAGGAAACTTTGCTCCTCATTTTCATTACAAAGTCTGGCATAGTGTGCTTTTTATTCTTAAAGTTTGCTGTCATTTTTGGAAGTGATTTATGATATAATCATGTCAGGTATGCTTCAACCATTACAATAATGGCTCGAACGTAAAAACAAATAGTAATACATTTATGGTCTGCAATGAAATTTAATGTATATTTTAGTGATTTTCACTGATTTGAAATCTGCATAATCAGGAGTAAAAATATCCTGGTACATTACAATATTGGCATATCATTTTGGCACATTACAGGTACAAATCATGGATTAACTTATTTTATAATTTATGTTTTCATAATTTATTCAGGCAACTGTTAGAGTAGATATTTAATGTACGTAGCAAACTACCATAATGACAGTCAAAAAAATGTTTTTCTTAAAAAGTAGTAATATCATCATTTTTAGTCCATTGTAATTAAAGTATTAACTGCAATATATTAACAATAAATCAATCATGAAAACCTGACATCACAATTCAGTTTTAAGTTAAACTGGGATAAAAAATTAAATTTATCAGTAAAATTATTTCTTCAATGCTGATTTTTTGTATAGCAATTTGTGTATCTCTTTAGGTAGTAAAGTTTATTCCAGCATACAAATAAATTCCACTCAAATAATAACTCTGTCCTAAAGAAATAGCTTCAGAAGAGTATTATGTGTGAAAATATTTCACATTTACACACTGAATAGAATGAGGCTTTTCAGGATTGTGAAAGTGGAGGCACAGAATGGATCTGAAAGAGTTATGTAAATTTAGGAACTGAATTTTTATTCTTGAACGATAATGGTTGTTTATTGTATTAACTTTATCATGAGTAACAATTTTGTTTTCTTATTTACTTGAATATGAAACTTAGTACTCCTTTTTCAAACTATGGGATCCTGAACCACTATTTTTTAATGTATTCTCTTAAAAGGATTTTGTGAAAGAAGGTTTAATTTTATTAATAAAGCTACTTAAAATTTATTTTTATAAATTCAAAATTTATAATTTATTTCTACATTAAACAAAAAATATTTATGCAATTTTTACCATAAAAAAGGGAGCCAGTTTAATCTTATCTGTTCAATTTCTTCTTTATATACATGTGTAATAATTGAAGAACTAATTGTTTGCAAAATTTTGAGAAAATTGATCCCAAAAATCTATCTACACCACTCCTGGAGATACTGACCCCAAAATTTTACCAACAAACTGCTCCATTTATTATCATATGCTTGAGTCTCTGTATAAAAATTTCATCAAAGTTGGTTTATCCAGTCAAAAGTTATTAAGATTCATACGTACGTACATTCCAACATTATCCTCACTTTTTTTTTTTGTTTTTTTGGGGTCCCAGAGTCATGAAACTCAAGAAATGAAAAAAATCTTACCCTATTTTTTGACTGATTACCATACTTTCCTTCTCGCAGCATAGCTCTAGAGATAAGATGCCAGAAAAGTAAAAATGAGTTAAGAATTTGTTAGAAATATGGAAGTCTATATGGTGTATTTCCCAATAGAAATTAAATATACTTTTTATTTTTTTAAGCATGTGTGATAGTGATGGATATCATACTGAAATAATGTATGATAATACTGGAATAATGTATTACAACTGAAAATATACTTTATTATTATAATAAGTGACAAGCAAGTATTTGTCAAAAAAAAGAATACAAAATGTGTACATACCAATAAAAATGTTATAAATTAATTAAATGGAAAAAAATAATCATTTTAGTTTTTGTTTTTACTTTGTTAAAATCTATTGTCATTGTCAATGTTAAATAATGTCAAAACAAATATTTTGCAATAATTTTTTATTTCTTTTATAAATCGTTTTTGAAGACAATAACACCACACTAACAATTCAAAAAGAGATCAGTTGCATTAGAATATCTATCATTCTGTATTCTGAATAAATAAGGTATTTAAATAATTGAATAAAATTGCAAACATGGACATCACTCTCAGTTACAAAGTGATTTTTGGAATTTTATAAGATTATTTTGTTACTGTAATTTTCTAATTAGAATAACATTGATTTTCTTTTATTTTGAGGATAGTGACTCTGGCTTCGGCCATAAAATATATGAATCTATTATATTATATATACATATATATATATTTCTATTTTTGATTTGGTTTTATTATTTTGCCTTTTTTTTTACTTATTTTAAGCTTTGCTTTGATTTTTGGTTATTTTTTATTGTTGTTTATTTTAAATTCCAAGTTGTTAAGCGATTCATAATATACATAACCTAAAGAATTGATTTTTTATTCTGTTTTATATTCTGATCAACTTTCCTAAAGGGTTAGCTGATAATGGATAATACAACCATTGTGAATACATACTTTCAATGGGACAGCAACTGAGATATTGACTGATTAGTTTTATTTATTGGAATGAAAGAGAAGATATGAATCTAAGTAAAGTAGCTTTATATTTAAACAAAAAAAAAGAAAGTTGTTTCAGATTTTTTTTATTTATTTAATTCCATTATAAAAGAAATATAGTGTGATTATGGTGAGAAAAAGAACTGTTAGTTCTGAAAAACTGAGGTAGATGCTTGTAAAAGTGAAGTACTAGAGGGAAAACAGCAATGGCGGATGGTGATGGTGGCATTTTAATACACAAATATCCAAAAAAATACAGAATAGCAATGTTGTCAAAAAAGAAGACATAAAAAGGATAGTCGAATCCCCTCTTATTATATAAACATGGAAAATCTAATGCAGTATACTTAGGGGAGTGGGAGGAATATGTAAGCAAATTATGAAAACCGCTTTTGTTTATCTATGGATTAATATGGGAGGATTTATTTACATTCTCACTTGTTTTTAAAATTAAAAATTGATTAAATAAAATAAAAACTAGTTCATCTATTTTTTTTTTTAATATTAAGTAAATAATAGTTATAACTATAATATGTAACTGATATGAACAAACATAATTGCAGTCTGTTCAAGTAGTGAACAATAAGTAACCCCCCCCCCCCCCATGACCCTATAAGATGGTAATGATATATACGACTTGTAAATATGAGGTGTAATCTTGTAGACTTGTAGGTACAATGTTGTAGAGACTCAGGCTAATCATTCCTGAGATATGTGGTTAATTGAACCCCAACCACCAAACTCCACCGGTATACACTGCTTACTATCCAAATTCATATAAAAGCAACAAACCTTTACAAGGATTCAAACCTCAGAACTTGGGATTCAAGAAATAATTTGTATGTGAACAAAATATTGAAATAATCAAAATTCTCTTTGTAATTTCTGTTTAATTATATGGGTTTTTAATATTAACTAATTGGTGAGGCATGGGAAAAGTAAATAAGATGAAGAAATATTTTTAAAAAATTAAGCCTTTTTTTTATATATATGAAAAATATCAGAAGTTATTAATGAAATAAAATTTCATGCACTTTTCATTTTAAAAGTTGTGTATGTATTATAATAGGCATACAAGGAAGTCATGTGGTATCCACATCAGAATTTTTTCACTTTTTCACATATGATGTGAAAAAGTAAGGGATATCAACTTTAGTTTTTATTGGCTAACACCAACCGGTGTATAATTTGAAGTAGTCTAATTTTAGAAAATAAACAAAAAAGAAGATTTAGAAGACTAAATAGGTAAAATTTTTTTTTCCACGGAATAATTTATCGTAAGCCACAATTTTTGTTGTTGGATTCGACTTTCAATTGTTGAAATTTAATCCTATACTACAATTTAAGAACAATTTAAGAATATATTTTTGTGTAAAAAAATGTTAAGAATATAATTTAGTACTCATTAAGTAAATTTTATTTTAAATAAAAGTTAAATAAAAAGTATATTAAATGAAATATTACATTAGAAGAGTGAAAAGAAAAATCTTTCTTGTAACAAATTTTATTACTATTCTAGATTTATGAGCACGAGTTAAATCTAAAAGTCTGATTAAAGCTGCTTCAATAGTTGGGATTTTTCCATGTTTCATTGATCTTAGCAGTCATTCAAACAACCCCTCCTTTATGGATAACTAATTTCCGCTTCCGGTTCTACTCATTCTACCCTTCAAACCGGTGTCAAAAAATAAGTTACTTTCACAGAGATTAATAGTTTTTAATAAACTTAACGAAAAATCTGCCAACTAGTGGCCAATACTTATTTAATGGATTTTAGAGTTAATTTAGTAAAAACCATAAAAAAAAATCTAAAAAATTGTTCGTTTAATTATTCTTTTAATAAACGTCAATGTTAAAGAAACAAATATTAGGTCAGTATTAACAGGATAATAATAATAATAATAATAATAATAATTATCTATTTGTACAGTAACAACATGTTTCCGCCCACTTACAGATACCGATGGATGATAATGAGTTTTGTAGCGTGTGAAAAATGCCATGGCTGACCGGGATTCGAACCCGAGACCTCCTCATAAAAGGTCGAGATGCTACCATTTCACACGGAGATTGATAATAATAATAATAATAATAATAATAATAATAATAATAATAATAATAATAATAATAATAAAATAAAAAAGCAAAAAGAGTTATATGTAAACTATCTGTTACTATTAATAATAAAAAATCTATTATCTGTAAATCTTTATATCTGCCACTAAAAATAATAGAGATTTCTACTAATAATAGAGAAGAATACGTATATGTAGAAGAATTAAAAAAAAAGATACTGCAGTAAAAAAAAGAAACATAGGCCATTGTACATTTTTTAAGTATTTCATTTAATTGATTAATTAATTAAACGTAGCGAAACATTAAATTTGAAAGGATTTAAAGAGTACTTATATAAAAATAAAAAAAAAAAATCAATAAAATCTTCTTTTGCTTAATCATATGACGACTATGGCCCTTAACTCTTCTTAAAATCCAGTTGAAATGTTGGGTTTTTAAATTTGGTTTTTTATTAAAAATTAACATTTTTCTTGTTCTCCTAATCGTCTTAGAATGTTCTCTTTTTAAAATTTACCCAACCTCTTCTCTAATATTCAACATTCTTTTAAAACACCATTTCAAAAGCTTTTCAGCAGGATTAAAAAAGTTTTAATGTAAGAAATAAGACTTAAACAAAGTTACAATATTACTTAAAAGATTTATGGTACTAGAAATCGCTAGTAAAGATAAGGAAATAAAAGAATCCAAAATTAACATTTTTATATCAAAAGCGTGACCCGTAAAAATAGCCCAAGACTGTAGCACTACAAAGCAGCCCCGACAAAATAGTCTATTCTAAAATAGCCTAAGACTAAATAGCCCCGAAAAATTTGTTTATTTAACGTTAATTAGACGAGGTTAGCGAGCGTAGGTTATATTTGGCTTAAATTTATACTTACTTTTTTTTTTTACGAGGGTTTCTCGTAATATATTTTCCTTAGAAATTAGTATCGGGTGATTTTTTTTTAATTTCTTGTATCGTTTCGACCCCAGCAATGCTAAACTCTGTTTGTACATATAATCTTGGGCTATTTTAGAATAGGCTATTTTGTGGGGTCTGTTTTGGTCTTCAGCTGTCTTAGGATGGTTATTTTGTCGGGTACCATCAAAAGACCTAGTATGCATGATAGGTTATTAGAGTACTAAACTGTGTAATTAAATTTAATTTTTCGGGACTATAATATTTACATATAGCCATTTATATACAATATACATAAAATACGATACGACATGTTGTACATTTTATAAAAAAAAAAAAAAAAAAGTAAATAAAGTTATAAATAATAAATAAAAGCACAGAATAGAAAATTTTTAAGTGGTGTCTAGTATCAAATATATAGGAGAAACAATAAAACAACAGTAAAAATAAATATAATACAGTAACATACAACGAACAAAAATACAACAGTAGAACGGCAATAGGAAACAGAAGAAACAAACTGGATAAGTTACGTTTCCTTACCAAAATTATCTAGAATAAAAAGAACCTCAAAAAGGTCGTCAAAGTCGGATATTACGTCACATTGATGAGACCAGACGTACTTTAAGGAAGTGAAACGTTACATTTTACCGACCTGGAACCTGTAAAGAAAAGAACACTGAGAACAATCCTAGGCTCCAAGAAAACAACAGAAGGATATAGACCGAAATCCAATCAAGAATATTATGAAGAAATAGAGGATTTTTGAATAAACGATAAGAAAAAGGAGACTGTTATTCCTGGACCATGAGGACAGAATAGACGAGAGAGACTAAATAAATAAAGATTTTTTAAACTCTGGGAACAAAAGAGAAAGAAACCATGGGTGTTTATAATAAATGAAGAAACAATTACAGAACTTAGGGATCAAAGAACATGAAATGAAAGATTTTGTCTATTCAGACAAAAAATAAACAAGTTGAGTTTGGAACAGCGAGGAAGGGAAAGAATCACATCAAAATGAAACGGTTAAAAAGAGAAAACCAAATGCGCGGAAAGAATAAAAGCATATTGGAAGAAAAGAAAAAGAAACCGGAAGAAATGGTATTTGCGTGATTCGCAGTTGGCCTAGCCGCAAATATAAATAATTAAATAAATTAAAAAAAATCCTTATTTAAAAAAAATATATACACTGGTCTATAATATATAGACAATATAATAATACTCTACATCATATCTAATATATAACAATACCGGAAATCAGTATTATTTCTGTAAATTAAAAAGTATATCAAGGAAAATTCTTATTTAAAGGGAAGTTACCCTATTTCAATAATATAACCCCCTCTAACCACTGTGTAACTCAACCTCTGTATACGATTTTATACAGTCTGGGAATCTGGTTACTGTTGTAATCATAGAAAAGTGAACATGCGCAGTGTGAAGCAAAGAATAGTCGATAATCGTATCAGGCCATGCATCTCCCTAAACCATTACTGACACGAGGGGATGAAAAATATATACGTGAATTTGCGCTGAAGTTATTGTTATTCAACAAAACATTAACAAAAGAAAATTTTCTGTTTTAATAATTGTCGCTATTTAATAAAATATTTTGTAAAATGCTTTATAATTGCAGTTTTGTGATGAAAATCAAAATATAATTCAAGATTATTATAACATATTTCCTTTATATTGAATAAAATTTTGCTTTCAGCATAGCTTTTTTATACTTTATTTATGGTTTGTGGAAATGAGCCGGAGATCAAAAAAAATACTAATATGAGTCCCTTCAAGATATAGGAAACATACTTGCAAATGACCATGAATGGAGGAGAAATATAAGATTATGGGATTTTGTTTCAACATTATTGTATTAAGGATGTAATATGAGACTTTTAAGATTAGTGTTAATAGATCATTTTTATTTTTTAACTTTATTAAAGAAACCTAAAAGTAAAATAAACTTTCACAGGTTATTTTGGATTTATAATAATGCAATTGATGGTGAGACGAAGACAAATTTTGAAATGAAGTTTTAAAATTATTTTTTTTTATTTTTAGGAAATAGCTTTTATACTATGATAAATGTAAATACGAAAGAAACGTAGCTTTTCCGTACAGATTCATTGCAGAAATGATCATGTCCTTTCTTTACGTTCTTATTACGAGTAGTAATATTTATTTAATACGATACGAGATTTTTCTATTTCTTTTTTCCGTAACTTTAAAAATATTAAATGTTGATAAATTCTAAAAAAAAAACTATTTTTTCATTCCGTTGTAAATAAATTAAAAGAATGAAGTTTTCTTTTTTTCTCAGACTTTATCATTATAAAAAAAACCAAAGTAAATACATTTCCTCTTTGAAAAGTATAACTCCTGATTTGAAATTAAATCTCTTTTCATAATCCAATAAAATATTATATTAAAATATTTCTCCTCGTTGTATCCACCCAGAGTTCGT
This sequence comes from Lycorma delicatula, assembly GCF_047948215.1. Taxonomy (NCBI): domain Eukaryota; kingdom Metazoa; phylum Arthropoda; class Insecta; order Hemiptera; family Fulgoridae; genus Lycorma; species Lycorma delicatula. Next base: position 112,363,467 of record NC_134457.1, on the reverse strand, counting down.
ACAACCATGTAGGTAACAATTACAATGTAATTGTAATGTATGTAGTTTACAATTTTCTGAATCTACGATAAATTTAGGAAGAAACAATTACAAAAATAAACGAATAACTTGGTTTTTGAAACTATGATTATAGATGTAATGGCTATTTTTTCTTATGTATATATGTATTAAGAAAATAATTTAATCATTAATTTAATACTAATCAAGCAATTCTCACTAGTTTTTCTTTTTATTATTATTTTTATTTATTTTACTTGAATACTTTAACATTTTTAAATATTAATTCTTGAGTTTTAGGGAGTAAAGCAATCAGAACGAAAACAAGAGTAATCCAAAAGGAAACTTGCATCTTTTATGTCGATTCGGTACAAGAACTAGTTCACTGAATATTTCAGAGGCCGTTTTGGTTATTTTCCTTAACGTATTTATGTTCCAGGATACTAAACCCTGAAATGTCTCAGTTGTAAGTGAATGTTATTATTCAACTGCCTTAGGACTAAAGAACAGAATTAAAGTCTACATAGACATCTTTTCCAGAGGATTTTTTTAATTAAAAATTCTTATCAGAAAATTTGTTTACTTGTATGTTGATTGCGCTATGGTAAAGAATTCCTCCTTTCTTAGAAAATAGACAAAATTCTATGGCTAAGCCTGTTTTTCAAATTTTTAATTTTTTTACCTTTTCCAAATTTTTATACAAATGGAGAAAATCATTTGATAGTGTAATTTTAATATTTGTGCACCCACGTATGAAATTTTGAGCTGAAGAAGAGATTGTTAAGTTTTTATCTTTAATTATATGCTGTTCTAATTAGATCGATAGTGTCGTTAAATTCTGATTTTCTTTCATTTTTCAAATTTAAATATTTTAACCTATTTTTCTATTATTCTCGTTCAAATTTCATTAAAAAACTTTAGCTGAGTAGATGAAAAAAGTTCAAAATGTCCAGGTTTTATTTTTTGTTTTTGGACGATATCTAAGGACTTTTTAATTAACTTTCATTATTTACCTTAGATAATAATTTTTTATCAGATCGTTTAGACATCAGCCATAAGAAGCTGAATATATTTTTGTCTCTTATAACTCTAATGATTCAAGTAAATCTGCTCTTTCTTCTCTGTAAGACTGTACACAATCAATAAAAAACGAGATTTGAAATCAAATAGCATAATCTTTATTTCCCTTTTATTCAAATAAATCATTATTTAGCGCAATGGAACATATTTTTCTATTCTGAAAATTTTATATAAGTTAGTTCAGTCTTTCCTTTTTTTTAAGTAGTGCGCGTTCAAACATATACGTGAAAGTATCCAAAAACCCAAAGCCATTCTCTGGGTTTCGGGTTTAAATAAGATTTTTATAATAGTAAAATAAATAAATAATATTTCTATTTTTTTCGTATTATTTAAATTCAGAATGATTATATAGAAAGATGCACAAAAATCTTTTTTTTATACATTGGTGCAAGTCTTTTTTAAAAATTAAACATAAAGAGATCTTTTTTGTGTGAATTATAAATTATCAAAATGAAAGATTATCTAAGTGTTTTAAATACAAAAACAAATTTTTAATATACTGAAATTACAAATTTAAAAATAAATAGATAAATAATAAAAAATATTTAGATAGATGTGATTTATCACATCTAAAAAAAAAAATGGATAGATGTGTTTATTATTTAAGTTTCCTTAATTCCATACAGATTAAGTTTTGAAGTTTTGAAATATCAATAGATATAACAAGACAATTTAATAAATCTAATTTATTAAAAATTATCTAATTCATTAAAAATGATTTAATAATATTTTATTTTTACCCGAAAACCATCGTGACTAGGACAAAATTTATTGGTATTTTTTGGAATAAAAAAGAATCTTATTCATTAATAAAGATTAAAAGATATTCCAAAGCAAAAATCTAATTTGTAGGCTGTAATAAATGTGTTCCAGTTATTAAACTGGCCTAGAATGGAAATAATTGAAAAGTCAATCAGGTGACTCACGACAAGAATGTTGTATAAACCTATATTACATTATAATTTTATGAATGTGCTTTATATTATAGTCATCCATTGTACTTTTCTACAAGTGAAAAGACACTAATATATATTTCAGATAGTTGAAATGTAGCAGTTATATAAACTTACTTCCTTCACCAAATAAGTGTGAGACCAGAAAAATTAGTTTTTCATATTATATCTAAAGGAAAGAGGAAAATAGTACGAAATTCAAATTATTTTAAAAAACATTTTTAAAATTTTTATCACGTTTAGTATTTAAAAAATGTTGACTTATACATATGTATTTTTCTCATTAAATAAACGATTATCATATAAAGCTCGAAAACCTGAAAAAATGGGTATGGAAAAATCTGATTTAAAGAAATTTTTTTTATAAGGTTAAAGTAATAATATGCAATTAATTATTGTACAGTATAATCTAAATTTATCAGCAATTAATAAACAAAAGCATTGACTTTTATGTCTGTTGAAGTAATAGAAACCTATAGTAATATAGAACACTAAACTAAAATCATATTTATTATGAATATTCATGCGATTTAGCTATATATGAAAATAGTTTTAAATCTGAAAAGATTATTTAAGATAAAATTGAAAATGTTAAAGAATCACTTGAAGAAAAAAAACATTAAAAAATATCTACTCTATTATATAAAATATTTTGAGAATTGTAAATTTGGATTGAATAATTTTTTATTATTAATTTACATAAATTTTCTCTGCTCATTACAATTTATTATTTTACTTAAGAAAGGGTACATTAATTTGTTGTTTTAAACGACTTCAGCCTTACATGTATGTAAATCATCTGCTGTAAATCGGTACCAAACACAGTTGATTTCTAAAAGAGTAATTATGTTTATTGTACAGTCAATTTCCCGTACTGAAGCGATTGAAAGTGTTGCTTGTTGGGCCGATCTTAAACTTCGAAAATATAGCACACTGTTTCTCACCACTACATTCGGATCGGTGAATAATTTTACGGGAAACCGCTTCACCTTATCATTTTCACAAATAAGCCGGGCCGGGATATGATTTTTGTGAGTGTTTAGCGCCTCGTATCAAATCATCTACGATCGTTAGATTAAGGCATTCAACATAGTTAAAAAAAAGCCATGATTTATTTAATAGGAAACCATTATAGTTCATCAACCATCTGAAAGCGCAAGATAACTTTTTTGTGCTTAAAAGCTGATAAAGTATTTATTTAGGATAGAAATAATTAGATATATATACTTAAAGTTGTTTTAATTGTAAATTTTAATGGACACTATATAACATTTAAAACTTCGGTTTAGTAAAACTGAATCTTTTAATGGTAGTCAGTAAAACGTAAGTTTCTTTTCAGTATATCGAAATCTTATTTTAAAACCTAATAATTTAAATTCAATCGCTGAGTTAAATGTAATTAAACAAACTATAACCTCATATTTTTTTTTTTACGCGTATTTTGTTTAAGCAAAATATGATGTATCCATTCCAATTAACAGTACATAAACATAAATAATAATGTGTATTTTATGATTCCTTGAATTTATTTTTTTGTAAAACGTAATATGTTATATATCTTAATAATTTATCTTCTTTGAAAAACTGAACGACTAGGCTGTAATAAAAAGAAATAGGAGACATAGACACCCTGCGGGAATTTCTTTGTAATCATCATTGTTCTTTAGCGGAATTTCACATTTTGCATGTTAAAGTAAGAGGATAGTTGAAATCTTCTCTATTTTTATAACAATTCTTATGGAAGTATACTATATTGCAAAAAAAGTTTTTGTTGTTGCACTAATAAAAATCCATCTAAAACATAAATATTAGTTTTTTGAAATACAAAAATGCTGCCCACTTCAATAAGAAAAGAGAAATATCATTAAGAAATATGTTTATTCCAATATTTGTTTAAAAAAATATAATGTTATAGATGTTTTTTCAAGATTTTTATTTTTCGTATGTGATTATAGGCTTGATTATCAATTTATTTAAATTATAATTTTTTAAATAAACTTATTATTAGATATTTAAATAATATGTTACGCTATAAAGTAATGTGAATGACCGCGCACGCGTAGATAAAATTTCATTCAGGTATCCATAGACCTACTTTTATATGCGTATACGCACAACACAAAAAAACACTCACACATGTAAACACGTTAACGAATCAACTACAGATGTCAGTAAAGCATTCTTAGTTTTCTGGTATATTATTCTGAGGCCGACAATGTAAAACATTCTATTTTCGAACATATTTAAACTTTAATAAAGATCGTTTAAAAATTTTAATAATTATTTTCTGTTACCATTACTTTATTTAACAATTTGTATCCAAATATATAAAACTGCAGATAGTTACTTGTAACTATTCCATTTTGATTTTAATTATTTGAAGCAAAAAAAAAAATTTTCCACACATACTCGTACAACAAATTATTACTTTAAAAACATTTGTGCATTACTTAAAATAAATAAAAGCGAAGTTTAAACAATGAATATTGCTTATTTTTATATTAATAATAACAAAAGAGGGAATGGAACAAACATACGGTGTTTTTAACTGAAGAATGAATACGGGTAAGTATTTAAATTATAAAAAGAAAAACTAATTCGTATATTTTTGCCTTCTTCCAACACTTTTTTTATGTTTTCATCACTAACTGCAAAATAACATGTAGATATTTAAAAAATAAATGAAGATACATATAGCGCCTGATCGATAAATACCGCTGCACTGCAGTAGTAGCAATCAATATGACATGCAAGAGAATAATATTTAAACGGGTCACATGACACGAAAAACTGAACCAACCTGGGCTGTGGTCTCTGTGACCATGGCGTCACCGAGCTCCTAGACGTTGGAAATTTCTTACACGACGGAACGCAGATACGAGATAACACCACGCGCGCGAATTATAATCAGAAACCGGACTGTCTTGAAATCCAAGTGCTCCACCCTCAGAGCGGGGGTTGCTCCAGGTTTGCCAACTTCAGCAACATCAATACTCCCAAACGACCTTTATACACCACAAGCCTTTTCTGTGACCTTTTCCATATGAAATAGTCAATATATCATATAAGTAATTTGAAAAATATAAAGAAAATAATTAATGCTTCTCTCGATTTTTAATTAATGTGTACAAATACATTTGTACATATACCTTTAACTGTACATTTTTATGTTCAGAAATTTTTTTTTAAATTTCATAATGTTTCTTCCATAGATGTCAACAAAAATTATAATGTTAACTAAAAATGGTATTGTCTTATTATCTTTTTTTTATATTTTAGTTTTATTAAATAAATTATTATTAATTAGAGTAAAAATAATAAATTTGACTTCATTTATGAGTAATATTACATCTTAATTACAAAAAATGATTAAAAACTTAATGAAAATTTAAATAATAAAGTTTACTTTTTCAAATACAAATTAAACCAAAAGTAAACAGTTTACGGATCTTTATTAATATTAAAACCACGTAATTAATTGCGGGCAAATTTTAATATTTTTCGATAAAACAGTCTTTTATCCAAAACTGTCAGTTTAAATTGTTGTCAAAACCTGATATATTGGAAGATATTTATCTGAAATAAATAAAGTGATGCTCAGGTAGAATTTTCCTTATTTTTTTTTATAATATGTTATTAAGGGTTTCCTTTTAATAAAAGGAAGAAGATTATTAAAAACATCGATAAAGTTAAGCTGAAATTACAAATCTATTTTCACTGAGCTGTTTTTTCACCATATTTTTTAATATTCTACCTTTAAATCATCTCCTAAAGTAAAAAAATCAAGTTTTAATTTTAAAAAAAACTTCTGATCTATGCTAAAACTTACAGTGGTTTAAATTGAAGCTTGTAAACTTTACGGTGTGATTATTAATTTAACAGTGATAAAAATTATTTTTTTGCAACTTAAGTTTATATATAGATGATGGGTTAATCTGAAATTTTAGTAAACACCAGATATAAATTAAATTATCGTGTCATCTGACTAAAATATATAAATTTTATACTACCTTTTTATATCTAATTCGTAATCTTATCTTTTTAGTATTTTAATTTTTCATGTTACTGTATTTAAGACCTGGATTTTACTACCGACAAAATAGCCATTTTTAATTCTTACATGTTACTACTATTTGTAGTTAAAGCATATAATTTAAAGACTTCTTCACAAAAACAAATATCTGCCAAGCAAAAACAATGCTCATGAAATATACGAGAAATTTAAATCATTTGTACGGTTCAATAGTAATTTATCTCCATTAATTAGTGGACGGTTTATATTCTATCAAATTAAATTATTATTGAACATATGTACGTATTTAAAAAAGGTGTTTAAAAAAGAATCATAAAAATCCTTTTAAAAAATCGTATTTACGTTTGAAAAGTCATCGTTTACGTTTTTTAATGGTATCCTTAAAAAAAGGTTTATTTTAAACAGCAGGTATAGCCTTTGTTGATTGTTGATGGTGAAAAGATACATTGAACACAGCTTCTTTCAAAGAGGTTCAGCGGGTTACTATCTTGCACGCTCTGTCTCTCTTTGTATATACACAAACATACACATCACACAATATTTTTGTTAATAGATAAAATAAACATTTTTATTTTCTAATGAAAAGTAATGAGTAGTTTTGAAATAACTAATTTATAAAATAAATTAATAAAATTGAAATTATTATCTTTTCATATACATATACAATTACACTTATATATTTATATTTTTCTTAGTTTAATATCTGGGTATTTAAACTAATCGTATTTAATTTTATTTAAAAAGAAACTAATAAAGTACATTGATTATACGTACATCACAATCAACATTAAAATAGTAATTTATGGTAGGATCATATATGGATCTTAGACATTACGTGATCATCCTATAACCGATCTTAACTGTTAATCCGAGCTGTGGATGGTTTTATTGTTGTCAAATTTGAACGTACTAATTTATAACCGGCTGAATTATTAGACTCAATATCAACTTTTCTCATGGTTGTTGGATCAGTTATTGGGGGCTGCCCCTGGTGATGAGGTATGCCCACCAACTTTGGTTGGAGGTTAGTGGGGAAATAAAATACTTAGGTGGACAAAAACCAGTGAACCAGTCAACAGCTTTAAAGGCGGAAGAGGAAAACTTCCCAATGAATAAAATAAAATCCAATATTTAGTTCTGTAAGCTAGAGAAGAAGCAGTCTGTCTAGGAGAATGGAACTCTTAGAAGAAAATCCACTGGTACTCCAGGTTGGGGGTTAGGCGTGGTATTAGCAATTCCACCTTTGAAAAGATAACTGCTATGAAACCAAAGGATGTGCCCCGGATCATGATTGGAATTATGGATAACAAAAAAAAACATGTCAAAAATGTGAGAAAAACTGATAATTGCATAGCTCCAAGTGGTAAGAAAAAATCTGTTGTATATAAATTATTATAAAATATTCTGAATAGAATTGTAAAGAGGGTGGACAACTTTGCATTGTATTTAAACAATCTTTTTTAATAAAATGACCCTCTAGAGAAAATCCCATAGGAAAAGACATAACTAATGGAATCTTTCTAAGTTGGGATAATTTTAGCAGTCAGATTATAGCTGCGTTACTAAGAATTTAACTATAGTTCTCATTTTATCTGATTTAGTCATATAAATTCAATTTAACTTTTTTTCATACATAAAAATAATGCAAATGAGTGCAAAGCTGTTATTAACAATTGCTAAGCAATCGGTAACAATGGCCTTAACTAATCATTAATAAATAATAAAATTTATAATTTTATTATAAACACACTAAAAAAATCCTGTTTATAATGCATTTGTGCTTTTATATTGTAATATGATAGCACGGTTCGGTAAATATGAAATTGCACTTGAGATAGGTGTAACAACAGACAGAAGAGAGACGGAGAGAGAAGTAGAGATAGAATATTTAAAACAATTCAAATTTATGCTTTAGAAAAATATATACGAGGGCTATTCAGAAAGTAAGGAACGTTTTGTAATTTTAAAAAACCAAGTACAAGAAAAACCTTTTATTATATACATGTGAAAGAGGGACTAAAATTCTACTTTTCAACGTAATCACCATACAAATTCAGGCACTTATCATAGTGGTGGACAAGCTTTGAAATTTCTGTGTCATAGAATTCTGCCGCCTGTGATCTCAACCACTCAGTGACGCACCCATCTTGCACAAAATTTGTGGTAGCCTAGCTTCTGTGAAACAATTTCAAACAATAAAGTCCGTGAAACTTGTGGGAAACATAAAGAAAGCTCAGTTATTGTGAAACGGCGGTTTTCACGAATCTTTTCGTCAACATTGGAGACCAGGTCGTCAGTCACAATGTTCGGACGTTCACTCTTCTCTTTATCGTGAACGTTTGTTCGGCCATTTTTAAACTGAATGCGCCACTTCCTGAAAGAACCTTAACTCATTACGTTGTTCCCGTACACTTCACTCAGTTCCCGATGAATTTCTATTGGTTTTAAGTTTTTGCCAACAAAAAACGAATCAAAGACCGCACCTCACAACTGGCGGGATTTTCGATTGCAGCACACATTTCAAATTTATATATAAAAGAAACGGTCAGTGCGGGGAAGTTCCCGTTGTCACGGCTAGACGCTGACAGAGGTGCCGAGCACGAGCACACCAATATATACGCGATTGGCGTGCGCCTGGCGGCGTCAGCTGGAAACGTTCCTTACTTTTTGAATAGCCCTCGTAGAAATCGAAAATATTTATGAATGTTGTACTGACTATAATGAAAGTTACCTGCGTTAGTACCTCCTTACTGTGCATACACATTCCAAGTAATATTTCTTTCGTGCCATATTGTACTAAACAGTTATTATAATCAAACTCAAAGAATAATTAAATTTAAATATATTTATTAAAAAATTTAAAAAAGATTTTTTTTAAATAATCGAATTAATACGTTTTTTTAACCGCTTCTCTTTTTTATAATTAATTTTTAATCCTTGATACTGCTTCGATCAAAGTTTTTCCTACGATTTGCTGGCAATGCTGGAGTAATTCATATTTAATACAGCAATACAGCTAACCGTTGTGTTTGCGTTGATGTAATTTATGTAGTGTGTAATTACCGATCTGAATAAAATATTCATTTATTTATAAAGAAAAAAAAAAACAGTCCTGTAATTATTTTGAAACTGAATAATGTTTAACAATATTGGCGATAAGTTTTTTAATTTATTATTTAAAAAATATCTAGAAATATAAAATAAAATAAGGCAAGTGATTTTTACAATTATATCAGATAAAATGCAAGAAAAATTGGATGTAATAAAAGTAATTCTAAAAATTACTAAAATTTATCTTTATTTTGTACATACCTACAATTACGGTTATATTATCATAAATTTCTTTACAGTAAAAAGATGAAAAATTCAAAGAATGTAAAATTCTTTCGTTTATGGATTTAATTCTTGTTTAAATAATTATTTAAACTATTCTGGTGTAAGAAAATTTTTAATATTTCAGATTAGTCACATACTTGCAAGAATTTATGGAAACTCGTTCAGATATTATACTATGATGTTTTGTTTGATGCTGGTTTCAATTTTTTTTTTTTTTATTTTGGTCACGACTTTATATAAATTTAAATAATAAAAAGATTCCCAGAAAAGGTACATCCAATCTCAAATTTTGATAAAAATTTCTTAATCAAATAATTGTTTTAATGCGTAAAATAATATGCAAATTACTGAGGAAAAAACTGAAATATATACACGTGTATATCAAATTCACAAGTTCCTTAATTACTCAATCTTTAACTAAACTTTCTTTGCCTCAAAATAACTAAAGAAATCTTATGACATTATGTCTTTATATTGAACAATTTGAGAAATTAAGTTTTTATTTATACATAAAATTTGATTTCATTACTTATCCTAATTTCTCCACATCTTAACTGATAAAGTTCATGATAATTGAGCTGCCTACCTTAACTGCAACCCGTTTAAATATTCAAATTTATTAAAAGCTGTCTTTTCACACCTTTTATAATTACAGAAATAACGAATGCGCTGTACACTATATTAAACACTTTATTTAATAAATAAAAGTGTAAATAGTGTAAAAGTGCAAAAGTGTAAATAGATAAATAAATTTTATCTATTTAATAAATATATAAAAAAATATTACATAACTTTAAGAAGTAATTAACTCATAACTCAGCTGATATATTTTAACTTGCATTACAATTTTTATCTTTTTAACATTAGTAATTTTTTCTAATACATTATGTTTTTCCAGAGTATAATACATAATAGAAATAAGACACTTTATATCTCCATTACTCAATAAGTTCTTAAGTAGATCTAATGTACACAATGAAGAATAAGTATCGTCGACAATGGAATAGTGTTGTTGGCACCCTGGGCAAATTTCAGCATCAAAATCAATCATGATCGTTATAGAAGAAAAAACATCCGTTTCTTTTGACGTAAACGCATAAATATTTCGTTTTACAATACCCTCGGGCACGTAGTACCAGACTGCTCCTCCTAGATATGTCATTAGTGTTGATAATAATATTCAAAACCTTATTTTGATACTGATTGATAGAAAAAAAGATATTACCATACAATTTATTAAAAATTCTTTGCACAGATAATATGAAAGATTGCGCACATTGGTTATAAACATTTTGAATTTAGCTTAAGTTTTAAAACTATAACATAAATATTAAAAAAAATTAGCTTTGCAAGAATCTTACTCGTAATGGCTAATATTTACATTGTCATAATCTAACAATTTTTTAGTAACATTAAACAAAGAATATAATAATTTATATAGGCACATTAAAGTGAATAAAATCTAAATTTAACGTTTGAATTCGTACAAAATAGCGGTGACTTAAGCGAGATGAGAAATCTCACTCATTTTCGAATGAGTGGTCACCTATTATTAGCTGCAAACTTCCTTTGACTCCCTCCATTCAATCTCAATTATTTTCTCTTCTTAATGCTCACTCGTTTTTTTTCTGGATTATATTATGTGGTATATTACATTTTTGGCGTTTAAACTTCACTTACGAGTACAAGCAGTATAAATTTAAGGAACTCATATAATTCAGTATTCTGAATTAATTTGTCTATCATTGGTTGACATTTATTAATTCTGAATAATTTAACATAATGGTTGTTAAAATAATTAAAAAATTGTTCTTAAAATGTTGAACATTATTTCTTGGTTTAAAAATAATTTTATAAAACCAAATTTGTCACTCAGTCGAATAAATAAAGAAGTATCCAACCACAATATACCTATTTAAAAAAATATAAGGATATTTTATGCATATTTAAGTAGTACTTGTATAAATTAAAATTTATGCATAAAAAGAAATTTCTGATTATTTATTTGAATTTTATCGGAAAGAGCAGTAAAATTATATAAGTATTTTCAAATAAAATGGAAATTTCGTAAATTAAAATTCTCTTGTTGCATAATCTTCAACAATAAAGCTGTTTTTTCGGCTTTTCACTACCAGAATGCTGTGTTGTAATTACCGACTTTCCCAATAATTAACAAAATGAGCACTAAGAATGAAAGTTTTTTTTTTAACCTCCGGGTTCAGGGGATGAAATGAATGATTTGTTGCGTGTGTGAAAATGCCAAGCCTGACCGGGATTCGAACCCGGGACTTCCGGATGAAAGGCCAAGACGCTACCCGTCGCGCCACGGAGGCCGGCACTAAGAATGAAATTCATGGCGACTAATCTTATTGTACGCAATTATTCAACCGCATGTTTTTTTTTTTTTTGGTAGAATATAAACACTTTTCGGTATAGCTTTGGGTTTAGAATTATTTTATTTTATTCCTTTGGCCCTTTTATTTTTTTTTAAGTAATAATTAATTTTCTGGGGGTTATGGACTAAAGATTGAGGTATTTGCATTCCACTCTTAGGCCATGCATCACGTATATGAAAAAATTGAAAAATATGAAATTTTTATTTTGAAGCTATAACTTTCACGTAATATTACATATCACCATCAAAGCTTGTTGTCAAATCCATTCTGAGATACATCCTAAAATTATATTTTACCTATTAGTGCGTTTAATTTAAGAGTGGTGTTATGCATTTTTTTTTACATATTTTTTTTAGTGCATTTAATATAACAATGTTTTTAAAAAGTTTTTTATACTTTAGTTTTTTACTTTTTAGTCTACATAAGTTTATACTTTATAGCTGCGCTAGCTCACAGGTTTGAGAGTATTTAGCGGAAGATCGGATCGGTACGTTTTACGGTGAGTGAGTGCAATTAAAACATACGGCTAAACGATTTAATTTCCGGATAACCAAGATCCGGTCGATCAAGAGTGCACCTGATGCGTTAAACAGTTAGCGCTTGACCTGCTGATACATATGCAGTTTGAATCGTGAAAATCGGACGAGCGATTGCCGAAATATTACGGTAGCACCCCATCGCACCCCTTCCACAATTTCCGAACGGCGCCTCGGGGCACTAGAAAATATTATCATCCGACGGGTACCACTGAGAGCGGATAAAATTATCATCTAGGGGATCGAAAAAATATTACAGAGCGCTAGGACCGTTTTCGAGATATTTGTGATTTCCGAAAATTCGGATTCGGTTAAAAAGTACTACATTTTCTTAAACTTCGGTCGCGAATTTTAGATCCAAACTTACCGAAACAGGCTAGGTTATCTTTTACTAAGAAAATTTCTTTCAGTAAGAAAAGATGCATGTAAACGAGGTCGCATAAGTTCAAGGGGTCGCATTTTTTTTCACTTAAATTACCAACTTGGGGCATCTTAGCGAATTGAAAATGTTGCTACAATGTGTTGTCATCAGGAGAAAACCTGTATGCAAAATTTCAGAGCGAATGGATAACCGGAAGTTCAGAATTCGACTGAAATGTTTCGTACCATGAATTTCACATACATAGTCCAAGAGCGATTAACTCGCTCTGATAATACTGTATATTATTATTATTATTATGCTTTTACGGCCAACATGGGGCCACTTAAAGTCAATTTTAGTAGGATCTTTTCTGAGAAAAGCGTGTTATTTACTCTTCCGAGCTGCCCAGTATTTCTTCATCCGTTCAGATCTTGCTTTCTTTTCTTCATCCGTAAACATCCTCTTCGTTGTATTTTGTCGTTTGTCTGTCTTTTGTTTAAATCTAATGCTTTTGTCTTTTAGCTTTGTAATTTTTCCAGTTTTATTCTGTAGGTCAGTCAGGGAAATTCCCAATTCTTTCATATCTTCTCTAATTTCTTTGATCCATCCTACTTCTAGCTTTTGGAACCAGAGCTTTTCAATAATATTTCTTGACAGTCTTGTTTCCGGTGTCCTTATGAGATGACCAAAGAAAGAGATTCTTTTTTCCGCATAGTATCAGTAACAGGCTCTATTTCTCGATACACCACCTCATTTGGCACAATCCACCATTGGCCTTTTTTTGGTGTTTTTTATTGATACACGTTCTGACAATTCGGTTTTTCTGAGTGATTTTGAAAAGGGTCTCGCTTCCATAGGTGACTTCCGGCTGAACTACAGTTTTATAATGTTTAAGTTTTGTTTTAGCAGAAAGGCATTTTTTGTTATATGTTGACCAAGTTAATTTTTGGGATTTAATCATTTTATTTGTCCTGTTTTGCCATGTCACTTTTTCATTTAAATTATAAGTTATTATTTCCCCTAGATATTTAAATTATTTTATTATTTTAATTTTCTGATTGTTTACCGTAATCTGCTCTATTACCAGAGGATCTATGGCCATTAGTTCAGTTTTTTCGAAAGAGATATGAAGCCCTATCTTTTGTGCTAGGCTTTGAAGGCTCATGATTTGTGTTTTGGCTTCTTGAATATTATTTGCTAAAAGAGTGAGGTCATCTGCAAATCTTACGCAATTTAGTGTGATGGAGTTTTTCTTAGTACCCATTTTTATATATTTGGGATTTATTTCATACCATTTTCTCATGACAAATTCGAGGGCTCAGTTAAAAAGGAGTGGTGAGAGGCCGTCTCTTTGCCTCAATGCAGTTTTTATGTAGAAGGGTTGAGAGAGTTCACCTCTGAATTTCACTCTGGAATGGGTATTGGTTAAAGTTAATATTATCATGTTTACGAGTTTAGGGTGAAGGCTCAGGTTTCTCAGAATATTCAGCATGGATGGTCGGTGTATACAATCATAGGCCCTTTTAAAGTCGACGAAGGTGCTTATTAGTTGTTTTTTCCGTCTTTTATATAAGTCCATCATAATTTTTAGGGATATTATTTGCTCCGGGCAACCTCTCCATGGCCTATTTCCCCCTTGGTATTCCCCAAGTTCCAGTTCAAGTTGGTCTCTTTGCATCGGTTGTATATGATTCTCGACAGGATTTTGTATGTGCAATCCAGGAGAGATATGCCTCTGTAGTTTTCCGGATTAGTTTTATCCCCTTTTTTATGTAATGGATGAGTGAGGGCTGTGGTGGTCCAGTGTTCTGGAAGTTTTTCTTCGTTCCATATTTTCACGAGGCATAGATGTAGGGAAGTTTTGACTGAATAAACTGATGAGTGTTTCCAGAGTTCTGCAAAAAGCTGGTCTTCTCCGCTTGCTTTGTAGTTTTTTATTTTATTTAAGGCTGCGAGAACTTCTTGAATTGTTGGCGGGTTGATATTTACCGGTGAAGTTTTAACTGGAGTTTCAGTGTCAATCTCAAAAAGCTCTGGGGGGTCATCACAGTTGAGTCTATTGAAGGTTTCTGCCAAAATTTCAGTGTATATATATATATATATATATATCTGTATATATATATATATGTATATTCGGCTTGGACAAATTATACGTATGTAGCAGGGTGTAATATAGTTTGCAAAATTTTGAGAAAATTGACCCCAAAGAAACTATCTACCCCACAATTTAAAGATATTGATTCCAAACTTTTACCAACAAATTGCCCCAAATATACAAGTCTCTGTACCAAATTTCATAAAAATCGGATTATCCAATCAAAAGTTATGCTTCAAACACGCAAACACACGTACATATGTACGTACGAATATCACCCCCACTTTTTTTTGGGGGGTTCCCTGGGTCGTCAAATGTAAAAAATCTCATATCCCATATTTTGACTATCATATTTTATTTCTTGCAGCATCTAATTCGAACAAAACTGGTTTAACTAAGTTCACTTCAATCCACTTAGAACAACCCAACTCGGACCAAACAGAGCTGGTAAACTTATTTATTGTAAATACTTGTTGAATTTTTATTCTTTGCGATGTTTTTTTTGAGTAAACAGTCAACAGTGACCATAAGAAATTTGTAATTATATTGCAAAACTTGGAGGAACGTAACGCCTGATCTAGACTAGTTAACGTCACAATAGTGAAATAGATTATAAATTCTTCATGATATTTCATATGCAAAGCCACTTTACTAGGAGATTACTTTAAAAATTAATTTCAAAACCCAAGAAAAAAAAAGTTCTGAAAGAAGAAAAAAATCTACTTTAAAATACAATGTATTAAAAATTCAACGAAGTTGAAATGATTTAAAAAAAGTAGCCATTATTTTTTTATTTCCCAGTACGAAAGTTTGTTTCTCCTTTTCACTAGAACATACATTAAACACTTACAACTGACCTTATTCTTAGCACATTAACCTTTGAAGTCTTTTATATTATAGTAAAATGTCAAAGATGTTAAGATTAAATAGCGACCGAATTAGCCAGCTGGATTTGTTCAATAAGTAAATATTTAATATTTTTATTTCAGCCAATGAAATTCCCATAATTAATAAATGATTCCTATAATGAAATATCAGCTTAAAAAAGTCAAGGAATACAAGCGAAAGGAATTATGATTTAGTATTCGTACAAGCATGAAAATACATAAGGGACTTGACCTAACCTAATTTTTGGTTGCAAAAAGAAAAATTCCGTAAGTGTAAAATTAATAAAAATTCATTATTACCGTAATTTGTACAATTATATTTTCCCTTTTTAGAATTTAAATAAATTTCCATTTTAATAAGGCAAAATGACCAAAGCAATCGATTCCCGTCATCTCAAAAAAAATTAAGAAATAAAAAACAAGAAAAAAGACACGTGGGAGTAAAAAACATTTTGGGTTCTTAGGTCATGAAATGTCGAGAAATGCAAAAATCTCAATTTTTTTTGACTGATTTTCAAATTTCCTTTTTGCATCACAGCTCTACACACTATGATTAAAAAAAATAAAGTGATTAGATTATTATGTGGATCATGTATATAATTTTACATGTAAGAACAATTCCAGAAAGTTTTTATGAATAAATAGAGAGATATACTTGAAATTTAACCATTATTATAGAGTAATTTCTTTAAACCAATTAAATATTTAAAGGTTAAAGTTACAGGTAAAACGATTAAAGGTAAATTCTTAAAAATATACTAACAATATTAAGTACAACAATCGTAATTCACGTTTTCTATTAGTACATTCATTTATGCACATACATATGTGTATAAAAAAAAAAATTATAGCGTAAACATAACTGTAATTTCAACGAATGTATTCATGTACTAGTGTGTTTTCTGTTAAATAATATTACTGTTTATATAAACTGTTGGGGCAAGTTACAAATAATAAAATTACACATAGCTCGTATTTGCCAAAAGAATATTGGACTTTATTTTTTACAGAATGAAATCAGAATTATATAACCATATTCATAAAAATAAGAAAAATGCATAAATACTTTATTACATATTGTTTTGTTAAGACAAATGCTTTGCACAAAATCTCCTTGTGCGATATTTATATACAACAATGCTTAGGTAAAGTATAGGTAAACTTGTTACCTTAAATATTTCTTTTACATAGAATAAGTATATAATAACAATACAGAGTATAATAATAATAATAATAATAATAATATCTTTCTTATTTAACAGAGGATTACATTAATTTAGTAGACGATTACTGTTCAATGACAAACAATATCTTAATACTCACTTGCACAGAATGTAATCTCACAATCGTGGATTTTATATAAGTCTACATAAATTCCTTTGAGTTTAATATTTTATCATACAATTAAAGAAGAAAAATCACAAACATAATGTTTAAAGGACTTTTGACATAAACAATGATTCATAGGTATATGATACCTATATATACATAACCAAAGATACTTTCATAGTTAATTGAAACATAATATTTAACGAGAAAAGTTATAAAACTTTTAAACGTACGAAACAAAAAATGAAATGTACATTATAAATGAAATGTTCACAAAGAGAGCTTAACAACTAGAGAGAGAACGTATCAAGAAAGTTTTTTTTAATATAATGTCGGGTCGAATACATAAAATTGAATGAATAAAAAAATTAATATGTGTTATTATGAAAAGAAAAGAAAAAAAAGACAATACAACAATCTTTAGATGTTCTTTTTTTTTCTTTCTTTTCTTCACAATTTAAAAGTTCTTATTATTACTATTCAAGATATGAACACAAGTTCAAACTTAAGATATGAACTATGTTAAATCTTAAAGAATAAAAGAGGTAAATCTTAATAAATAATCAATACAAAAGGCATAAATGAAAATCAGCTGAGCATATATTTATATGTATGTTGAATAGAATGCATAAATCCCAGTGTATGAAAAACTTCTTCGTTATAATTGAAATATTAATTACACTGAAATACTGTTAAATTTTAGATGAAAATAAGTCAAACACCAAACAAGTTGAATTAACTTATAACTGCTTTACTCATTGGCGTAAACATAAACTTTATAATATGTATAAAATTTGAGGAATTAACTTATGAAATATGTTTCGTAAGTCTGCATATATATTATTAAGTTCTAGTAATTCAATTTAACGTTTAGTAGTTAGTATCATTACAAGATAGCTGTTACGACAGCTGATTTTGAAATTCTTCCGGATTCAGATTTAATTTTGTGTAAGAGATCAGGGATGATATGGTACCTGATAATTTAAAACCATTAATATAATTTAAAACAAGAAATTAAATAATTTTCCTGACATTTATAAATAACTGTAGGAGTGACGTAAAGGATTTTCCCGCATTTTCCAATGAAATCGAGTTATATAAGCAGTTTTAGCCTTGACGGACTTGACTTATGGTATAAAAATAGAAAAGCTTTAATGCAACGGAACCATTTTTAAAATAACTTATCACAAGAAAATATATCAAAATTAGAATATATTTTTCAGGATTTGTCAAAAACTGTTTTTTTTTAAAATTATTTTTATGAAATCTAGTCAGGAATAATATTTAAAAGGAGATATGTATACGGTTGAACCCCTTAATGGTTGTCTATGATATTATTTTGAGTTTGATCTATGCTGCACAAATAAAATTTTACTATAAAGATTTCTTAGGATCTAATTAAAGCGACCTTTCAACTAAAGTTTAAGTTCTTGGTAATGAATATAAAAAGAAACTAAAAATTGTAATTTAAATTTCAACATGAAAAATTAATTAAAATTAATATGAACAGGTATTAAAAGATAATTAATGCTACACATGAAAGCAAATTCGGGGCACCAAAATAATTATGCTGAAATTTTTAATGATCAATTCCATTTTACCAAAAATTATGGAAATTTCGAATTTTCTTAAAAAAAAAAAACAAAACCCAGAAACTCATAATTACTGTGGCTTCTGCTGACAATCCGACAAATCGAAGTAGTTACGAACAGTAAAATATGAACTCTATAAAAAACGATAAATAAATAAGCATATATATATATGCTTATTTATGTATTATAAAATTATGTATGCTTATATGCTCGTACACATATATATATATATATATAATTGAAATAGTAAATTTCATTTTAGATTATTGCAATGATATTGGTACTATAATTTCAGGGTAAGATTATTGTTTAGTATAATTTTATCAATATAATGGTTTGAGTATATAATGTTTTTTTTTTAACCTCTGGGTCCACCGTTAGGCATGCTTCAGTGGATGAGATGAATGATTTGTAGCGTGTGTGAAAATGCCATGCCTGACTGGGATTCGAACCCGGGACCTCCGAATCAAAGGCCGAGACGCTACCACTCGCGCCACGGAGGCCGGCGGTATGATTATATGATTAATAATTAAAAAACCCACTTACCAACAATTCTTTTATATACATGTTCAAGCGCTTTCAGAATAAAATTCCATCGTCAAGAACTAAACAATTTTTTATGTTATAATCTTATTAAAACTAAAACTTATTTGTCGTGTGAATTTGTTTATGTAAAGTAATACAAAATACTTTTTTTAATTATTTTGTTTAATAGTTATTTCTGAGAATATTACCTTTCCAAAGACAGGATATTAAACATTCTGCAAACGATGCGTTTCCGTCTATAGGCCTAGTTACTAAATTGGAATAACCTTTTTGTTGTTATACGAATGCGTTAGTCATTTAGCCTTAGTTGACTTACTATGGCATTGCTCCAGGAACAGCCGGCGAATAAGTAAACAAGACAAATTTATTATCAAAGAGTAATTTTTTTTACGATCTGCTGTGATATATAAATTAAAAATTAAAAAAAAAATAGTATAAAATAAGATATAAAACTTTTTGGCTGTTTAAAATTCATGTTTCTTGAATTGTGATTCATTACCAAACAGGTATGGTCGTTCTTTGCTGATTCCTGTTGGAGTCGGCCTAATCGAGAATTAGGCAAATCGATATTAAATTAAATGCCTTTATTCACTCTTTAATTAAAAACTGCTTCGTTGGTTTTAACAGATATGGATTATAGCCGATAATCTTTCCTAAGTGTATAATAGTAATTTTATAAATTGTTCATAAAAGCCACTTATCGTACAACGGTGGCACTATTGTTGAAATCTAGAAAAGGCGTCATTAAATTTATAAATAAAATCTACACGAAACCTAATAAATGGTTGAATGCATTTAAGTAACCGTTTCGGAATACGCTGATGCAAAGAACATAAGATGGAACTGCGAATCCGTGTAAATAAAGTCCAATATTGCCTAACCGAAAACTAACAATTATAGTTTAAGCAACTAATACATAAATTTTCTTCAGAAATTTATAAAAATTAAATAAATTACGAAAATTTCAATAAATTACTCGTATATTTAATAATGCTTCTTAAGTTTTGAAATACTGCAATACGTAGAAATCTTTTTTCCATTTCATATATTTTATTCTCGAATTTTAATGGAAAAACTATTTATAAAAAAATACTAAAGTAGTATACAAAAATAAAACTGTAATGAAACCTAAAATGAAATAATTTTAATATTTTCCTTACTATTATTTAGAATAATTTAGAGAAATTTACATAAGTATAATGAAACATGGAATTTATTTACATGTATTACTGTATTTGTATCTGGTATGAATAATTTTCTCATATAAAACGGCCTACATTTTCTAATAATGCAGTAAAATTTCATTCACCAGTCTATTTTTTGTATGTGTATAGGCATATTTTAAAGTATGTTTTAAACTCAATTATGATAAATTAAATGATGCTACTTATCCTTTTTCTCATTAATTCTAATAATGCTTATTTACAAAGATTAAACAATTAATACCTACAACCTATTGCTATATTATAATCATCTATTTAAAAAAGCTGACAACAGTATACCTAAATTTGTCGGATATTTTCATAGAGCTTAAAATTTAATCGTAGAACTTAAAATCTTTCTACAGAGCTTAAAATTTTAATTACTTTTAAATTTAGTAACTTTTAAACTTATAAAAGCACTAGATAATTTAAAAATTAAAAAAATTGTACAAGTTCAACCTTTTACTAAGTTATTCTGTTCTAACATATTATAAAATGTGGCTAAAATTATCAAAAATATTACATATTTTGGGAAATATTGAAACAACAAAATATCTACTTCCTACTGCTGTGATAAAGGTTAAAAAGTTATTTCTTTCTGATAATTACTCATTTACCCACAAAGAATTTGAATTTGAAGTTTTGATAGGTTACAAATTTAAAAGGTAAAAAATTTCTAAAATTCAAATTCTTAAAAGGTGTGGTTTTATGATACTTTATTTTTCCAAGGACTATATTTCCATTTGTATTACTATTATAAAATTAGGATAAAAACTATGTTTGTGAGCCTTAGACAAGCGAACATACAAAAAAAATATATAATCCAAAAATCAAACAAAGAAAAAATAAAACAAAGTTAAGTCAATATGCCAAAACACGAAACACGAAGATATGTCGAAATTTTCCGGAAGTCGAGTCATGGTACCCATTACAATAGGTAGCTTTCTTATGAAATCTACCTAATAGGTTCTGGTAACGAACGCTAATTTTTAGATTATTAACACAAGCACACCATGTCATGTCAAACTTACTCTAAATAATATATATAAAAGATATATAAATATTTTATGTAAATATAATATAAATATATACGCGTATCGATATTCATAAACACACACAAACTAACACACACACACACACACACACACACACACACACACACACACACACACACACACACACACACACACACACACACACACACACACACACACACAAACTAACACACACACACACACACACACACACACACACACACACACACACACACACGAGTATCTATCCATCATTTTTTAAAAAATTTTAATGTGTGTGCTTATCTACATGTAAATGTAATGTGTTAAATATGTAAATAATAGCTTTCATAAATAATAGCTTTAGAATATTAAAAATAAAGATTATCCCAAATTAATTGGTGTCTGTGATAGAAGACCATAAAATGATTAAAACAATGTTACAGAATAAATAATTGAATTTACAGAACAAAAATGTTACGGCGTAAATAACTGAATTTACAGCATGAATTTACAGATATAATTTATATAAAAATAATACAATATCTGGTATCAAAACATTTTAACACTTATTTGAAATCCATTTATAATACATTAACAACTTCCTCTGCAGATTTGAAGCAGTTTATAAAATGCATTATTTTGTAATAAAAAGGGATAAATTAATTTGATTCTTTGCACTATCTTTTCCAGTATTTCTCTTAGCTGTGACTCAAATAAAGAGGTACAAAAATCATAAGTCCGAGTTGTTTTCACTGAGATTAATGATGTTCATTAACTACTCAGCCTCTGTGGTTAGCTGTGAAGATGTCACTTGTAAAGTTGAATATCACTAAAATTTTCGCGGTTTTGTCGTCCCCAATTGAAATTCAACCCTACGTTTGCCTCAAAAGATGGACAAAGAAACCACCTCACTTTTCATTTTCCGTAGTAAGTTTGGCATGGCATAATATACTTATTTTTTTAATAAGATATGCGGGCATCGATTGCTATGATTTTAGCATTTTATGATTGCTATCATTTAGCCCGAATGGAAATACATAGCGTATGAAAAATGCTATGCCTGTCCGGGATTCGAACCCAGGACCTCCGGGTGAAAGGCTGAGACGCTAACACTCGCGCCATGGAGGCTGGTGGTATGCTGGTTAATAATCTTGAAATTGACCTTCCTTACCAAAACTGACTTTTCACTCAATGTCAGCTCTCCTACAATAATTACACTTATTTCACTTAACAAACATACATAACAATAACCTGAAAATTATGAAAGATAATAGATTCTAGTAAATATTACCAAGATTAAACCGGCAAAATAATTTTAAATTCATTGTCAAATAGTAAGTAGCTATTATTTATAAATTTATTAAAGAATCCATCTCTCTGACCAAATTACTGAAGTAAATAATTCTTTTTAATTATGAAATATTTCTAACAATATTAGAATCCAGAACTACTGTACTACATATTATTACATAACTCAACTGAATCATATAATAATAGTATTACAATTTTAATCGGTTCACCTAAATTAACGACGAAAAATTACAATTTTGTATTAATACAAAAATTGAAACATAAAAGCCGGTTATGTTAATGTATATTTGTTTTATTCACGTATAATTTTTTTGACGTATAAAATATGTAATCGTATAAATTTGTGCTGAAACGAATACATAAACTAAGATAATTTAATTTGCTTTACTTTATTTTGAAACAGCAATAATTTTATAAAACGACACTATCAACGAAATAGAAAGAATTATTCGTTTGTATGCAGATGCTGGGAATTGTTTAATTTTCTGAAGAAAAAAAAATTAATCTATAGATGAAAATCTAATAATATATATATTTTTATCTAGGCATTTAATTATGGAAATACATATAAATATTCATAAATGTGAACGCGAACACGCATGAGTATATATATATTAGTTAAATCATATGTATTTCTGATAAACAATATTTAATATTTGTACCATAATATTGGGGAAGAATATTTATACGTAAATTTTGATCTATGTATACAATATTATTATTAGCTTGTATTTTCTGTTAACAGATTTCTAGTTAACTGACACTCAAAACCAATTTAATTTTGTTGTCACACATAATAGAGTTAAATTTATATAATATTCATTTAACACTTAAGCTTAAAAGCAACTTTAACGTCCTATAAGCAATTCTATTAACAAAACGAATTTTATTTGAACTTTTGTTACAATAATATTATTGAAAATTTGTGCAATGATTTAGTTGTTACTGAAAATCGTAATAATATTGATTTATTATTAACTTTATTTTTTGGGATTTTTTTATTGATTAAGTATCATTATAAAACTGTTTAATAAATTGTTTTATTAAAAAAATAATTTAAAAAAAATTAAATTACATACAATTTAATATTGTAAAAAGGTTAAATTATGATACCATTTGTAGATTACTACTTTTGCACTTTTTTAATTAAAATTTTGATGTTTATTAAGTTGTAACGGAAAGAATATATAAATTGTGAACAGTGAAAAGGATTGACTGGTAACACTAGCATTTAGTTTAAGGGAAAAAGTGTTGGTAAACTTGTTTTGTCGTCGGTCTCCGGAAGATGTCGGTATTTTCCGCAGCATGTTATTGAGCGATTCCTTCACAATCAATATACTGTAGAGCGTACAGGTGGATGGCCGTATATAACATAAGAATTGGACACCGGCCGGCGTCAAACGTATTTTTCTTAATCATTCATCTATTCTATTTTGTTAAAAAATTAAAACTAACTTTATTTCGAACCTATAAATGAATATTTATTTATTAAATTATTTTACACTACTTCGATATATATTATATGTGTATAAAAAACTAATCAAATTTCAGTATGAAAATTACAAATCCAGTTGCTAAAATATATGATAAATATATATATATATATATATATCTTTTTTTTTAAACTTTGCCCAAAAGATAACTTATGGTAAAATACATATGGATAGATATTGGATATTATTCTAGTTTGTCTTCTACGTAGATTACCGTGTAATTGAACTAAAATATTTTCTTCAATTATAAATACTACAAAATAAAAAAAAAAAATTACTTATTTTAAATATGTACAAGTGTACAGGTAGTTTAAATCAATATACTAAACTTTAAAATAATTATCTAAAATAGAATTAAGATAAAAAATCGGTTGTAAGTTATAGTATATATATATATATATATATATATATATATATATATACATTCTTAGTTACGGATAGCAATTGAAAAAAGTACATATTACAAGTACACAGAGAAAACAGTAATGATAAACTTTGCTGTAATCAATGTTTACACATGATTAGAATAATGAAAAAAATTTTTACTTTAAACTTTACGACCATGCATATGCACTTTGTTAATCAAACGACTTTGGCCAGTTGAAAATTTAAAGAAAGAAGTAAACCTGGTTTAAGTAAACCTGGTTAAGTAACTTGGTTTATTTATTTAAATAAACCAAGGGGAACGACTAAATACTCTGAACAAAATCGTTATCCAAGAGAAAAGGGGTCAAATTTAAAGAAAAATTCAATTGTTTGTTAAATTCAGGTGGTGGAAGGAGGTAGTCGTAAGATACATCTCATTAATATAACTATTTTTGTTGAAGGTATGCTATGAATAAAAGATGTTTAATTCAGTTGTTAAACATTTTTATCTGTTTATTTGATTAAGAAAATCAGTCTAGCTTCCACTCATACATATTCAGGGTATGCTGAATTCGTTTGTGTGCGACTTTTTAATTTTTTTTTTTTCTATTATCATGTTTCCCTACCCCTCTGGGCTGAATTCACCGTGAAGCTTAAGTACAGCCCAGGGGATTGTTCACTCTAACAGATCGTTACAATGCCTGCCTCTAACCCTTAGGGCAAGGTATCCAGGCCCGACTATGTCGTTCCTGAACCCCACCCTAGGGACCGGGACTCGGTCTTGATGCCTTGCCTCCAATGTGAGTATCCCACAAAGGGGGTCCACACCGGGTCTCGATCTTAACAGCTCGAGGGCGACGGAGCCCTCGTGTCTCATCGTCGCCGCCCATCCCGGCATGCCCGGACGAACGACGACTTCTCAGGAGGCTGTCCATCACCCCCTCGCTACCTCGTCATCCCTGCCTTTGTGCTGTAAGCAACTTATTAACTGATTTATGGTAGTGTAACGTACTCAAAAGGTAACCTTCTATGTTAAAATAAAAAAAAAAATTATTTTATCCAAAAGTTTGCATTTTGGAAATTTTTTTTTTTTTTAATCTCTGGGACTACCGTTAGGTATTACTTCAGAGGATGAGATGAATGATTTGTAGCGTGTGAGAAAATGCCATGTCTGACTGGGATTCGAACCCGAAACCTCCGGATGAAAGGCCGAGATCCTACCACTCGCGCCACGGAGACCGGAATTTTGGAAATAATAACATTTTTGACACCACTTTGGAAAAATTTCAGTTCTTCTTTCATTGTTGTATCACTTTATGTTTAGCATTAATTTTTTTTTAAGTTTAAACTTTACATATTATAGAGTTGGATTTTCGACGTGTTTTACAGCAAAAAGTAGCCAAAGAAATAATAATTATAAATGAAATATTGATAAGGGTAATTAATTTAGAAAATTTTCCATTTTGTGAACTGAAACGTTAAGATTGATCAAAGTAAATGCACGTATTATTAAGAATGGTGTTTTAATTCTTTAAAGGACTGGAAATTGAGAATAATAATTTTTGTATTTAGTTACTAATGTAAAGATCAATTTCATGCACCAAAACCCTTAGAGAAATAAAAAGAAAACAGTTTTCAATTTACGTATGTCTGTGTATCTCGGTATAATTTTTAAAAAGTAATCCTTCCACATTTTCCTTAAATCTTTATGTTATTCTTCAAATTTACATCCCCTTTGTTCACTCACTATTTTACTTTTAATCATTTTTTTCAAAAATATTCAGAGAACTGTATTTCCCTATTACTCAGTGTTCTTTCTGCTTTTAATAACCTTTATTACGTATTTATTCACTAATTCTCATCGGTACCTTATTCATCTCGGTTTAACTCAGATTAAATTTATTGTCTTTTCCATAACCATTAGACAAGAAGTACGATTTCATCCTTTTTTTTTAGTTTCCAAGAAATCTTTTTTCTTAGAGTCTAACACTAAATCAGACGCAAATAACAAACATTTTCATCTTTTTTTTATCATTTGTCGGTCCATATAATTCTGAAGATTAATAAATTATAAGAATTGTCTTTTAATTAAAAAACGGCTTGTTTTAATCAATTAAGAGATGAAACTAGTTCTGTATGAATATTAGTGTAATGAGAAAATACTTAGTAACTAATCTCTTTTTTACTCACATAACGTTCCTGTTTGATTATTATTTAAAAGTATATAGTGAAAGTATTTATTCGGGATATTTATTCCAGTTATTAAACTGGATTTGATCTATCATTATTATCTTTCAAAAATAGACTTAAACACCTTTCTTGTTATGAATCACTATATCGATCCTTTTTTGTCAGTTGACTAATACATAGGAGCTAATAGAGGTAAACAACATTGATTATGAATAATGATTTTATTTTTCAGTAATACTGCAATATTATTAAAATAATATATTAGTTACGTTCTTTATTTCAAATATAATTTATAGTACAATTAAAATTAATACCTGTTTAAGAGTTGGCCTTTTAAACAAATTACTGAAAGTTTTTGACAGGTATTACAACAAAGTACTCTATGTTATAGAAACAAATAGTAAAACGAAAACCACACCTAAGAGTAGATATTAAGTATTTGGTATCTGAAATAAAGCCACTAAACATTGTATTACACATTGCAATATGTAATGTAAATAATTTATCACACCTTAGTAAACTGCATTATAACGCTTACTATTGTTCTTTGTAGTTATAAATATAATCTCCGTATTTTTCTTCTGATTATCTCTCTTTTTACATGAATTAGAGAAGATTATAAAGTTTTACAAGAGTGTTTACTTCAAAATTTAATAAATAAATCTGAATTACCTTCAAGGGAAATTGTAAATTT
Organism: Lycorma delicatula; assembly: GCF_047948215.1. Classification (NCBI taxonomy): domain Eukaryota; kingdom Metazoa; phylum Arthropoda; class Insecta; order Hemiptera; family Fulgoridae; genus Lycorma; species Lycorma delicatula. The sequence goes on along the minus strand of NC_134457.1, from coordinate 112,336,054 downwards.
GAGAACATATTATTCAGATTAATTAATGGCTTTAATATATAAAAGTTTATTCGATTAAGACTAAAATAAAAGTATAATATAATAAAACATAAAAAAAGAAACTAAGATTACAAGAAAAAAAAATCGATTTAGACAGGTTTAGAAAAAATTATTAAAAAAATGGTAAACTTAAAATAAGTATAATATTTGGATAAAAATATTATTCGTTAGCGAAATATATTAATATTAATAATTGATATTAAATAACAATAAATTGTTAAATAAAATATTAAATTTGTAAAAGTTCAACTTGATTACACACTGCATTTTTTAATCAATATTTTTCAAATATAAAAAATTGGAAAAATCGGTTATTAATTTTTCACTTACGAGTATGTAATATTTAAAATTAAGTATGCATACATATAGTTTCTTAACTTACTGAAAATACCGTAGAAATTATTATTAAATTAATGTTTTTGTTATTCTAGTCTATCCAAAGTTATAAAGTATTCTTACTCCGGGCAAGAAAACTTAAAACAATTTTCATTAAGAATAGAACGACCTCAGAAGTGTATAAAGATTTACAGAAAGAACAATATTAAAACAATCTATCGAGTTTATTTTTTATAATGAAGAATAATTTCTGCCGAAGTGTCTACCAATATGCTCAAAAATTTAACTTAATTTAAATTTAAGTGAACCAATATGTCAAAAATTTATATGAAGAAGTTATTAACTGATAATTTGTTTAACAGACAAATTGAGACAGTGAAAAAGCAATTGAAAATTATAGCTCTTTTTTTCAGAATTTATCTGATAAAAAAACAGAAAATTATACATAAACAAAGATGTTACGTTGTGAATATAATTTCGTAAAAAAGCCTTTTAATGAAAAAAAATTTCACAATATATATTATATATTTTAAAACTATTTTATGAAAAATTATTTTTAAGTTACTCATTTTGTAACGTGTTAAACATTTTTAATTATATTAAAATAGAGATTTAATGATATATACTTACGATAAAAAAGTGCAAAATGACTTAAGGTTTGTATTTTACTTATGAAAATTGGTCATTATGGAAGTAATAAATTAGGGATGCTAACTTTCCATAAACATTAAGTATTACTACAACCTTAATGAGTAGTCGTAACAAGGTTCATAGAAAAAAAAAACTCTTGCTCAGTTCTGCGCAAGAAGATCAACTTTTCGTTTTAGACGACGCCTTACTATTTTGCAGTCAGAAAGGTGCTGATTTCAGAATATAATGCACTACATACGTTCGAATAAACAGTAGAAGCTACATACAAGCATCAATTTTCAACTCGCTCATCACTATGACCACCGCATATGCGTCTATAAAAAATACACCACCTGCCTCATTTTTTCGACCTTTAATTAAGCGTAACTTAAGAACGGCTCAACCAAACCTCATAAAATTTTCACAAGCACAACTTCAGATACACTACTACAGCATATCTAAATTTCATTGAAATTGATCAAGTAGTTTTGGAGATTTTTCAACCACAGTACTTATATATATATATATGATGAAACCCCAGTTTAAGTGGTGGTTGGTATTTTCGTACTCCTCATACCTCAAAATGTAAGGAAAATTTATTCTCAATCCCCAACCTACCATGCAACCAAAAGTAATAACGTATTTTTTGTTTTTCAAAAAGTCGGTAATAAAAGTAGATTTAAACCAAGGAATTAGTGGTGTTTGGGTAATTACTATTAGAGCTTTAGCAATTCGTCCTGTTATAAATACAGGGTGAATTATATATTAATATATACTATTAATAAATACAGTCTAATACAGTTAGTTATAAATACTATTAAACTACAGTTTTCATTAACAATGCTTGTAACAGTGAAGAACGGTGTTTTAATTTCAAGTGAAACAGAATTATGTTTTATAAGAACCTCTAAAATGTAATTTTTTGGATTGAATAAAATTTTAACTATTAGTTAATTTTTTTCTAGGCTTACTTCAGTCCATCGTGAGTGTTAATTTTCTTAAAATTACACTTGTAATTATAATTGATTTGATTACTCCATCCATGTATTCCATCTTATATTTAAAAACTGTTACAGCATTATTATAAAACTGATAATTAAAAACGAATAATTATAGTGTATGAGGAATATTTAAATTAAGTACACATTAAAATATTATATTTTTAACACAATGTTGTCGTGATTGAGATAAATCTGAGATTTTAACAATATTGTGGCATTTATGACAAGTGTTAAAATGATTACTCTTAGGTTATATCAAATTAAATAAACATAATTATAACTTACAGCAAACAACAGCGATTGACTTCTAATTAAATTAATTAATGTTGTTAATTATTCTCTTAATTAATTTTTTTTTAAATTTCTATTTTATTTAACATCTTTGCTTTGAATAATGAACCATATTTAAAAAAAATATATCTAAAGTAGCACAGTGAATGAGTTTTAAGTTCTTTATTGTCAGAATTAAACTTAACTTTCGTTTCACGAGATTAACATTTTTTGATTGGAAATATTTCTTAATTTTTTTTATTCATCTCAAAGACATACTATATCAGAAAAATATAGCAAAAATTTCTAAACAGGACTTGATTCTGGAAAATTATATAAAATCCAAGGATAAAAAATTTGATTTTTGGTGATTAAAACCAGTAAAAAAATATTTTCAACTTAATTTTGTTTTGATTTAGTGAATTTTTTAAAAATGTCTAGTTATTTACAAATAAAAGCGTTCATATAATAGATGATTAAAATTTGGTATGAAATTCGTTTACGGGTTATTTGTTTTAGTTGTTACTACTTGGCTTGATGGATAAAAGAAAGAGAGAGAAAAAACTGTTATTTAATGTGGAAGAGAGAGATTAAGACGATGAAAAAGAAGGATTACATCCAAATGGCCCAGATCTGAAATAGACGGCAGCCGGTCCGGCGCTACTCGTCGCGACGCTCCAAACCCTCCCTTTTTAAAATACTACGGTGATGCAGAGAGAGGCGTTGGAACCTATTTACCGTTCCAGGCACGACCGGCCAAACATCTCCCTAATTTTCTAGCAAAATTGACAGACTTGTGCTTACCGTCAATTGCACTCTCTTATTCTTTATCTTTTATCTATTATTCAAATGAAAAGTCCTTTCTTTAACAATTTACAATAAATTGCCCTTATTTTTGTTTCTGTTGTGATAAGTAATTTACATTTTAATGTTGTGAATTACCTTTTAACTTTATTTTTTATACACCGTACTTCGAATCATACAACAACCTTAAATGTTGGAAAAATAAAATTGCTTCACAAAATCTCTAACGTCTTATTTTAACTAATATGAAAGAGAAAACAGACTGACTAAATAAATTGATCATAGTTAATTTGTTATAAATATGTTTCTACATACGATAACCACAAACGATTAAATCGATATACAGTCTACAGAATATTATTTATCTTTGAACGAGATTTAGAATTTCTGTTTTTGAGAAAAAAGAAGCTTATTTATCTTCTCATTATATTAGCAATTTCTCCTTTCTCTGAAATAAAACACAAATCCATATAGAGTTTCCAGTTTTCATATAATTTTAGTTATTGATTAATATTCCACGAATGGTATGGTAATAAACGTTTTTTCTCTCATACTGAAGGTTATAAATTTGAATCCTGATAAGGCTTGGTATTCCCAAAACGTTACAAAATTAATCTTTCATCATAAAAATTAAAAAAAAAGTAATAAATAATTAGAGTAAAGTAATCATATTTAGAGATACAACTCATTATCCATAGGTTCTGTAGATGAAGGGAGAGATAACACCAGAAGAAAATGGGTAGAAGAATAACAGATGGATTCCTAGAATATGAAGGAAATATAGAAAAGAAGAAAAAAACTGATATAGTGTGGTTCTTTGTAGAACGCTACGAAAAAAAATTCTAATTGCATGTCAGTCAATTGTTAGTAAATGAGCAAATAAGTAATTTGGTTTATTTATTGATATATTTTTGTATTAATATTCTGTTTAGATCCTTGTGTTTTATTAACAAAAAATAATATCTAGAATTCATATATACTAATCTAATAAGCTACCACTGCTATTAATCTAATAAGCAACCAACTGTAAAAAAAAACTTTAATTAATTAACCTTTTTTTAAAAAAAAATATTGTTAATAAATGCAACAATTATCTGGTGAAAATAATGGAAAAATCTATCGAAAAGTAAAACTAAGTACATGCAAGAATAGTTCATCCATCTTTTCAGATGAGCTGAAATGAATCTGTATAAAAAAAATTAATTTTGTAGAATTTTATCGGCCATGATATTTAGCATAAGAATTTATACTGTTTAGAATTATGTAGGCTTGGTATATTATAAATATTTAGCTGGCTTGATATTATATAGGCTGGTTTATACAGTTCAATTTGCTAATCAGTTATTTCATGTAGAAACTAAATTTTAAATAAAAAAAAAATTAAATAAATACCTCTATATTTTAAAAAACCTACTTGCAATAACAATTTAATGAATTTTTGGTGTTATTAATTGATAAAGATTGTCCGTTGTTGAAGACTTTTTAAACGAAAGATTAAATAATGAATTTTTTCCAGTTTTGAAAATGAAAAAAAACTGTTTTATTTCGCGGAGTTTATTATTTCTGACAAACATAAACTTTCAAAACACTATGAACTTTACAGATTTATATGATAATAAAAAGTTAAAATATAAAAATTGTAGTTAATTAAATTCTTTCCCATTAATAAAAATGAAAATAATCTTCAATCATTAATAAAATTCAAATAAAATATCTTACATTCAAATTACACAAAAAATTTATTCTAATTTTAGTCATTTTTTTTTTTTGTAAAAATTCTTCGTTTCATTTTCAAAGTTTTTGAACTCTTGCTAAGTTAGCTTTATTTATCCTTTCTGTACTCCAATTAATAAGAAATGCAAATACTGGCTTATCCGCGCCGTCATTAGATTACCCTTTTATCGTGAGAAGGATATGCTCTCCCTTACAAACTAGGGCATTTATAGAGTGAGGGAGATATTGATTTTTCTACATCTCTTTGGCTTTATATCCTTGTCGCTGTTCTCTTTATTCATTCGTTAGAACAAAATCGTTGGTGAATAAAAAAAATATATTATCCAGAAAGAATATGAGAGTTGAAAAAGTTATTCTTTTTTTGTCGCATAAAGAAAAGAAATTAAATTTTTCATAATACATTTTTAAACTCTCAAACACACACATACACATATGTTTTATATATATTTACATACAAGCATACACACACACACACTCACACACACACACATACACACACACACACTCTCTCATTTATCCACTCATACAATCGTACACATGTACACACAATCACATGAACAAAATGTATGGTTATTATATGGATCAAACTCCTAAGTATACAAGTGTGTATATGTTTTTTAAAAAGCGGAAAAATCTGTACTTTATTTTCCAGAAATCGAAAAATATTCCTCCAAAAAAAAAATAAAAATACAACTGAAGCACTGGTAAATGTGTTAATACAGAGAGAAATTAAAGAGATTTAATTTTCGTAAACATTTATTTTTGTCTTGTTTTAGAGCTTTTTTGAAATTTAATGGATAATTTAGTTATCTAAATCATCCATCTGGAAATACCTCCAACTATTTTAACCGATTATTTCTTTTGTAAATTAAAAGTAATTTTAAAAATTTATCTAATGGCCTGAACCCTGCGTTATGGATTGTTTCTTGTTAGCAACAAAGCGCTTCCCCAAGTTGTGGATAGGGGAAAGACTGTTAGTATGATGGTTAGCTGTAAATAGGCAGTAATCCGAATAAGTAATCGTGGACAGATACTGCCATTATCTGAGCTATCGTGAGGTCTAAAAGAATGATAATACCCTTAAAAACATCCTATAAAGCCGAAATACGGATGCTATGTAACAAGCAAATACTGAAAACAAATGAAAACCTTCACGTAAACAATTGCATGACTTTGTAAAGTAGATAGCTATGCTACCTTAAGGGATGGGTATTAGTTTTAAATATACAGCTAAACAAACGAATAATCTTTGAAAGGAGGCAGCAGTCCTTTCAGTAATTGTTGATAGCGGCAACTAAATGTTGGTTGATATGGTCTGATCAACAAAATCGACGCTAACATTCTTTAAGCGATGCGGAACTGAAAATAACGGAAAAGTAAAACTGTATTTTCCGAGGAAATATTTTTCGTTTCCTTTTTTGTTCCTTTTCTTGTTCTTTTTTTTGTTTTAAAATATCAATACGATTGTGTCCTTTCTGTAATATATTCTGAAGGTAAAGTATTCCCTTGATCGGACCTTCAGATGGAACTGGTTAAGAGGTAGTCTAAGAAAGTAAAATCCAGGGCATTTTTGGGGTTTGTGCATATTAATTTAGTTGCCTAAATATGAGTGGTAAAAAACAGGGAAAAATTGGAACCAAAAGGTTCATTAGTATATATACCGATTTAGCTTATAAATCAAGTTGTAATTAATATAAATAATTCGATCAAAGTGTAAATCGTTTATGAAGATTTTTAAAATAAAGTTTATAAAAAATAATATTAGATAAGAAAAACGGGAAATAATTTTAAAGCGATTTTTAGAACATTTTAATTCGTATAAAAACAAAAAAAAAGTCAAAATGTTGCTAAGTATTTAATATGAAAATAAAAATATAAAATTATTCGTAAATGTCGGAAACTTAGACTATTATTAATGTAATAAAAATTAAGAGTAACATAGTTACTGGGTCATTGAAAAAAATATTGTACTTATGAAGTTGGCGAAAATTGTAATTCGATGAAACTCTAGGACAGTGTGCAAAAATGATGATTTGTATAAACTATCACAATGGTTTACGGCTTAAGTTCAGTTTGCTATAGATCATTGTTATATATAGTTCTATTAATTGACAGAATTCATTATCTTTTTAGTTTTTACATTTGCTTATATATATATTACTGATGATGTTAAAGAAAACAATAGCGCTGCGCTATAAAGTTGATGAAAATTAAAAGTACTATCTTTTAACTTGGTTGTTTATACAAAATTGATTTTAATTTTTTCATATACGTTTCAATTTTGTCTTTCTTTATAGCCTATGAACATTTTTGTTATAGAATGTTGACACTGTAATTTCAGATGATAAAATACGATAATCATTTTATAGGGTATAACATATAATGAGAAGATAGTTAGATTTATTGGGAATTATTGGACTGAATATGGCAAAGAACAAAGTATTGAAAACTTGTGCAAAAGAATGACAGCAGACACCGGACGCCAGCAAATCTGTTGAGAGAAGAAATGAAGAGAAAACGCAAAAAAGAGCTACAAAGAAGAAAATAGAAAGGGAATATTTAAGAGAATCTGAGAGTAGTAAGTGCTCAGAAATGATAAATATAGAACAGATAAAATTTGAAGGGCATTGTGAGAAAAATCAGAGCCAAACTAAAAATGTAGCACTGTGAAAATAGCACAAGAAGAAAAGTAACACTTTAACAAAACTCATCTATCCTATTATGCAACAGAGTTTTATCGATGAAACGATGAAAAAGTCATGAATTGATTAAGAACGATAACGTATTTAAAAACAGATTAAATTATGCTTTAATTACAAATAAACTTAAGCTTATTAAGTATGATAAATATTTTAATTATAATAAATAAACATTCAAGAATTAAATATATATTATAAAAACGTAAATTTTAACTTAGCTTCAACAGTAATGTATTAAATAATTATTTAAAATTATAACAAATGGCAGGATGCAAAAAATTCTTACCTTTCAGTGCGGAAATAAAGCTAGTTTATTAAATAAAGTCTGTTGCCAACATAAAAGTACACAATTCTTTCTCGTGTGATTTTGCAATAAAATGCGCTGGTGGAGTAAATTTTGTTATTTTATTTGTCACTGAAACCGAATTACTCAGCAATGTCTGCTTATACGATCTGAATCCCTCATAGTGACTTATATACTATTAATAAAGAAATTTATTAATAGTATTATAATAATAGTAATAATAATATTATATATATAAAACGAGTATATACACATATTTAGTTTCAGTATATATATATGTGTGTGTGTGTGTGTGTGTGTGTGTGTGTGTGTGTGTGTGTGTGTGTGTGTGTGTGTGTGTGTGTGTGTGTGTGTGTGTGTGTGCGCGTGTGGGTGAGTGTGTGTATGCACGCACGCGCACCCACTCGCGCGCGCGTTAGTGAGTTACGGAGGGGAAATCATGTTATAATAATTTTATTATTAAAATTAGAAAGGTAAAAAACTTTAAAGGTATGAAACCTAATAACTATTAGTAGGGATTAATTAAAATATATATATATATATATATATATATATAAATATAACAAAATATATACAAATATATATAAAAAAAACGAAATAAACGATATATTTTTAATTGTTCAATTCTAGTATTGTACGATAAAAGTTAAGATAATTAAATTTTACTATTTTAAGTATAGATAGATATGCTTACAAACACAAGTTAAAAAAAAATTGTTGATAATGAAAATAAAGTAATGGATTGATAAAAAAAAAATATATATATAAAAAGAACTGATACGAATTAAGCGTGAATTTTCTAGAATGAGAGAATACATATTATCTGTTCATTTTAAGTTTTCCAAATAATTTCTCGCATTTTTGAGCTAAAATTCTCGTATTTTAAATATAAGAATGATTTCAGATTACATTACTCCATAAAAATTCAATTCAAATAGTTTTAAAGTCGTCCATTTAATTTCTTATTAAAAACTAAACACTTAAATTATAGGAAAACCTAAAATAAAATTCGACTATTAGAGAAACTTTATTTTCAAAATAATAATATTAATAATAATAAATCAATGAAATCAGTCTATTTAGTGAAAAGTAAGAAGTGAATATACTTAAGATACATACTGGTTGAATTAAGAATTTAGTTCTTTTATTTTTTTAGTGTCTGTTAAAAACTATAAATTCCTTTTCAGTTTTACAGCCTATATTCTCAAAAAAAAATTATTTAATTTTTTGGAGGTATTCTAGGAAATCCAGCAAACTTGATTAAGAATTTATCTTGTAACTAATGAAATGAGAAGATAGATGAAATACTAACTATAAAACAGGAATCGAACTTATTGTACCTTGATAAGAGTTTAATTTTTGATTAATAATTATTTCTATTTATAATTGAAATGTGTAGTTGCATAGCCAATTACTGCAAAAATAAATCATAAATCATGCCCAAAACGTTTTTTATTTATGAATAAAATAACTATTTTACATATTAATTAAAAATAACATAGTTAAATATTTATCTGAAAATTTTTTAATTAATGTTTTATAATTAAGCGACTAGAAGATGAGTCGTTGCATAAACGAATCCTAATTCAATTGTCAACCAAATATCATTTACACGAATGATAATCCGTATCTGGTTTTTTCATTCTATGTAGTGAATAATTCCCTTGGTGCATTCTGATTAAATAATAATAATGACAATAATGTAACAACTTTACATTATTAAACTTACAAATATTAAAAAAAAATTAAAAACTTATTTTAATATTTAAATTTAATAATTTTAACCTGAGTTAATAATATTTGTATATATTTAACAGTGACAATTATTTAATACTGCATTACAAGTACCGCATTTGCATTATATTGTATGTTTTGCATTGATGAATAAAATAGATTTTATTATTACGTGTATCACGCAAACTTTAGCGAACCCTTTTCACATTGTGGGCTACTGTAAGCTATGAAAATGATATTACAAACTTCTGACGCCAGTATATCGATAACGATTGCTGCTATAACAACATATGTTGTTTGAAAGCAACGTAAAAATAATAAAACGAAAAAAATAATGAAAGAATAGTAACATTTAATCCAGAGTGAAAAAGAGGGTTAAATATTTTATGGATTAAAATGTTAAAGAGTACTTATGGTCATTGACTTCCGCATTTTTCTTAATTAGTCCTAAGTGGTATGATGAGTGTTATTTTCCAAGCTTATTACGTATAGAATTTTTCATAATTTTATTATTATGCGTTAGGTAATTTCTCATAAATAATTGATAAACTATTTTAATGTAATTTTTACAACTAATGAATAAAATTATTTTGGTGTAGAACAAATTAAAATTTAATTTTTAATATCAAGATTTACGTAATAAAAAATTATTTAAAATTACAAAAGTTGGATATTAAATCACACTGCGTTTTTAGCTTTATTTCATTATTTTATTTTAGTGGCTACAATAGATAGATCATCCAGTTACAGTTAATTATGAAATATGAATTTTTTAACTTATGTAAAATGCCATACTGAACAGGGATTCAAACACAGGTTCTTCTGGATAAAAGGCAGACACTATCATTCCTCCACGGGAATGAGCTTATTAATAAAGATTGTTCTGCGTAAACATTTATTTATGTAATATTAAATTTTAATTAAACACCTAATGTTCATTAAATAAAGAAAAACTTAGAAGTTTGCGTTTTATTCTTTACCTTCCCACTTTTGTATTACATTAATATGTTATATTAATATTGTAGTATTTAAAAGTAATTTTAATTCATTAAAACATAAAGATCATTTATATAGAATTTATTTAGTGTTTAATATAAAACAAATACTGGAAAATTTATTTACAGTGTTATACAGTAAATAAAAATTTCAGTTCCTGGATCTCAAAATCCAAGTTTTTGACTTTGTCTGAAGAAATAATTCTGTAGTTCTAAAGAAATTACGTAATGTAAAAAGAAAATTTCTTATCCGTATTTTGTTTACTTCCAAGAAGAATAGCAGAAGAAAATTTGTTGAACTTTTTCGTATTAAAAGTAAAAGAACAAAATGCAATTCTATAAAATTTAAATTAATTTAAACATCATATTTTAATTGTAATATTTATTGTTACATGTCATCAATAATGTAAGTAATGTAAGTTTAATAAGTTATAAAGAAATAGGGCGAAGGAGTTAATAAAAACAATATTTATAAAAAAAATTAAGTTTACTTCTTGCTTCTTTAAATACAACTTAGAACGTTGTAAAATAGGTATTAAATCCTATTTAATCTTAGATGAAAAATGTTTAAAAATCTAGAAAAAAAATTGACGTTAAAAATGTATTATAAATCCCTAGAGAATAGATTCATTACGTAACGCAAACTTACACCATAACACTTACTTAAATACAACCTAAATATATAATTAAACAGAATTAATACTGATATGATACGCTTATTTATCTGGGATTTTTAAATTATATGTAATGAGTCGTCATATTTTGAAATTTTTATAATTCTATGAAAAATAAAACAAAGAAACAATCAATTCGTCTATAAAACAAACTCTTAATAAAAACACTGTATCCGTGTAATAAGCTGTAGAAAAAAATTACCATCCTTGATATGGTCAGTTGTGTAAAACAATTAAGTACACTTTTTTTGATCGATGAATTATTTATTCACCACAGAATCTTTCAAAAGAAGCTTGCGCGTGGGAACATGAAAATGGAAATTTATAGCGTATGAAAAATGCCATGACTAACCGGGATTCGACTTGAACATAAATTTGTAATACCTTGGTTTAGTATAAAATTTCAGTATATAATTTTTTTTCAAAAAATAATATGAAAAAAGAAACAGCTGAAGATGAGATTTCTTATGCTCCGAGAAAATCTAGTCTTTCGGTGTAATGAATATTAGGAGAGCTCATAAATTCAGGATGGTTTTATTAAATTTTCTTAATAAGTATCTAGATCCTAAGCGAATTTAATGAAATTAAATGGAAGTTTATTAATGGAAATTAATGAATTAGAAGTTGTTCAAATAAGATGAGTAAGGGAATTAATTCGCTCTATGGTTATTAAAGTGAAAAGGAGAGAATAAAAAAATTCAGTTTTAGAATTGCATATAAATAATTTTTAATTAATTATGTTACTAAAGATGGTGAAGAGCTTAGAAAACCGCTACTATTTTTTTGTGATTGCCTGTTAACTTCTCTACTAACCTGTCCGATTCTTCTACGGTGAACAGAAAGCTGTAATCTAGTACAGATTGGAGACTTTTTACATAACAGAAAAAAGTACTCTGATATATTGTCCACAATAGACGAACCACAAAATTAGATTGCAAATAGCTTAGGCCAGTGAAATTCATATCTCGTATAATAGCATAAAAAAGTGAAGCAATTTTATTACAGAAACAGAAAAAAAGAAAGTATCCAAAGAATCAATCATTGAAATTAATTAAATTTAAAAAATTCTACAGAATATTAATTTAAAATCTGTAGATTTACGGATGGTATTATCCAACACAATGTGTCCTGATATATCTAGGTACTGTGTGCGCAGATACTTCAGCACTAAAGTAAAACTTATTATAATTTCTAATACCATTCCTAGGTTCCAGTACCGACGTTCATTAGAATATACAACCATCAACCAATACATTCCAAAAAAAAAAATTGATCATTAAAATTTCTTTTGAACATTGATAAATTAAAATAATCCCAACTGAATATTCTTTATTCTTAAAATGGTCGGGGAATTTCTTATTCACGCAAAAAATAAATTTGTGTTGAACTCCCTCGATTATTACAGTTTTGGAAGCTCTGTCTGTTCCAAATTACAGAAGCATTTTCAAAATGAGTTTGCACAAGCAATCTGCAAAGCAAAGAACAAGTATTGACATTTCCGAAACGACTTTTTTATCAAATTTTCCAGACCAAACAGTCTTTATATTTTCACACAATGAAGCTGATGTGATCAACAAAAAGAAGCTTTAAGTCAAATATGACACTGAGATTTTCGAAAAGATTTTCTCTTCTCAAACACCGGCCATTTAACTTATATTTGAAGACAAAAGTACTTGTATTCCGGGTTCCGACAAGATAGTGAAGATATAATGGAATTCTATTCCTTCTAGCTTATCCTACAGAGTTATTAATGCAATCCTAAAGCCTGCATCATCTTCGTTTTTAACTATAATATAAATTTTAATTTCATCCGTAAAAATAAGGTAATTGCACGAAATAAAATTCTTTATATTTTTAGTAAGATCATGAAAAGAAGAGGGAAAAGGATAGAACTTTGTGGTACACAAAAATCATCTCCTTTTACCTTAGAAAGGGTATCTCTAAGGCGGGGTTTAAACATTTTCTTCCATGAGTAGAACTAAATCCATCAAACAACAACATCACTAAAACCAAAAGAGACAGTTTGTGCGACAGTAGATGGTGAGGTATTTTATCAAAAGCCTTTTAGAAATCAAAGTACACAATATTGACCTGAACATCTGCTCAATTACAGAAGGAAAGGTTTTTTTATTAAGTAGGAGTTTGTAAGGAATTAGTAATGTTTTTCGGGGTAAATTATCATAGTATATGTGATAGAAAAAATTAGATCGGTTAGTTCCTCTATTAATTTTTAATCTTTACATCTTACTCGATTGATTAGACTTTCCCCCATATAAGTTTATTATTAATTTTTCCAAAGATAATTATTATTCAGCTTCTAAAATTAAAATATTAAAAATTTGGAACTAAATTACAATTTTCGATTAAAATCTTAGGTAATTTTTGAAATATTTTAAAACTTATGTAGTAATAAAAATAAATATATTTAGATAAGGAAGCTGTTTATATATAAATTTGTAATCTTTAATAATATTGTAAAATAATTCATTAATTTTTGTTTTATTTATGTCTTTCATTCTTTATTTACCTCAAAAATGTTCATATGAGTTATATTATTGCTATATTGTCAAATATCTTGCTGTTCTGTCAGTCCTTCTAATAGCAAAATTCTAATAAAACTGAGAAGAAACAAATTTTCCGCTGTCTCGTATTGCAGAAACTAATATTCCTCTCATGTATCAAAAACCAATACTGAAAGTTTGAGTTGGTTTATTACTTTTTGAAATAAATATAAACAACTAAGTCTATTTTATTTTAATTTCAAATATTAGAAATTATTTTACAGTCCAGAATGAAAACACACTCGCACCCATATTCAGTTGAAGTGCGCGCGCGCGCGCGCGCGCGATATACTTGAAGTACACCGTATTTGAAGTAATATAATATTCCTACTTTTATATTTGCAGTGAAAATCAGGTTTGTTAGTTTAACTGGTTGATTTATACAATGATTTAAATAAAATTATACAAATTATTAACTCAATCAAACCATATTAGGTTTATAAATGAACATTTTCTCAGAGGAAAATTTATAATAAAAATGAGCATTTTTAAATATTCGATAGGATCTCATCCAGACATAATTGAATCGCTATCCTGTTCAACTGGAAAATAATAAAATATAAATTTTTATTTTTATAAAATATCATTTAAAAAAATATAAATCGGTTATTATTATTATTATTATTATTATATTATTATATATCGATATTTTCTTAATTTCAAAGTATAAATCCAACAAAGATTGCAAAAACGTAAATATATCTAAAAATATATTTAAACGTTTAGTACTTTTAAAATATCTCAAAAAAAAGAAGTGAATTATAAGTGTAATTATATATACATGTGATCCACTAGGTGTCGCTAATGACAAATAAGGTTGATGAGACATTAAATAAATAAAAACAAAAAATGTTTTCGTTTTGTTGCTTTTGAACCTTGCCATCAGCCTAATAAATATGTCGTTCTGTGACGGTTTATTTTTTTTCTGTTTAGCCTCTGGAACCACAGTAAGATATTACTTCAGAGGATGAATGAGGATGATACGTATGAATGTGAATGAAGTGTAATCTTGTACAGTCTCAGGTCGACCGTTCCTGAGATGTGTGGTTAATTGAAAAACCCAACCACCAAAGAACACCGGTATCCACGATTCATTATTCAAATCCGTATAAAAGTAAACTGCCTTTACTAGAATTTGAATCTTAGAACCCTCGACTTCGAAATCAGCTGATGTGCGATGACGAGTTCACCACTAGACCAACCCGGTGGATTTCTATGACGGTTTTTAATTTTTAAAAACATTGAAAATATATGATTAAACTGTTGGAATATGTGTATAAAAAAAAATTAAATAAATTAAAAACTAATAAACAATTTATTAGATTAAAAGTTCGTTTAAGATAATTTTGATGTACTCTTGTGTATATTAATGCTATAAAAATAGAATATTTTTATTCTATCTAATAGGATTTTCTTCTGTGACGTCAATAGATGTACTTGACAAAGGTTTTAGCCGTAAAACTTGTAAATAACGTTTTTACATTTGACTATTTTTTTACGTCTTTTATTAAAATGGTGGGTGGATAAAGTGACAAATGAAGAGGTATTGCGACAAATAGATGAAGAAAGAAGAATTTGGAAAAATATAGTTAAAAGAAGAGACAGACTTATAGGCCACATACTAAGGCATCCTGGAATAGTCGCTTTAATATTAGAAGGACAGTTAGAAGGAAAAAATTGTGTAGGCAGGCCACGTTTGGAATATATAAAACAAATTGTTAGGGATGTAGGATGTAGAGGATATACTGAAATGAAATGACTAGCACTAGATAGGGAATCTTGGAGAGCTGCATCAAACCAATGACTGAAGACAAAAAAAAAATAATTAAAATTAGCCAATTTTATAAATTTATTTCAGGTTATATAAGAAACTAAATGAAAGAAAATTGTTAAAAACTAAAATAAAATAATCAGAAAATAATAAAAAGGTAATTTTTACACACGCGAATATTTTTTCATCTATTTATTATTAATACACAGACCCAAATTAATTTCCATTTCAAAGAACTATAAAATCACTACAAGTAATCATCTTAATAGTTTTCAGACTACAGCTTAATTGTACAAATAAATCGAGATATACTGGATGAACAACGTAAAACCGAACAAAGCCGGCTCAAACTATAATTATTTGAGCTCAATCTTAACGCTGCTACTGTCACTGCTACTACTAGCAGCACTACTGGTTGTATATCTTACTACTCTCATCTTTTGTTGCCAGTTGTAAACTATATATTCTTCAATGGAACATAGTTTCGTTCTTTGCAATTGTGTTCTTTTTAAATACCTTATTAGATGAGAAATGGTTGCTTTAGTGAGAGCTATGGTTGCTTTAATGTACGCTATGGATCTTTTTCAAGAAATTAGTCAAATATTTCCGGAAAAATTTGATATTCCAGCAGAGTGGTTCGCACTACAGAGTTGGTTTCAATCGAAATATAGCTCCAGAGGCCATAGCCGATATTCAAAGAAGAATTTCTGCCAGTCCAATAAAACTTATACGTAAGTTATTACAACAAAGTGTGTAAAATACACACCTTGCCGTACGATTCTTCATGATTAAAATTTGAAATCGTATCGGGTAACAATTGTGAAACAATTTCAGAATTCAAACCAAACCTCTTAATTACTGCGACTGGTTTCTCAAAAACACTGTCGATGGACAAATACATTCGATATTGTATTTCATGTCAGATGAGGCATAGTTTAATTTTTCTGGGTATTATATTTTTTGTACAATCAGATCTATATGACTGAAAATCCTCATTTGATTTTTGAGTGTGTACTTCAAGATAAGAAAATGGATGTTTAGTGTGTTGTGCTGTTTCTGATAATCGTATAGAGGGGACAATATTTTTTAACCGGATTCTCAACACAGAAGTGTTCCATATAATTTTCGAAGAATTCTATGCTCGGTTAATAGATCATTCTTACGGTTTCTTCCAACAAGACGGAACAACGTGTCACACAACAAACGATCCACTAGCAAGCGTCATACAGAAGCTTTCACAGAACTGTCAGCAGAGGGTGGTATTTTTTGCGTTTTCCTATTTACGATTTTTTCCTTTTGAGCTATTTGAAGGATAGTTTATGAATCAAATCCCCACAGTTTCGATGAACTGAAGGCGAATACTAAATAAAAAATTGACGGCGTTGAAAACAACCTTTTGGTCAGGGAAATTTCAATATGATCATTTTAGTACAAAAGTACATCGCTGTGCAGGGCGCTCACTTTAAACATCTTTTGTAAAAATAAGTGAACTTTTGCTGATGTACGTAAATTCACAGTTTAATTTAATTTACGTTTTCATTTTTTCATTTCATTATAAAATATTATGTTTCGCAACTGTGTATAAACTGTAGCGGTTTTAAGTTGTTAACCTAACAACTAGCGGTTTTAAGTTGTTAACCTAGCAACTAGCGGTTTTAAGTTGTTAACCTAACAACTTAAAACCGATATAGACTGTAACCTTATAACCGATTATAGACTGTAGCCGTTTAATGAAAAGTTGACCTACAGGTATCCTTTTATAATTCTTGCTTATCTAAAGTACCAATTGAAAAAACCTATATTATCAAATGAAATTTTTTTCTAAATGAAACTGGGTTACTTCTCTTTTTTCGTTTAAAATAGTGTTGGTAAATAAATTAACGCATCCCATTTACTGAACGGTGTAATCTATATTAGGTATATTAGATTACGTAAGTAATAAAATAAAAATGAAATCTTCATATTTTTTTCAAATAAAAAAATAAATATTTTTGAAAACTAAAATTTTTTATATTAAATCTTTTATTTAGTTTATATTTAATGTTATTTGTAGTACAATAATTTCTCAAATTGTACATAAACATAATCACAAATTGAATTCATAATTGAATTATGTTAATTTATGTGAAAACCGTTGTAATACTGTCGCTAATCTGTTAATAATATTAACTGCTTAACTAGCAGTTGCATGAATTATTTGTATTATTCTGTAATATTAACTGATTAAATGATATTGTTTGTATTAATGTAATGAATTATTGATATTGTTAATTAATGATCTTGAACATTATTATTGGTTAGCAAATCATACTCCTCGTTTGAAAAAAATCGTAGGGTAAACACTGCTATTTTAATTTGATCTTCTACCTTTATTAATTATAATAAAATAACAAAAAAAGGAAAAAAATCAGTTTAGAATTCCTGTAAAATTTATGTTAGAAAATTGAAAAATAATAATAACAGATAAGTAGCAGATAAAAACTAGAAATATTAATATTTTAAAATTCTATCTACTTTTATGGGCTATACAAAATTTTTTATTATAATCTTAAAATAAAAAAAATAATTTCTTGTAAACCTTAAACCGTTTGAAACACAGTTTTAATTTCGTAGAATTCAGTATGTTTCAGATTTTTTCTTTTTCTGAATTACAATAATTCTGAAATACAGTTCCTTATCTCAAAATGAAAGAAGACACATATTCACTTAATAATTTATTCTTTTGAGATTAGATTAGTTTTAAATAATAACAGATTTTTAATTTCTCAATTTTTAATTTTCTCATCGTAACCATTACAATTATTTTAAATTAAAATTTTTACTTTATAATTTTACTGTACTACAATAAAAACAGTAATTCATATTAGATTATCTTCTGTAGTATTTAACTACCGTTTCTGAGAAAATTCACTTAACTGGACCCAACAATCAAAGTACACTATCTTAATAAAATAGTTCGTAGATAAAAGTAGTTTATTAAATCATGATATGATCCTTACAGTGGTATCGTAACAAAAAGTTGTCATTATTTTGATTACATTTTCTGAAATAGATATTTGAAAAAATGTATCCAATAATTAAAAATAAAGAATGGTCCATTTAAAATCGGTTGGCAACCTCCTTTTCATCACAATTGGATATCTCTGAACATTATCTATACTAGAGTCTCTATTTTTATTTTTTTATTTTATAATTTAAATAAAAACTATTTGATTAGCAATGTAATATCATCATTTTAAAACAATTTTACAGTTATACCAAACATTTAAAAATATTTTCTTATTAATCAGTTAATTTACTGATAGCGTTTAAAAAAGTTCATGAATTCAGACATAAATCTACTTACAAAATTAAGATTTTTATTTCTTTGACTAAGTAAGGGTATACAACTTTGAACACTTTACAAAATTTATTATCCCCGAATTTCTGAGATTTTATTTTGCTGTTAAAAAAAAATATTATAGATTTAAAAAAAAATAAAATCGCAAGTATCTTTGAAAAATCAATTTTGTTTTAATGATGAGGATTTTTTGGATTAAAAGTTTATTCCCTAGGATTATTAAACAACATTAAATTGGTTCCGGTTCGGATTCAAAGTAAAGAGAATGATTAGCTAGTAAAAGAACCCGACATCTATTTAATTGGGTTTTAAGTAAAATAAATAATTTTGATAATGCCAAGTTGCCTAACTTAAGTGGACAATTACACTAAAAAAAAGAAAAAATAACAAAAAATTCCTGAAAGAAAATTACTTATCTAAATTATAAATTTTGTTTTAAGTATTAACTCTAAGATATATATATAACAAATAGTTCAAAATAGCAATTTCACAAAATAAAAATTTAAATGTAATTTTCTATAAAAATAGATAAAATATTAGTCTATTTAATATGATTATTGCTTGATAAAATTTGACCTAGAAGAAAATTAACCATCTGTTTTTGATCGATCGTGAAAGTTAATATCGCCAGACGACTTAATATGCTTATATAAGTTTTGAAATAAATAAGAATGATTATCGGAGATCTCCGTGACCTTTACCAACTTTGGTTGTAGGGTGTGGGAGTGCCTGGAACAAAAATAATAGTGGGGTGTAAGGGTAGGAAGGAAGGAATGGAAAGAGTTAAAATTCGACCGATCAGCTACTTATTCCTGCAAACAGACCTCAGAATGGCGTGTTCGTATCGCATTTATATCCACATTGCAGGCAACTGACTGACCAGTTAAAAATTCTGCATATAAAATTACTTTAAATAATTCTTATTCGGTTCTATTATAGAATAAACTGCTAATGTTATATTCATGAAATTAATAATTTATAATGAATAAATATAACAATAAAAGAAAAAAAATATATATTATATATATATATATATATATATATATATATATATATATATATAGATATATATATTTTAGCAAAATGTTTAATTAAATAAATAATATATATATGTAAACTATAAGTTAACAGTATTTCATAGTTTTCTGAATAAAAACTTTTACTAAAAACAGATACTGATTAAAAATCAAATATTAGTAAAATAAAAAAATAAAAAAAATGCATTTACAAAATAGTAATAATTTATTTTGGTTTTAACAAATAATTTCGTTTTCATGTGTAAAATTCATTTTTGCACTAACATAAAAAATTTTAAATTATTAAAATAAAGCATTCAAATTCATCCTATCGATTTTATAATTACATTCTTTCTGGAAATTAATGTTTTCAATTCAAAATAATAACGTTTCAAATAAAATTTTATCAATCAATACAACATTCAGTTACTGATAAAAAATCTTGTTATCAACGATCAGAAAAAGACATAACATTCAATTATCTAATAGCATTCAATTATTTAAAAATATCATAATTAAAATAAAGAAATAAATATAAAACAGATGCGGTAGCTATAATTAATAGTTAATAGAATTATTTTTTAGAATAAATAATAAAATTATTAAAAAAAAGTTGTAGATGTAGGTAATAATAAAATACGACATATATAGGCCAATGTTACTTTTGAATTACTAGCTTAACAGTAACATAATTTAAAAATTATACGAAGTCCCAGAAGCAAAACATGTTATGTTGTCAATTATAAGTGTTAACTTTATGCTTTATAAGAAGAGGGTGTGTAGTGAATGACATTACTCTCAGAGAGAGCAACTTTGACTCACTAGTCAGAAGTTCTACTTCACATCCATTAGAATCATAAGAAAGCCACAGTTAGGAAAAGGTAAATAAATTATTGCACAGCTTTCTGTAGAAAAACAATTTATAAACATTGATCCAAATCAGTTGGGAAAAACAGTAATGTGGTATAGAAAACCTTATAAAGGTTTTTAAATATTTTGTAAATATATTCAATATTTATTATCAAAATAAAATGTTCAATAATTATCATATTTATTGTAAAAATAAATATTTAGTTACAATTCGTTTAAAAAAATTTCATCTTAACAGTAGGATAGAATTATCGGTAAAATTATTAATTTTTTTCCACATACTGCATTGTTTTTCTCTTTTATATTTATTACTTTCACAGAGAGCAAAGAGATCTCTACTTTGTCAGAAATCCGTTTTATTTAAAATCAAATTAAAAACACAATTTACAGGAAAAAAATTGTAGAAGTATTTATGTTTATCACTTCAGTAAATTTCTCTACGAAAATAATTTTTTTTTATTATAACGACACAGCAACTTTACAATTTGGTCACCAAGGTAATTGAACAATAAGTAAATAAAATTTATATTTCAACTAACATTAAGTAGTCAGACTCAGCGGCTGGTGGCTTTACGATAACAACGAAATGATAGAAATGAAGTAGAAGTGCACTCTGTACAGCCAGACCATAAAGTCACTTAATTGAAACGATAAGGCAAACCAAGAATGTTGTTTCTTAGCAATCTTGAAAAATCACTGATCGTGTAAACCAATAAATTGACTGCCAAATAATTCGGGTGCCGATCCAAACGATCTTGATACCGTAGACTAACAAGAGATATTTCCTCCCGAACTGTTCGCAACTAAAGATCATTATATATGAGACTGCTGCTTATGTACCAGGGAATGTTTAGCATTTTTGCAATGTTTTTTGTCTGGTAACGGTCAAGAATGTCGATACTGAAGTTGCATGCTGTACCCCACAATTCAAGCCTGTAAGTACAAACAGACTTCAGAACTAATTTATAAATCAATAATTTACTTTCTACAGATAGCCGAGATCTATGTCTTATTGCCAATACATGTTTTTAAACTTGAGATCCAACTGTTTCCGCTTAGATTTGATATGTTTCGCCCAAGTAGATCGTCGGTCAAGATGAAAACCCAAACATATACAGTTCTGAGATCTCGGAATTTGAACAATGAAGATAGAAACAGGAAGACAGTGTTCCTTACGAAGGGTGAACGTGATGTGCTTTGATTTTGTTTATTTTATTTTCCAACATGTAAGCCACGATTCGAAAAGAGTGATATAATCTTGTACAGAGACGCAGTAGCCGGATCTTCGTGGACAGCAAGAATTTTAGTATCGTCAGCAAACGTTGCAACTGTGGTATCTGCCGTAATTGGCAAGTCAGCCGTAAACAGATGGGTCCGAGAACGCTTCCTTGAGGTATCCCTGATTGTATAAGGAACAAATCCGTCAAAACCTTTCCATGTTTAACCTGAAAACACCTGTATTCTAGGTAAGATTTTAGCATTACGTAGAAAACATGCAGTAAACCCTTTTTCAGTCTATAGAGCAACCTACATGCCAAACTTTATCAAAAGCCTGACTGACATCGAGGAAAACTGCTGAACAGTACTGTTTATCGTCTAAAGCATTATTTATAACGTTAACAATTCTGCTCGCCTGCTCCACAGCAGCATGTTGCTTCCTAAACCCAAACTGATGAGCCGGAATTTGATCGTCCACGAACCGCTTGAGTCTTTTCAAAAAGAGCGTTTCAAACATCATAGACAGTACAGGAAGCAGGCTGATAAGCCTATAAGACGTTAAATTGGTCGAGTCTTTACCCGGGTTTACCGTCATAATTATCTGCGAAATTTTCTACGCATCAGGAAAATAACCAATTTGAACAATAGCATTAAAAATCAAAGCAACCAAGCGTATCGAATGCCGACGTAGTGCCTGGAGAACCGACCGGTGATCAAATCATACCCCGGCGCCTTTGCTGGATGTATTTCATCGTTAATGACTGAAGAGACCTCGTGTACTGTGAAGCGCGTAATTGGCAAGGACATTTGGAAAGGAGAAACAAAATAATCGGAGATTTCTTCGATCTCCTCTGGATCTGCCTCGATGTTATTGGGTTGGAATATGACGGAAAAGTGTTCAGACAATAAGATCGCCTTCTCCTGAAAACTTCTTGCCCACGTTCGGTTAATGTTACGGAGAGGAGGAATAGACTGCAGGGATCTCTTGAACGAGTTCGCAGCTTTCCACAAGGTGTATCCAGAAGCCTGTCCATCAGAATTATTCTCAATGTAAGATTGAAATGAAGTGTTCTTAAATGCCCGAAGTAACCTTTTTAGTTCTTGAGAAGCCCTGTTAAATCTTCCTTTATCAGCAGGCCATCTCGTAATCTCCGGGGTTCTTTTCTCAAAAATAATATACGTGAAAAAAAAGAAGCAATATACGTGTAGAAAAACTAATTCTAATAAATGCTGATCTCCGTGGTGCGATTGGTAGCGTCTCGGCTTTTCATCCCAGGTCCCAGGTTCGAATCCTAGTTAGGCATGGCATTTTTCATACGCTACAAAATCCAGTGTCTATATCCCACGCACAAGCTTCAAGCTTATGTGGCGATATCATAAAGAAAAAAAATTGTTAAAAATGATATGTTATTTGATTTTATTCATATAAAAAAATAATTAATGACAACGAGATCTAATCTATTTCTAATTTTAATGTCGGTATTTAGTTATTTATTTTATGTGATTTTAAATAAACACATTTTATTTGTAAAATACTTATTAGAACTGACCGAGTTAGATATAATATTAAAATATTTTTTTTCCATATCTTATCTTAAGTATTTGAAACGATTAAATACATATTTTTTTATATATTTAAAAATTTAATTTATTATTAAACAAAATAGGTTTTAAAGATTATAACTTCTAAGACATAAAATTTATTTAAGGTTTAATAAAAAATTGATTATTCCGTTAAAAATTTAATAATATATTCTTAATGTGATAATTTACAGTTCGATGAAAATAGGTTTTTTAAAAATAAATATTAAAAAAAAACCATATCCAGAATTAAGCTTTTATCTTGTAACTATAATATATTATGTTCTTACTTAAATGCATTATATAGTCCACGTGTGCATGTTAAGAAGTCACATTATGATATGTACATCATACCAGTGTTAAAACAATTCAATCTGCTTTTCATGACGCTAATGACTTTACAGTCATTAATAACAAATTAATCAAAATATTACATTATAAAAACTACATAAAACAGCATCACATTAATCTACATACCGTCATTACCTACATACATAATAAAATATAAATAAGTCATATTTTCTTATAAACAAAAATAAGTAAAATAATAACAATTATTTTTTTGAGAAAAAAGGATCATTTTATTGTTTTTTTATGATAATTTATTATTTTGTATCTGGAATTAAAAAAAAAAAGGTATATGTGAAACTGGATGTCTCCTGCCGGGTGGGATTTCGTAGGTAAATCCTATACCATACTTCGTCACTTAAAAAACTTTTTGTGGTCATACTATTATATTTACTTTGTGGTAATTAATTTCTTTTATTAAAAAAAAAAAAAAAAAAAAAAAAAACAATTATTGCTTATGGCTAAATAAATAAAATTTTTCTAACTTTGTAGCTATTATATAAACATATTGTTCTGATTTTAAAGCTTTATTTTTATTCTTGCATAAGTGATATTAAAGTTTATAAAAACAAATAGTTCAGTTTTAACAGACTAATTTTTTTTTATATGGGCCCTATAGTCAGAAAATTACGAATAATTTTATAGTGCGTAGTAAATGTTTGACATTTGCAGAAAATCAACATAAAAAACATGGTATTAAAAATAAGTTTTTATTAAAATGACATACTTTTAGTATATCATTTTAATAAAAACTTAAAATCGATATGCCCAAATACAGATAATAGTGTTAATAGATAATACAGATAATAGATAACAGTTAATACAGATATAATAGTGACAGATAATAGTGTTATAACTAAAAGAAAGATTTCCAATTTAAATGTGATAGTTTCGAAAAAATTTCTTTATAAAAGAAAAAATGAGTAGACTGAATTACTGAATAATTTCAAAAAAGTTCAACGAATTAAAAATACGGAATGGAAATAATTTGAGTTATGTAGTACATATGTGTGTATGTACATGTGTATATGCGCCTCTGAATGAATAGTAAACATTTGATATGTTTTAGTGCAACTGTTTTTTCCTGATTTTTATTTTTCAAAAGCATTTTTGTCTAGTAAAACAGCTTGTATAATTTTGATAATAAACCTTTTTACCAAGAATTTAAAAATTTTTGTATAATGATCCTTTATTCTGAGAATAACTAAAATATTTTCATAATCAGCCTCCTCTTGAATATCTTAAAAGTTTCAAATAAATAGAAAAACGTTAAGTTGAAGGGATAGTCACCATTACAAATTTTTTATAGATATTTCTTATATAAAAAATATTACAAATATTTTTTACAAAATATTAATATTAAATATTAATTTAAAAAATATTATTTTCTTAAACATAAGAATAAAAAGAATATTGGAAAAAATAATATTTTCTTTACAATAAAGAAACAGTCGATTTGGTAAAGAGCATTGTCTGTTTTCTCCAACCAATTTTCCAGCTACTGCCAGGTCTGAATATGTGTGTTTTAGGCAAATGCAATTACTGCTACCGGCTTGACAGGCCTGAAATAGCTATAAAACTACAAATAAAAATGTATCGGCAATAATGTAGTCTGAAACAGACTTAGGTCGACCACTCCTCAAACGTGTAGTTAATTGAAATACAACTTCCAATGAACACCGGTATCCACAGTCTACCATTCAGGTCTATATAAAAGCAACTGTCTTTACAGGACTCGAACCTTAGAACTCTTGACTTCAAAGACCAGCTGATTTTTAAATGCCGAGTTTAACCACTAGACTAACCTGTGGGAGTTAATTAATTATTTACTGTGCATGCTTCTAGGTATTAAAAATAATACAGAAACTATTTTACGAATTAAAGGCAATATCATTTTTACTTCCTTATACGAAGTAAAGGAAGTATTGTAAACGCGAAAAATTTCAGTTTTCAGATTTCAATGAAAATATCCATTTTGTCCATCCCTGAATCCGTTTTGACTAATTTCGGCGTGACGTCTGTACGTACGTACGTATGTATCTCCCATAACTTAAAAACAATTAGAAACCGGGATAGCCGAAGAATATTGAAATTTTGGATTTAGGACTGTTGTAACATCTAGTTGTGCACCTCCCCTTTTAATTGTAATTGACTTGACCAAAAATACCCTCAAAAATTTGGATTTTGGACTTTTTCTTAACTGCAGTAATAAGCCTTTGTTGAGAGCTTTTCAACGATATGACATAAGTTGTACTTACTTTCATTGGTTCCAGAGTTACAGCCAAATACAATTTTAATTAATGAAATATTTGGAGAAGGCACATCGGTTCGAATCAGGCTTCATCTCCATTTTTAAAAAAAAATGTATTGGTTTATTAATAATTATAACCTCTGATTGTAAAAAAAAACCTTTACAATAAATAATAATACAGTAATAACAATAAAAAAATCAGAAATTATTGAAATAAAATTTTATTTACTTTTAATTAAAAAAAAAAAAAAAAATGTGTATATGCAATTTAATAGGCGTACAAGGAAGTCTTTATTGTCCACATCAGATGTTTTTATGTTGGTTTAACTGAATTGTTTTTAAATACTGATTCGAATAGCACACATTTTTATAGGAAATTTAAATATCAATATAATGATTTATGAATTATAAACAAATATAGACTATGTTAATGTTAAGTATCTCTATTAAAATTGAATTAGTAAAAGTAATAAGTAATAAGGAATGGAAAAAATTCTGGCATTTTATTAAATCATTTTTTTTGCAACACAGCTTAAAAATTTGAAAAGCCTACAAATCTTTACAAAAAGGGATAATAACAGTAGGATAAATAGATTAGTTTTAGATTTATGCGATAAAAGTTATTTATAGAATAAATTAGATTAGTTTTACATTTATGCAATAAAAGTTATTTGTAGAATAAACGTTCCAATAGTAGTATTTTAAAATTTTTACATGCTAAAATAAAAAAAAAAAAAAATACGTAATATTTTTTATT
Organism: Lycorma delicatula; assembly: GCF_047948215.1. Taxonomy (NCBI): domain Eukaryota; kingdom Metazoa; phylum Arthropoda; class Insecta; order Hemiptera; family Fulgoridae; genus Lycorma; species Lycorma delicatula. Next base: position 112,309,121 of record NC_134457.1, on the reverse strand, counting down.
TAACAAGTAATCTAAAGATTTTTTTTATATAGTAAAAACTGTGAAACTTTATTTAATGGGAACCGCTAATATATTTTACAAAAATCAAAAACATCGGAAAAGGGAGTTACGCTAAAACATTTCAATAGATACTACTTTTCTGTGTAAATTAAATTCTGAACTTTAGAAAAACAATTTACGTCTGTATAATAGATCAAATAAAATAAACCGGATACAAAGAAAAACTATTTATAATAATATTACTTTCAAAGAAGTATAATGGATTCCTTAAGTAATCTAATTTACAATTTAGTTGATGTCTACTAACATTTTATAAGTAAAAGAAAAAGCATTTTTTGAAGTCCAATTGAGGCAATATGTCTTCTTTAACAAACGCTGTTCAACTTAAGGTAGAGCACTCAAGTTTTGAGCAGATTCAGTTTGATGTAGGACGAGGAAAGAAAATTACTCTTCTACACTGTTTATTACGATGAAAAGAGAGTACTCTGAAAACTTTCCTTCTTTCTTTAGATCTAATTATAATATAATGATATGAATTTATTTTATTTTTTTACAAATATATTCATGACGTATTGAAAATACAATAATAATGTTATTTCTTGAATATTTGTAATAATATATAAAAGTAGTACAATTAGATATCAATCAAAAAGTACAGATAAAAAAATTCAATTCATGAAACCGATTCATATAATTTTTGTAGTTTAAATTTCATCGAGATTGTTTACATCAATCTCAAGTCGATAATAATTTACTCTTTTTTTAATATTCGCATCCTGTTATCAAATTAAACTGCAAGAATAAAAGAAAAAAAAATTGCGATGTTAGGGTACATATATAGAAATCTTGTTTAAGATGATACAATGTAAACATTTAAATCAGATGTATGAAGTAATTTTAGAGCTAAATATCATTATATTTCAGATTGTTACGAATAATATTCGTAGTAAAAATGGGAAAAGATGATGGTAAAAGTTGTAATTATAGAAAAAGAAAAATCAAAAATTACTTTTCTTTTTATTACCATTAATATAAATGTTATTATGATAAAAATTTTATCAAACAAGCTTAATTTATCTACTTGTAATTAATTTATATAATTAATAAAAGATTACTGATGAAACATTTTTTAAATTTAGCAAAATCTACTTTTGCATTTTAATTTTTTTTTAATTTAGCACCTCTTTTGTAAGCTTTTCAGTTATAATTTTTAAATACTGGATACATTTTAAGAAAAATTCAGAATGTAGTTCCTTCCTTATATCTGGACGTAAGAAAGGCTTGCAAGAAACGATACCTGGTCAAGAAGGTAGGAAATGATATTTAAAATCTGTAATCTAACTTATGCATATAATTTAAATTATTAAATCAATAAATATCTTACTCCTTAACTGCTTTAATATTTTAAATACCCTCAGGTGTTATTACATTTTGAGATACGGCTATTCTGAGGATCTAAACTACTTGTAGTCTTTCTTAAACTATAATTGTAAATGGTTGTAATTTACGCGATATATCAAGATTAAATAAGAACCAGTACAAATCTACTATACTCGCAAATCACAATTTACTACCTCAAACAAATCCTAATCTTCACAGGCTTCTCATTAAAAAAATCCAGTGTACACTCACATTATCTACGTATATACCTATTTTATATTACACAGGCATAACCCGAGATGATGATACAGTTTTTCAATTTGTTAACTAGATGTATTGCAATTATGATTAAATTAAAAAATCTTCTGGGTATTTTTCGAAAAGACTCAGAATTTTAAATATTCCAAAAATTATTTTTATACGATTTAAAACATATCCTACATTATTAATGGACTTGTTATTTTTTAGTTCTCTATTAATCAGATATTTATCTGGGATAATAACATTCAATGTTTTGGAAAGGTTTTAAAACTGGGAAAATAGAACCAGATATATAGGCGTGTACAAAGTGCTTATTACGCTGAGGTGCGTGAAAAAGGCAGATTTATTATTTTTAAACGCTGCTGACATTTTTTTTTATGTAAATTGACGGTGTTAAAAAAAATTTATTTATTTCAAAGAGGCCACGTTTTTCAAGGTTACTGTAGAGTATAATTTTTAGTATATGGTTCATTATAATAATTAAGAGAAATAAAATACAGACCACATCTAATCAAAATTAGAAACATTTGGAAGGTGAAATAAATTAAAATTTTATTTAGCCTTTGAACCCATTTTTAAATCTTATTCCTGAAAAACCCAGCGTTTAAATAATTTTTGGTAAAAAAATTTATTTTCCTCTAAAAAAAATTTTTTTCAATACTTAATTTAAAAAAGTAACAAAACTTAGCAATTGCACCTATTATTAAGAGATGAGTTTCTATTTTTAAATTAAAAAAAAAACTAGTAATATAATTTTTACTAAAATTGCGTACTGTATATATTAAGTTTGCTTAATCTTTTAAAGATGTAATGAACGTACAACTAGGATTCCGGATAACCGATTTAGATGAGGATTAAAGCAGATAGTTAAAAAAGAGATAGTCTTGTTCCCAGTTTAGCATTGTTCTTTTAAACTTACTATTCTTAATCCAGGATTAAGTTCAATTTCTCTAAAAAAACAAGATAGCTTATAACCAGTTACTACTAAATTGTTTTAAGTACTAATAACTTGTTATATTTAATTTTTACTAACATTTCAAACAACATATGAAATTTATTTATTATTATTCAATCATTATTAAGAATCCCCCTCCCCTTAGAAACAGAAGCCCGAATGTGTAAAAAAATATAGATTTTACAAATAATAAATCATCTTTAGCCCGGTAATAATTAATTATTATATATTTACTATTAAAATGCAATATTCAAACATTTTATTACTAGACTGAACAATATGAATTTAAAAATGCGATGAAATAACTTCTAGGAATTATTAAGTATTATGCTAAGATATTAATATGAAGTCACTCCTTAAGTCCCCTGTTGCTGTAATTTACGATTTACTACTGATAAATAAATACTTGAGGAAAATGAAGAAATGATTATTACCATTTAAAAACAATTGGCGGTGATTAAAAATAATTATCAGTGAACGTAATGTTAATTAATGATCTTTTTCATTTTTTTACGGTTAAAAAAAATCATTACTTTAGAAATCTTAATTTAATCATTAATTTAGAGAAAAGGATTGAAGTTAAGATGGATTTTATAATTGTAAAAGCCTTTTATTAAAATAGACAAAGCGAGCAGGTCGTGATGAAAATTTATAGAAAAGCTTTTTCAATGGATTTAGTAAGGATAATTTTGAATTCACAAAGAGAAGAAGCAAAAGGGGATGACAGAAATTGGAATTAAGGAGAGCAAAAAGCGGGTGAGTGCAAGTGACATATAAGGAGGGTTAAATTTGGTACTGCTACCCTAGGGACCCGCTTACTCACCCCAACATAGGTTGTCCCAATAACCTATAAGCGCAAAATGCACAGTAATATTATTATTACTGTAGTTGTTCCCACTAAATTTCAATGTGACATGAAAAAATCTATTTTATCATTATAAATTGTAAAAATAAAGATGTTTTAACTCAAACTCAGCTCAGTAATAAAACTGAACAGAATGAAACTGCGATGCAAACCTGCAAAATTTCATCTTATTTTTCTTTTCGAAAATTCCTTAATCTAATGTATATATATATATATATATATATATATATATATATATATATATAATAAATAATAATAGTAAACTTAATAATTCAAGATTTTCATGAAATAACACTACAATGATTATAATAAACAAGATTATAAATTACATTTATGAATTAGATTAATTTCCTTCAGAATAAAATATAATCATTAACAGAGTACATGCATTCGTAATAAATTATTTGATAAAATCGATATTGTAGTTAACTGATAGCTAACAAAAACTATTCACACCAACCTGCTCTTAACGGAGCTTATGAAGAATAGAAAATCGGCAGAATGAAAGAAAATTAAACTAATAACTAACTAAAATATAAATAAATAACTAAAATTAAAAAAAAATGGCATTTAAAAAATGTATACGAACTACATTGCGATGAGTAAAACTGATTATCAATAAGAATAGTTCGGCTTTCTACCTGTTAAAGTACTACCACCCTACTTCGCTATCATTAGAGATTACTATTAAACGTTAACTTTTAACATACAAATTTTTTGCTTTTTAACCCACTTTTAATTTATACATTTTTCGATTTTTAACCCATTTTTAAATTGTGTACGTTTGGGAGTGTAGTCAAGCATAAAATTACAATGAAAATGATAATTAAATGCATTAATAGAATACAGAATTTATGATCAGAATGAAAACTGAAACAAACCAACTGATTTACCGATATTAATATTTTTTACGTAAGAGACTGAAACAGATGATAATCTTATAAGTATTTGTTTTTATCCAGGAATTTTAGGGACTATTTCTGGAATACTTAAAAGTTATTTTTGAGATATAGAAATTAATATTTTGAATTAAATCTGGTTGGATAACTCTTTTTTACTTTATTTAAGAGGTGATGATAGTGAAAATAAGGTATTAAAGAGAAGCCACATCTACAGTAAACTGAAAATTGTGTTCATTTTCCATAGCTGCCGTCTCTAGATTAACAAGAACTGAGGTTCCTACTGGCGTGTCTGTCTCTCTGGTGCCACAGCCGCTTTATATCAGGTTACTTACAACATATCAAACAAGAATATCAAACATCTTGTTTTATACCAGGCATAAAATAGAACTATAGAAGCAAGTACATTTGTATAAACGATACATTAGCTTACGGTTTACACAGTTTTATAACTCAACGGGTATTGTTCATAATAAATCACAAATATGCCTCTGTAGTTAGGGATTTAATAGTCTTTGATCGACTATTATGATAGCTGTTCTGTGATGGTGCAGGTCTTAATTCAGAATTAAGATGGATTTTTCTTTAGATTTGAGTGGTTATAGTATTGCTATAGTTGGGTTTAATCCACTATTTAACCTTTAATTGGGTAAACATTGTATGAATAAGACAAGCAGGCAAAATGTAATAATTGAGTTAATTAGTGCTTTTACGAAGATTCTGTCGGATATTTTTACATGCTACCGAGTTGAGAAATAGAAAAAAGATAAGGATACATATTTAGAAAAGTTAACGAATTTTCACGTGACTTTTAACTTGTGGCAGAAGAAATTAATTTTTTTTCTACTAATGTTTAAGCTTTTTTAACAATAATATTCAAAAATTTTGAAGAATTATGCACTAGATAAAAGTGTATTTGTCTTGAGAAAACTTTGAAATAAACCTCAGAGCGAGGTTGTTTCTTTCTTCGAGCGGTTTATCCGTGGGTAGATCGTCCTTTCTCACCATTGACTGCTTTTTCCTCGTTTTTTTAATAATTTCTTTCCTGTTTTAAAGTTCTACAAATGTAAATCCAATCCGCTAGCTCCATTTTTAGGTTGCAGAAAAATATAGAGTTCGTGAACCGTCGATGTGATGTGAGACGACAACTGTCTTGTTATACTGTTTTGATTCTGTTTTCTGCCCGACAACTATAAATAAGTCTAATTTCTGTAACGCTAAAATCGGGGCTCCTTATTCCTCTAATAAATAAATATAATATTTACAGTAACTAATTTGTAACAACGTTAATCACTTATAGTTATAACAGCTACTCTCCAATTCTGGAGGACACAGGTTTATATCAAGCCAATGATAAATATTAAATGACATTTATGCGCTCGTTTTACCAAAGTAGTTTAAAAGTTGGGTCCGATAAATGATACTATTTCAAAGATAATTATCCTGATGAAGTAAATTATTATTATGAACAATAATTAAACCTACAGATGTTTTTGAGTTAGTACAATACCAAAAATAAAAAATAAAGTAATGAACAATTGTCAAAGAGGGCAGTGCAGTGTACTGTATAAAAAAACTCTAGAATTACTAAGACAGGCGTAGACAGGCACGATGTATTTGTTGATACAGTAAATAGTCGTACTTGTGCTAGATTTGTTTGATATCGGAGTGCCCCTAGGCTAAACAAGATATCAAACATTGATTCTTCTTCCCTAAACCGGCACCTTGCAATATTCGTGTGCTAGTCCGTGTCTGTCTGTTATCCCTTCCTCGTTCAATTATATTCCCCCTAACTATTTTCATTTTACCCTCCAAGGACGGTCGCGTGTACACAATAGCTATGCGTCATTCCTATCAATTAATAACTAAGCACAGTTGACGATGGCAACGAGAACAACGCTTTATTTCGATTTAAAAGATTTTTAATTTTGCGAATTCCATCAATTCTTTATTTCATTAAAAACAGTGTAATTTTCAAATGTGAGCTAATTAATACTTATCTTTTCAATACTTTTATACTACAGGTAAATAAAACGAAAGAAAATTAAAAATTGGGATTGTGTTCAATTTTTTAACTACCTTAATATTTTGTTGCACCTAGATACTCGTAGTTATGAAAAGATCTTATTAGAAGAAGTAAAACTTGAGTACCGTATTGGCATAATTAAAGTTGTATGATTACAATAAAAAAAAAACCGCCGCCCATATATAATTTTATAGAATTTTTTTCTATTAGCAAGAGTTTTTCATAAAAACACTACAATAAAACAGATATTTTTTTGTTTTCGTGCAGCAGAAGAAAATTATATTTCATCTTAGCAATTTTTATCATAATAGATAGAAAAAAAATAACTATAGATTTAAATTCTACATTCTTTTACACAAAAAAACCTTACATTATACTACTATAAACTGCTAGGTACCAACACCGGAAAAAAACTTGTGATTATATTAACTGCAGATGACTTCTATATAGCCAATTGATTTTACATTAAAAAAAAATTGTATAATTATATCGAATAAATGAGATTAAAACTTTATAAACTCTTGAATATGGGAATGTGTTAGCAACTGCAATATTAAAATAAGGAAACTAAAAAATCAAAACATCTGACTATTTGTGTTGTAATTTTGTCTAAATTAGAATAATTGGTTATTTTTATTTAATTCTATTTTCCCCAAAATATTCACAAGAAAACATTTCGGATAATCATAATGGAGTTCCGTAGAATTCTGCTCTTACTGGGCTTGAAAATGTTTTGCTCAGAAATAATTCTTCTTTCAAAAAATTGAAGAATACGTAATCGATTAACTGACTAAAAACATTTCTGTATGTTTCAAGGCTCTATGATTAAGAATCAAATATTATTTCAGGTTTGAAGTTTTTTAATCTAATATTTGTAAAATTATGTTTAATTTTAAATGTGGCATCGATGTTAAAAATTTCAACGTATTTGTAGCAAACATTGACAAATTTACGAATTAATACAATTATAAATTTCATATTTTTAAAACTTTTTAATTTACATTGATTGGTTTAAAATTTTTATAACGGTTTATTTAATAAAAATTAAATAAGGTATCTTTTTATTTATAATAAATGGTTAAGGGGAAAATAATTAATTAAGAATATATAAAAGGTGGAAAAATGTCAAAATTTGGAATATCTAGCATTATATTCTAAGAAATTAAGATAAAATTATACTCTAGGCTGTATTATAACTGCTGGATAAAATTATACCCAGCCATGTCTTATGTATTTGAATGATAAAAATGTAACGTAAAAATGTAATGTAATGTATTATCATACACATCAAAATGGAAATAAAAATAACAGACAGAATGGAAATAGATTTTGGTTATAAATATTTTAATATTCGTAAAAAAATGATAACGTTACAAGATAACAATAATAGAAATGAAAGAAAAAATAAATTTGTTATAAAAGGACAAATATAGAAACTCTACAAAATTAAACACGGAATAATAATTATTAATAATGTTAACTTAGATAAGTCTTCTAAAGAATATCATTATCACTAGATCTAACCGGGAAGAACAACATTTAACAAAGAATGCTTCAGAATACAACGTTTACTTTAAAGTATTGTGAATAGAAAAGATTTGTGGTTATTACTTCTATTAGCATATAAAATTGAATTACTATTGAAGGACACGCTAGAAGAAGTTACGTACGAGGGAAATGAAGCAGTGAATAATTTCGCTACAATTTTCTCTCTCACCCTACTCATTCTCTCTCTCTCGGACAAACTAGTGCTGTTTTTAAAAATACTGAGTCGTGAAAATAAAACATAAGTAAAAGGGATAAGACTCAGCTCAAAGTAGTAAACTCTGGTTACCAGCGTATGAAAAACAGTACATATTAATATTGTCTCATTGAGTAGATAAAAAAGAAACCTGAAATCAGAAGACATGCAGGAAAGACTGCAGATGCAATTTCTGCATCTCACTTATTTTTCGAGGAGAAATGAAGAAAAATATCGTACCCAGTTCTTTATCCTTCTTTCTCAACAGTCTAACCCGCAGATTAATAGAAAATATCTACCACAGGGGATTAATTCAGATCCGTTCCTTGTGCACAAACTGCATACAACATGAACCCAGTACTCCTAAGTGCAATTCTAGTGAACCGCACCCGATTCAGCATTCAAAGGGCTTTCAGTGGAAGAAATAAAAGAGAAATGCGCTGGTAGATTGACGGCAGACGCCACACCCTAGAGAATCCCCCACCCCATCCCCTAATAAAAATCTTTAAAGAGATCTATGATCGAGAAAATCGGAACGGAAATTCTTCTTTCCATAAAAACACTAAGAACATAGCTAGTTTAGAAAAAATTCCGATATGGAACTAAAAGATCTTGCAGCTAAGACCAGATTCTGCGGATATAATAGGAAAACGCATTCCTTCCCAAATTGCTTTCTACATTCTAACTTCTTCTTTCCGTACCACACTTGTAACAGTCCATGTCCTTTTCCTGATATAACTACGGTAGTAACATACAATTTAATATGCAGCAGAATACATATAGGAATATATAAATGCAATACTTACGTATTGGATATAAATAAAACATAGTTTATGAATAAATTAATAAAATAATTACCACTATATTTGTTTAATTGCTGAGTGTGTGTAATATCATTTATTCAGGCTGTTAGATATTATATTAACGGAAAGTTATAAATAGAAGTAAATTACCAGGGAATCGTTTTTTATTTTTTATGTATGTCAAACATATTGAGAAAAAATCAAACATTAATCTTTTCCTGAATAAAATTTACTGCATTAAACGTTGTAAATTAATTTAGTGATAAATATAGCTTTTTTTATCTGAAGTAAAAAAAAAAAAAATACTTAAAGACTAAATTTTTGTAACTTTCTTATCATTACTAGGACTTGACGGTATTCAGGACTGATATATTTTTTCTCATATCTTTACGTTCATTACGGTACGGGTATGTTATTATGATTGTACATACTGAAATATCATCCTGACCCTGTATGGGAAGACATCTGCCTGGTGACGATCCCGGCCACCACACCAACCCCTCCGTTCCAGGTCCTGCAGGTCATCTTCTAGACCCTTAATACTTGATTACAAATTTCATTCATAAGTTTGGCATCTATCAGGTCGGCACCGATGCAAATGCCTCGAAAGACATTTCCATCGATACTGAAACTCACCAACTAACAAAAAATATTTTTAAAATTACCCTAAACTGAATCAAACAACTGATACCCAATAAAAATTTACGAATTGAGGTACAAAAAAACAATCTCATATTCTCAAAAATTGTTCGCAACTTCGCAATTTTGACCTACCATAGTAAAGCATCCAAAATTATTATAAATCAACCCTCAAACATACCAAACAACAACCAGGCACAAGTACCGAATGCGCCTACTGTGGCGGGAAAACACCCAAACCGGTCCCTAGTCACCCAGGCTACCATTCTATATTAAACACCCTCTGCAATTCTTTCGAGCGCCAAAACTTTAAAAATCTTTCAATAATGCGCCACTCATCTCTAACTTTCCAGTCAGCTCGCAGACTCGAACCGATACCCTCAAGCTCCCTGACCACATTTGCACGCCTAAACTCATATTTCAAACAGAATTACAGCACATGATGTGCATCATCAAATTCTAAGATTGAGGACACTATCACTAGTTAGTCAAGCCAAATCGAACCAGCCTGTCCCGAAATGCGCCATACCCTGAAAGGAACTGAGTAACATACCGGTTCGGAAAAATTCATGAGGCGATTCCCAATGCCCTTACCTCTGGAAAGAGACCGTGGGTATATGCCCATCTGTTGTCTCATCCCACCTGTGGTGCCAAATACCAAAACCTTCGTCCTCTATTTCTCGAATACGCTGTGCAGTCAGTTCACCCGACTTCTTCGCAAAGTAATGTAACTGACGTTCCGACGCAAGGACGTCAATTAGTTTAACACCTGCGAATAACTAAAACTATCTCACGTGAAATAGTTCTATAGACCCCCGTCACAATAAGTAACAGGAGACGCTGAGCCCATAAGAGAATATTGCGATAGCTTTTATACCTCAATCTGTTTGTCCAAACAAATGCTGCGTAAAGCATAATCGCCTCGCATACACCTTTATAAAAAATTTTCATTGTTTTACAATTTAAACCCCAATGGGGACGGACCACCCTACGAATGCCGAATAAGTCATCACAAGCCTTCTTAGCGAGACTCTGATCAGTGAAATATTAGTGAAAAAATCATTATTTATCATTAAAAAATTCTATTTCATATTCATTTCATAAAAAAATTCTAACAACTTCATTTTTAACTTTGAATTATTTTAAATTTTTTAAAAAAATTATAGTTTTTAATAGTTAAAGTTTTTCTCCAAAAGATTTATTTAAATGGACTTTTTATGTTACGATAAACTAAATTTGAAAGGAATTTTAATTAATAATTTAACAAAATATGTACACTGTAATTAAATACTAAACCTTTTCTTTCAATTATTTATGCTAATAATTATCGATAACTCCTGAAAGATTATAAAAGGTGAGTAACAAAGATAAAATATACAGCCTAGATATACAATAATGCATAGATAGAAATATTCACCGCTAATGCTTCTAGTTAATCTACTCGCGAATTGTAAACTATAATTAAGTAGTACGGTATAATATGTAAAAGTCAGTCTTAATGTAAAAAATGCTTGGCATAAAAATAAAAAAGGTCAGTGAGAATAGCAAAATAAAGAATATTACATCGGAAACATTTTCAAAGAAAAATATTTTAATACATTTTTTAATATTCTACGTAAATAAAAAAAAGAACTGAAAAATCTAGCTTTATGAAAGGGTTTAAAAACACTCACATAGATTATGAAACAATGCTCAAATAGGCTGCAGTTCAAAGAATATACTACCTAAAATAGGTCACTTTAATGTTCCATTCTGTGTTTAAATTTATTATTTTTTATCAAAAGCTTGAAATAACTTCAATAAAAACAAAAGCGTTTTACTTTTTTTTATTATTTTTTTTGTATAAAGCCTTTCAAGCCTTTTTTATGTTTTATATTGGCAAATGTAAAAATAAGGAAAAAAGAATCCACGGTAATTTAAATAGAATTCATAAAGTTTATTTAGTAATACTTTTCTGTATGAAATTTCATATTTTACATTCACGTCGACATCTCTCCCCAAAAGTAGAAAGAAGACGTCAGAAACTAGGGCAATCAAATACTTCTTTTTCAATTCAAATTCAATCAAAGCCCTGGATTTTTGTCGTACTGTTATCTTAGAAATGTAACAATAACCTTGTAATTCAAAGTTTCATAGGATATATTTTATAGCTTTTGAAGTTATACTTGAGCTATCAGATTTTTAAATAAAAAAAAGAAAATATATTCAATCTAATATTTAAGAAGCCGGACTTCTCCGTTACTACCCTCCCCAATGGAATAGATTTTTCATAATAAAATATTAATCTATTTTTATCAATGCTACAACATAAGAATAATGATTAAAAGTAAAAATTGCTGTATTTTTTGATAATATAACAGCACATTTATATTCCTTTTCATTATATGAAGTTTTTTCTATTAAACAGAAGACTAAATAAGTATTTAAAAGATTCTTTTTTCTGAAGTCAACTTTCAACCCATTTTATTGAATTCTTTTATACCATTCTAATTTTGTGATACTGAATTTTTACGGAAGTATGTAGATTTAAAACTGTATAAGAATTCCTTTTTTCAGAAAAAAATCAAAGGGTAAATTATATTTGACCGAAAATTTAATTTTATTAATTTCATTTTTATCTATATGAATACTTAATAAAAGCTGTGTAGAATAGAAATAAAAACAAAACAGAAAACAATCTATGCTATATTATGTAAGCTATATACATAATAAAATCGAAAGGATTGGAAAAAATATTTTCAGTAAGTATAAATGATTAATAAGGATTGAAACAAAGTAATTAAGAGTAGTTTTAATGATACTCTTACATTCATGCGTTATAAATACAATGTTATTAAAAAAAAATCATTTAGTGTAAATTACATTATGAAGAAAAATAACCTTACTTAAAGTTCAAAACTAAAAATATTTTTGAATTGTATAGTCAAGATTGCAGTGTATTGAAAAATCACTAAGTAAATAGTTTAAAAAAAAACAAATTGTTTAACTGTATAATTTTAAAAATACTGAATGGTCTATTACTGTTTTTTTATGTCTATATCATCGCTATTATTAACTAAAAGATGGCTAAACCATAACAGATAGGTTTATATATCTTAGCCAATTTCCTTTAAGACGTTTATATTGGAATGTCTAGGATAAACTACCTTTGTCAATGTAGAAATAGTTTTCAAGAATAGAAGAGTAATAAACGATAACGTTTACATTTATTTAAAAAGAGTTAAAACACAATGAAAGGTAGGAAGGAGAATGAATTAATATAAAACTGTTATCCGCTATCATCGTCGAGGTTTTAAAAATAAAAACGAAATGTAAAACCGATGAAATAAATACTTATTTGGAAAAAGATCAAGACTTATCAAAGATTGATTAAAGTTATGAGAATAAATACTTATACGAATTAGTTGGAAAAAGAACTTTGAGATAGAATTCTGAAGTTAAAAAGAGAAGGTCATTAGATATCTGTCTGCTATGCTTACACGGTCTAAGAGTGGGAAAGAAGAGAAATAAAAAGAAGATACTGAAAAGAACAAGAAAAAGAAGGAATGAGCGGTCCTATACACAGAAGAAAAAAGAAAGTAAAAGAGAAGTAACAGAAGAGGAAAATAAGCAGGCTTTATTATTGTGATATAAAGTCCACATTCACTCCATTTATCTCTAAAAACAAATTATTAATTCAATAACCTATTCATTTATTAACACAGCATTATGGTTTCATCGCTGTTATTATGTTTACATCAATACTAAAAGTAACAATAATAGTTATAAATAATTTAAATTGGTTCAGGAGTTATTGGAAAAAGAGTATTACGTATAGAAAAACCAAAAAATAAAGATTTATTTTATTGATAATTAAAAATAATAAGAGTAAGGAATACATTATTATTGAAAAGAAATCATTTAATGTAAACCCTACAAAGAGAAATAATATTGAAAATTAAAATAATCAAGAGCGTATTCAAAACTGAAAATAAGTGAAACTGAAAGTTACTGCTAAGAGCATGTACATGAAACGAAATAATGAGATTTTTAAAAACCAAATCGTGAAATATTGGATATAAAACAAGAAAGTATAAAAAAAGTTTTCATTAGAGAGCTATACACAAAATATTCAAGACAACTAATAAATATGGTGAATTAATGGTAATCTTACTTAAATTTAGCATAACGTGTGAAACACGTCATAATTTATAAAAGTGATATCTAATAATTAAGCGTATAAAAAATTTGTCATCATATCGTATTCAAAAGGTGGTTAAAAAATGTAGTGTAGTTGAAATTGTGAATTTCTATGTTTGTTAAGTTCAAGCGCACATATTTGCGTGTGCCCGTGTAAATTTTTAGAGTAGTTTTTATTCGTAGGAGTTGTTATGACTGAGATGCGGTTTATAAGAGGGGAATAGTTTTAAGCCGAGATGGCTCTATTTATATTCCTTGCAGCCAATAGTACAAGAGCAAGCAATCTATTTTTTATGATGATGTAAAGATTCTGTACTCATTCCAATTTCATCGTTTATTTATCAGACCGTGTGTTCAAGACTTCTTGAGAATTTTTAATCATGACGTGATTTAAATAAATGTTTACTTCATTTTATATTCATTTATGAGTCATGAATGACATAAAATATTCCTTATGAAGGAAAGAAAGTATAGTTATAGTTTTAAAAATTCCTAGATTCGACTCCGGTACAGGATTAATATTACAGCACATCACGAGATAAATTTTCTTACACGGTGGTACAATGATGTCTTATTTTATATTATAACTACTATCCGTAATCTGCAATAAAATTTTAGTAATTAAAATTGTATTTTTCTATCTATTATTTTAATTTCTTGGCGAATAGAGCTAGAATATTAAAGGAGAAAATCTGATGATTATATCAAAAGTGGAAAATCTTGTCAAAAATTACAAAACATTTTGCAAATCTTTACGTTTTAGGGTACAGCCAGTTCATCTACCCCCCCCCCAAAAAAAAACATGTAGTTCCTATATATGTACGTATGTGTCGTACTGCTTTTTGGCTTTATATCTTAGGACTGACCGAACCGATTTTCTTCAAATTTTGATAAGATATTTCTATGCATTAGGAACTGTTCATATGAATAACTTTTTCAAAATCCGTTAAAGGGATGGTGGATATCGTGAAAAAAAGCAATTTCAATTTTATTCAGAGGAATTTTTGAGAAAATTTATTAAAGAAAATTTGTTACAATACAAATATAAATAATCCAAAAAATCAACCCACAACTCTTAAAATTGAAATATTTGTATTTTTTTCTGCTTTATCTTCCTTCGCTTTAAATAATTAAAACGATTTTTTTGAAAGATTATACTTCATATATAGAACTATCAAGAAATGACAATATCTTTTTTTAAATTTTAGACCTCGGACCTAAAATGGAGAAGAGTTTTTTGAAAATTTTCTTTTTCATATTTTAGCCTTTATTGAAGGGGATGTTCGATTTAGAAAAAAATATTACTTAAGAACATTTTTTAAGTATTACTTAATCTATATATGACTAAGTTTAGAAAAGTGTTTCTTAAAATTTATTTTCCACCTTTGAAACATGTTGTTTGTTTGTTTTTTTTTATCTTTTGGGTGCAACTCTTTAATTTTTGTTATTAACAGCGGGGAAAATCATATAATACTTGCTAACTTGGTTTCTATATAATACAAAGATTTCTTCCACATTTATTACCTAATTATTTTACGTAATGAAATCGTTCGATTTTTCATAACTAAAATTTCTCTTATTTCGATCAATCTATGTCGTATTAAAATAATTTTGAAGATTTTTATAGTTAGTGTTATCGAAAAATGGAGATCTAAAATCTCATTTCTAGTTTTGAGCCGCTACGAGTGCCAGTATCCAAAATATCCTGTAAGATTTCTACTTTTTGAAATATCTGAAGGGTTTAGAGGAACAATGAGAGTAACAAGAACTATATTTAGTTCCCAAGGTTTGTAGATTATACGTCTAAACCCTCGACGAATTACTATCAATTTCTCAAAACTTTGTATGCAGTAATAACCGTATTAAAATAAGACAAATTTATACCTCTTTCTTAAAATTCCGAAATTTACAACCCAACTAATTACTGCCAACACAAAATTTCGATTACGGACCAATAAAGAAAATCTCATTTCGTTTTATTATAACGGTGCTTTTAACTGATAATCCCTTCAAAACTTGTTTTTTTTTTGTTAACAGACGATCAATTGAAATTACAGCGAGTTTGAAAAAAAAAACCATTAAGTCCTAAATGGAGAACTTAAATTTAGATTTAACATAAATTATCTGATATTGCATAGACATTTAATACGGTATAATAATTCTAGTATACCCATAACTGATGTATATTATTATCGATGGTATGAACAACCATAGATATACTTATCTGAATATCTGTGATCGAGGAGGGTGTCAAGGACATACTTATGTACACTACGTCTCAAAATCAAGCCTTAAGCAACGAGTATTTCTGTTCAAATCACATATTATTGGCTAGGCGACGATATGTAATCAATATATATACACGTATATAACTTGTTAGTAGGTTTCTATAAATGTATGTAATAATAGAAATCAATATATATATATATATATATACATACAGGAAAAAGAAGAAAGAAATCATTGATGAATGGAAGGGTGGTCTACAACGAGGGAAGAACAGTTGCATTACTACTTCTGTTAGGCAACTGGGAATGGGAAATATTTTATGTTGGAATCATTCCATCGTTCCAGGCCATCAGAGACTAACCACCTCCCATACACACTTATCCATTGTTTGACAACCCCTACTGTATTTTTCGTATATTCTTTTATTATATTTGCTTCAATAAAATATTTCATT
This sequence comes from Lycorma delicatula, assembly GCF_047948215.1. Lineage (NCBI taxonomy): Eukaryota > Metazoa > Arthropoda > Insecta > Hemiptera > Fulgoridae > Lycorma > Lycorma delicatula. The sequence goes on along the minus strand of NC_134457.1, from coordinate 112,292,690 downwards.
TTGGATGCTAAAATCAAAAAAATTGTTACAACTATATTAAAAGTATTATAATACCGTTCATATGGGAGATATCAATTCATAAGTATAAATTAAACCCAGATATATTACAACTTTTGATTTCTAATTACATTAATTTTTATTATATTTTTACGATAATGCAAATTTTTATTATTGAAAAATTAAAATTATGAATTAGAATTCCAAAGTTTAACAGAAAATTTCATAAAGAAATGTGTTTCTTAAATCATCATTAGAAAAATCTGATGTGGACACCATATGACTTCCTTGTGCGCCTATTAAATTAATATAAACACATTTTTTACAGCACTTCATTTAAACTTACACTGTTTAAACTTTATTTAACCAGTATACAGGAGTTCATTGAATGGAGTATTTTAATTATTACTTTATATATTAATTTTGTTTCATATTGCTCAAGTAGATATGTGGTGTAAGTGAGAACGTGTCGGATCCGTAACCGTGTACACGTCGCTTCGAATCCGACTTCTCTACGTATGTTTTTTTAACTTTTTATTTTAATTTAAATGTATTGATTTATAATTATTAACCTCTAATTGTAGACATTTTTGAATTATAATGAAAAGTACATAAAATTTTATTTCACTAATAACTACTGATATTTTTTTTCATATTTTTATTGTATTGTTATTATTGAATTATTATTTATTGTTATCTTACAACCAGAGATTAATAATTATTAATAAATCAATATATTTAAATTAAAAAAAAGTTAAAAAAAAAAAAATATGTATATGAAATCGGATTCGAACCGATGTAAGATTCAAATATATAATTAATTAAAATTTTATTTGGCTATAACTCTGAAAACAATGAAAATAAGTACCACTTATAATATATCGTTGAAAAACTCTCAACGAGGGCTTATTACGGCAGTTAAGAAGTCCAAAATCCAAATGTTTTGGATTTTGGGATTTTTTTTGCCATTTTTGGCCCAGTCGATTGCAATCCAAAAGCGTGGTGCACAACTAGGTGTTACAACAGTCATAAATACAAAATTTCAACATTCTACGGCTAATCGTTTTTTAGTTATGCCAGATACATACTCACATACGTACGTAGGTACAGACATCACGCCGAACTAGTCAAAATTGATTCAGGGATGGTCAAATGGATATTTCCGTTGAAATTTGAAAACCGACATTTTTCGCGATTAAAACACTTCCTTTACTTCGTACACTGAAGTAAAAAAGAGAAGTAGACAAAGTGAACAAGCTTAAGCTTACTTTTAAGCTGTAATAAGATTATAAAGAATAAAAGGGATGTAAATTAGCGATAGATGATACAATTGAATCAAGCAGGTGATTGATTAATTAAACCAAAGAAAAAGCTACTAAGAAAGTTTTAAGAAAACAATACGTTTCTATAAAAGCGTAAAGGATGTAAGCTAGACGTAGAAACGTAGACTATTACGGCAGCATAGCCCCAAATCATTATTAAATAATCACTTTCGATATTCGTTTAAAGTAAAAAGTATAATTATTTGTTAAATATCAGATGCTTCAACCAGGAAAACAGAAACTTATATTATGAAAACCATTAATATACGGAAGTAAAGACATAAGATGAAAATCTGCAAGACTATTATCTAACAACTGAGTTTATAGATAGAAGAGAGAGAAAGAGATAGAATTTAGCGGTTGAATTCATTTAAAGAATATTTAAACTATTTGAAATATTAGTAAGAATTACTATTAATTGAACGAAGAAACGAACTAACCGAACGGACATGTTTGTAGCAGAGAGAACAGAGTAGAATCTTATGTTTTAACGAGTGTCTGTGATTGTTCTGCAATAATTTTTGAATTTTCAAAGTGATTTGAAAAAATTACATCTATCGTGATGTCTCTTTTGGATAACCGTATGAAAAATTCTTACGGAGAGGAAATTTAATAATTTATTTAGTAGTTATCGTTACAAAGAAAATTTAAGGTCAGCTCTTTCTCCGATTGCAGTTTTTTGCTAATATTTTACTTTCCAATCGGCCTATTCAATAAAAGGATTCGTTGAATAAAAGTAAAGGATGCTTTATTTAACTTAATATCATTGTTTCTAAGGAATTTTTGTTATGTCCATCAGGAGTACTTGAAGCAAAAATTAATGGAATTTTTGGGTTCATATTCAAAATAAATAATCTTACAAAGTGCGAGTGATAAAATAAAGATAGCTAATCTATTTTTTATAATAGATGAACTTATACTATCTATCAATTTATATATATATATATATATATATATACCGTGTGCCCCACAAAGAGGAGTACGCCTTTGATTTAGGATCACTCGCCCATTCCCCCACCGATTCTATTGAAACTTTACACACCTTTTAACGAAGGTTCTACAATTTTTCTGTGAAAATTTCAATGTTCTAGGATTTATAGAAACAAAATGGCGGATTTTAAATTATAACATAATTTCAGATAAACCTTTTTTTTTATTCATTACAAAATGTTAAACAGTTGTCCAAATTGAATAAAACAAGTCATAACCTTGCTTCACTTTCCTGTGTAAACATTTAATTGTTAAAATGGGATCTACAGCTGAACAAAGATTAAATGTTGTACACGGGTATAAAAAAATGTGGTTTATGTTAACGGTATGATAAGCAGGCATAACAGTAATTACAGCAATACCGTAATCCCTCATATTATTGAGCAGAAACAGCTTAAATCAAACGACATTACTGTCTGGGCAGCTGTTATTGTCAGTGGTGTATTATCCTACAACATATCAGACAACACCACATTGACTGATAACAGATACATAGAAGTGTTAAGTCAACGCATAATGCTTCATTTTACCGTTTCAGAAATGAGATATGCTATTTTTCAACAAGATGGAGCAGCACCTCATTTTGCAAACCCAGTTAAACTGCTACTAAATATTCACCTTCAGAATCGTTGGTTGGTCGCGGAAGTGAATTTTTGCACTGGAAACCGAGGTCGCCAGACTTTACTGCCTGTAACTTTTTCTTGTAGGGTTATTTAAAGAAACATGTGTACTCCCACAGCCTTAACACAAATGAAGAATTGAAGAGAGGGTCATTGAAGAAGATATTATACAAATTCCAAGACATTTCTTTACGAATATATACACAGGATTTATTAAGTGATATTACCAGTGTGTCGTTGTTGATGGATTTCAGTTTGAGTAAAGTATTTTCTTAAATAATTCATACAATAATTTCTCATAATTTTTGGAGTTGCTTTCGTTTTGTAAGGAATTGTTTTCATTTTGTAATTCATCTGTTTTTAATAATTTTTATCACCTACTTTTTAATGAATAGAAATGTGGTTTATCTGAAATTGATGTGTCTTCATGAGACAAATGGAATATATATATATATATATATATATATATATATATATATATATAATTTACTGTACATTTTCCGAACGATTGTTATTTTGTCATAGTGATTATGACAAGGTGAATATACATCTCTCAATATGCTTTAATAACCGTTGTTTCACCTTCTACTGAGCAGAGATATTTTATAAAAAAAATTCAATTAAATTCTGGGTAATTTTCTACTTCAACAAACAACTTTTCTGTTAAATGCCACTGTTAAAGCTGTTTTCTGAATCAGTTAGTGTTTAGTTACAAAATTTTTCATGTTAAATCAAGATATTAAACATTCTAATCTAAAATACATTTGCAAAGGGATTTTCAAAACAAATGATTCTTTAAATGAACTTTGAACTGAATAAAACTGTGATAATATAAAACCTATAGCTAAATCAATTTTTAAAGCTGTCATATGTAGAATAATAATTTTTTTTTTCTGACCTTAGAAAAATAATTTTCATTTTTAAGACTTCTTTTTTTATAACGGCAAATATTTTTGCAAACAGCTGGAGGAATCAAAATGAAATATCTTAGATGTTACTTTTCATTTATGTTTTCAAGTATTATGCTAATTTACTTTTTCATTTTCATTCTGATAATTCTAATTTCAAGCGGAATTATTTAATGATTCAATGCACGATTAAAAATTGATACAGGAATTTTATTTAATACATTCAGATAAATATTTTCCGAATGGTGAATCTTACTAATTTTTTTGTGATTGTACAAAAGTTTTTAGAAGTAGAGAAACATTATTTTATAGAAAAATAAAAAGATAAAAATAAGCTTACTAAATTATATATGAGTAGGTTTTATTCACGTAGACTATTCAACTTGTTACGATTCTGAAGAAGCAGGAAATAAATTTTTGTTGCTGATATATACGAACATAAAACTGACAATAGTCACTGTATAAAAACCAATGATAAGATTTAAATTAACAGTAAGCCTTATTTTAAAGTTTAGTTTTAAGTAAAAAAAAAAAATTCCTTGGAAAAGTAAAATATAACTTTATGTGAACAACTACATACAGAATATAAATCTTATATATTGCTTACACTAGAGAGAGAATTGCGGTGACCTCAATAGTGTAAGAGGTAGATGTACAATGAGTAATTGCTTTATTTCTGACTTATTAGTTTGAAGTTGTATAATTTTGAAGCCCTTAATATTATAATACCGGTATTTATTAACAAAAGGTATATTTCATAAATACATTATAAAAGCGTTATTAACTTATATCATGGAACGACATATATTTTATTTGCTAAGAAATTTATTTTATGAAAAATTGAAAACTAAATATTCAAGTTAAGCTGTAAAAAGTTTTACTATTTCACTATTTTAAATTTGTTTAATTGTACCGTATGATTAATGATTATTACATCATTACTCATAAAATATTAAAGAACAACAGGGTATATAACAAATGCCAATTATTTTTTAAGTAATTTAATTAGTAGAAGAACAATATTACTTGCTTTTCTTTAATTTTTTATAAAAGAAACACTTTTATTAAATTCATGTTAGTGTGCAATAGTAATATTTTTGGATAAATAATGAAGATATTAAATAAAGTGGTAAAAATACTGATATAAATTTTCAGTTAAAAATCACTCTAAAAAAAAGAAATTAAATTATTATTGGCACTGGTGAAATGTCATTAATTTACATTGCTTACGTGATAGGATAAGCCTACTTTCTGAAAGATTAATACAACATGTGTATGTAATCGGAAAATGGCTATTATTATCCTAGATTTACTTTAAATGGACATAAAGGCTTTTATACACGATAACTATTGCATTAGATATAACAGAAAAAAAAGTGATAAGGTTTTTCATTAAAAAAAAGTAATACACTCGTATTAGAATTATAAAAATTTATAAATTATTAAAATTATTTCTAGATTTAATTAATTTAAATCTAGAGATTTAGTTTATATAAAGAACACAGGTTATTTATTAATTACTTAAATAAAATTAGAATTATAGGAACTGGTATTTGTAATTAATATACTAATTCTATGATATTGATCTGTAAGTTCCATAAAAAAAACATGTACTCGTACGTTATTTTTTTTTTTCTAGAAAGGAAATTGCTATTTATTTGAAAGCATTTTTACGAAAAAGATGAAGTGGATGAATTGATAAATGAAAAAAATATTTATATATATATATATATATCGAGAATTAAACTTTAGATCGGTTGGTGAATAATTTACATAATAAATAAACTTTTTTTGCTTAACTAATATAAAAGAGTATAATTGTATGTTAACTGATTAAGTTGAAATTTCATTTAATTTTTAGTTCACAAAAAAAATATACGTGTTATACGTTAAAATAAACATATTCGAGTAAAAATATGCAGCATTGAATATTGCATAGTTGAATCGAAGTGGAAATACCAAACAAAAATATTAGCCACAGACAGAATAATAACACAATGATTACATTCATTTAAAAAAAAATGTATCCTTTTTATTTACGTAAGTTAAGTTTATTTAATAACTAAGAATTAACTTAAAAGTAAAAGATTTAAAAAAAAGCTGTAAAAGATTAAAAAAAAAATAAAGATTTAAAAAGCTGTAGTTTTTTCTTACCCCGAGACTGGAAAGTGAAGGAAATTTCTTTTTGAACATATTTTAAATAATATTAATTCACAAATCACTAAATAGTAACATTAAATTTCACTGCACTAAAATAAACACCATCGATTTTCACTTATAAATTTATAATATTATAGATTATATTTGTTCTGTTCGTTCGCAGTTTTTATTTCACTACTATGCCGTTCTCAATTGAAGTGGAATTCAGTAGGCGTCGAAGTAATGCTGTTAATAATAATTATTTATAATAATCACTGATACAATAACGTAAAACTTTTATAAATTACAATTTATAATAGAATATAACTTTTACATCGAACATACAATATATATGTTATCTTACAATATAACATCAAAAAGTAAAAACAATTAAAAATTCTAAGCGATCGACAGATAGGCTACATAATTTAATTTTGAAAAATTAAGTTAAGGAACATTAAAAAAAAAAAAAAATATTCCATAAAAATTTCTGCTATCTAGTATTCCGAAATAAATAATATTATTATTACTGTGTTTTAAAATTACAATTATTTCGTGATAATAATTAATTTAAAGGATACGTTTTTGAATAAAGTTCTGGAATAACAGATTCAAAAAAAAATTTATTTTAGTTAATAAGTTATTAAGACCATTTACATTTTTTATAATTTTTATTGAAATTTATTTCAAATATTATTCTTATAATTAGACAACATATCTAAAATCCATTTCGCGTGGATAAAGTATTTATTTACAGAATTAAAACAGTAGGCGGAGTCCGTTGTTATTTGTATTAAGGTTGTTTAAGATTGCTCGCTTTTTCATATTCTTTTTATTTTATTGAAAATATCTACTTACTGCAAGATTATTGAATTCAGAACCCCAGTATAACAAGAAATGCTAACGACTGTACACACACCTTTTCATACAATAAGTGATTTACTGCAAAAATGTGGTGTTTCACTAGTTTAACAGACTGCAACGTAAACATTAGGAAAATAAGAAAATGAATGGATTTATTAAAATATAAATTTAACAAAATTCTGACGGTAGTGTAAAGACAAAGTGTACAGTGACAAACATAAAAAAAAAGAATAAAAATTAATAACATTATCAATACAGAAAAATCTAATAATATTTGAGAGAAAAAGTTGTATTTTAAAAAGAAGCACAAAATATAGGAATAACACAACATTTAAGTGGGCCTGTTAGGATAATATACTTTTGTGTACCGTAACAGAATAATTTTATATTTCTTTTAAATATTATTTAATATATATATATATATATATATATCAATATATCAATATATATGTATATATATTGATAATGATATCAGATATGTGTATATCGTCTACATATAGATAATAAAATAATTAGAAAATTTTATTTTATACTTTTCGGAGTAGCGAACTGATTATGCTTACATTTTAATAACTAAACATAATGTTTATTTGCGTTAATTATAGTGCAATTCTAATTATTGCATCATTAATTTTATTAAATACATTTTTTCTGAATATTTTCAAACGTAAAAATAATTTAAATAGTTTTCACAAAAAAATTATTGTAAAAACTTTCCTAAGAACAAAGTAACTTATGTTTGTATCGCAGTGTAATTACAAGAAACTAATAAAATAGGTAACTAAAAACACATACGTTTAAATTAATATTCCAGAGTTTTTACGAAATAACCAGGAACGACGCGCAAGTAGGTCGACCGTACTATAAGCTCGAACGCACTCGCAAACACGATACTCAGTTCTCAGTACAAGCTGGAGTTAGGTGTGATGGGGCTTCACTTGCTGCATTGGCTGATAAAAATAGTCAAAGATAGGGACGCCAAGTTTAGTTTCTTAGACCGTTTAATGTTTAAAAAATATATAACATATAGCATAACATTAAGCATAACTTATTCATTTATCTTTCCATAAGCAAAATTCATGATTTACATTGACATTTAAGACTGGGCACACCAAAAATAAATAAAAATATTTTAAAGTATAATTTCCTTTTAAAATTCTTTCATTTTTCCTCGTAAATTGTTTATTTTTAATTTAATTTTTTTATATTATTAGACCTAACAAGGAAAATATTTAACAATAAAGTTAAAAAAAAAATAATAAAAAGTATAATCGACTTCAAAAATAAACGTTCTGAAAAAAAAATAGTTCTCTAATTCTTTTTAACTCAAAGATTTAAGTTAAATTAAAAACCTGATGTGGTCTCCACATGACTTCCTTTAAGTTTTTTTAAATATAACTTTTTCCTAATAAAAACTAAAATTTTATCTTAAATAGTTAATAAATAAATTTCTTTTTATAAAAAGTGTTTCTATAAAAATGTACTTTTTTATCTTGTGGAATGCCTATTGTAATATATTATTTATATTGCATGAAATGATGAATTTATTTACCTGTTAAATTTATAGTTTCATTCTATTAGTACGCTCTCTTTTTGTTTTGCATTCACAAAAACCTCTACTCTGCGGATTTTTTCTCTAAATTTTTTTTCTATCTTTACAATAATTTCTTTCTATATTTCCTTTATTTAGGCCTTTCTTTACTTGTTTTATGTATGGGGCGGAGTATATTTCCAAAATTCATCAAAAATCTTATTTCTGCAGAAACTTTTATAATAATTTTTTATGAATTTTCAATGAAAATTGTAACTTTTGTTAAGAGATAGATATTCTTGACAAGTTTTTTAAATTATAATTGAAAACCTTTTTACACTTGCTAAGAAATTTAAAAAAAATATATATTTAAACAGAAACCAGAATATTTTATTAAAAAAAAATTATTTTAATTCAATTACTTCCAAAAATCATATCTTATATTATAATAATATAATACTCTAGTTTAAATATTTTCGTATGATTAAAAATGAAAGGTGATTTCTTAGGTGTCATATTTTCTAAATAGTATCTTTGCTATCTGGTATCACTGCATTTATATTGGCCTTAGCAATTACCCTTTTAAAAGTTAAAAATCAAATAACACACAAAAACTGTGTATTAAATGATTTGTTTTAAAAGATTATAAAAAAAATCCAATTTGCTTAAATCATTGTTAATTTCATAGAAAACATCCATTAACAAAATTCCTTTCAAAAAAAAAAAAAAAAACGTTGAAAAATTCCTTCCTTCTTTTATAACATGAAAAATTGTTTATTATGACGTTTGTGTTTTTTTGTTAAGAATGAGGTTTAATATTCTTAAGCCCTTCATGCAATTTTCACTATATTATTTCCCAATAGTAAATAACAAAAAAAAGGTTTCTTAAATACGAGGCTATCCATTAAAAAAAATACACCTCTTAAGAAATACTTTATAAAAAAAGAAATATTTCGATTAAGATATCTAATACAAAATTCATAGTATTTATTAGAGACAAAAAAATTCTAAGTCCTTAATCGAGTTAAAAATAAATTTTCTAACAAACTATTTATTCTGTAATAAACATTATTTTTCCTAATGTGTAGAAGAAATAAATCTTATATTCAAACTCCCAGATGATGTTACTGTTTTCAACAAGTAAGGTTGCTTATATTTTGAAAAAAATATTTTTTGTATTTAGAAAAAATTAAAAAGTATTTAAAAATATTTGTATTTTAAAAATGATTAAAATTTTTGAGAAATCTAATTGACTTTACATACATATGCAGGTTTTTTTTTGAACGAAAGGATTTTGTTTATATACGGGTAGAAAGGTTTCATTTTAGAAAAGAGTTTCTTAGTAATGTAAGTTTTGATGAACGATGTAATGTAAGTTTTTTTTATTATATTTTTAACAAAACGATAATTTATGATTATTTGTATGAAGATCTTAACAAAAATATTTCTCAAAATATTATAAAAAACATTTTTGGCTTTTCTGAATTATGATTTTTTAACTGGTGCGAGAGTGTAAAGATTTTTTTTAATATTTATTGTAACAGTTACAATTATATAAAATTGTTTGCATGAAGATCTTAAAAAAACATGCAGGTTTTTTTTTGAACGAAAGGATTTTGTTTATATACGGGTAGAAAGGTTTCATTTTAGAAAAGAGTTTCTTAGTAATGTAAGTTTTGATGAACGATGTAATGTAAGTTTTTTTTATTATATTTTTAACAAAACGATAATTTATGATTATTTGTATGAAGATCTTAACAAAAATATTTCTCAAAATATTATAAAAAACATTTTTGGCTTTTCTGAATTATGATTTTTTAACTGGTGCGAGAGTAAAGATTTTTTTTAATATTTATTGTAACAGTTACAATTATATAAAATTGTTTGCATGAAGATCTTAAAAAAACATGTATTTTTCTCTTAAAGATAATTATTTCATTGTAAATATTTAATAAATAATTCGTTTTTCAAAAAAGTAATTCTTTGAAAATTTATATTTTTTTTAGATACAAATTTGGCAAATATTTATTATGAAAAAGATATTAAATACATTTCCAGGAAAAACTTAAGAAAAATACCTACTTTATTTTAAAATTATATAAATACTCAAAAATATTAAAAAATTAAAAAAGTGTTTTATATGAAAAATGAAGGTTGTTTCTTTTACACTGAAATCCTCTTAGATATGAAAAGGTTTTTTTATAAAAGTTAGTTATCAAAAAATATATAAAATATTTGAACAAAAAGCTTAACAAAGTTACATACGTTGTTTTAATCTTTATTAGACTAATGAAAAATATTTATAAAAAAATTTAATTTAAAAAAACCTTTTCTATGGTATTGCAGGTTTTGATGAACGAAATTATTTGGTTTATATAGAATAAATGTTTTTACATTTATTGTAACAGAATAATAAAGTTAAGTTTTTTAAATTGAAAGTCGAGAAATCTTTTGTAAAATTTTACGTTGTAAAATGTGAAAGAAAGCTTTCACATTTCAATGGAAACAAAATATTCTATATAAAAGAATTATTTCTTTACTGAATACTTTCGATGAAATCAACAATTTTTTGAACTGTTTTTGTTTATGAACTATTACGATGAAATTAATAATTTTTAAGTGAAAGAAAAATGTGTTTTTGAGAAAATTATATAATTATTCATTAAATATATTTATTTCATGGCTATTTAAAAAAAAATCCATTTATACATAAAAAATAATTCCTCAATAATCCTGCATCTCCCCAGAATTAATCTTTTACAGTCTTCAATTAATTCCTGTCTTTCAAGCAATCTCTATGAAACTTTTTTCTGACTAATCATTTCTAACCAGAATTTATAAAAATCATTCAATATCCTATTTGATTGCTAATAAATGTAAAAAAAAAAAAATTATTTCAATAGAAACCAAATTTTATATAAAAAAAATTATTTCAATGAATTATTCTTAAAAAGAGTATTTTTTCAGTGAATACCTTCGATGAAACCAACAATAATACATACAAATTAAAATTTTTTAAAAGCTTCCACAAAGGAAACTAACTAGGTTTGTAGGGAATGCGGTTTCATTTTTGTGTCCTTTTAATAGAAACAGCAACGTAATTGGAACTCGTGAAAATGTGAGTTTTGTTTTTGTAAATTGTAAATTAAATAATACAAATTTATTTATTTTGTATTTTTGTTTAAAAAAAAAAACAAATATTTTTTTGTAGATTTTTAATATAAATCAAATTTTTTTTTATTAAAAAACATTTAATTCTGTGATTAATTTTTAAAAAGAATGTTTAATGAATATTTTCTATGCAATTACAATAATTTATAGAAACTAGATTTTTTCAGAAGATTTTAAAACGATCTTATACATATTTTAAACTTAGAAAAAAAAAATGGTTCCAGAGTAATATAATTTTTTCGTTCTAGAGAACCTTTATTATTTTATATTGAGGACCTTTTAAAATATATATCTCCTTTAAAAATTTTAATTTCCTTCCAATAAAAACCAAAATTCAATCTTAAATACCCAATAAACAAATTCATTCTTATAAAAATGTTTCTATTTTTGCAGTGAATTTTTTTTTATCAGATTATTTTGATGGCGATTGTAACTTGCAATAAAACAATAATTGTTTCTGATCAGTTTTTATGAAAACCCGTGTCCTATTTATTATCTGGTAAATTCGGAGAAAGGTTATTTCAGTGGTAGCCGAAGAGGTTCTTTCCAATTAATAAATAAAAAAATATATATATTTTGAATTGAATGAAAGGCTTCAAAATTCACCTCTCCAACGAAAACAATAAACTAGACCTTAAATTTTTTAATAAAATAATTTCCCCTTATGAGAATGGCCTCAACATAAATACGTTTATTATCAAAAAATTTACATATTTGGAAGATAAGCCTGACAAAAATATTTAATTTTGTCAACATTATAAAATTAAATATATTTTTTTAGAAGTAACAAATATTGTATTTAACGAATTAAATAAAAAACTTCTCAAAAATATTTATTTTCCAATTAAAAACTATTAATATCATCGCAAATATTAAAAAAATAAAAACCGTGTTAAAAAACTGTTTTTAAAAATGTATGTTGCATTTGAAAAAGTTTTTCACGAAAACGAAATCGTTTTAAATTAATTACTAAGAAAAATGTTTGTAATGATTTGAATGAAGGGCCAAAATATTTTTTTTTCATAAAAACTATAACTTCCAAAAGTGTGTTTCTGTAGAGATGTTGTTCTTTTTAACGAGAGAGAGATTTTTTTTTGTAAAAGCTAGATTTTTAAAAATGTATTATGGATGTTAAACGTATTTGCATTGAATGCTTGACAAGCGTACTTAATTTGTTTAAAATTGATCAAAATTATTTGAAAGGGGTTGCATCTTTTGAAGGAATGATGTATAAATTTAATAAAAGCTTGTAAAATATATTTATTTGCTATTGAAGGTTGTAATTTCATCGAAAATATGTACAGGAGGGAACAAATATTTATGATAAAAAATATATTAAATTATTTGTTTTAAAAGGTTTGTGAAAAAAAACTAATTTGTATAAATTACTAGTTTGTATTACTAGGTTTGTATTAATTAGTTTCATCGAAATTACTGATTAAACAAATATTGTTTTTAAGTATAATTCATTGAAACATGAGTAATATTTTAATTTTTTTTTTCTAATTAAAAATTTTGGTTTCCATTGAAATAATTTTTTTTTAATTTCTCGTTTTCTTAACATAAAAGTTTAGATTCTCCTGAAAAAAACTTCTTAATTTTTATTAACCCTCTCAAAAAATACATTCAATCATTTGTATGGTAAGCCTGACAAAAATATTTTTATAATAAATTTTAACTACCTTTTTAGAAGGAATATATTTATTAAGAATTTTAGATGAAAATGATTTTTTTTTATTACAGAATAAATAAATATCTTTGACAAGCTAACAATACAAAAACCAGATTTTTTCATTCAACAAAACCTATTATTACAGAAACAGTGTTTTTATAATGACATTTTTTTGACAAATAATTTAAGTTTTCCTAAGAATATTTAAAAAAGTATGTGATATTGTTAAGTTTTTCAACCAAATATTTTTTTGAGAAAGAATATAATAAAAAAAATAGTTTTCATAAATAAATTAAATGCATTTTCACATAAACATTTTCCCTAAGAACCTTTAATAAAGAAGAAATATATTTTTGACCAGTTTATAAAAAAATAGTTTATATTATTTTTAACAATATTTAATTGAAATACTTTTAATAAAAAAAAAAAAAACTTAGTTTCTATTGAAATGGGGTTTTTTTGTTGTAATTTATTAGCTAGTGAGTAGGAATTGTACTATTTTTATAAATCTCGTTAAAGGTGTTTATATTTTTAATAAAGGTTGTAATTTTATTTTAGTTTTTGAAACAAAAGTAAAATTTTACAATTTGTAAAAATCATTAAAAATAACCTTGGAAACAAATTGTTTACATATTCACTAATATTTACGAGGGCAAACTTCCAAACTCAAATTGTTGACAACAGATTAGACTCTTAAAAATAAATGAAATCAAACACATAAAAAAAATAATATTAGTAGCAAATAAGATTATTGAATAAATTATTTTAATACAATCTGAGTGTGGATTTTATGAAAAAGGTGCTGTAAAGATTTTAAGAAAACATTTCTTACAAAAAGTATTATCTATTTTCATTTTTATACAAACCATTTACGCAACTGAATAGGAAGTAGTTGAATCAATTGAAGATTAAGGCTGCCTTTTTCCAACACCGTTGGGTTTTCTTCTCCAACGAGCTTACTCATTTTTTAAAAAAGGTTTTTAAAAATCTACAAAAGCCGATTGAATGAAGTTCATCGATGGACAAAAAGAAACATGCTGATCGGTTCAGTAATGGGTTATTGTATACATAAACTATACAATAATTTTGTAGTGAATTGTTGTGGTAAGCTAGCTACTCCTAGGCATTTTGTCTGAACTAATATGCATATTTTTAAGAAAGAAGAAACTTCAAAGTATGGTAAGATTTAAACCATCTTCCTTGTTTCAGTATATCTGAGGTACATGTATTTTCTTTTAATTTTATAAATTTACACCAATGTAATATTCAAACCGGCTCAATAAATTTTACAAGTTATGTTAAATTGAAAATTATGCCTCTTAGGGTCAAATATTATACAGAAATTATAGGGAAATAAAACTACTCATTAATTTGTTTTCATTTATTAAATCAAAACTTCACAGGCATTTTGTTATTGTTAGATCTAAACGGGTAAATACATAACGTAGTAAAATAAGTTAAATTCGTTATGTATTAACTGTTTCTATTATTATATTTATAATATATTTTATGTCTGGTTATTTTTATTTGTAATTCCTAACAACACATTATAACATTCTTCCAGTTGTAATATCCATATCAGTATAATAAAAAGGAAACAATTAATTTTTGTTTTTTGAACGCCACAATTAAAAAAAATTAATACGCTATTTTAAAATATCATTAAAGACGTCGACGACTAGAACAGCTGATTATATATAAACTAACGCTATCAGACGGATTTTGTCTAAACTATAACAGAGAGCGCTAGCTTACAGCTTGAAGTCGCTTTTTAAAGTACGTTGTTCAATGGAAAGCATTACAATACTATTTTTTATAATTCACTATTTAAATTTTAGACTATATAATAAAGTTATTAATAAACTAATTAAGCATTTAGTATTTGTTTCAAAACATTTAAATAAGGAGTATTATTAATTTATACTACTTACAAAGAACACTGATAATAATTAGACAAAATCAAATAAAAGGTGTGTTTTGTTTCTAATGGAAGTTAAACTTCTCCAATTTGTTTAATTTTAATAGATAATATTTATATAAATTTTCTCAGAATTAAATTCTTTACAAAGTTAACTTTAAATTTTTATTTGTTTAGTGGTAAATTAACAAAAATATTTTATTTAAAACCTAAAATTGAATTTTCCGACAAAACGTTTTCATTTTACCTTAAAGATTTACACAAAAAAAGTTAAAACAACTAAATAGTTGGTAAACTACTTCATAGTTCATTTCTATGAAAGTGTTCTTTATTTCATTATTCGTTTGTAAAAAGTCTACATATAATTTATACTTTGATTCATCTATTTTTTATTTTTTTTGCTTGATGAATTAATCCATTAATTCACCATAGAAACTTTGAAGCATGTATGTGGGAATGTAGAAATGTAATTCTACAGCATATGAAATAGACATTCCTGATTGGGATTGAAACCCAGGATCCCCAGATGACAGACCTAGGAACTAACAATCTGTGACAGAAATTGGCAAATTTTTCTTTCTTAATATTAATGAACACATATAAGACTATTATACTTCCTAGCAGTTTATTATTTAGTTAAAGCTATAAATAAATTATTAAGTTCTAGCTATCTAATGAAGTATTTCTTAAAGTTATTTGCTTTCTTTTACCATATTTGATAAGCGTGTGTGTCTAAATCATGTTTAGTATAATCAATGCAATATCAAGCATACAAACAAATTTTAACTGGTCAAAGTAAAATATAAAAGAGATATTATTTTTTAAGTAATAATGTACATGAATTGTATAACAAGAAATTCTGCAACTTGTTAGCCCATAGTTTCATATGCTTTATATCAAACCATAAATATGGTTATTTGGGTTTGATTAAAATTTCTTTCTTTTTCCTGTTTAGCCTCCAGGACTTACCATTCAGGTATTACTTCAGAGAATGAATGAGGATGATATGTATGAGTGTAACCTCAGTTCAACCATTCCTGAGATATGTGGTTAATTGAAACCCAACCATCAAAGAACACCAGTATCCACGATCTAGTATTCAAATCCGTATAAAAGTTTGATTAAACTAAACTAAATAAAATACACTATTAACATATAAACTCAAATCTTATCACATATGAAACTATGCTGTATGTTAGTTTTGTATTTTTATCCTGCAGTATTACAGGACAGCAGTAATAACAGTTATCAATAAATTTTTGGAGACATGATAAATAAAGGTAATAAATGGATTTTTACACGCAAATATTTTTATAAATAAGAGAAGTAGTGCCTTGGAAGAGGGATTGGGATTGCTAAAAATGGAACTTGACATTAGTCAATTTAAAAGAAAAGAAGTATATTTGTCTGACCTTGAGTCAACCTTGTGTATTTCAAAGCGTGATGATATTTTAACTGTCTGCTTGTGTGTGTGTACACACACAAAAATATATGTATATACATTAATTATAAACTAACATGTTTTAAGGGTTAATTACTTAAAAATAAATTATTGAAATCTTATGCAGTGCTTATCTTCTCTTATGTATTTTAAAACCTGGTGACAATTTTATAAAATGATTGGAGAAAAAAATTATTTCTTTACAATCAAAATGTTATAATTTTTAAATTAAACTCAAAAATGATTCATAATATTTTGATAAAATTTTAAAATACCTATATTTTTGTAGAATATGAAATTTCTGCACATACTTTCAGCATCTGTTGGAAAATGTTGCATATCTATTGATTAAAAACTAATGATCTGTTTTTTAATGTAAAGTATTTCACATTATTGACAGCCATCATAAAAAAAATATTGGTTAGAGACATTAAATTTTGATACAATGTTGAGTTTTACTATTAAAATTCATTAGAAAAAAGCCATGAAAATCAATCTAAATGAACTGGTGTAAAATGTACATTTATATTGCACAAATTCTCATGAATATGAGTATACATTGTAATCATGAGTATCAACTTCAACAAAAAAATAATCCATATCAATTTTGGAAACATAAGAACACTAAAAATTTTTAAATATTTAGGGTAAATAATCAGCTCTAAAGGAACAGACAAAAGTTCATCAGAAAATCTAGCAAAATTAGAAAAATTAGCATTTTTAACGAAAAAAATTATCCATCAGAGCCAAACTTAGTCGTTATGTAATCAAACTTGTCATTCTTTATGGTATGGGAACAATTTAGATCACCAATCTAGAAAATATTAAAAATAGAAAGGAGAATCCTCAGAAAAATATATGGACCTTTAAAAGACCAAAGTATTTATAAATTAAAATGAAACAAAGAAATTGATCAAAATATCAATCTCTGTGTATATATATATATATACAGAGAGAGGTTTTAAACTATAAGTGGGATTTATCAGAGTTGATCTCTCTGTTAGTGATTTTACAGTCAGACCTTCTGCATGCAGGAGAAAAGGTTTCATACAGAGTATAATATTGGCTGCACTTTGAAGGGCTTGGAACTTTCATAGGCAAACGTACGAGGCTCAGAAAACAAATCAATGGGTACTGCTTCATTCTTTCCCTGGTAAACATGGCATAAGATCCTAAATATTCTTGAGAATTACTAACAAAATTTTTGTAAGTAATCTGTGTCCTGTGTTAGTTCACTAAAAGGTTACATAGTAAGGTGATGAAGATGATAATGAGAAAAATGATATGTGCAAAAATATGATATGTGCAAAAATATGATATGTGTGAAAATATGTGATATTGCTTGCAGTAGCTTTAAAAAATTAATAGAATTGAATAGTTTAAAATATCTCAAAATTTATCGAAGCCATCATTAGTATTCTTCAGTTGACAATGTAATGCTAAAACTTTTCACTGAAAAATAAATTTGAATGCATGTAATTTGTTTAAAATTTCTATTCAGAATTTTTCCCTTTAGAGTATTTAAATACTCTATCTTAGAAAATTAAATTTTATCAGTTGAGATGTTGGGTATAATAGAAGATTCCTTTTGTTTTTATTTATACTGCTGTATATATATATATATATATATATATGTATACAGCATATATATATATATATATATATATATATATATAGAGAGAGAGAGAGAGCAACTTTTTTTTTCTTTATTAGTAATGCTCAACATGAAATGGAGTGCATATTATACTTATGTTTTGCAGCTAAGGAATAGTTGTGTCATTCTTTTCAGAGTGACTTTATCTCTTATCAGATAGCCTACAGCCAGTTATGACACCTAACAGACAAGAAATAAGACCTAGGAACTAAGAATATTTTTATTATTTACAAAATGAGAATGATGTATATGACGCTCAAGTCATTCAGATCTTAGTATCATTATTATTAAAAACAAAAAAAAGAACAAAAAATAAAAATATATTTTCTATAGTTATTCAGTAAATTTTTTTTACTTAAAATAAATTTTCAACTTTTTCATGCCAGTTAAATTAAATTAAAAGAAAGGATACTTAAAACTATGAGAGAAGACACTCATAACATTTATCATACAATTTTAAAAGATACTTTATAACAGAAAAAACTAAGAAAGATCACAGGTCTTTTGATAAAGGTGACGTTAAAGTTAACCAATATCCATTACAGTAGAATGAAATTGGATCTGATGTTGACTAATAACTTTACAGCAGGTCGATTGATCTGCACCCAACCCAACTGATATTTCACTCTTAACACCAAATGTTCGTTCGTTCAATAGTTCAACATTTCATCCACTGGGTGGACTCTACCGTCAGGAAATCTAACCATGCAATATCCTGTAGTCTGTCACGTAAAAATGCACTTTATTCTCGATACAAAATTAAGAATAAAACCAGTGTCTACTAGTTCTTATTTTTTATTGTTTAATATCACATAAGAGTATAGCAATTCAACACTGTTATTTTCATAAATCTCTTAATTGAGAAATTACTATTATCAAAATCAAATCAAAAAAAAATATTTTTCCTATCCTGTAAAATAAATCCATAAAATTAAAACTGATTTCCCTATTTTCTAAAATAAAGAAGATGAATAATCTTAAATTAAATTAACATTTTACAAGTAAAAAATATGAAATTTTCTTCAAGGAATACAATAAATTTTCTTATGGTTTTAAAGTAAACTCTATCAATTGACGCTAAAAATAAATTAGTACTACAATTTAGTAAGGGATAACTAATTGAAGTACCCATTTCTTCATATGGGCAGATACTGAATTAGGCCAAATTTTCCTAAAGTTACTTAAAAAACCAAACGTTATCCTCAACCTCCCAAATTTCAGTGTTCAGGATAATCAGAAAATGGGAAAATAATGAAAAGTGCTTTAATATTCAGGGTTTTTCCATTTATATATATATATATATATAGATTGGATTGTATTCCTTTTTACCTCTTTAGGGATCAATTAAAAAAAAAACACCTTTTTAACGGTAGCTTTATTTCTAAGATCATTATACTTTTTCCCTGTTTTATCTCCGGGAATTACCGTTCAGGTATTATTTCAGAGGATGAATGAGGATGATATGTATGAGTGTAAATTAAGTGTAAACTTGTACAGTCTCAGTTCACCCATTCCTAAGATGTGTGATTAGTTGAAACCCAACTACCAAAGAACACCGGTATCCACGATCTAATATTCAAATCCGTATAAAAGTAATTGTCTTTACTAGAACTTGAACGCTGGAACTCTTGACTTCCAAATCAGCTGATTTGGGAAGACGCGTTCACCACTAGACCAATCCGGTGGGTTTAAGATCATTATACCTACCAAGTTTAAAGTTACCAGCTCTTCCGGTTTTGGTAATCTTATAAATTTCTAAGAATTATTGTCCCTTTCGGTTTCTTATTTAATATATCACAAAGATTTTTTTTTAATACTGCACAAAATTTCTGCTTTTCAGCTAAGTGAATCTATAGATACATAAATATATTAGAAATTCAATCTGTTTGCTGTATTTTTACAAAAAAAAAAACTACAACACTTTACTAAAAAAGGAATATATATTTCTAAATTAAGTACTTGTTTTTTACGAAAAATTAATCAACAACAATAAAAGGTACATTGAAATACTAGAACCGAAATTTAAAATTTTCAGGAATTTTTTTAAATAAATTGACAGAACCATAGATTTATAGATAATTTGCCAATTTTTAGAAAGCGTTTTCTCGACTTTGATAACGGTTTAGTGATTTTATTTAAAAAAAAAAAATGGTGAATTATCCGTTATATTACAGTCGGTCACTAAATGTTTTTAATTTATCTAACTTAATTTATTAATACTCATCAGTCCGATGCTTCGAAAGATATTAAAAGAACAATATTAGATAAAATAATCGATAAATTCCAAACTTTTCAAAGACCAGAAACTTCAAATTCCACAAAAAAGAAGCGTTAAAGTAGTAAAACCTATAAAGGACTTGTTTGCTACCATCTGGCAAAAAGAATCACTTTTCTATTAAAAAGAATCAGTTTTTAATTTTATATCTCTTTAATTATAAATCGTAATCTTTCATGAGTTATTAGCAACAACATTTTCATTATCTCTGTTAATTTTTTCAGAAATGACGATGCTGTTAAAACAACGAAACAAAGTTTATTTTTTTAATCAGCTAAAGAAAATAGTCAAAAAAATATCGCTTCATTCAAGATGAAATTCCTTTAAAAAATTAAAATATGGGTTGAAAACTTATAATGAAAGAAAACTGAAAACAAAGAAAATTTATTCTTTCCCTTCTAAGAACTAAACATTTCAAATCTCAACTTCGATACTTTTCCTATTTTTTAACGTTAAAGCAAAGAATATCTGGTTAAAAAATTTAAAAAAAGGTTATACTTACAAACTGCGTTTCAAATAAAAAAACATAAAGAATATCCAGAATTATTTCATTTCTAAGATTGTATATTTCCCTACCGTCTATATTGGATGTACTTCTAACCGACTGTAGGATAATCTAAAAATCAGGAGAGGTCATCCTAGACAAGGTTACATAGATCAAGCCATGAGAAAAACAGTCATCCTTTTAGTTCCAAACATCCTCCAAAAACTTATTTGCTAAAAATAAGGATAAAGGAGACAATTAAGTGATTGATATTTCACTTTAAATGTATTGATTTGTGCAACCAACTACTTAATTTCTTTGGACCCAGCGAAATTGACTGAGCACTTTTTCCAAGTGTGCCTTGAGCTTCACCTAGTTGAAGTTCAGGATTCAACATGTTTAATAAGGTAAAAAACTGGAAATAATATTGTAATGTTTGAAACTTTTTTTTAACATCATTCGTTTCATGATTCAAAATTTGTTAACAAAATAATAGTTAAAATTATTACGTCAAAAATTTCGAATTTCTATAAATTTGAAGTTATTTTTTAAGCACCACTACTTCCTAGGTATCAGTAACATGGTACCTTGAAAATTTCAGGAACCAACCAACCCAGTAACACATTTTATCAGTTTAATTTTCAAATATTTTAAAAATTCTCCCACCTGAATAACAAGAAATAAATAAAATCATCTTTTTCAATTTGAAAGTTCTTAAAAAAAAATAACGATTAACATGACTCACTCTGCAAGTTCAAGTATTATTCCAAATTTGATGGGATGTAATATTTAAAAAGGATATTTTTAGCGAGTGCTTAGGACATAAATGAAACAAACCTCTTGTAAAAGTAAAACTTTTCTTCCATCAGGGATTGGGAGATTCTGTGACGCGTACATTTTATTTCAAATAAATAAGATTTATGTATTTAGTTTATTTAATTCCTGTAGTTTTTTTTCAAAAATAGCTATATAAATGGAATATTTAAAACAAAAAATATTAAATTATATGATATGAAAGTTAATTTATTTAAAAAAAAAAAAAATACAATAAATAAATTTTATTGTCGTAGTAGAAAGTTTATTAGTAACAGAGCGTCCCGTCTGTACCTTTGCCTAAGTTAGAATAATTAGAAAAATTCGTGAAACTATTAAGGCATTGAACGTTTAGTCGCTAAAGTAACGCTCGTTTATCAATTGGTAAAGTGTCACAGCTAGTACAGTTGACCTACTTTTAAAGTAACATTTTCTTTATGCAATTTTATTAAGCATAGAATCACATTTTTCATTAAACTATTTTATATATTAATAGATTAATGATATAACATATTTTGAAGAAGATTTTTTAAAGAAAAAACACATTACTAGTATTAGGATCACATTAATTGCTATAAACATTGCCAATTTTATAGCCAAACTGGTAAAGTTTTTGTTTTATAAACAGAAAATAATATATTTAAAATAAATGACTAATAGTGAACAATCCATTAATAAACATGTTGAACTTTCAATACCAATGCAGTTTAGTTTATATTACGCAATACATCGTATCTTAAATACAGAGTGATCGATTTGTATAAATCGGTTTAGATTCCCCCGTCACGGCTTCGCCCGCGGTATATGCATATATAATTTAAAAAAGTGGAAATATATTTTAAGTTATTATGTGTGAGATCTTACTCTCAGAGTAATCGTTTCTCACAATTCATAACATATTTCTTAAAGGTTGAGCTTCATTTTTTGCCGAGTTTATACGTTACTCTTCAAGTCTTTGAGAAAGCTCTAGCGTAGAGTCACTGTGTCTACCAACAACAGTAAATTCTAGTAATCCTAGAAGTTCTTCTTCCTATTTGTGACTTCGCCGACTTCATGAAATTTTAATAAAAAATTGAAAGTCGAATTCATTCCGATTTTGTGTATGATTACTCTGATGGAATTTCTTAGTTCAGAGTATAAAAATCTATAACTATTTACTTAAGTGTAGATGAGTTCTAGCGGGTTACCGCCAAATTAGATAACGACATTAAATTTAGTAAAACACGTAATAACTATCCGGAGAAGTCGATATTGACATAGACGATGATCGATACAGATAATAATAGCGATATAGACAATGACATTAAATTTAGTAAAAGAAGTTCTTGGTTATTTAATAATAATCTTTTTTTTCGTTTTTAATTTATGATATATGCAGTAGTGAAACTGGTGAAGTTTGAACTTGTAAATATTTCGGGTGTTGTAAGAAAGCTATAGTTAAAATTTCGTAATG
This sequence comes from Lycorma delicatula, assembly GCF_047948215.1. NCBI lineage: Eukaryota > Metazoa > Arthropoda > Insecta > Hemiptera > Fulgoridae > Lycorma > Lycorma delicatula. The sequence continues at coordinate 112,269,438 of NC_134457.1, read as the reverse complement.
ATTAGTCTGTAATTTTCACAATTTACACAATTAATAGTCCATTTAAAATTCAATGAAATTGATCAAATAGTTTTGGAGATTTTCGAGCCACAAGATCTGGCCTGATAAATACGTAAGAAATCCCCAGTTTAAGTGAATGGTATTTTCGTACTCTTCATACCTCAAAATGTAAAAAAAAATAATTTTCACCCCCTTCCCTCATGCGACAGAAAGAGATACCGTACTTTTCTTCGAAAATTCGGTAAAACAATTATAGTAATAAATTAAGCGTAGCTTCACGAAAAACTTGAATGAAGGCGTTTGTTTTATTTTATTTTTTATTAATCTCAAAATATTTTACTTTTATTTTCGAAAATATTTCATCTAGTACCAGCTGAAGCTCATGTAGCATATTATAACAACAGCCATTTGTAGAAATAATAACTTTTCTTTCAGTCAGAAGTGATTTATATCAAGTCCCCTTTTCTTATTTTTAAGATCCATGATCAAATACTAATCTTGTATGTCAAACAAAACTTACCCATATACAAATTATTTAATATGTACTGCAAATAAATAATGTTTTAAAAAAATAATGTTAACAATTAACATTAAAAAAAAATAAAAAATTAGTGTCATTCTGGATTTCTCCCAAAATAAGATTTTGTTTTATTAATTTAAAAGAGAAACTCCAATGATATAAGGTTATACTGAAGTAATTCATTGAACCAAAACGCTTTACTTTACATTAATGACGTAAATGGATGTGGAAGGTGAGCTATCTCAGTTTCCACCTAATAAAACACTAGGAGATGATTTGGTTAACGTTTAATCCCTTCTCAGCTGGTGGGTTATCCATTATGTTATAAATTTTAACTTGTTCAAGCCGGTTTCTACGCAGTAATTTCTGAATTAGAATGACAATTCTCTTACATGAAGGTACTTTAATTTTAAACGGTTATATCAAAATTTATTAAACAAGAAACATGTTAGCATACCTCCTTAATTACTATTTATTAAAGTTAAGGTAACATCAAATTGCAATTTAATAAGTTTGCTACATTTTCTAATTCAATTCAATTAATCACAGCAGCATTATATAAAAGGATCCCAGTTCTCTAATCTAAAAGAATATAGTAAGATTAATACGCTACTTTGTAATACTTCCTCCTTGATAGTTAATTCCGCTTCCCAGTCCAGATAATATATATTGGACGATAATGATTAGCTTTAAGGAAAGATTCGGAGTCCAGCCAGTCAGAATACAATTAGAGTAAATGTGTTAAAATTATATTAATGGTAAGGAGAAATATAAAAAAAGGAAAAGATTAATTGAGAAAAAAATTACGAAGTGTATATCTCTGTCTGACTTGCCTTTCTGCATATAAATCAAGTGACATCTTTACCGATCAGCTTTAAGTTTTGTGGTTAACTCCTTTATTTCCTCTATAAAAATAGAGGAAATATTTTTTCTATTTTCAATATTTTTCTGTCAACTGTGAAATTTAATTACATTACTAAGATTTGTCGAAAAAATTAAACATAACTACAGAAATTACTTTTTAACTAATTTAATTTATCTATGAGAAATGTGCAAAAAACTTTTAACTATTTACTCAACTCTCACAAAATTTTGACAGTTTTTGATCACTGTTATTTCAGTTAACAACCTTTTTTTTTTTATTAGTTATCCCAAGTAAATAATTCGTATTTCTCTAGTAACTTTTATGAAAGATAAATATATAAAACATATACGCAGTAGGAAAAGGCTTGGTAAATACGAAGCAATCATAAACAAAGTTGCTATAATAAGAAATTTGAAAGCAACACTTCATCTAGGTGGGTTAATGAAGAATATCAGAAGTAGAATAAACTTAGGATGTTCAAAATGGCGAGATATATTAGATATGAGGAATATAACTTAAAGAAGGCGAAAAGGATTGAAATGGATGGTAAGAAGAGGAGGTTAAAGATCCAAGATAAGGATGAGAAATAAGATATTCAACAATCTGGGTTGGCTGGACTAAATCCAGAGATTGTTGAATAAAAGGAGATGGAGGGACAATTGTCATGTAGCTAACCCCTTAAATGGAAAACAGCCGGGATGAAGTTTACTTCTTCTACGAATGTTTTTTTAAATAACTAAAACAATTTGTTTTAATAAATTTTGTAAAAAGATTTCTGTATGAATTAGACATTGCTTGAAACATGGCTTGCAAGTGAAATATTTTTGATTGAAAAAATCCAAACTGGACAAGGACTGAGAAAAATTTGATTATTAAACAACTAATAGGACGTATTTTTAGAATTCTTAAGTGCTTTATTTGACTGTCGAGTAGATTAAAATATAACCAAGATTGCAATTTTTTGTACTTTTTCTTCAATTAAAAATAAACACATTTCAGTTATGAAACAGAATTGCATCATTTTCCAAAAAAAGAAAATATTTGGTAGTAAAACAGAGTATCTTTTTTAACATAAAGTATGACTGTGCCGTTATTACGATGTTTATGCCATTATTATTTAATTTCAAACTCGACTTTTACAGTAATACTTTCATTATAAATATTTATTATACATTTATTCATTGTAGGTTTTATGTAGTAGTTTTAATCTTAATTTATTGGTATTTTAATTCCTTTACATACGTTTTTTTTTTTTTTTTTTTTTTTTTTTTTATTATACCAGATTATTTGATTGCGTCAATGCTAAAGAATCGGTTTTTTATGTTCTGTATATAATTTTGTATCATGCAGTATGTAAAAGGAAAATGAAAACAATTTTTTAAATTCTAACCTGTTAACAGTTTTTATGAAACAGTGGATAAGATTTTTTAATAATAATAATAATTTTAGTAACAATAATAATAATAATCAATGTGTTTATTGAGGTAAAATAAAATTATAACAAAATGAATCGGTCAAAAAGCAAAATAAAAACAAAACGTAATTTACAATGATTCGCTTACAAATACACTACCATAACTTTGGCATACCATGAAGGCCATCTACCAGGTTGCTTTAAGAATGAAAAAAAAAAAACGGTTCACTTTTAATAATATTCAGTATCAGTTTCGTCAAGCTCATAAATCAAATCCAGGCTACGCAAAAAAAACATTACTTTTTCATAATTACTAATTAACTCCTCAACCAGTGCTCTCAAAATTTTAGAGCCTTTCAGACATAATTAAGTGGTTTAGTCAAGTCCTCTTCATTTCGTATGCAAACGACATCCTGCTGTAGTACCGAACCATAAGTACCAAATATTCCTGAAAATCCGAGATAAATCTAGAAAATTTGCAGTGATTTTTTCCTCTTGAGTGTTAGGTAGGGAGTATGTACTCCCATGGCATAATATTTAAATGTAGTCGCCCACCACTTGCTTTGAACACCGTATTGAAAAAAGAAAAAAGATTTTTATGTAATTCATTTACGTAGTCTCTTTCACTTAAATTAAATATTTTATATTGTTATCGCGCCCGACTATCCCTCTCAAACCACACTTTTTGGATTTCTATTTATTTTCTTTAGAATAAACTGACCTTCCCATCTATCTATCATTTGCATCAGTCACAATATTTAACCTTAAATTTCTAACAATAGCTATCCACTATTTGTGCCACTTTTCTGTCCGGCACAATTTCTGGTAATCTTTCAGGTAAGGTATTATCTTTTAGTGATAACGGCAGTTTATACAAACGTTTCTGCCTATCCACCTTATCGAAGTCCGTCTTAAAGTTAACAAAAACCTCTATTTTCTAGCCTCTGTTATGTACCGATTTTCTACTGATTCTTATAGCACTATTTTATTTATTAGTCTTAATTTTTTTGATTAAGATTCTGTTATCTTTAACTCTACCCATAACTTCATCAATTTTCATTTTGTCTGTCAATTGAATCTTTTCAATTTTCTGATTATAAGATTTACATTTTATTGTAATCATGTAACCCTGAAAAATCGATTGATTAATTGCAGAAATTGGTCAATCTCATGTGTTTATATTTACAATTACCTTGCTGTCTCGTCTTTCTTCTTCTTTTTAGTTTTTTATTCTTTTATATAAATACATAAAAGACTTAATTCAGCCACTAGCTGATAGTTTTAATTTTTTTTTTTTAGCTCCGGGAACACCGTTAGTATTGCTTCAGAGGATGAGATTAATGACAATTTTTGTAGTGTGTGAAAATTCCATGGCTGACCTGGATTCGAGTTTTCATTTGTAATTCATATACTTATTACTTCAATTATTCAGTACATATTTATAACTCGTTCAGTACATATTTATATACGTACAAATGCAATTATTTCATAGTTTCAAAATATGAAATGCATATTATATATCAAATATATATTTTGTGAGTGACTAATTAAGTATTGTAAATTGAACCAGTTTCACCCAGTTATCAAATATTTCACTTGAAATTAATGAGAAAGAAATTGAGTTTAAAACTACTCCATAAACTGCAACTACTCCATAACTACTCCATAAAATGCAAGATAGTGTCATTGTTCAAGACGATGGATGTAAATTTTAGCCTACGAAAGAATGTATATGCAACTATTGACGATCTTCAATAACGGTAATGAACATTGGACTTTTTATTTCTTAGGAAAAATTCAAAATTTTGTGTATAACTGAAAACAATTTTGTTTTAAAAATTTTTTTTTAGATAATGGCTATGAATAAAATTCAGTTACTGGAGTACTGGAATTATAGCTCTGTAAAAGTAACAGATTCGGTACTTTGATTCTGTTCGACAGATTTTGATTGATTCTGCGACAGGTTCAAGAGTTACTGGAAACCCCGTAAACGCTATTTCTGGATTTTTTCCTACTGTTTAAGTGGGATAATAATGAATTTTATAAAATTAATCTGATTATGGAGCAAAAAAGCTATTTATAACCAGCTTAAATGAGTTTAAGTTACAAGGAAAAAAATGCCTATCATTTTATACGGTAGGAATAGTACGGCTAGAGTTGTCTTTTAGAGTGGGCGTCATTCCGTTAGGCTCATTGATAGGTATTGTATTATTTTCATTCATAATTTATTTCTATCACTTGAATGGTATAAATTTATTTTTTATGTAGGCTATTTGTTTGTAATCGCCACCCTCTCTCACAAGTTATTTTAGAATATGGTAGCAATGGTTTCAATGGATAAAATACAGTTTTTATTTCTATAAATGTTGGAAATAGTACTATTATTTATTCTTCCTGTTTTAATAACAAGAAAACCTTTTGAACACTAGTTTTGTTGAAGAAATTAAAAGCTGTGCCTCAATATATTTGAAAACTGTTTTATAAATAAAAATTGTTTTATTCTAAAATAAAATCAAGGATAAAAAATATCTTGTTATGGTTAAACTTTTGAACTGTAAAGATTATTAAACAAAAGTCTTTTACCATATTTTACTTGCTGACCTTTATTTTTGATTTCAACAAAAGAATGTAGTTATGGTATGTTTATTATTCTTTTATTACGTCTTTTTTTTAGTAAAATGACTGAATTCGCTTTTAAACTACAAGAAATATTAGAAACAATAGATCGTAAGAGGTTTTTACTGATGGATAAATACCAAAACTTTATAACAGTTTTGTAGATTAATTAAAATCAAAAGCTAACAGAAGATATTAAACGTTCAAATATAGAAAACAGACATTATGAATTGTTGAAAATAAAATAAACGTATACATGTTTAAACATTTGAGACCATCAAATTTTTTTAACTGATTTCAGTCCCAACCTAATGAATAACTATGAATCCATTTTCCTAGTTAGAATTTTATTCAATACTAGAACTATTTTATGTATTAAAGTAATATTTACCAATCAGTATTTTCAACAATTAAAATGATTATAATTTACTTAAATCTATAATTAGTAATGGATTTAATTTTACCTTAAATCATAGTTAAATCTGAAAATAGGTTGTGAAGTCTACATTTACAAGCATAATAATGAATTGCAGTAAAGAGAATACAAAAGTAGCGTGTATAAGAAAAACGAATATATACATTTACTTGTATATAGATAATCTTTTGAAAAAAGATTAACTGCGCTATTTGTCATTAAGAACAGTGCCGTCTCTGAAATACATTTTATTTTTTTTAAACATGGAAACGCGCTATAACACGATACGATTAAGGTTTGGCTTGATTCAATTGTGAAGAAAGACAATAAATATTAGGAGTAAAAAAAAAGAAAGTCAGATACAGATAGAAAAGACTGTTCTGAACAAGAGAATGAGAGAAAAAAATTAGTCACTAATTTTAACTGTCCAGGTACCATTTTATCCCGAAAGGTCAAAGGTAGTAAATTAGTCCAAATGAAGTTTTATTGATTTTTACCGTACTTAGTATATTTGTTTCTACACCGCAGCAGAGATACAGCATACGACATATTTATAACGTATGTTATGACAAAACCACAAGCTTTATAAGGACTGATGACAATTTTTGTAAATCTTTTAATTAATAAATTTCTTAAAATTTCTCTTAAAAGATTACTTATAAAATTACTTATTTCAAAAACTTATTGATAACTAATTAGTTCTGTTATAAGTATACATCAGTACTTATAGATATGGTTTCATTTAATTAAAATTTATATTAAAATATATAAAGAATCGGAATACTTTAGAAAATTATGATAGTTTTATAAATCAGGTTATTATAAGAAGCGAGCTGATAATAGCCTTTGCAGAACAAGATTTATTTTCATAACTTATGGTAGTGAGTTGATTCTGACGAGCGATCAAAAAGAGATGTGTAATTGTTCTTAACATTTAAAAGGGAACCACGATATGTCACTGTATTCACTGTAATCATTCTGTAGTTTGCCGCCAAGAGTTCATTAATGGTTTATTCACACAGGGCGGTTTTATTCTCCCGGTGATTACAGCTAGAATATTCGGGTTTTTTTTTTGCAAATTTTTACTTTTAGGGTCCAATTAGTCCACCTAGACTAAAAAAATTATATATGTGCGTGCTTATGTATGTGGGTCGCACTAGAATTGAACAAACAAATTTTCTTCAAATTTAGCGCAAATATTTCTATTTATGGGGCACTGATCATATTAATTTGTTTTCAAATTCGTTCAGGGGGATATCGCGAAAAAAACAATCTCAATTTTCTTCAGGGGCATTTTAGAGAACTATATTAATGAAGATGTGTTCCTATAAGCATTTATAAATAATCTAAAAAAAAATTTCAAACAATCAACCTCCACTTCTTAAAATTGAAATGTATGTTTTTTGTACTTCTGTTCTATCTGTCTTCGGATTAAATATTTCTCAAACATGTTTTGAAAGTTTATAATTCATTTAATCGTACAGAGCTATCAAGAAATGTGTACAATTTTTTAAAATTCGACACCGCAGTTCTAAAATGCAGAAAAGTTTTTGAAAATTTCTTTTTGTTATTTTATTCTTTATTGTAGGGGGTGGTAGATTTAGAGAAAACTTTACGTAAGCAACTTTGTTAAGCTTAACTTATTTATGATAATTTTTAGAAAGTAGTTCTTAAAATTTATATCCCTACTCTAAAAAAAAATATGTACTCTGTTTTTTGGCTCTAACTCTTTTAATTTTTATTATGAATAACCGGGAAAGACGTGCATTTCTTTTCCAGCTTCTTTTTATGGTTGAATCAAATGAACGGATTTAAAATCTCTTACTACCCCCTTCGAAATCTTTAATAAGCTTGGATTTTTTCTGTTGAATTAATTCATTAATTCAGCATAGAAGATTTAAAGCTTTTACATGGGAGTATGAAGATGGGGTTTTTTTGCGCATGAGAAACGCCATGCCAGAGCGGGATTTGAACTCGGGTTGCCCGAATAAAATATTGAGACGTTACCACTAAAATACCATAGAATACCGAGAAGAATTGATGGTATATATAATTTATTTACACAGTATCAACAGGCTAACTCTCTCTTACATTTACTAATTGAATTATAAATGATTTTGTAGCGTTTGAAAAGTGTCATGTCTGATCGGGATTGGAACCCGGAACCTCCGGATAAAAGACCGACATGCTACCATTTTGCCATAGAGAATGGCAAAAATAATAATAATAAAAAGAAAAAAAACGTAACTATCTGTTAATAATTAATTAAAAATCTATGATTATGATGTAAAATAAAAAAACTGTATTTTGCAAAATATTTAGAAAGGAGAGTGTTAAATAAAAAGTAAAAAGTAAAATAAGCAAAATTAACTACATAATTAGATTTTAAACGGATTAAAATATAAAATAAATAGTTTTAAAGTAGAATAAAATAGTGATAAATAATACTTATGAACTTAACTGTTACATTGACGAAGGAATGAAAAAGTTTTATCAGATATGAAATGAAAGCCGTTATTATGTTTCTAAATCACGCACATAGAAAAACAACAAAAGTTTTAATGAGATATGATTTATTTCGCATGAAACTTGTAATTTATTACATTATTCTACATTTTTGCACAATTAATTTATGAAAACAAGGAGAAGGAAAAATACTAATAGTACTTTTTTTTTCTCTGCATAGTAATTTACTCAACATAACATCTGCTCAGATACGGTAAAAAATGTTTTGTTTTCTTACTTCTTTTTTTTTAGTTACACTATCTCAAGAGGTAAGGTAAGGTTTGAAAGATTTTTTTTCCTATTTAGCCTCCGGGAATCACAGTCAAGTATTACTTCAGAGGATAATATATATGAGTGTAAGTGTAGTCGTGTACAGTCTGAGGTCGACTATTTCTGAGATGTGTGGTTAACTGAAACCCACCCACCAAAGAACACCGGTATCCACGATCTAGTATTCAAATATATATAAAAGTAACTGCCTTTACTAGGACTTGAACGTTGGAACTCTCGACTTCGAAATCAGATGATTTGCGAAGACGCGTTCACCACTAGACCAACCCGGTGGGTCAAGGTTTGAAAGCTGTCTTGGACAAACTCACGTAGGCTAGACGTACGATACTAATCTATTCTTTTTTTTATTTTTTGCCGCAGAGTTTAACTTACAATTGGTTCCAACTTACCGGAGACATAAGTAAATTTGAATACAAAAAAGACATGCAGAGAGAGGTTATCATTGAAATCTCTCAAAGAACTGTACATGTGGATTCATCATATCTGACACAGTATACATAAATATATAATCAACATAAACAAATACATACAAAGATGAGTCCAAAGAACACTGATCAAGTTCAGACGCCGCTTCTGTTATATTTCTCAATAATATTTTCTGGAATCGCTGTACGTCTTCGATTTTACTGTTCCTTCTCGTACTCCTCAGATGGATTCCGTAGGTGCAAATATGTTTCAGGACCGTTGAGTACAGCAATTAGTTATTAGATAATGCTAGTTGCGATTCCCTGCTTAGCAGTACATCTCTCTGAACTTAATGTTAAACTGCATCCTTTTCTCCTTGACGTAATTGCTCCGTCAGACGGCGATCCAGATGTAGTCCTAGGTATCGTACGCTCTTAGCATGCGGAATGAAAACGCCATTAAGTTGGATTCGCGAGCAGTTACCTCTATTCAGCGTAAACGTAGACGTGTGTAGAGTTAGTAGGATTAACCTTAATCTTCTATCTAGCTAGCCATTCTAGCCATTCTATCTAGTTAATTAGATCTAATACAGTTTGTAGTTTAGCAGAAGCTAACATAGGATCAGCTATCCTTAACGATCAAGTTGTGCCGGTAACTCAACACGTTAGAACGTGTTAAGTAAAAAACGAACATCTTAATTTACTTTTCTTAAAAAAGAAAATAAAAATTTACATAAAAGAAACTTCTATTAATTATAAAGCAATAAAACTACTTTTTTGAAAGTTCTTACGTACTGTTTATTTTAGTCTAGAATAGAGTTTATTTTTCTAAACAACAAAGATATTAAAAAATTAGATATAAGAAAAAGAAAGTCACATAAATCAGGTATCAATTAATAGATTTTTAAATTTAAAGTGAAATATTATATATCAGAACATTATGTATTATTCGAAAACGAGTAAAAAGTACTTATAAGTGATCCACATACTAACCAGTTCAATGACATTGATATAAGCTGTTTTGCTGGTGGTACCGGCCTTGCCGAAGTTTTCATGCTGCAAGTAAATCTATATATAACCAATTAAATAAATAATAAACGGAATGAAAATACTTCTACATCAATTTATAAACATGAAAACCAATATCGTTTGACTATAAATAATTAGTAATTTTTTTTTTACGTATAATATGAAATAGATTATGTAATATGAAAGAATATTTTTCAAAAATTAACTCCGTATATTTCTTTGAAAATTAAGTAAGTTCATTTAAGATCAAGCTTGTTTTAAAATTTTTTTAATGAAAACTGAGTATTGCCTGATGAAAACTGACTATAAATCGTGTAGTTAAGTAGTTAATATCAGATTGTTATGCATTTATAAATTCTTCATGTATCTTATAAACAAGATGTATTTAAATACAAATTACGTAATTTATAAAAATCGTTTATTGTAGAACGGGAGTAATTTTTTTTTAATTTTTGCCAAGCATTACTTTGTAAAAACGAAATAATTTTTATACTATTTGTGGTTAAACAATTCACATCTTACTAAAGCGTTTATTTTTAACAAATACTCCTATTATTTAAAAAAAAAAAAAAAAAAAATTAGCTGTTTTAACATCCTAGTGCTGACAAAAGGATAGTTTTATTAATAAAATGCATTGAAAAATCTGGTTCTTAGTCAATACATGCTCAAAAAAAAAAAAATGATTCAGCACCAAATGGTCAGAGTGAAGGAAATGCTTTCTGTTTGTTGTCGGTCAGCAGATTTATTTGTTTTATTAAATCGAATTACTTGCATTATCGTAAGTAGTTAATTAATACCTAATTCGTAGCTCCTGTTGTAAAAATATTCGATATTATAAAATTATATAGTTTTCTTGCATTTCTCTTCATAACTTTTATTCAATAATCTGAATAAATGAATTCATGTCTAATAAAATGAAAAATTTTAAATATTGCTAAAACTTGAAAAAAACGTTTAATAATATGGTATATATTTATTCTAGGCCTTAAGATGTAATCATTTCACGTGCTATAACATAGTCATACATTAAAAGGGTCAGGGGATAACTTTCAATGCACTATTGTGACCGAAAGAATCAAGTTTGTTGTTGAGACCTTCTTTCTTTCGCTGTATATGATTATGTTTATCTTTATGGAAGGTACAGTAAAGTAAGACTACAATAGAATATGAAAAAAAAACTGCAAAATGTACACTTAAAATGAGCACGGAATTTTATTTAGAAAAAATTTCTTCTTAAATGAAGAATAATCCATACTATTAAAAAGAATCCTTTACTGAATTGGTTTATTAAAATTATCATCTACGATCACCAATTATTAAAATCCTTAGCCGATGCTATACAATTTATTTCATATCTAAAAAAAAGTTTAGTTAGTTTTATTTGAATTTCAATAGTCAGAGTTTTTAATGAATGAATATTAGCTTATAAAAGAGAAATTCTGTATATCTGATACACCTCTACATCGGTGCTGATTGTAGCATACATTTAAACGTGTCGAAACTCAATCATTTTTCAGTAATATGATGCTCCTATCCGGGTAAAAATATCCTCATCTCCAAAGGAATTGTGAGTGCGATCCGCTATCTGGAGGAGGCTTTGAGCTATCCTATGGGTGGAGTTGTTTGCCTCATGCTGCACTGTCTCCAAGAACAGATAATTTTTTTTTCTCATCTTCCACTCCCTTTCTTTATCCTAGATTTCTATATTCCCATTATGGGCTCCGTGAATGTAAGTATAATCCGACTATACCCACTCTGAGGATTATCGACCCAGAGCTTAGGGGCTGCTGGAATACGATCTGGAAACACCGTTTCGTATGGCGGTAATTTCACAATCGTAGGGGTTACGTGCTTAAAAAGCAAAGCAATGACTTTTCATTTTTCCTAAAATAGAAGAAAAAATAAAAATGCCGATATAGTTTACTTATTTGTTTAATTTACTACACTAAAAATGATGGTTAGCAGTAATCTGAACAACAGCCGATGACGAATGAAATTATTCCATCATATTAACAAGAAACAAACTTTTTTTACTAAAATGTTCATAAAAAGATCTTTAGTTATAACTTCTACGGGTTCGAAATGTACTAAAAAAAGGATCCGTTATAAGAAAAATTAAGTCATCAGATCAAAATTCAAATAATTAGAATGTATTTTCCGTATAAAAAAATTCTTTCCGGTTTTACAGCAGCAGTAGTAAATATACTGTAATATTCATTCTCTACAGCTAAGGAATTTACATTCCTATAGATTTCACTGAATAAAGGACAGCTTTGTGAAGTTTTGGGATGATAATACATTGATCGGTTTAATTCTAATGTGTTCATGGAAGCAATGAAGGCTGGTTTAGCATTCCTTAAATGAAACTAGATAGCCACAAAGTTGCATTAGAGCATACCACGCCGAAGTGAAGGCTAATGAACTAAGATAATGTGATTTACATGAATAAATTTACTAGCATATCATGAAATTATATTCAATCAGCCTTGGAATTTTACATCAAAATATTTCAGAAATTGTTAATTGTAGTCAGTAGTATTATATTTATCCAGACCCGTAAAGAATACACTCAATGTTGAGATGGAACACTGACCTAACAATAGCTAAGCTCAATAGCTCAATAAAATTGTACGTTAAATAAAATTACTATACAAATATTGCATTGTTCTGCAGATCGCTTCTCAATATATACTGAGCACATGTATATATATATATATATATATATATATATATACATACCAGCATCCCCATCACGACTTCGTCCGCGCTGTACGGTTACTTGCAATTTTTGCTTGGCGTTGATTATGAATCACTCACGAAATGTTATAATCAGGCGGTCAGGATTTGCTTTATAGGTACTACAGATATATTAATATTTTAATAATTTAAGCAATAAATAAGATTAAAATATCTAGTAGCATTATTTTCTCACAAAAAATTGGGTGTAGATTATCGCCGGAAATTGTTAGAATTTCCACCATCACAATTGCCCGGTGCAGATTACCTGGTAGAAGTTGAACTTAGGTGATTTTTAAAATAAATAATAATAAACTATAATTACTTAATTATTCTACGACAAATTAACTAGTAATCTGTAATTTTAAGACATTTAAACACAAACAACTTTGATCAGCTATTGGATGTTAGCAGGAATTGAAAGCAATATGACTACTACAGTGTTTGATCTTTATAATATGTAAGAAAAGTAGTAGTTATATGTTTTCGTTTTTGTAATGCAGAAGTATACACAATTACCCATTTTATTGAAATACCTTACTACTTACAGTTACTATTAGCGAGTGTATGTTATAAATTAAAAAATAAACGTTTTTACATGTGTAGAAATAAAATTATTTTATTCATTATTAAAATATAGTCTGAATTTTAGTTAACGCGTATAAAACAAAGTTTTAAAGACAGCTTTGATTATGGCAAACAAAAAAAAATCATAAGAAAATTTTCAAACAATCAAATTAGGCTTTAATTTTTAATCATTTTTAGTAACAGTGTAGATGTTTGGTGTTCTCAAAGGAGGACAGTCAACTGTGTATGTTGCACTGGCTAGAGCGACTGCCTAGTGGAAGAGTGAAAGCAGGGGGAATTTCAAGTTAAGATTCCACGAAAATCAATTCTTTTCTCCTGCACTCGTTTCTACTCGTAATTTGAAAATATAGTATTTAATTTTATAAGTATACATTTTTTTTTAAGTTTAGGATTAAAGCTTTTGAGTATTTATTTAAGAAATCGATTTAATGAATTTTATGACATAATATTAGATTGAGAGTAATAATACTTGAACGTAGAATTTTTAGAGGCAATTAACAGTTTAGTTTTGAAAAAAAAATGACAAAACGTTATTAATGCTTTAAAATGACCAAAAATTATAAATTACTTTCAAATTTATGGATCTATTCTTTTAAAGGACTTTCAGAGGTAAGATAGGCCTTTCAGAGGTCAGAAGAATAATTCCAGTAACCTTTAAGGGAGCTAAAAATAATTTAAGAGAATTTAAACTAATTAGAAAAGACAAGTAGAAACATGTGGTTAATTTTATTGATTTATCGTCTGAAAGTCATAAAAATATTTCTTCTTACTTCTAATGATTTTAAACAAAACGTTATTATCTTTAAGCTTTAAAGCTTATCTAATGAATTAGATAAGCTTTAAGCTTATACACGGGAATACGGAATGAAAATCGTATTAAGAAGTAAGAATTTAATAAATTTTATTCTAATTATTTCAGAATATCTAGACCATAAAAGATTAAGGTTAGACTAACAGTTCTAAACTATTAATACAAGATAAAAAGTCGTTCGGTTTATTTAAAATATACATAAATTTAAAAATATAATTATTATTAAAAATTTATAAAATCTTATAAAGAAGATTTAAAAAGACATTTTATTAATTTTATAAAATGTAAATTACTGTAAGAAAAGCATCTGCAGTACAAAAATAAAATATAAACAACTTACCGGCGGAGGCTGGTGTTGTGCGGGATTGGCCTGCATGTCTACAGGCCCCGGTTTGACTCCATTACGATTGCACGATGCACAGTCAAATTGTCATTTTTAGGCACATAATAGTCAATGAAATTATAATACTATATAAGTCCACTATACTACATTTTTATTGTGTTTAAACCACTGATTGTAACTTGCTGAAAGATAATTATAAACGAATTACTCAAGACACTAAAAATTGTATACACGTTATAAAAAACCTTTTTTTGTTTTTGAGTTAAAATAAAAAGCCCAAAAATTATTATTTTATTTCTTTAAAATTGAATAAAAGTAGCTTGTTTCAGAGTAAATGATATTCTTTAAAAAATTTAATTTACATAATCTTTTTTTCTTTTAGTGTATAAAAGCTAAATTAAGTCGCTTATTACAATATATATTTTTTCAGTTTAAAAAGAAAACTTATTCCATTAATTTTTCATTTAAATAACAGTATCAGAAACCTATACAAAAATTTAGAAATAGATTTACACACAACTGAGATTTTACTGCATTGTATATTAAAAAAAAAAGACTTTATTAAATATATTATTAACCTCTAAAAATAAAAATTATGAAATTTTTATGTAGTTTATTTCTAATTGATCTACTAATCTTAGAATAATAACAAAAAAAAAAAATTTAAATAATTATTTTGATTAATTATGATGTATAATGTTCTGAATTTACATTCAGACAATAAAAATCTTTTACAAAGCTAAAGAAAAAAAGATTTAAAAAGTAATTTTTTGAAATAGCATATAAAATGTGACATTTAAAAACAGGCAACTGTGAAGTTTTTTATAAGATTAAAAAGTAGCTCTATATATTAAACTACAATTAATATGAGCAAAAGTACGAGTATAACAAATTTGACTGAAAAGTAAATATATTAAAAAGCTGTTATATTTTGTTTAAAAGTTAAATTCATTAGATGAAAAAATGAAATGTGCAATTCATGCCAAAAAAAAAAAATTGTGACGTTAAAAAAAAAATCTGTGTAAAGCATAGGTTTATATTATCTGTTTAAACCAACAGCTACTATACACGCCATTAGTGGATTAAATGAATTTATAATCTGGATACAATTTAATCAGAATTAAAATTGTATGTTTTAACAAATACTGCAAAATTTATCGTCCTGTTTTAATTATTTTTAAATGTGTAAAATTTTGTATAACTCATGATAAATTTACTAAAAAATAATTATAATAAAGATTTAGTTGGGTTACGTCATAATATATCAAGATTATTAAACTTTCTGTTAAAGAAAATTACTATTACATAATTTTATATTTAAAATAACTATTTAGACCGATACAATTATTTGTGAATTTAAAATTTAAGTATATTTTTGATTTATCGAGTCTTTGCACGTTGACCTTGATCTTAGTGACAGTGAATTTTTATTGTAAGATTACAGATCGTAAATTTAAAAATAACTTTTTACGTTTTCGTGTATAAAATTTACTCTTATTATCCATACTAATATAAAATTAAAACTTATAAAAAAGATAGTTACAATCGCGCGTTATCGTTTGCAAAAAATAACAAAAATAAAAACAAGATAGAAATGCTTTTAAGATGTTACTTTAGTGTCGAATGTCAAGTTCAGTATTGTATGTAAAAGATTTTAAGTGTGTATACAAAGAAAGATAGTATGGTCTTCTATAAGATATGGTTACTTAACGCACTGAAGTAAGACGGTTGATCGTCGACGACAAGAGACGGGGGTTGGCTGAAACTGTGGCAGACCGGGCTGCAATGCAGGGTCTTATGGGACCGGTAGGAGTCTGCGCAATAAAACTAACCCTTCCACCCCCTCGATCAACCCCTAATATCTTCTTCGCCCCTTTCCTATCAATTGCTCCTCCTCACTGCTTTTGACAATCAGTTTGCTGCACTTTCAATTATAACTTTACAAAATTAAAAATCCATTCAATTTCCTCACCGTAATTACATAAACAGAAGGAAACAAGAATTGATACCTAAACGTTTAAATTACAGAAAATTTATTGAAAACATTTGATAATGGACGGTATAATTTAAAAAAAGAAAAAGAAAAAACTAGGTTGAAATTATTAATTTCTTGATAAATTTTATTTATTAGCATCATTACGGTTTCGCAAAGCTATTTAATTAAAATAGAATTACGAGTAAAGTCGTCGATAGGGTAAAATTGTCGATCGGGTAAATTGTCATCCCATGTTATCAGTAAACTTTATTTATTGGGGTTCAATTAACGGATATATTTCAGGAATCGTTACCGTGGGACAGTAGAGCATGAAATGATAAATCGTAATTGAGATTTAGCCCGTTCAAAAGAACAAAGTGAAATAAAGGTCACTCTGTATTAAATTATATTAAAAATACATAAAAACCAAATGTATTACATATACATCAAAAGATTATTTCATAATAATTGCTGGAAATATTTGCTGTATAGTAGTTATCTATAGGCTAGTCAATCATACACGCTTTTTCATGCTATCAATGACGTATGAAATTTTAACATACGTTGAAGCGATATACTATGAAATCGTGATGTTTTCTCCTTGACTGAATGGCGTAATACTCACATTTTAAAATTAAGCTCATCTAAAATTAATACTTTTCTGTATGTTTTTCAGTAAGCTGAACCGATTGGATTTTTTGGTTTTGTCAGGTGTTGTGATCAATGGTGTTGAGTTGTCATTTGTGTGATCGAAGTTTGAACTGTTAAATATTTCAGATGGATTTCAATGGTGACTACAGTTTATCTTCTGGTTTTCACTAAATTCCACTAACATAAAACGGCTAAGGAGATTTCTTTCAATCATTGTTAGTAAGAAAATTATGTCTTTGATTATACCCATCACTGATTTTTGCCGTAACTTGAATGACGTTTTCAAGGAAGAATTTACGAACGGTTATCGAGGAGCTAAACTATTGTGTTGGATGTATTTTTATTCTTAAAGTTTTAATTATATTAAACAGTTTTTCTTTTTGCGTTTAAGATAGGTGAAATATAAAAAAAGTGAGAAGGAGTTATTTCATAGTTTGTTCGTTTACAAGCTAATACATTTGAATAATGATTCAAATTACCTAAGGCTATAATTTAGCGAATGTCATCGATTTTTTCCAGAGATTATAGTTTTCATAAATATTATAGTAAGTTTCCCATTTAATGAACTGATATAGAGCATATATGATTTATCCTTTACACTTTCTTTTTAATCCATTTCCCAAACGCATCACATGTTTCCATATCCTTTCAATTAATATTTTCAAAGTATAATTAGTTTATTGTCTTTTGATGAACTAGAATTGAAATATCCTATCGACTTTACCAATATATTTGATTATCTTTCCTTAAGAAGTTCTTTTATATATATATTTTTTTAAAATAATTTTATAGTGCATTAAATATATATAAATATTCCCATGTTAGAAATTTTTCAAGACCTAACAATAAACAAAATGTTAATTCGATCATCGATCACCCATCCCTTGATATGAGAACCTATACTTAAAAATTCTCAACAGTCTAGTATTATATCTGTCATGTGAGTAGTTGAACAGTTTCGCTGAAAAAACCGTTTAAAATTTTATTTTGCCTAAACTGTTCTATGCGGGAACTCTACTCGTATAATAACATTGGGAATTTCAAAAGTTAATGGACTGTAATATTATAATGAGCAGAAGTGCGTAATGACGATAAGCTATCTCACCAATATAATAATGAAATAGAAATGTTATAATTATTTAATACTGATTGTTGGAGATAAACGATTATTATATAAAGTAATAATATAGTTTGTGAAATTACTACTGACAAAAATGACAAGTTAAAGTTAAAAAAAAGATAGCTTTTGTATTTAAAGATTTGCATAATTCCCTTTTTACATTAACATTTACTTTGTATCTTTTAACACACTTCCCATGAATTAAAAATAATCACCAATAGTTTTTTATGCTTTTCCCTTATGTCTTTTAGTCATAAATTTTTTTCATCCCAGTTTAAATATGTTCTCATTAATTTCTGTTCATGTACTATCATCAACTTTTCTCCATTTTTTCATTTTGTAACAGATACAGATAAAAACATCAACTGAATATTTTGTTAAAATTTCATGATAACGAATAATTTTGCCTACTTCTACTTTCCTGGCATCATAGTTTTAGAGCTATAGTGCAAGAAGGAAAGTATGGTAATCAGGGAAAAAATTGGGGAAGGTTTTTTTTATTGTTTCATGACCTACGAACCCCAAAAAACAAAAAGAAGTTGGGGATAATTTTCATATGTACGTACTTATGTACGTGTTTTGATGTGTTTGAGGCGCAATAACTTTAGACAAACCGATTTTCGTGAAATTTTGTACAGAAGCTTGCATAATCGGAGCAATTTGTAGGAATGTTTTGGGGTAATATCTCCAGAGGAGGAGAGGTATTGGGGGTCAGTTTTCTCAAAGTTTTACGCTATAACATAACACAAAGCTTTATATTAAACTCAAAACATACGTGCATGCCTTTCAAACAAAAATGTTTGCGCTCCAAAATTCCCCCTTCAACTAAAGTTAAAAAAGTTATCTTTTATTTATTGAAATATTTTTTTAAAAATATCTTTCTAGACATAATACTAATGTAGGAAAATCCAAAAAAAAAACTTTGGGGAAAATATTGGGGGCGAGGGAGACAATCAAATTTAAAAAAAAATAAATTTTTTGATTTTTTCAAAACGTTATTTAGTTTATTGAAATTTTAATATTATTAAAAGTTAAAATAATAAACTTTTAGTAATAATATTACAATAGAATTTTATTATTATTAAAATATAAATTTTTTTTTTCTAAGATCGGCATAATTTTTAAACTGAGTATATTATCTACCTTTCGCAGCTTTGTTTCGGATATATTCCATCAATCTCGCTGTACTGAAGTTTACTGTATTTAAAGTACAGCGAGTTCAAAAATGGAGTATATCCGAAACGTCTCAACATGTGATTTGGTTATGACGAAGCTAAGAAAGCTTCAATATAAAAAAAAAATAATTACAATTCACTCACCACTTCCAAAAAATAAATCTTACGTAACGTTTTATTATTTGTGTATTTTTTAATGGAATTTTTTTAGTTTCTTCCATTTAACATAATAAAGTTGAACAATCGTTAACCTTTTTTGGAAGGTGGTTTTGGTGGTGGGAGAGAGCAAAAAAAAAATAACGATTTTTTGAAATTTTTAAAACTTTTTTGGTTTATTTAAATACATAATGATAGTTTTACATAAAATTTAATAATAATTTCTTCCCCCCAAAAAACCTAAGTAACTTTTTCGTGTACAAATATTTTTCCACTGTTAAAGAATAAATAAGGCCTGGAAGGTATTACAATTTTATTGACAGCTTTTAAAAATTGAAGAAGGCTACTTATAAAAATACTAGCGATCAGCAAATCTGATATACATTATTGATCTCCATATCTATGGAAATTAAATTTTATGTTCTTTTTCTGAAATGTAAAACATAGTGTTTATCTATTACTATTAAAATGGAGATGGTTATTCACCGAAATGCAATCATATCAAATTTTTTATGCTAATAATTGTAAGTTAATAAAAGAAAAAACAACCGATTATTTGACTATTTAGGTAACATAAATTTTAGATATTTCAACACAGCTTATAACTTATTTAAGCCTATTAAACTAAGTATAGTAATTTAATTATGAATAAAGAATAATCAATATAAAATACATCAGTGAGAATAAAAAAGTATTCTCGTTTATAGAATAATAAAACTTCAACATATTAAAAATAATATTACAAACTAATTTTCTGTACATTCATAATTTATATCCCTTTATATCATTATTTAAATTACACGAAAACTGCAATAAACAGGTTGATGATACTTTTATGGATGGGTTAAATCTAACTAAATTTAACCCATCCATTTTTTTTCTCCATCCTAGTTACGATGGAGAAAAAAATAAAAATATCTCATGATATTTAGTTGATAAATTGACTTATGTAATAAAATAATGCGAAAATGTAACACTGAATTATTTTATAACTGTGTATAATATTTTCTATGAGAAAAGTACTCTTTTTATTGTTACGCAAGTTCTGTTATTATGTAACATCAAACACGATAACTGAACAAAAGAAAATAAATAAATAAAAATAATATATTTAATTCTCTCTTTATAAAATTACACAAAATTTTATTCAAAAACTTAAGGATAAATATGATTTATTTGTAGTTTCTGTCAATTTTCTCATGATTGATATATGGTGTAAATAATCTACATTTTTTCTATAAAATACCTCCTGCTGAGTTGAAAGTTGAGACAGTTTGTATAACAAATTTTTTTAAAACGTCACAATAGGAAGGAGAAAATAACATTTTTTTACATTATAAGGCTCCAGCCTTTCTTATGACTGCAATCCTTGTAAAGCAGTTGATATATACGAGAAAACAGAGTTGCTTTTGCTTTGACGGAGATTAATGATGTTTACGCAGTCTCCGGTGATGACCAGGGCAGAGATGTCACTTTTGTGGCTTATTATCGTCTGCTTTTCTGGGTTTTCCATACTGACATGCAACCGTATCAGTATTAAACTGTTTGCTTATCACTGTAAAACGCAATACAGCCCAGTGACGATCAGGGAAGTAGGAAACTAGTTCACTTCTCACTTTCTTTATTAAGCTTTTATGTTTTTAAAATTTTTAGCAAAAATCTGTGACTTATATCAAGTCGCCTGTAAACATTACATTCACCACAATAATAGTTTATATATATATACAAGAATACTCCGTCGTGGCTTCGTCCACATTGAATGCGTACAAAACTTCAAATTTTTTTAAATTATTAAGTCACTTATAGCTCTTCCCATCTATCGGAAAGAATAAAATGTTTAGATAATGGATGTGTTCCTAAAATCATATTTTTAATGAAATCAGGAAGATAATGAAGTGTTTCAAAAATTACTTTGCTCCCAGAGCAGTTCAGGAGTTTCATCATTCCATTTTTTGGCATTGCATTTGTATCTTTAAAATTCATATACTCAATTTTAGAGTGATAATCAAAAGCTGATTTGAGACCTAACATATTTCTCGAAAGTTGAACTCGAGTTTGAGTCGAGCGTATACTTTGGATTTTAAGTTTCTGAGAACGTTCTGGAATGAATTCACGTATCTACAATCATAGATTGTTATAGCCCTAGAAATTCTTCTTCCTATCTATAACCTCGCTGATCTCGACGTTATGAAATATTAATATCAAATTAAAAGTTAAATCTACTTCAACTGCATCCCTGGAAGAACTTCTTACCTCAGGATATAGAAATACATAGAGTGCTACTTTGCTTGCGTGAGAATGAGTTCTTGCTGGTCGTTAAATATCGATTAAACAACGACATTTAGTTACTAAATAACATAATAATTATCTAATGAATTCAATATTTACATAGATAACGATCGATATAGTCAATGACAACCAATTTAGACAATGACAATAAATTTAGTAAAAGAAGTTCTAACTTAGGCTACTTAATTGTAATATTTTTATTTATCATTTATGTAATAGTGAGATTTGAACTGTGATAAACATTCTGTGAATCATAAGAAAGTCACGGTTAAAAATCTTGTAATGATTGGTTTGGTAGTTTTCGCGGTAATCAGAAACAAACGAAAAAGACGAATCTTTGTTTAGTAGTGAGATAAAGTAACTTTTAAATTATTGTATACACCAATAGAGAAAATATGATGTTTCGTCAGCAAATCTGAAATAGACGTATTCTGGAAACAAAGGGATAAATGTTAGTATATATAAAAGATCTGTAAAAGTTACATGTAAAGTTATCTGTAGAAGATATGTAAATGTTACATATAAAAGATATCTTAATAAAGTAATTTATTAAGATAAGGCAGTACATATCTTAATAAATTAATTTATTAAGATAAGGCAGTACACGACTGTTTGTATGATTTAACCGAAAATAACATTCTGCTGGATGTTACGGCGGTAGGGCAGGCAGAATTATATCATTTCATAAATAATATTACTTTTTTCTGTTCATCCTGCGGAACTACCATAAGGTATTACTTCAAAGGATGATATGTATGAATTTAAATGAAGTGCAGTCTTATACAGTCACAGGTAGACAGTTAACTCACCGGGTTGGTCTAGTGGTGAATTCGTCATCGCAAATCAGCTGATTTGGAAGTCAAGAATTCAAATTCAAGTAAAGGCAATGACTTTTATATGGATTTGAACACTAGATCGTGGATACCGGTGTTCTTTGGTGGTTGGGTTTCAATTCAGAGGATGAATGAGGATATTATGTATGTGCAAGTGAAATGTAGTCTTGTACAGTCTCAAGTCAACCATTTTTGAGATTAACCACACATCTCAAAAATTGTCGACCTGAGACTGTACAAGACTACAATTCACTTACACTCATACATATCATCCTCATTCATCCTCTGAAATAATACCTGATGGTAATTCCCGGAGGCTAAACAGGAAAAAGGAAGGAAGTAGTTGGGTTTCAATTAAACACACATCTCAGGAATGGTCGACTTGAGACTGTACAAGATTACATCTCATTTAGATTTATATATATCATCGTCATTCATAAGTAGGGTTTGAAAGCCTCATTCATATGGGTTTCAATCATCGAAGAAAACAGATATCCGCGATCTAGTTCTCAAAGCCATGTGAAAGTAACTGCCTTTACTAGGATTTGAATTTTAAAGCTCTCAACTTCGAAATGATCTGATTTGCGATGACGAGTTCATCACTAGACCAACCCGGTAGGTTAAGTAATGTTACTTAATGAAAATATTGATCGGCAACAAATATTGGTCGATTTTTGCAAATCTGTATCTTCAACTCCTGTCTGTTTAGGAAATTACCGCTAATGATGTCTATTTTTTCTACAAACTATTTCATAAATAAATTGTTAGTTTTTTTTTTAACTTATAATCATAATTTCGTTATAAATTATTGTGATGATAAGTATATTCAGCCCATTTATCTCTAAGTTTAAACTGCTTAAAGATGAAAACAGATAAGCATTAGTAAACAAAAATTATGATTTACGAAGATAAATATGATATTTGAATATTAACGGAAGAAATATTAATAAAACACTGACTACCAACGACAAGTTTTTTTTAAGTATTAAAAATACAAATGGATGTACTAGAGCTGTAATAAATAAATGAATTCAAAACTCTATGAAAGTTTAAAAATCTACTCAAGTAGTACGGGACGTACGCGGCTGAAATAGTGAAAAATATTTTATTCAGAGCAATATATTATTCTAGGTGGCTTAATATTTAGAACAGATCTGGAGCAAGAGATACTATCTAGTAAGTATTCTGTTTGTATCAACCAAGTTAGTGTAGGTTATTTGCCCATCTTAATAATAAAAAGCTACAACTGTATACTGGTCGGTTATTTGAATTTAATTTTTTCTTTTTATTATTAAACGAATGAGATAAAGTTCCTTAATATTACTCGTACTGTTATTATTAATTATAATAAAAAAAAGTTGATAACGGTTAACTTGAACGAATAATATACCAGAGGGTTTGTATGGTGGATGAAAAAATATAAGGCTCAACATTATCTCATTATAAAATGAAAAAAAGGTATAAAAAAACAGACATCAGCAGTGTTAGAAGTATGCCTAAGAGATATATAAATATATATACAGTAAGTATCATTTATAGAGATATCAGATATAATGGCGTACTGGATATAGTGATCAAAAACTTGCCTCTTGTTTGGTTTGGTATGCTGTTAATACATAAATACGTATGTATATTGTTTATAATTTCATTGGTTGAAATATCATTGGTGACATATCGGTTATTATGACTTATTTTTTCTACTGGAATGCAACATTTTACCGCTTATAATGACGGACAAGTGACTCGTCAGTGACGTAGTATATCTATATTGTAGCTGCAGAAATATTGTGACGGTTAAAATGAGTTACCTTTTCCATTTTACTTGCATATGTACAATAAATCTTGGTTTTCTTATCTTTTTCCTGTACTAGATTATTGTAAATTGAAGCAGCCACATTTAGTTGTTAATAATATTTGCTGTAACCGTATCATATCGTGCGGGTACAATATTTTATTTTAAGTATCTTGTGTAATTCATTTAACAGTGATTTAATTGTAACTTCGGGAAAAACATTCACGATAGAGGAAAAGGCATACATTACATGGCGGTTAGAGAATGGTGAAACTAATAACTTAGGACACTGCCCAAGAATTTGGCGTATGTCAATCGACAATATCGGTGATATGGAAGAACTG
Source organism: Lycorma delicatula (assembly GCF_047948215.1). Lineage (NCBI taxonomy): Eukaryota > Metazoa > Arthropoda > Insecta > Hemiptera > Fulgoridae > Lycorma > Lycorma delicatula. The sequence continues at coordinate 112,244,566 of NC_134457.1, read as the reverse complement.
TGAAAATATTAAGAAAAATTTTGAAACAAATTCTATGAAGTCAAAAAATTGTTGGCCAAGTCAACATAATGATGTAGACCAAGAGCTATTAAAACGATGTAAATACCAGAGGGCTAGTGATATCTTTAACTAGTGATATATTGCCAACTAAGACGAACGATTTTTCTGAAAAATTCGATTAACCATGTGAAATAACTTCACCTTGGATACAACAGTTCCGTCTGCGTCACGATGTTGCGTCGGGGAGAATAAGCTGTGAGGCCGCAGAGCTCTTTTAAACTACGTCAGGAAGAATCCATCGGCTGAAAGGTCAAATGTGTTTGGGGAAAAATTATCAAAAGAAAAACAAACAGTACTAATTACTATAAATATGACTGGAACTGAAAAAAAAGCTTCTGTTATAGAGAAAATTGTTAAACCCCGATGTTTTAAAAATTTTAAATCGCTTTCTGTGAATTAAAGGTTGAAAATGACAAAATACTGTTGCTCACTGACAACCGTCCGGCACATCCACACGTCGAAAATGTTTCGTGTATAAAGTTAGTGTTCTTATCACCAAAAACAACAGCAGTCTTATAGCCCTTATATCAAGGCGTGATCATGTCGGTAAAAGCCCACTACAAATTTTACAAATGATACAGGATTTAGATTAAAAAAAAAAAAAAAAGAAAATACAAATACCTAGTCTGCATGATATAATTTATGTTAGAAAGATCATGGAATATGGTTTCTCAGCTGACTGTAAAAAATTGCTTTTGACATGCAGAAGCTTTACTACAGGCTGGGGAAATTACTGACGTCGCATGCGAAGAAGAATCTTTAGCGGAATGGGGCAATAGTCTGAAAAACCAATAGTTTTCAACTGCATTGTTTGAAGATTATCAAGAGGTTGACAAAAATTTAGAAACCCATGAGACTGTAACAGATGATGATGTGGTGGCTTCAGTACTAGCAGAAATAGACGGGGACGTATTTAACCACAACGAAGGTAACGTTAAAGACATCAACCCGCCAAATCTTCCAGAATTTTTAGCGGCAATGAAAACCATTTGTTGGTTTCTCGGTTTTACAGAAATTTCTAATGAAGAAGCAAAGAGTGTTTGTTTTTCATTTAGAAAAAAACCCTTCACAAACTGTATTACAACACGAAATGTTGAAAACAAAGCAAAATAACCGACTTTTTGCAGTAAAGGTAATTTTTTCCATTTTTATCTATTTTCTTTTACGCTACTGTATTTGCATTTTTTATTGCATATTTTTGTTTTTTATATTATACTATTACGGAAATAGATTGTTATTATTATTATTATTTTTAATGATTATTATTTTACTGTATTACATATTATATATATGCTAACTCAAGCTACAAAATATGAAGATAAGTAATAATTTTATAATTTAATCCATTAAAATGTATAAACAGCGATATATTAAGGTTTTTTCACTCTTCAGTAACTTCATTATATAATCGCATAGTTACAGTAAAACACTCATACAAAAGATGGCGTAGTCTAAATTCTTCTGCATTATAAACAAAAAAGCATCATATTATGATTAAATAATAATCATGAAAGCGATAGAGAAGTGTCTTAATAATTCATTGTAAATTCAATTAACAAAATTAATGAAAAAAATTTGATGTCGACATCACATGACTTCCTTGTGCGCCTATTTAATTACATATATTTTTTATTACACATTTTTTAATTTTTTTTTTTATTATTATTACTGAGTTATTATTATTTATTGTAAACCTTTTTTTACAATCAGCAGTTAATAAAATTATTAATAAATCAATATATTTAAATTAAAAAAAAAAGTTAAAAAAAGGAAATGATGTCGCATTCCAACCTATGTGCTTCGCCCTTGTAAGATCCAAACAAATATTTAATTAATTAAACTTTTATTGGGCTATAACTCTGCAACCAATGAAAATAAGTAACACTTATGATATATCTCTCAATATAATCAATATTTTCTTAATGTTTTCACATTTTTCAATATTTTATCTCTTATGTAAATGTCTCAATGAGACTTATTACTGCTGTTAATACGAAGCCCAAAATCCATGATTTTTTGATTTTTGAATTTTGGGCTTTTTTTGGACACTTTTGTTCCAGTCGATTGCGATCGAAAGGGGAGGTGCACAACTAGATAATCATTTTTAAGTTACAAGGTAAATACGTACGTACAGACGTCACGCGCGAAACTAGTCAAACTGGATTCATGGATGGTCAAAATGGATATTTCTGTTGAAACTTGAAACCCGAAATATTTCGCGATTACAATACTTCCTTGTACGAGTACAAATTAAATTAAATGAAATTGAAAAATAAATATTATCGAACAGAAATTGGCCAAACTAAAATAAAATATTTCAGCATATTATCTATTAGTTAATTTATTCGTTATTTCGTTATTAAAATCGTTGTTGAAAGTACATGGATATTAATTTTAATTAATCTACACTCAAAGCTATTAACAACAAAACTATCCAACAAATAATATTATTACGTTAAAATAAAAAGTGCAGATGATATAATTTGGAAAAAGAATTCTTATTTAAAAAACAAAAACAGAAACAGAAACTACCAAAGTACAAGCAAATAAGCAAATACATATGTAAGTACAAGCAAGTACATATGTATGGTTTATGGGTATCTACATTAGTTATGGGTTCTATATTAGGTAAATATATTATCACATAATGTATAATATATATATATATATTACCTTTATTACGTGCATATGTGCCTAACGCTTAATAAAGTTTTTAACCTTTGAGAAAATTTCATCTCAGCTTTTGATGCAGTCTTATTAATATCGTTTATTAGCTTTTTTTTTTTGTAATAATAAATTCATTAAAGATTTTTTTTTAATCAGATAAAAAAATTAACCTAATAAAAAGTAAGGTTCAAATTGTATTATTAGACTTATGAAACTAAACCCAATTGAAAAAAAAAGAATTGTAAATGTGGCTTGTAGTACAAAACCTCATTTAAAAATTTATTCATTTTTTATATTCGTATTTACCGCGTTGATTTGTCGCATAATTTTTCCTCAGTGGTTTCTCGTATTAATCGATACTGCAAAAAAACGAGCGCTTCTAGGTTTTAACTCCCAATTATGACGACTCCCTTTCATTATCTTTAAAAAATAAACAATACCCGGTTTTTACAGTTTATTTTTTTGTTACTGCCTCAAAAGCATTTAATGGTTCTAAGTTAAAATAAAAATGAAGCAATACATATTTTTCTAAAATAATATTTAATTTAACCTTAACTTTGAAAAAAATGTTCACTAACTACTAAAATAAAAAACTGCTGATTGTCAAATATTGTTTCATAAACCTAATGAAATAATAATTTCGGGTCATCAGCTGAATTTGGTGAAATAATTAAATTGAAATATTGTTTAATGCTTATCATTCTCAATTTATCCTATGTCAACGAAAAACTATGTTTAAATGTTTTTTTTGTTTTTTAAATTATAATTAAAAAATATAGTTTAATTTGTAAAACATGAATTCAAAATAATATGACATGTTTCTGATAATTTCAGTTTCCGTTTCGTTACACCTCTTTGTATTATTACAAAAAAAAAAAAAAAAAAAAAAAAACACTTTCTAGTGTTTCTTAAATAATTTTACAGTATTACAAATTATACAATTTATTTTGTTTGAAGAATCAAATTACGTACGTTTAGTACTACAAACGGGAGGTAAATTATTATTTTAATTTGGTAAAAGTTTTCAACTAGCAATAATCGCACCTCAGATGAACTTCACTGGTTACGATATCGTCACTGCGCAAAGTTCTCAAGGGACTTATGATGGGACAAAGATCCTCAAGGGACTTATGATGAAAGCCCCTTGGGAAATGACAGATGTGGCAAGTTATTGCTTGCAGAACAGGACCTTCCCTAATTGTTGGAGGGAGTCGCGCACTGTGTTCTTGCCCAAGAAGACTGCTAATGCAGAAGTGGTTGGTTACCGCCCGTTGAGCCTCATAAACAATATGGGGAAAGTGGCTGAGAGATTGATCGCAGAAAGGTTACTGTTTGAGTTAGAGACAGGCGGTGGTATTCATAACAACCAGTATGGGTTCAGGCGTGGCAAATCGACGCTTCAGGCGATTGAAAAGATAACTAGCTGGGCTATAACAGTCAAGGCTGGAACATGGCGCACCAGGAAGATTCCTTTACTGGTTATGCTCGACATTAGAAATGCTTTTGGGACCGTCCAGTGGGACTCCATCATGGCGGCTTCAGTCAGAAGGCGAATAAGCCCTTACATTAGGATACAGATCTCCGAATACCTGTCTGAAAGATGGACTACGGTTAGCACGCTTGATGGTGACATACGATACCAAGTTCATGGTGGTGTCCCCCAGGGGTCAGTACTTGGACCGTTACTTTGGCTACTGGTCATTGACGATGTATTACGACTACAGCTACCTGAAGAGACGGAAATAGTGGGCCTATGCCGATGATTTAGCGATACTCACCTCTGCGAGATCAGAAGATGTCCTCGAACAAAGGAGCAATGATACTCTAGAGATCGTAAATAACTGGCTAACCGACAAAGGATTAACACTTTCAGTAGATAAAAGTCAATACATTATGTTGGCGGGAAGGAGACGGCTGCGAGATCTTGAACTTAAAGTAGGGGTACATAGGCTTGAACGTGTCAATCAGGCTAAATATCTGGGAGTGATAATTGATAAAACCTTGAGTTTTAGTGCTCATATAGTATATATATGCGAGAGAGTCGAAGGATTACTACAAGTCCTCATAAGGCTATTAGCTGGCCGAGATGCCCCAAGATCATCTAAACGTAGGGTTTTAGTCTCCGCATGCACCTCGGCTTTATTGTATGCTGCACCTGTTTGGTGTAGAGCCATATTCACGCAAAGGAATGCTAAACGATTGAGGAGCCTACATAGACAGGCTCTAGTTGGGGTGATGTTCGGATACCGCACAATATCTTATGAGACAGCGTGCGTTCTGGCGTCCACAAAACCCATAGAACTCCAGGTCTTGGAACGCTGGCTTCGCTTTCAGGGCATGGAACGGGATGATGCTTCTGAAGTGGTTATGCAGGCATGGCAGCGTAGATGGAGTCAACATGAGGGGGCTATGTGGACAAAAAGGTTGATCTCAGACATTAGCCAATGGGTCAAACGAAAGCATGGCGAGGTCAGCTACTATGTCTCTCAGATGTTCTCTGAACATGGTAATTTCGAGCAATATTTATACCGCTTTGGCAAAAGAAGCTCTCCACGTTGTCGGTACTGTGAACGCGATGACACAGCTGAGCATACAATATTTGAATGCGATAAATGGACAACACATAGGTTTCTCACGGGAATACAGAATCTCACACCCGAGGAACTAATCGGCTTCATATTGAGTTCTAGACAAAATTGGAATAATTTTGAAAAATTCTCCTTTTTAGTTTTAAAAGAGAAAAATGATACTGAAAGACGTATGGGGTACTAATAAAGACTGAAGTAATTGTAGAACTAGGATATTCATGAGTATTGTCTCTTTATGAAACCTACGACCGCGAGTAGGCGTTACGAGATCGGACTGGGAATGTAAAGACCGAGACCCGGCTTCGTAGTTGGTGGTTGGGAACGACATAGTCGGGCCTGGCCTACCTTCTGCGGGGTTAGAGGCAGGCAACACCAAAAGACCGAGACCCGGTTCCCGGGGCTGGGGCTGGGGACGGCATAGTCGGACTCGGTTCCTGCCCTGGGATTTGAGGCAGGCAATGTAGAGAAAACAAAAAGAAAAGATCCGACCGGGGGGCTGACCTACCGTGCCGGACATACAGTCGGTGGGTGGGGAGGCCTCCTTTGAGTAAAAGGACACTTCCTCGGGCTGCGTATACTTAAATGGATAACCGGCCCGAGGGAGTAGGGGGAAAAAAAAAGAAAAAAAAATATTAATTTAATTTAGTCTTATCTTTTGTAAAATTATCTTTTCAGAATTTTTATGCAAAAAACTACCGTCCAGATATTACTTCAGAGGATGATAAGTGTGATTAATTGAAACCCAACCACCAAAGAACACCAGTATCCACGATCTAGTATTCAAATCCGTCTAAAAGTAACTGCCTTTACTAGGACTTGAACGCTGGAAGTCTCGACTTCCAAATCAGCTGATTTGGGAAGACGTGTTCACCACTACACCAACCCGGTGGGTTTAATAAAACATAATCTAACCCAATTTAAACCACACTTGCTTCGCTCGCTAGTCAAGGTTAGCGATTATAAAGGTTTGGTTATACTTATAATTTCTCATGAGAAATATAAATTCCCATTAGAAATTTATATGAAAAAAAAAAAATTGAAAAAAGTGGCTGTCGGATTCCGAAAAAATTACCCACGATTCTTTAAGAAACATGTTACTTAAATGAAGGAAGAGAAATAAAACTGACATTTCTTATTTATAATATCAAGAAAGACGTAAATTATGATAACGTTTTTCCACAAATAAAACAAAAAAAAAACAAGTAAAATTGTTAAAAATAAAAAATATTATCCGAAAATAAATGAGTGTAAATCAATTAATGCCGAGTAATCAAACAATTAGTTCCGGTGATTCCAGAATATTCAGTTCAATTCGGGTGAATCCAAACTACTCACCCACCGGGATTTGATACCTGATTCGGGGTTTCCATAAACAATTTAGGGGGATATCTTTCAGAGGATTTCGACTTAATCATCACATAGCATTTTAAAGGGGGTCAAAGTTTTGAAAAATACCCCCATTGAAATGGTAGATTACTCCATCATCCATCCAATTATTATGAAACAACTGTATTTAATAGAAATATTCATTAATACGAATGAATTAATGAAAATAACAAACAATAGTATTCAGAATTATATACTTAAATACATACTTTATTATTGTATTTTTATTATTTTTTCCAAATAAAAAAAAAGTGACGTTGTAGATTATTGTATGAAAAATATCCATTTAAATTAAAATTTATTATAACATTTAACTAATGTGTAAGGGCTTGGTTATACTTATAATTTCTCTGAAAATACCTCTAAATTCCCATGAGAAATTTATATGAAAAAAAAAATTGAAAAAAGTGGCTGTCGGATTCCGAAAAAATTACCCACGATTCTTTAAGAAACATGTTACTTAATAACATAATAATAAATATTATTAATATATTATTAAATAAATAATAATAATATATATATTATTATATAAAAACATAACATTTTATTATTATTATTATTATTATTATAATTATAATTATATTTTATTATATTATTATTACGCAAATTATATTTATATAAGAAATAAGATCAAGTCGATAGAAGAAAGATGTTAAAATATGTTTTAAAATTTAGTAAATTTATAGTATATAAATGTAAAAATATTGGCTGTAAAAATAATTCTGAATGGTTGCGTATCTACTATTCACGTCAGTAAATTGAATAGTGTAAAGTGTAGGAAGAGTCAGTGAAATTTCTATGACGTCTTTCCGTCTTTCATACACGCTCTTATCTAGTTACATGTAGCAGTACATATTATTGTTTCTTCAGGAACAAGTTACTTCCTTTTAATTTCTATAAAATCACAATACCTCACTACAGCTTTTTATTATTACAGTAAACATTAAATAAAATTAAAAAAATTAAATTATTTGAAAAGACTTTGAAATTTATTAATAAATAAAGCTTTTATTACTAATTAAACATTTATTTATAATAATAATAAATAATAATGTAAAGCCATATCTGTTAGGGGAAGTGTAGATTAGAATTAATTATGCAATCTTATTAAATCGCTAAGTCATAGGTATTATTCTCGGCTAAAACTAAAGTTTGGCAATTTTACCCAACATAAGGTAAGGTTAACAAAATTAATTTGATGTTAATTAATTAATTAAGAATATGATGCCAAAATATTATCTTGAATAGATTAAGTATTATTTATTTTTATACAATAATTAAACATACAAGATTACGATACAATATTTCTTTATTTGTAACACAAACATTATACAATATTTATCCCGTTTAGATCTGACGTTTTAATTTAATTATAGAAATATTAATGTTAATAACTATGCAAATAATATTGTAATATATATTATTTTAAAAAACAAATAATAAAATAGGATTAAAAAATATATGTAACCTCGATGAGATGAGAAAGAATGAAAATATATTTTGTTATATACGACTTTTAATACATTATATATATGTTTATGAATGCACATCTGTCCTTGAAAAATGGATTTTATTCAATTTGGCATTGGTTTAAGAATCATGAAATATAAATTTAAATATATGATGGTAGCATTTTATGCCTCTTAAAAAACAAAGTGGTACTTTCTTATGGCGTAAAACAAGATGAGCCAAATATATCAGTTTTTTAATTTTTTCTATTTTAATAAATCATTGTTAATTCTGACCTACATACATCTTTATTAATAAGAATTACAATTTATCAAATTAAGATGAATGTAGAAAATACTTTACGCGCTTGCACTTATTAAATCTGTTATTAAACAGATATTTTAATTAATAAATTTCATATATTTGTATAATTAATAAAATGAACATTTTTCTAAGTTAATTTATAAATTAGATAAAATAATAGTTACTTGAGTTTTATATTTGAAAATAAAAGTTTTATATTTTTTTAGTTCATTACTACATTATCCAAATTTTATGAAGACAATCCCTTTAATTTTTAAATGAATGCACGAATGCCCGCAGAGGGAAATTAGGGACAATTCTGTTAATTTTTTCCAAATATCTATCTAATAAATTGATCAATATAGAGAAAACAGAACTCTAACTATTGATTACTAACAATATCTACTGATATTGATCTCGGACGCTTTAAATGATTGTACAGACTTTGTAGTAGTAAGGTAGACTTTTTAGTAGTAAGAGGAAACGTTTGTTTTTATATTAGAAAAATCTCAAGAACTGCTAAAATTATCGCTACCAGATTTTAATAGCTTCATTATGTAATCTGAAGTGTCACAGGCTATATTAAGATGACAAATTATTTATTAAAACGTGTAAAAAATAAATAATCCGTTACGGTGTTGCACTTCTCATTCGGGCCGCTAGGTGGTGAGCCGCTCCCAAGATATTTTTCAATATTTTCAATAGAGGTCTTATTGAAACTGAAGGCAACTACATATCGTGAGTGATTCATATTCAACGCTAAGCGAAAATTGCTGAAGATAAATTGATGAAAATTTGTATTCACGTTCTTCTTACGGTGTAAGTACACAGTAAGTAAGGATTTTTAGAAATTCTGAGTTTAAAGGGTTAAAATAGAGTACAATGAAATTTACTATTATTTTTTAATTTATCGGTAACAAATGAAAATATCAACTTGATTTCTGGTGAGTGTAACATTCATGTGAATAAACTAATTTCTAGATTTCTGAAATTCAACCTTGAAAGGGGGTGAAGAAACGTAAACAAATTTAGAACAATGATTACAACTTTTTCCAATCTCGACTGTACTAATCAAGTTATTTAGTAGATTTGGGCTTGCAAATACTCTTCAGATAAATATCTAAAAACCATTTTCGTGTTCCTTTGAATTCCGTTTTCCTTAAGGGGTGCGACTATATACGGCGCGGCAGCTCAACCAACACAACCACTGCCACCGTTATTGTATGTGTGACTGGCTGCACCTGCTTCCGGTTACTTAACTAAAAGAATACATACTATAAAAAAAATTGACCGCGATGGGAAACGCAATTAACTATATAGTGTGAGCGAAGTTGAGATGGGGAGCTAGTAAGATATATTAAGTAAAAAAAAATATATTTTATATTTTAAGGTACTTTTAGAAAAAAAAAAACATTATTATGAACGCTTATTATTTTTTCAAAGGTAAAAAAAAAATTTGATAGCTATTTACAACTTAAATGCTAGTTTTATCATCGTAATCATTACTGTCATCATCATCATCTGCCCTGAGACATCCTTGCACCATATTTGCCTTTATCTCTTATATTTCCAGCTAAACCTTTTAATTCCCGATAGTCCCTTTCCTTTGAGATCGTCTATTATTTTTACTCTTTTCCAGCTCCTTCTTACAACTTTTACTGATCCTTCTATTTTAACGAACCTTTTACCTATCGTGATATATCCAGCTTTCTAAAATAATTTTTCAAAATGCTTACTTTAAGTAATTTATATCTATGTTTCTAACTTAAGTTTTTTTTAGATACCCACGATTTTAGTTGATGATCAGGTTGAAGAAAACAGAGAGATATCTTTGGTGTTACTTTCGAACTAGTTAGGTATCGCCTTTGTAAACCATTTATGGCGTTTTTTACGCATTCACTTTAGGAGAAGATGATAGAAGTTCTATCATACCATGTGGTTATCATATTAAAAAAGAATTGATTTTATTATTTTTTGTAATGTAGATTTTAATTTATTCATTAGTCTTTTTTAAGGAAAATCAATCAGTTTTTAAAATTATATACTAATTTTAATAAATAATAATTCGAAAACTTTATCTTGTTTCAATACACATGTTGTGAAGCTACAAAATTAATATACCAGAGAAAAATCAGTGAAAATTTCAAAATCTTTTACAATTTTTTTTCATAATCAAAGTTATGCGATATTTTTAATTGTTTTATTGTTAAAAAAAGGAGTATTAATAAATTCATTTATGAGTCTTCTGAAAATATTTAACGTTTCATAAATGGCTTTTATAGTTAAACGTTTCATTCTATCAGTAGTATTTTTTATTTTTTCCTATAATTTGTTTAGAAAGTCAGTAATATTATACTAGCAGAAAAGCTTTTAGTGTTTTAGTTCTTTTCTAGTAATATCAAAACGTTTAAATTTAAAAAAGCTGAGTTTCCTTAATTTTACTATTGGTACGTCTCAAGTTATACATAATAACGGCTTATATTTTAAAGTTGTTTTATTTCGTAAAAAAATAATAAGTTGTGATTATTATAAAATAAGTATTTATACATAATTTTTACTGAATGATGTGGTAAAATACTGAGAAAAAAATAGATAGCAATAGAGATCCAACAAATTACGTTTTTGTAAACCTTAATAAAGGTACACGTAACATTTTACGAGAAGAAAAGTCTAGAAAGCAGAAAAAGGTAATTGAAGAAAAGAACTCTACAACATTTCAAGTTAGCCAATTGACAAAGAGAAAAACATCAATAGCTTTATTTTAGGGCTCTGAGATTTACTTCATATAAGTAAAACTGGAGAAATAGAATGAACTCAGGTGCAGTTTACGAATAACAACTTCTATTCCACCTCCTCTTTTAACACCACTTCCCAACCTGCAATCTTACTCCCCGAAACCAATTTATTTTCATTAATAACTATAAAAAATATTTAAACATTTTGTTACTTAAAACTTTTAACAATCTTTAAGTCTTTTCAGCTATTTCTATGATAAGAAGAATATATCAATATATGATAAGAATATTATATCAATATTAATTGATTTTCACCGCAAAATATTAGCACTAAAATTGATTTTTCCAATTTTTAATTTAGGTCTTGCTTTAAATTATATTTAAATATCATTATCATCTAATACAATGAAAAGGCTTTAAAAAATAAGATAATGTTCTAAATAGTACTCTTGATTTTGTTAAAAAACAAAAAAAAAAATTGTAAAAAAAAACTTAAATATTAACCAACATTCCTAAAAGAATGTTTTTATATTTCATAAAAATAAAACTGAAAAGTATCTACTAAAAGTGGAATTTGGTTTTTTAAATAGTTGGAAAGTAAAACCGTATTTGCAAAAGGTTGTAACATAACATAGTGGCTACAGCAAAATTGGTGTAATATTTTTTTTATGAATCGGACGGGAAAATTTTTCCCGTTTATTAAAAATAAAATATTAACATTTTTTTCTCTTTAGCGAAAAGAAAAAGTTTAATAAACAAAAAAAATATTAAATGTCGTTTTAGTTTTTTTGATGTCTTCATAACTATTTAGCACACACACACACACACACACACACACACACACACACACACACACCCTAACTCAGGAGAGAGAGAGAGAGAGAAACGAAAATATTTGGCTTTATTGTGTGCGAGTGTCATACAAGTTAAATGTATGAATTTTTCCCTTTTTCTATTGCATACTTTAGTAAACTCTTGCGTCCATCAAGATATCCCATCATTTTTCATGTAAAATATCATATAAGGGAGGGTTCGCTTATGTTTTATTAACTATACAAGCAAATTAAGTAAAAAATATTTTCCGTAGACCGATAATTACGAAAAATAACAATTCACCACGCAACAAAGAGGAATATTTTTAACATATTTAATCAGTAACTAGAATATTTTCGGAAACAAAAAAAAAGGATTTAAAATAAAGGGCTGTATTAAAGCATAAAGAAAGAAAGAGTTAGATGTTTAAGAAACTGTAAATTATGATATACTTTAAAATACCTATTTCCATTAATTATAGAATAATGGTATTTGTGTTTTACAGTATAGATTATTTATAATTTTAAAGTTATATATATGTATATAAAATATCACTTTAATATAATTGTAACATTAACTAATTCTGAACAATAGCCTTTATTTCTATTGAGTTTTGTCTACAAATCTGTATTAATGCTGTTATAATGACGCTGATTAGCAGTAGCGGTACCACAAGGCTACATATTGATTTAGCTGGTAACACTGCAGGGTTGCCCTGTCAGCATAAGACATCTTAACCCAATTTCTCCTTCAAACCACCTCACAATAGGATTGGTGAATATTTTAAAATTAAGTTTATACTATTATGTGGCTTTTTATGTTATTATTCAAATTTTTTTTTTATAAGATAATTTCTTTTTTTAATCATTAATAAGAAATGCTGTCATCTAACAGAAATGCTTAAGTATTTTGGTGTTAGTTTATTATCTAGATACTGTTTAAACATTTAAAAAAAAAATAAAAATAATTTATTATTTAGTTTTAATTCACTATATTTCTTAGGTAATGGTTATTATATTTTAAACAAACCGTACTAAAATTAACATGAAAAAATCTTGTATCGGCTACAGATACAAGATTATCATTTATTATTTTACATCTAGAAGTGATTAATAAAATATTGTTGGGCTGAATGTCACCTGGATGTCGGAAGGCTGGGCAAGCCATGGTAACAATAAAGTATATATGTATAAACTCGATAACAAATACGACAAATTTCACTCTTAGCTGTCTCCATTAAGCTGGAACGGGAATGGTAACATAATTTTCATAAGTTGTGCCACATTCTACGAGGTTATAAATATAGCTGGTTCATCTTGAGCCATTAATGCATGCATGCGATTATAACAAATATTAAATATTATAACTAATATTAATTTTGGTACATATTCTATTTAAAAATACATGTGCATGATAACAATACACGCAATGATAAATTAATAAAACATAACAGTAACGGGTGTTTATTTGACACGACATTTGACTAAAGTATTTTTGTATGTAATGCATGAAAGTCAATCTATGCGTAAGTCAACGCAGTGGAAATATATTATACATATAAAAATCTATTGATATTTGTGAATCTATTACTCTTTCACGCAAAAACTATTCAACCGATTGAGTTGAAATTTTTCATCAACCTGGAAAGAAGTAATAGGACTCTTACCGTTACGAAAGTTTTCACCGTTTCAAGACAGTCGTCATTTTAATGCTTTGCGGTAACAATCGGATTGTTTTCCGTGCAGGTTTTCAACTACAATATGGCCAAACCGTTGGTAAAATCGAGTTTGGATACCATTTACAGTATCTGAAATTAAAGTTTTTACAAAAAATGTCTTTTTATCTTTTTCGAAATCGTTTTCGGTTATCGAGAAAAGTAGCATTAAAAGTAGCGATGGTGTACGGTGTGGCGGCCAACCAACACGCCAGTGCTACTGTTACTGCGACTGCCTGCACCTGCTTTCGGTTACTTGACTAAAAGACGTAAAACAAAAAAAAGAACAAAAAAATAAGAAATGAGAAAAGAGTACGGTCACCTCCTCGTGGTGTTTGTCGTATAACGCTAAGGACCGTGCAAAATACTTTTTTTTTACCCGTACAAAGGATGAGTAACAATAACATTTATTTTGAAGATGAGAGCCGACTATTCTGAAACCCGCATACTTTAGAAAGTTTTGACTCCTTTACTGACCAAACTGTTGTTGCTTTGAAGAAATTGCGATACACTGATAGTTTTTATAAATTGAACAAGTTTTAATTGTTATTTATCCGTATTATTCTCACAGGCATCAGGATAATCAACACAGTGATGGTCCAGGCTAGAGAAAAAGGGCCTGCTTCGTTCGCCCTGACCGGCTTAATACCTATAAAAATGAATTAAGTATAATTCATTCATCCAATCAATTAAACGATAAGCTTCTCCTACAATTCATATTTTCGTAAAAAACATAATTTTAATAATCTTTCTTATAGATGTGAAATATTCTTAAAATTATATATTTTTTTGGTGCAGTAAACTTAACTCATTCTGGATCTGCTGAAGTGTTCCTATTATTGGAAAATTATCGAATTTTTTATAAATTATTACGCTACTTTGTGAGTAATATTATATTTACTATAATTATTACGGAAAATGTTATAATTATTACGCCACGTTAGTGGGATTCAATTTTAATTGTGTTTCATATCCATGATACAATTACTGCAATTTATCAAAAACCACTCTGGTGTTTCTTTATCGGCTTAAATTGATATAATTAATCGGAATGAAATAGCTGGTGTACAAGACCATATCGTCTTTCTATATCTAAAAAAATTTATTTATTTTTATTCTACTCGTATAATACGACAGGAATTTACTTGTGATAAAACCGAAGTTTGAAAGTTGCTGAATAACTCAGCAGCTATCATCTACCAGAAACTCATGTTCTAAAAGTTTATAAATTAAGAATTAGTTTTTTAATTCAACTCGACTTTTCAAGGCAATATGACCTGAAGGATTCTTACCGAGAAACTTTCAATATTATATGCCCGTTGGTTCGAATATCAGTTCGCATGCACAATATTCATCAGCTGATAATCCAAACATCTTTAATTATTTTTAAAATCATTGTATTTTGAATGGTGCTTGTTTTATTCTTATACGGATTCAAATACAGTTCTTCAGTTTCTAAGACGTTCTGTTACGCATCCACTGAAAGACATCGAACACTTTTTTTAAAAATTAAGAGTGAGAAATGGCTAGAAAATTTGTTGCTGTGTTGGGATCAATAACACTGTTTGAGGTTGAGTCACGTCCGTTCACAGTTTGCGTGCCGAATACATCAAATCCCTGACCCCTTCCGAATTTTCATAGGACAGCGCTTATTTCTAGTAAAAAATCAGCTGGGAGGGTTATTTATAGAACGGAATATGATTCAGTTACTGCAGTGAAAATTGTTAGTTCTCTTACTATTCCTCAAGCTTTTATTAACTTCCCTTTTTTTTCATCCAACCACTGAATTCAAACTGGGGCTGTAAACGCGAAAATAATTATAAAGATCTCTTTATGAACTATTTGAAAACGAACTATGTTTTTAATTTTTCAGAGTATACAGCAACCTCCGAAATGGTCTTTGCTTGAATTACTATAATAGTAAAAAAGATACTTCAAACAGTAAATTTTTTTCTTGTTTTATTTGATTTCTGTAATTTACGTTTTACCTATATTAAAAAATTTCTTATTCTTAAGTTATTAAAATAACATCTCTCCTTAGATATACATTAAGAAGACAATAAAACAAATGAATAGAAATTCATTAACTGCTTATTTCGATTTATTTTGTAATTTAAACGGAGGAATTCCGATATGAATTTTCTATGTGGTTTCTGATATTTTTATCTAGTAGTAGTTTTGTAAGCAGCCTTTTTTTAATTGAGGTTACTCAATTAAAAAAAGGCTGAATGTTATAAAGAAATTGATTTAATGGAAAATAAAGCGAAATAAATCGGAATGTTTGATCTAATATGAAAAAATTTAGCATTTGCCAAAAGTAATCTTACTATTGTCTGATTATAACCATTGATTCCAGGAACATCAAATCACTGACGTATAACTGTGAGGAGGTCCTTCTGCTATATCCCGAGGTGTTTTCGTGTATGTATATTTATATTATTTGCTTATATTAGGCTTGAATTTCACGAAATTTTAAGAAGTAGGATGAAACTAAATGACGAAACTAAACTATTCGTAAAAATAAGTTCTATAGAAATTTATCTGTATTTTAAAATTTTATTTTGCATCCATGATATTCGAAGAGGAAATGGTAAAAAGGTATACCAACGTAACGTTAAGCATTTAAAGATGTATTGAGAAAAGCTTAATATAGTACTGAAGTAGGAGAATAATCTCAAAGACAAACGTTATATTTAAGTAGAGAATAAAACGTGAAGAAATGAAGATTATAAGTGTAGCCATTAAGAGACATACTAGAAATGGACTGATAACAAAAGGTGTGGGGAGGATACCGCATGTTAGCAATTGTGAATGACGACATAAACTTCGTTATCATTGCGTTACTACTTTCCACGTCTAAGAAAGACATTAACTGGCATTTTTATTCTACGCATTTATGAAAAACCTTTACCCTTAAGAGATTACATTTTACTGAAAAATTTCATAAAAATAATGAAAACGCGATTGGCTGTAACTGCATCACAAACAAAAGTGCCAAAAGATCGGGTTAAACGATAACCTCTCTTCGCTTGGTCAGTCATAGAATATAATAATATATTATACAAAATTACAGTTGTATATTTAGGTTGTGCATTTCTAAAACATTCCACATTTTTTGTATTTACAATATAAATTTTATTTGCTAATACTGAACAACTCTATCATTGTTCATTTTTAAGATTTATTTTGCAAATAGATTTATTAAATTAGTATATACGAATATTTATTTATTGCCTGCAAATATTATAAATCATTCGTTTAACTTTAAAGTCCCTTCATATTGATCGAATCGAGGTATAATTTCATTAATAATCTGGATTAAAAATAAATTACGCCAGGTCAAAAGTAAGTTAAGAAAATGTGAGTGTATATATATATATAAATATATACAAATATTGAAATGTTATTTATGACAGGAAATTCTGTATCGTAACTTAATAGATCATGTTACTTTTTAATGTTAAAAAATTCAGTAAATTTATGTTGAACCTAAGTACAGAAATATTAACGGTAGAACACTTAATCCACTTCTCTTCGTCTGATATAATAATATAAATACATAATAGCATAATTTTGTCATTTCTATGCAAACTTGAAAGAGAGCTGTATCTTCTCCCTTCATACAGAACGCATTGACGGTATGGCAGTGTCTTTTTTTTAAATTTTGATCAAATAGTTATAATATATAACATTTATCTGCAATTTTTATTACCATTATTATTTACTAATCTTTGATCTTGTAGTTATTGAGATAAAATTTCTGTTTTTAGTTGCAAGAAACCAGAATTCCAAGATGTAAAAATGTGCAGATGTAACAAAATTATTATATTATCATTCTTAATTATTCTACTTTGTCTATCTACTAAATTTTCGTTGCGCTTTTTAAGAATAGAGCTTAATGACTTTTTTTTAAGTAATCATTTGTTTTTTAAGCCTTTTAAGTACAATCTAATTTTTTAAATTTATGATTTACTATTAAAATGAATGCTATAAAATATCTCAATGTTGAATGATTGCGTAGTCGAGAATGCCGAGAATTCAATTTTCTGTCCAACAACTGGAACTGGATGGTGTATTTTTTTTTTTTTTTTTTTTGGGAGATGTGCTAAGAACTATTATTGACTTACAGTTATGAAAGGAATTAAAATCTGAAAATGAATACAATAAAAGTAATAGAATCTGGCAGATACGAGAATAACAATAAAATAATTATTAAGAGTGGAAGATATAATACATTGGTAAGAGGAATAATATTATTTGGGCAGTAAAATTCACAAAAATTGACCGAATCTCTAATGAAAGAAAGCGTGAGAAGGTATCATACCCAAACTATAATTAAAGAGAACTTTTACGAAAAAATGAAGTCTTATAGTTCCAAAATATATTAGTAATTAATATGAACATTCTACGGACTTTGACTCTTTGTGATAGTGAAAAGTGAACTATATGAAATCGTACAAATAATTGATTTTAATGACAAACTGAATAAAATTTATTACAAATTAATTTTTTATTTACGTTATAATAATTTTTATCGCTTTTACAATGTTCTTCAATGACACTTAAATTTCAATTTTATTGCTACTTGATATTTTTTCATTTCAGTAATATTGATTAAAATTCATTAGTTGATTTATTCTCTAATGTATTGATGCATTATGAAGAAAAACGTACGTAAACTTTTAGTTAAAAGTTATTATGTTCACGTTTTCGTCAAAAAATTATACTTTCCTGTAGGTGTTACGTTTCACAAACAACAAAAATCATAAATAATTACAATAAAGAAAAAAAATTAATGCTTTCAAAATAAAAATATATGAAATAATAAAGATACTCAGAAAAGTGGGATAATTAAAACAATTTTTTTTAATAACATGATTTAAAATAGTCTACATGATGGCGAAATTGAAGAAAAGAAAATCCTGTTATAGAATCCCTTAAAAGTGTTACCTATCTATAGTAGACCTCATTTCTAAATAATTTTTTATTTGGAGGAAGTATTCGTAGAAAAATTTGAAGAGAAATACAGGAATACTTGAAGTAGATAAAAGAGATTGAAGTACGTAGTGTATTTTTGTTCTGAACGTAGTGTATTTCTTATCTGAAGTGGAAAGAATTGAAACCTGTATCAAACTATTTCAAAGACTGAAGGAAAATAAGTTATGAGTATAGTTGATTTAACAGTCATAGTACAAATCAAGAAAAGAAAACTTTTTCCTTAGAGTTATTTCTTACACACCACTGGAGCAAAAAAATAGTCTTACATCGTTTTATAACTTTTCTGCGTATTCATGGTGAGTAATTTGAAGAAAACCTGTAGGAATTACGGAAAATAGCATAACAAATATCCTTTTTTTACTCTTTTGTCGTTAGTACATTTTAACGTTATATAATTTTTTTAAAAGATAATATAAAACAGTACAATGAAACTTACCAATGTCGAAGACTTCTCGCGAATGAAAAACTGTTCATTATTTAGTGGTGTCTGCAATTCAGAATAAAATACGTAAAATTATGGTCATATACGGAAACAGAAACAATTACTCTATATTTTGTGAATAAAACTTTACTAATTTATCTACGCATTACTTTACTAATTATTTACGTAAATTTAAAGTCACATAATATTGTTTTTGTTATCACATATTTAAAAACTTTGATTCAAAATTCAATTATTTTCATTTAATGTTTGTTTATGTAACAGTAAAATAATCCAATAAAACATCAAGATACTTTGCATAAATGAAATCAGAATACAATATAGAAAATTAAACTAAAAGAAAAAAAAAATTACATGAAAATCTAAAAAATTATCAAATACACAACCGACATATTAATTTACGTTATGGATAATTTGAAGAAACTGTCTATTTTATTTTGGGTAAAGTCCTGTAACATTTTTATTAATTCGAAGCTTGTCTAACCAACACATTTAAAATCAGTACAACCTAATTCATTAGCGCGAGCCCTGCGTAACAGTTTATTTGTCAAACTGTTAACAGCCAGACCTGATGTTTTGGGAAAGACGCATTTGTTTAACTGACTTTTATCTTCACTCCATAACTTCAAAAATATCATGCTTTCATTTTAGGAGACCACCTATTACAACTTTTCAGATATATAAACATTTCACTGTCTCACGCACACACAGATTTTTTTATTTGGTACAGATTTAGGTTTTATAAGTTTTCTTTTAAGGAAATGTTAACGTTTTTGGAACATTTTTAGTGGTGAAAATTTTTAAACCACTGAACAAAATAAATTTATAAAAGTAGTATACATATATTCAACAACAACCTTTCTCTGGAAGCTGACAACTGGAGTCATGACGATACGTACACATTACCGGTATGTAGTACTCATATAATACAAATGAACATATGAATATGAAATACGATAAGAAAACTAATTAATTTTATTATTGTTTCCATACCGTCTTGAAGAGCTTTTTGAATATGTATATTAAGGTGTCCGGAATCATTGTTAAGAAGGTCCGATTTTGAAAAATGTTTTACTGTTTT
This sequence comes from Lycorma delicatula, assembly GCF_047948215.1. Lineage (NCBI taxonomy): Eukaryota > Metazoa > Arthropoda > Insecta > Hemiptera > Fulgoridae > Lycorma > Lycorma delicatula. The sequence goes on along the minus strand of NC_134457.1, from coordinate 112,224,330 downwards.
ATCCATTAACATCTAATATAAAATTGTTCGGTATTTGCAGAAGTTCGGTGTTGAGAAGAGCAAGTTAGAGGAAGTTTTATTGTATTTTAAATATATTTAAAAAAACAAATTTCATCAAGGGTGATGATTTTTAAAAAATTTTCCCAACGGTGGTTTCAATATAGTAGTCAGTTAAAAAAAAAGGTGTTTTGGTTATCAGTAAAAATGAAATATTTTTTTAATTGAAATATACGAGTAACATTAAACTACGGAAACGGTTTAATATTTCAAACCTGAAAGATACTGATGTAGAAAAAAATTCGGATCTCCATAGTTACAAAATTATTACTTTATGACGTGTTTAAAATTTTTGACCAACATCTTGGATCCACCACATTTAACCATACTTTTTTTTTTAAATAAGCAAGTCAAGGTGACTTTTAAAGTTAAGTTTACGAGAAAGAAATTATGGCGTAAACAGTTTCTCGATAAATGCTTTTGTTTTTGAGTTATAAGCAATCAAATTGCAAAACGAAAAATCTGCAATTTACCTTTCTTTAAAAGCTCTATTATTAGTGTTTGAGCCATTAATTCCAAAATTAACTATTTAATATTTGTTATTGGATGTGTTTCTAAGGGTAATACAAGGTAAAAGTTAATACGGAGCGTTTTACCTAGTTGTATTACTACTGCGATTTTTCCGTTTTTGCAAATTTGATTGTTTATAAATAAAAAACAAAAGCATTTGTCAAGAAACGGTTTCCGCCATTATATTTCTCGTAAAATTTTACATTCAAATCATTTATCACACGTTCACCTGTTTATTTAACGAAAACCATGTTTGATTCAATATGGGGGATACAAGATGGTGAACAAAAATTTCAAACACACCATAAAGCAGTAATTTTATAACTTTGTACATCCGCACTTTTTTCTACTTCCCTCAGTTATGAATAATTTTCAATCCCTCAGTTTTGAAATATGAAACCGTTTCCATAATTTAATATCATCCTACAAGTTTCAATAACACGATTACATTATCCGGAATATCTGCTTATTTTACTAAACAACGGGCGCGGGATGAAAAATGATTAAATGATTGTGAAGGAAAAAGAATTCCTATTAAAGTTGGCAGGAATCTTGACTGACTGTTAGAAATCAGTACAGTTATTTCGTATAAGTACAGTTTGAAATACAAAAGTTATATAGTGGACAATTCACGAAAATTGAACGGATGGAAAAGGTAGGCTACTCGATTAATTGTTGGCAGGATTGGGCTCACATGTTTGAATGATGGTGAGTTCCCAACTCTGATCAGGGATAGAGGGACCTTTTACATAGACGTGACATTTTTCAGGTCCGGATTCATCGAGAAGGTGAGGTGAGATTCTTTAGAAAGAGACGCTCAGCGATCACGAGGCGATCTGTTTTGAAATGGGTGCTCCGTGGTCGTTGGGCTCTGTGATGTCTCCTAGGAAAACTGGCAACGAGGTCGGTCTGTTTAAAATGGAGAAAGTGGTGAGGGAATAATTGAATCATCTTCAGGTGTTATCGCTGGGTTTCCTGACGGACGAATTTCGAAGGCTTGTGAGGAGAAGCTGAGAAGTAAGAGTCGTTTCAATTGACAGGTGTATTGGTGGACGGAACGGGTAGCTGAAAAGAGGGTTGGTGGCATGTATGCGGGCCAGGAGGCAATTGCAACGTGACAACAGGAGGGGTATGGTTGAAAAGGTAACATTGGCAAGACGGGCGTTACGATAGAGCAGAAAGGAATATAAATATGAAATAATGGAAACCAAACGAAAGAAATGGGGCAAATTGTGTGAGCGCCTGAATAGTGACGTATGGGAGCACGCCTTCAGGATTGTCAGTAACATATTTGGCAGGGCGTTACCCTCACTGTCAGTGGACTTGCTCGAGAGATGTATGGCCCTTCTGTTTCCAAGAATGCTATCTTAATTGACGGATGAGATAGCTGCAGTTGATATACCAATCTTTACATAGAGAGAGTCCTGCATGCGGCATTCAGTGTTGGAAGACGAAAGAGTCCAGGGTTGGATGGAATCCCTGACAAAGTGGTCATCCTGGTGGTGAAGGTTATACTTAAGCAGTTGCTTTCAGCATTGAACAACATTCTACTGGATGGAGTGCTCCCATGTAAATGGAAACGGGAAAAACTGGTTCATTTGCGGAAACCCGGTAGGGAAGTCGATGATCTGGAAGGTACTGACCTCTTTGCTTGCTTAGCTGGATGGCAAACTATTTGAGAAATTTATGACGGAGAGACTAGTGAAGGAACTTGATCGTCGTGAGGGGTCAGCCAACATCAATTTGGCTTTCGTAGGGGCTTCACCACGATCTTAGCAACCAACAACAGGGTCATGCAGTTGGTGGATGAGGCGGCGAGCGGTTCCTGGAGAAAGCGATCTATCCTGACGGTGGTGCTGTTGGAAGTAAGTAATACGTTCAACTCGCTGCCGGTCGGGTGGGTGGTTCAAGAACTTATGAGAGGGAACCTCAGGCCATATTTGGTTAGGCTCATTCAGAACAACTTTGAAGGGAGGGTGGAATGTGCAGAGGATAGGAATGTGGAGGTTACTATGCAAGCAGGGATACCGCAGGACTCTGTCCTTGCAACTATTCTGTGTAATGCGGCATATGTCGGACTCCTCAGATTGCAGAACCCTGAGGGTGTATGTCCTACCGTATTCGCAGATGATCACTTCCTGGTAGTTACTGGGAGGAAGGAAGAGGAGATTATGGCTAGAAGTAATGCGGTTACGCGGCTGGTGTACGACTGGATACAAGAAAGGAAACTCCGCTTAGCAGTGGAGAAGACGAAATTAATTGTGATGGCAGGACGTCGTCATTTGCGACTAATAACACTCACGGTAGGAGGTACTAACATTGCTCATGTGACTAAGGACAAGTGTTTAGGGATTTGGCTTGACAGTAGGAGGTCATTCACCTCACGTGATCGAGGCTGTTAACAAAGCGAGACGGACGGGTGGGAGCGGTCACCATGGGCAGAACCAGTGTTTGTAGTTAAGTTTTGTTACCTTATTATTTTTGTAACTATGGAAGATCAGAAGTGTAATCAACATTGCTGGATTATCTTCAAGATTAGGTCCAAGTAGTAAGATTTTTAAATAAATAGCTCCGTGATTAATTTAAAATGTATAAAAATTTATACAACAAGAGGAGACTGATAACAAATGCATTTGTTCATTAGTAAATCTCATGAATGGCGCTGCAGAATTAGGCGTTTCTGTTCGTCCTATTTTCAGTATAATAAATGAATACAATTCCTTAGTTTCTGACTATGAAGAAGAAACCAAATAGAAATTATAATCTTTTACTCATATTAACGCTAGGAACATAAAAAAATTATTACAAAATTACAGATCATTTTATAAATGTGAGGAAAAATTTACAAATATTACACAAAAGGAAATTCTTCTTCAAGGTAGAAAAAATCCTCTTTAAACGTAAAAAATCGTGTTTGAGGGTAGCGAGAAAAATATACGCGTTATACTAAATATTTAGAGTTAAAATGGAAGGAAGTTGATATCAACTGGTCAAAAATTTAGCTATAAGAAAGTAAGAGATATATAATAATTTACAAAATATAAATAGGTGGAGAAATGAGTACAAAAAAAGTAAAGATGATCTGCTGTACGAATGAATGAAACATAAATTTTGACGTAACATGATAATATTTTTGCAAACAGAAAAAATATTATTCTTCGCTTGACATCGAAAAGAGAACGTTTCAACATCATTTAATAAGAAGTCAGGTTTTGATCAAACCCACTGAAAATCTGGTAAACATATCAAAGAAAAAGTGATACTAAATTTCAAATCTGCATCAGTTTTTCTCTACAGATAGGCTCAGTAACACATAACGCTGCTTGAAATAGAAAATATATAATACGGCATGGAACATGACCCAATATTCTAATAGTATAAGGGAAATTACAACATACAGAAACATTTCAACGTACTCAAAAAATTAAAATCTTAAAACAGATAGAATCTTAAACTATATTTTTCTCAACTAATTCCAATGTTAATAAATAAGCAATGTATTGTGAACAAAATTTTGAAACAATACTTACTTACTGTCCTTTGTTTATCGACTTACCACCCGTACTTAAATCAAATTTTGTAAAGTTAGGACCGACATAAAGAATGTAATTTTGCGAAAAACTTCTTTAAATTTACACGTAAAATGGATCCAAAGTTGTAGGTTACTCTTTATTAGCACATAAAAACCACAAAATAATAATATCTATAAAATAACCAACAATTGATAATGCAGTGGAGTCATTTGCAAGCATAATTAGTTCAAATGAAACTGACAGTGAGGTTAATGAAGTTGTTTTGGTTAGTAACAGAGACGACCAGTTCAGGAAATTTGTCTGGCGTTAGAAAATTGTAATAAAATGAGATTGACAGTAAATTTACATTAGATAAGTAATTAATTAATATATCGATGTAATAAATTTATTACGTAACAATAAGTCTTATGGTAATGGTATGAATAATCTTGATATAAATCATGTTTTTCTAATATAGTACATTTGCATATAGAAAACTAACTAGGGTTATACGCATGCTAGCCTTTGTCAACATACTTCTTACTTTTCTTGAAACACGGTGAAGTTACCGTACTCTTTCCTAACACGTTCAATATTCGTAAAAAATTATTAACAACTATTTTTCCATTTCATTTGTAAATTGACAATATAGATTAATGAAAGTAACAAAGTAGAGTTGTTAAAACATATTTCAGTAGAAGCAAATTATTATCTTAATCGAAAGGATAAATTGTATTTTTTTTAAATGGTTGTTATACAGTAAATGATAATCAGAAAAAAATATGAATAATACTGATACGCAAATAAATGACTTTTCTTGGGTATCAAGCTATTAATTAAATAATAATTTTTTTTATGCAGCCTCTTAACTATTTATTTATTGCTATTATGGAATTTACATAATTTTATTAGTGCTAAAACGAATGAAAAACAAGAGACATGGATAATTTTCCGGGATCCTACAGGTTTTCTTTAAATAAATTGTAATCTACTATAATAAAGCAGAAAATAACGATATTTAAACTGTATTGAATTCAATTTTTTCCTCCAGTGGTTCGGAAGATCTAAATTTTCAGACGACTTCTTCTTTTGTGATGCATACTAAAAACATTTTAAAGAAATTTAACCAACTGTGAATCAGTTAATTCATTTATTTATTATGAGTAATTTAATATCTTCTTTTATAGAATCTATAGAATAAAATTTTATTTTATTTTTTATTGATGTATTTTTTATAAATAAAAAAATAATCTTACTAAAGACAATATACCATAAGTAAGAATACTGGTAATACTGGCAATATAAGTCCGAATACTGGTTAGATCTCAATAATACTTCATCATTAGCTGTACGCGACGAAAAAGCGAACTACAATGAAAGTTATAGATTGAATGAGTGGCTAATTTATTTTCACCTCCAATGAAAAAAATTACATTGCGATTGATAGATAAAAAAAAATTATGTACAATAAATATTTATTACCATCAATTATAATTGACGGAATAGTATTACAAATTCACGTAATAATATTTATTATTATTTATACAATAATTTATTGAAATAAAAATTACATAAAATAATTAAAATATTAATTCATTTTATTTTGGATATCATAAAACTAAAAACGTTTTTGCGTAAGTCTAAGAATAAAATTATTTCGATTTGTTCAAAATATTTTAGTTTTGGTATATCAATTAGATTTATTTAATTTAGGCGATGTATACTAAATATTTTGCGCATTTGGTTTTATTCAATTGATTTCAGTTAATAATTCTAAAAATATTTTTTTCTTAATTATTTAAGAGAAAATAGATGGCCTAAATATTTTTATAAATAGGCCTGGTGAAATCTACCACCGCCTTCCGGCGGTGGTAGATTTCTAAGAAGGGGATAAAAAAGATTTCCACCTTAAAGTTAAGAAAAACTTCAAATTTACTCAATACGACAATGGTTGCATGTAAAAAAGTTTCACATGTTTAGCACACGACAAGCCCTATCTTCTTACAATTCCAGCAATATTTTGGTCATCCCTTGCTGTAAGTGTTGATCATATCAAAAATGGTTTCAGACAAAAGTTTTAGGTAATGTTTAGAGGACTAACGACCACTTTAAATCGTTTCAATAACAGTATCGAATAGGCACAGGCCTATTAAAGGAGGTATGATTGTTTTTTGTCTTCAAAAACCCATTTTTTCAACTCTCTGGGCATTGGCCCAGAGGGTTGAAAAAATGGGTTTTTATAATGGGTTGAAAATGGAGTGATATCAAAAAAGTTACTTAGATAAGTTTTAGACCCTTATCCAAATAATAGTAGGAACTTTAAACGAATTCGATATTTGACTTAATAAGAAAGTTGTAGAGGTATTTTGTTTTGTCGAAAAAGCGCCCCCATGGTCCGATTTTGGCCGTTAACAAACTCGACCGACATTTTGGAACGTTTTATTTTTAAGGAACAATTTGAAAGTGATTGGCACTAAATTGCGGCAGCTATCGTCTCCACAAGAACGTGAAATATATATATATAAATTTTTGAACTGACGGTTTGGGGTATTTGTTTGTTTGGGAACGGTTTTGGTTTGGTTTGGGGTCTGGGGAATGTGAAACGCGAAGATATGTCGAAATTTTCCGGAAGTCGAATCATGGTACCTATTACAAAAGATAGCTTTCTTATGAAATCTACCTAAAAAGAGTGGTTGTAAGAGGTCTAAGTTTTAATCCTTGACGTGAAGATGTTTTTTTTTATGAGGAGAAAGTGAGGGAAGAAAGATAAAAAAAAGAAAGTAAAATAAGTAAATAAATGAGTAAAGAAAGTAATGAAAAAAGAAAGTAAAATAACGCGAAGATTAGAAAAGTCGTATAATTTATTTTACCATCTTTTTTCATTAACATAATGAAATGATACTTCTATTTATTTTTCACAGAGAAAAACATCAATTTTCACTGACAATAAAGAGTGAAATGTAAAAGAATAATGTTTTTAAAACTTATAGGAAAAAAAAGAAATACTCAATTCAAACGAATTAGTAATTATTTATACTTGTAAAAGAGAAGAAAATTTTAAACTAGTTGAGAAAGTAAATAATGGTCGAAAGAAGTTTTGGTTGCAAATTAAATTGGCGTATGACAATAATTAGATTTCGTGGAAGTACGAATTGAAATAAAAGTTTTGAAAACAGAAAATGAAATAAAGGAAGTTAAAGAAAATAATAAAAAACTTTATTGAATATACCTGTTTAGAAGTAACAATATAACACTACATAACAATTTTTTATTTAATATGTATTTTACCTTTTAATAAAACACATATAAAAAATATAATTTTAATATTTTTTTGTAATGTAAGCGAGCTCTATGTCAATTAACAAAACTTAATCAAAGCCTAGATACATTTTTAAGGTAGTCTTCAATCTTAAAAATCTCAGAATCATTGGAAATAAAATTTAAATGAATATACTTCATTTAAATTTTATTTAATTGTCAGCTCTACCAAACGAAGAAACTGACATAAAAAGTACGAGTGCTCGTACAGTAGTATAGCTAACAAATAGTTGTTATGTGATAGATTCCAAACATTTCCATGTAGGTGCTATATACAACTGCATTCGGAATATGTTTTACATAAAAAGCCATACTGCTACGATTGTGCTGCCATTGATATTACGGAGAAGGACTGTACTGATAAATGTAGTTAAACAAAAATAATGGAAATAAGTTATCAGTTTCAAACTGTACTGGTGATAATACATCAAAGGGAACTTAAAATGCTCTTACGTGTCTGCTGAAAAATGAAAATTAAATTAAAAATAAAAATAAAACTTAGGAAAAAAATAACAATAAGAAAATAAAGAAAAGTGAATGAAAGCTACGAATATCAAACGCTAAATTACAAAAGGTTTCTTATAATAGTATGTAGTTTTAAGGCCATTATACTATGAAATAAAGGCTGGGATTTTTAAAGAAACCCTTTCTTAAAGAATCTTTAAACTACTAGCAGAAATAACGAATCGCATTAGGAAATTATTTAAATTTCAATCGATTTACTAGATGTTTCTATCAAATTATTTATAATTTAAAAAAAATTATGATCCGTAATTTAAAACATCCAGCATAACTTATATTTCGAAATTTTTATTTAGTTTATTTTAGTATTACTATCTCGGATGTACTAAAAATTCATTTTGATAGAGAAGATGAAATGTCTAAAATAATAGTGAATAAAAGCGAAAGACCTAGCCGAGTAAAAAATCTTATATTACCATCCTTACACTTTTCAGCAAAGAGAGGGCGTGGTATGAGCAATTTTAATAAGGAAAAAGCTGTCGCTTATCTATAATTTTAATTCTCTGCGGTAAATGTTTCTTCTCTGGTGAAATTTTAAATAAAGGATTGATCATTTAAAAAAAGTTGATAAATATATTCCTAGCATTGGTTATTTATTATTAGTGGTTATTATTTATTAGGGGAAAAATAACGATACATGAAAATAAACGAAAAAAACGTTTTAAAAGATTAAAAAATTCTCCATATTTTTAAAATTTGATCGGATCCTCACCCCCAATTTTGCCGTCAAAGTATTTTAAGTTATTTTATTTTTGTTTTTAGGGTATTTTATTGTTGGGTTTTTTTTTGGGGGTTAGGAAGACAAAAAAATAATTCGTTTAAAATATGCAATAAATAAAAAGATAGCTTTTTACGATTTTTGAGGAAGGGGGAATTTTGCTAGGTTACATGTTTCAACCGAGAGCCGTATTCATTCAATAAAAAGATCATATTTTACCCAATATAGCATTGTTTTCAGAAATGTACTCGTATATAATAATATACGTTAATTAATTTCTTACATACGTATAATTTTTTCAATTAAGTAGATACATTTCATATGTTATGCAGATTCCCACGAAAAGGGTACATCAATTATTTCTTGCTTTATATTACTCATCTCAATCTTTATTTTTAAAATCATGTATGAAAAGACTCTAAGGAACAAGCACAACTATCAAAATTACTTTCTTTGATTGTAATGGTGTCAGATCGTTTATAAGATCTGATGCCAGTTTCTTTTAGTTATAACCCTTATGGAGTTATTGTATAAGAGACATTCTTGAATAATTGTTCTGAAATCGAGACAAACCAAAAACTACACAGCGTAATCTTTTTAATAATTCCCAGCTCAATAACAGATAAGATCACAGTAGTTGAATAACAAATATTATTCACATCGATATATCATTTAATTTATTATTTAATAGATTGTATGTTCTGAGTTCTGTAAATTATGTATTAGATTACAATATTTGCATAAATAATACTTATTCACATCTTGGAAGTAGGTAGTAAATCACACTACAAGGCGCACAGAAAAACAAATATTCATGCTCGAAGCACTTACTGTTTTACTCTTCGTTTAATAATTTTGTTTATCCCTTTTCGGCTTAGACACCAGTACGTGTCTAAGCCGAAAAGGGATAATTCTCTGTAGCTTACAAATTTTTTGTCTTGTAAACTCATTGTTTTTTAAAAACCATTTGTAAGCTCAATAAAGTTCATATTTTTGTTGAATAAAATATACATGTTATTAACGTGTTGCCGCTCAAGTAATGAATTACTAACATTTTAAAGCAGTGGTAATATACTTGCTCCACCCATTGGATTATTTTTTCATTCAGTTACCACAGCAGAACTCTACCAGAAAAAAAATTCGGGAATTCAAGGAATACCGTAATTTTATATTAGATTTAGATTTTACATTAGACATTTATTTTCATTTTTCATTAGATCTTACATTTGTTAGAAGAATGATTTTCTTACAGTAAAAACTTCAAATTCAAAATAGATTGTTATTTAAGCGTAGATTTCAGTACTTCTATTACTTTTGCATGTAGTTATCGCAGGCTTGTTAATCATCATAATCCGTAAACTGATATCAGGATATTTACAGAACATATCAAGACAGCAAAAAATAAATAAAACAAAAGTCATTCACATCGATTTAGTGCTAGATTACTGGCAAGAATTCAATTTAAAAAAAAAAAATACAAATCAGGTGCAAGTAATTATAAATAATAATAATAAATCATAACTGTTGTTATTAATTTAAATAGAAATTGTAGTTAAATAATTAAAAATAATTTATAGTTAACGATCAAAATTTAAGTCATAATACGAAAATTAATAGTATTATGTAACATTAAATGTAAATTAGGAAGGTGTCACGATGACAGTAACAAAGTTATAGTATATACCTAGTTATAATGTAGGTGATTGGTTATAAATTAAATAACGCACAGCTGTCAAACTTCAAAATCAGAGAATAAATTTCGTTTATTCACGTGATTTTTTTTCACGAAAATTTACTTATTTTCATTTTTCATGAGAATAAATAATTTATTCTTATGATAAGGATATTATTAAGATTTTTCAAACGAATTTTAGTAAATAGCTGATACTGGAAAAAACCTGCAGATATTTTGTTAAGAGATAACCTATCCCGACACAGAATTTTACACCTTCAGAACTAAAACATAAAGTAATTAGCTTAGAACGATGTAAGTTCAGATTGTATTAATTAAATAAATTATTTTTTTTATTTCTAGCTATAATACATATGAAGGAAGTATTTAACATAAAAACCAGTGTTACCATCTCTGATAATAAATAACAATCATTTTAAAATCAGCACTCAACAAAGTAAGGTGGTAAATAGTGGGGCTGAATCTTGCCTACTTTTGTTGCACTTAGATATATCCTAAAAATATACATAAAATAAAAATGTAGAAAACTTTTAATAAAATTTTGTAATTTATTACTTTATGCGCGTATCAATTGTTAAACAATCATCGTCAGTAGATACTAAGAAATTCATTAATATTAAATAAAAATAAAGAAGAAAAATATTTCTGTATTTGTAAAATAAAACATAAAAACTGAAAAACAAGAAAGTAGTACAGTTAAATATAGACCAAGCTGAAAGGGAAAGGTTAATTTATATCTCTAACCACATTTTCTCTATAAATTAAGATAAAATGAATGTTTACCTCAACAAAAACCAATAGTAAGAAAGTTCAAAGACATAGAAATAGAAGTTTAAAAGATTGTAAACATAATTTAGACAAAAAAAACTTTTAAATCATCTTGCCTACGGCTAAGTAGAAAATATTATGTCTAAACATAATGTTATGATAGATAAACAGTTAAAATATTTTTAAGAAAATTTAAAATTCTAAAAAATACTGATATTGATCAGTTTCATTAATCAACAGATTATTATCTATAAATTCCAAAGTGAGCTTTCTAATTATTTAACTCACATTTTTAAAAGTTAAAGTATCTAAGAACATATTTTATTATACGCTTAGTTTTCAAGCTGCGTTTGACCTCAGATTTCTCTGTCTGATCTTTTGTTTTCATAATAAGCAAATTCTTTTTTTATTCTACTTATAGTTTTTTCTTTCATTTTTCCTATATATTATAAATTAAAATGATTATCTTTACAATTTAATTTATATATATATATATATATATATTCTCTTAAGAGTCAACGGGTTTAGTTTTAAGGTAAACTTTTCCTACAATACAGAAATATTTTTTGACGTAGCAACAGTATCGGTAAAGTTATTAAGATAAATATTTGTTTTCTATACAGAAGTAATTTGTAATTTTTTCCATGCTTTAGCCATTCATTTTTGATTTAGAAATAAAGTTATTTACTGTTTGTACTAAATAATCTGTAGAAACATATATTTTTAAAACTATGAAGCATATAAGTTGTATAAATAAAGGCAAATAAAATAAATCGCAAACAGAAAAAAAATTATTTTTGTGATAGGAAACAATGACAACCTCCCTCTAGGTACATCGGCCATGAGGCTTATTGTGCAATATTAAAAATATTAACCTACTCTGGACATTTCTATTTCTAGTGAACGCAAAAAATGTCAAACCAGATTAGAAATAACAGTAAGTCTTGAAATTTCAATGAGCTCACATTCGAAGATGATTAAAAGTCAATGGAGATTAATAAAAAATTCTAATTTGGATATCTTTTCGGAGTATACCCACAGTATGCGAAGCCTTCGGAGTGTTTCATTTCCAGAAATCAATAGTAGTACTTTCCTTAAACTACTCCATCCAACCAAATGAGGGCTTTCAAAAAGGCCTGATAGGTTTATAAATTAGATCAAACTCAGGTATACGAGCTATTTACGCCGATTATTAATGTTATAGACTAAATTATTAGTCTTCTTTGCTTGCTGCATTTGAATTTGTAATTTAAATAGACTTCGGAGTGTAAATGGAAGACTCACCTTTCTTAATGAATGCAACAGCTGTATATGAATACATCATTACCGTTTACGTCTTACATCCTGGCACCCGTGAAGTTATATTTCGATGGAAGCACAGAAAATAAATAATGACTAATAAACCTCAGAATAAATCCTATACCTCAGAGTTAAACCAAAACAAATTTTGTTCTTCGAGAGTAGGTTGACTAACAATGTAAATGACAATTCAGTTGCCTCTGTAACCCAAATTTATTGAACTGATTAACTCTTTATAAAAATGCATTAATTTCATTCAGTAAAATGTTTGACTACCAAGGCGTAGTTTTTTATTTCCATCTGCTTCTAGCGTGGACGGAAAATAAGTGAAGCCGTCAGACTCGTGATGTTTAATCGGTTCTTATTTCCAAAACTGAGCCATTTAGGACATCAGTAATGATGGTATAATCTCAAACGTTTTATTTACGTCTTATATAAAATTAGTCAAATATAAAATTGACTAAGAATGAATATTTATAAAGGAAAACAATAATAGAATGACGTATAACAAAAAAATCTCAAGCTATATTTCTTGAATATAAAGGCAAATATATAATACAGAATTTCAAACATATGTATTTTAATGAAAAAAATCAGAAGAAATAGTATCGCCGAATAATATCATTGCTTATGTTATATGAATATTTTGAAAAAAAAGTAAGATGTATAGGAATTGGGAAACAGTGACGTTTTATAAGACTTATCGATCATTCCAAGTCGTGCAACTCTGACCTGGATAAAGCGATGTAGCCGAAATATAATAAAAAACTTTTGTAATCCTTTATTTTCCACCTTTCCCTTAAGAGTTGCTTTTTTAGACAAAAAGACACACACACGCACGCGTGCGCCCGGGTTTCGTGAAAGGTAGTATAGATTATTGACATTTATTTAAAAAAATATATAGTTCTATAATATTTATTGCTTATTTATAAAAAAAAAAAAAAACATATAAGAATCAATTAAAAACGAAACCAAATTTTATTGTTAGGTGTAAAATAACGAAAACACGTGAAGCCTAGAAATATCTCCCCTTAATATCTGACATTCAATCATTTAAATTAAAAATAAAAAATAAAACCTTTCAAGTAAATGTCTGTTAGAATCATACATGCTTTTCTGAGTAGTTCAGTCATTTTTTCTTTGTTTAATGAAGAGAAAAATTATAAAAAAATAACAATACATAGTGTACCAATAGAATCTCTAAAAGGGCTTTACTGAAGTAAAAAATTGGTTATAAAAACTGCTTTAATAATAGAGATTTTGAATATATTTCTTATATTTTAACGTATTACGAATATATAATATAATATCGAATTATAATATCTACTGTGACGCTTTTCGTCAATACTTATTTTCGTCATATTTCCATCAGTATTTTTAAAATGTAATTTTATACTCTATTTTGCTTTGGTTTTGATATAATATTTATATTAAATATTAATGACGTCAAATTAACGGTAATATAATGGGTGCTTTAAATCACCTGAATAATAAATCAAGCGTAACTGGACTCTCATCAGACGGAACTAATTACTAAACGACAATTGCGCTTATATTCACCTTTGAGATAAAGTAATCTCAGTTAAAAAAAAAGCATTTTGTGTGAATAAAAAATAAATTATTAACATAAGACAAAAATGAGCAAATATCTTTAAAAACCAAAATGAATTCATATCATGGAATTTAATCTTTGAATTAGTGACACTAGGCTACATTTGGTGTACACCCAAGTTATTCTCTTTTAAGAAGAAGCCAAACTTATAAATCAATTCAGGAAATTTTAGTTTCCAGTTATTTTTCAATAAACACTAAAAGTAAAAGAGAAAGTAAATTCTTAATTAAGATTGTGTCATTATTCCAGAAATGTTTAATAATTATGATAACATAGAGGAATAGTTAACTGAATATATATATATATGATATATATATATATTCCTTTAACTGGGGTAATGCTATAAATTTTATAATCACGCTAGAAGTTGATTGTGCTTTTGAAGTTTATTGACTATTATAAAACGCAATGAAAAATATTTTCAGTATACTAAAAATTCTTCAAGCCTAAATTAATCTAAAAAATTTAACCATTTTATGATGTAGTTAAATTATACGATGTTCATAAAGTTTCAAATTGGAATAAACTTCCAAATTACAAAAATAATAAAAGTTTCAATATTATGCGTGTGATGTTACAATTGTGTTGTAGATTTGGTTATTTTTAATTATTGATCCTGGTGTTATTAATTCTATTCGAATAATTATTCTTCTTATGGTTCCTAATATTCTTAATCATTTTGCAGAGTAATCTGCAAGAGATTCGTAAATAACATGGCGTCAATGCAACAAAAGGAGTTTTGTGCCAATGAGTCCGTAATAACGGTTCGGCTTGCGTTTCGACAGATTTTCAGGATCGATCCACCTTCAGAAAGAACATTCGTCGCTGGTATAACAAAATTGAAGAATCAGAGTGTTTATTTAAGGGGAAGACCCAGGGTAACTACATCCTTCAGAGAAAAGTGTACAACAAATTCAATAGGCTTTTTAGCAAAGCCCGAAAAGTTCACACGCCGCGTCAACCTAGAACTTTCGATCCTTCTTCGTATGACTGTTTTGCATGTACTAAGATGACGCTTGTGTTGTGTCTAAAAGCAAACAAAAAATTTCTGTGATATGTTCATATTTGATATTGATTTAATAGACATTTCTTCCGCCACCACTCCATTCGGTCGCCCTGAAGTATAAGACGGAATGTCTGTCCCGCAAACGGCTACTGAGCCTGGAAACAGTTTAGCGACCAGTCTCCTAACTAGCTCCTAGAGCTAACGTAAAAGGGTGAGCGGAATAAGCGTGGTACCAAAACCACTCGCTTGTGTTTCCCACCGCCCACTTGTCATATATCACTAAAATGGTTAGGTGCAACCCGTCAACTACTAAAACATATATCAATAATTAAATTTTTCTCGTCAAAGATAGCAATTCGCTGCCACGCCTAGACCGCTGAATGCCAGAAAGTGTCTGTCCACCATTAAAGCGCTTGGAGCCTTAATCTGGCTGGTAGTCAGCCATATCTCTCGGTTAGCTTCCTACAGCAGCGCGGTAGGAGTCTTTTCCCTTAGGTAAACTACTGATATCGGTTGAACAAAGCAACCGCATCAAGGAACTCCCACACGGTCCGACAATAGGGCTCTCGCCACATTGACTCGCCGCTTGTGAGTGGCCAATTTTCCCCTTGACCTCTAAGTTCTAGGGTGGCGTGAGTTCTCGCCCCCCCCCCAAAAGCTGGGCAGTGGAACATCATGTGTTCACTCGACTGGACCTCCCCGCAGACGACAGCTCATCAGCTGCCAGGCGGAACCGATCAAATATTGGTTTTAATTTACTTGGTTGGAGAGCAATCGGGGTCGCTTTGCCCTTAAAAAGGAAAGAGAGGCATACCATCCCCCCAGATCCTGTAAAAATCACTACAAGATCCTTCCCTTAGTCGTAGCGTGCCATTCTTGCTCCCATGCTTCCATCGCGAGGCTGTAAAGCCTCCTCCGTAGGCGGGAGATGGGAAACTGTTCAAAATTTAGAACCGGTGCATTGAGATCACTATTACGCTCCTGTACAGGCCCGGCTCAAAACCGCATCCCAAATATCTCGGCCTCCATGCCTCTTCGCATTTTTCACATGGCCGCTCGAACTTTCACCACTGAATCGATTGGGAGAGCCTTTCCCAAAATAGTGGTAGCCTCGTAGGAGAGGTTGTTTTAAAAACACCAGTGCATACAGTTAAGCCTCTGCGGTGGGCACTCCTTAAATTTTGAATAAAGTAGAGTCATAGTTATAGAGAATAAGTATAGAGTCATAGAATAAAGTAAGTCATAGTTGATATGGAAGACGTAAACTCTTACTGTGGTTAACTTTCAGTGAGGAAGCAACATTTCATTTAGGTGATAAAGTTTCACGTCACGATGTTTGCATATGGGGACTTAAGAATCCGCACGAGAATGTACAGCGGGGGCGATATTCACCAAAAATTAATGTTCTTCGTGCGTTTTCGGTCATAAAAATTTGTAACCCTTTCTTTTTTAGAAAAAACACAGTAACAGGAAATGCTCTTTTTGAAATGCTGAAGGGCTGTCATTTCCGTAACTGATCGAAGACTCTTATAAACTCATTTTTCAGCAAAATGGAGACCCGCCACATTGGGACAACAGAGAGATTTCAGATTTCTAAATGAAACATTTTCTCCACCCTGAATTAAGAGGGTACAGGCGCTCAAGATTTGGTACTACACTACTTTTACTAAGATTTTATAAAAGCAAATTTTTTTAAGCATTCAGTGAATTTTTACTTTGAAAAAAAATGTTTCCATTGCGTTGTTTTTTGAATAAACGTTTTTAACTCATTATATCTTGGACGATTAAATATTGAGCAGACCAGAAAGAGAATAAGGATAAAACAAAATAAAAACAGTGTTGTAAAAAACATTTTAAGGGTACCAAATTTTTTGTTACAGAACTGCGAAAACCGTTTAGAAAATTATGTAATGAGTATAATATCCCAATCTGTTCAAGTCATTGTACTTTGGATTTAGTTTAAATTTAAACATTATATCCCACGTGTGATTCATTATTATCGAAGATGACTTTTATGGAAACATTTACAAATAAAAATTTTTAGAGAACACGTTTTGAGGAGCATGATTTTTACTCCTCGTACGAAGTAAAGAAAGTATTGTATTGTGATCGCAAAAAATTTCGGTTTTCAGATTTCATCGGAAATATCCATTTTGACCATCCGCTGAATCTACTTTGACAAGTTTCGGCGTGACGTCTGTACGTACGTATATATGCATGTGCGTATGTATCCCGCATAACTCAAAAACGATTAGCCGTAGGATATTGTAATTTTGTATGTAGGACTGTTGTAACATCTAGTTGTGCACCTCCCGTTTTGATTGCAATCAACTGAACTAAAAAATATTTATTTTTGCACATTGAAGTTACATACGTGTACCAAATTTCAATCATTTTCATTCGATAGTTCATGAGAAATGAAAATTTTCAACTAAATGGATGAATTTAGCGTAGGGGTAGCGCGTGGGGGCGTGGGGATGGGTCATATCAAATTCCGACACCGTAGTGCTGTATTGTCATCGAAGTTACATACGTGTACCAAATTTCATTGATTTTCATACGGTAGTTGATGAGAAATAAAAAGTTTAAGCAACATGCATGAATTTAGCGTAGGGATAGTGCGTGTTGGAGGGGGGGGGGGTGTTGATGGGTCATATCAAAATGCCAACACTGTAGCATCGTATTGTCATCGAAGTTACATACGTGTTCCAAATTTCATTGATTTTCATACAATAGATGAAAAGATATAGCAGTTGCAAGATTTGAATATAACTAAAACAAGTTAAATAAAAGCTTATAAAAAACAAAGATTTGCATCTGGGGAGATCCATATTCCATTAAAGGAGTAACTTTTCTCTACTTCTGAAATGGTGTACTTACTGAAATAGTAATTTAGAAATCTAACAGCTTTAAAATATGATATTACAATCATATATAGTAATACAATATTTTTAAAATGAAATTTACTTTCAATATGATGCGGTTTCGCCTTGTTTTGCACATAGATCTATCTGTTCCTCGATGTAGACAGGAGACAAGTTGGGAAATAAACTCCTTGATAACGTGATCTAAATCAGAAAACCCATAACAATAAATCTTTCGGTTTGATAAATTTATTGCTGTTATCAAGAAAAAGTTTCTTCTGATATTATCTTTTTTTGTGTATTTTTGTTTTACTGAATTTAATTTGGTATCGTAAAATAAATATTAATTTAGTGTTGAAGATGCATAGTGTGATAAAGGAAATATCTATCTTAGTTCTGAGGACTGTTTTTAGTAATTTTTGATGCTAAACGTAATAAAAAGTGCAACTACTACTGAATCGTGCTCGATTTTAAATTGTTTAAAAATATTATGAATTTTATAAAAATATTTTGAATTTAGATACCTTTGGATCATAAAAATTGAATCATTTCAGTCGTTCTCAAATTATGTAACCCCAGCTATTTCTCTAAAAGTACACAATTGATATCATGAATCAAGTGCTAGAAGATTGAATTTATACCTCTATTCGTCAACATTTTCTAAAAATAATTGTCTACGAGGGAGGTGTTATGTAAATAACATTATACCTACATTCATATAATAGTAATATTTTACTTATTTATTCTTATCTTATTACCTAGATACTGTTTCGTAGTAGGTCTTAAACGGTGAGATACCAGCAAATGTAACTGATATCCAGTGGTCGAAGTACATTAATAATAGAAGTAAATCACTGAAATTAAAAATATAACAGACAGATACATTTATATTACAATTTTCAGTTGAAAATAGATTGGTGAAACAAAAAATATTTTCAAAGATTTTCTTTACGTACATTTAGAGCTACAATTCAAAAAATAAATCTTTGTATTTATCTAAGATATTATATAAGGAAGCACAAGGATATTGATAATGAGAATAATGATTAAACTTATTCTAGAAGATCACAATTATTTTTGCAGATTTTTTTGCTACTGTATATCCTATAAACTATATAACCTAAGCTTTATGAGCTATGTAACCTATTCACTATAAAATAGCGATTACGGATTATGTTTGAATGAGTTTATTTAAAATTAAAATAAAAATTACTTAAATATAACCGGTTTAGATTTTAATTCAATATCTCCGGAGAGTTATATGTTTATATTATAGTTGGTTAATTACAACTACTAGGTTAATTATCTAGGTAACGGATAATTATCTGAAAGCCATAGAAACTAAATTAGCTAGTCTACTAAATAATTATACAGACATTAGATATTGTCTAAAAATACCAAGTCTTAATGAGAGATTTTTTTAAATAATGATTTAATTACACTTCTACAATTTATCATAGCGATGAATTTTATTAATTATTTTGTTTTTAGACAGTGCTGTTTAAACAAAATGTAAATTAAAAAGAACATTTAAAATAAACTTCCGTAAAATAAAAGCATAATGGCACACAAGAATCGGCGTCGGCAGTGTGGTAGTGGTAGGAGTGCAATACGGGTGTCAGAAGTGTGACTTCTAACACTAAATGAAGACACTTTGAGCCTTTGATCCTCCGCACTATAAAGGAAGGTGCGGCAAATTGCTACTGCAAAGCCTGTTTTGTATTACACTTTAGTAAGGCAATCAGCAATTCAGAGGCAATCACAGCAGAATCTGCTTCATATACATTGTGAAGTATATTGTCTTGGGAATTTAAATCCAACAGTGTGTTATATGTAGTAAAACTAACACAGTAAACAGTTGATTAAAATCCTCTAGCGAAATAAGAAAATTGTTTACTTTTTTAATTTCAAAACTTTTTAAATTTAGAATTATAAACAATAACATTAACCGTTAAATAAAATTGATTTTATATTAAAGAAATAAAAGACTTAATAATTTTTTGTTTTCTTAGTTTTTTTTTTTTAATTCATTCATGAAGAAAATATTGATCTTAATATTATTAAAGATTTGGCGAACATTTTTCTTCTTTTTATTTAAAATACAGCAAAAAAAATTTAATCACCATTCTTAAAAAATAATAAAAAGGAATTAAAAAATTTTATTAATATATTGAAAAGTTATAATGAAAAAACTTTTCAACCAATTTTTAATAAAATCTGATAAATTCTTGTACTTTCACTCTCTTCCAAACCAAAATGAGGAAAACAAAGATCTAAATATAAAGAAAAAAAAAACTTTAATATGTACGGTTATTATTAAATTTCAATTCGTTTCATTAATGCTTTATAATTGTTTGCATTAGTGATACTGACAGCGCTTTATATTTGGATAAAAGTATTATATTTATAATAATAGCCTAAATTTTTCCGATGCTTGATTCTTATCTTACATATGTAGATATGTAAGCATATATTATACTCATATGTACTGTATAGTATATATTATTAAGGTGGTATATTATTGGTAGTATATATTATTATTATACGCTTATTATATATTGTACGTGTATATTTTTATTACAGTTATTTATGATAAATTTTTTAATATATGAAAAAATTTACTCTGACTAGCATTAGGACTTACAACTTTCCGTAGTAAAGGCAAAGACCTCACTACTCCACCAGTCACGGATTGCTGGAATATATATATATATATATATATATATATATATATGAATTTTAAAAAAAATGTATAATCACTTTGAACGGTTATAATTAAAAAACAAATAGGGATAAAAATGACAAACACATATCAGCTGAAAGTTCAAAACATGTTCAAAGATGTTGGCAACGGAATTTTGAACACCACCATCAACGAGAATAACAGTTGCAAGAATTTGGGATAAGTTTGAAGCTAATGGAACATAGGAAAATGTTAAAAAGAGGCGGTCTGGGTGATTAAAAACTTTGTGGGTAATGAAAATGCCGCTTTAGTAATGTAAACCTTTACACGATTCTCAAAGAAATCTATCAAGCAATGTTTTCGTAAAACTGATAATAAAAAAGGGAGTAATCAGAATTGAACGAGCTAATAACTGTAGACTATACATCCCAAGATTTCTACATGTATTGATTGAACAGGATCGAGACAGGCGAGTGTAATTTTGTAAATGATACCGGGACAAGTGTGAAAAAATTATGAGTTTGAAGATGTCATTTTTTAGTCGGATGAAACAATTTTAAGCTTAATGGAATAATTAATGGTCGTACAGTGTTTATTGGAATAACGCAAATTCACACGTAAATGAACGGAAATTTTAAAATTTACCAGACCTAAGAATATAAAGTGGTTTATCTTCTACAGGGGTACATTGATGTTAACGATAGTCATTTTAAACATTTATTACTTTAAGTTGAAAAAAAAAACAAGTGGATGTTTTCTTTATTAAACTATAACTGTTCATTTTTCTTTGAGGGAACAGTCACCAGCATCACTTACTTACAAATGCTACAAAAAAGCATTTTCCCTGTTCTACACTATATTTTTGTTGATGAAGAAGTTTAATACTTTCAACGGGGCTCCATTCCACTATCATCGTAATGTAAAGTAATTTCTTGACAATACTTTTCCTAAGAAATGGATAGGACCAAGAGGTAGTGCTTCGGAGTTCCGCCTCAAACTCTTGACTTAATACCCATGGACTTCTATATTTGGGGTGTTTTAAAAGATACTTTACAAAACCAAGGACACTGCAGTAACTGAGACAGCAAATCGAAGATGCATTTAACACGATACCTTTAGCTATAGTGCAGTTAGCATGTCGTTGGGTATTAAACCGTTGCAGTAGGTACATTGATGTTAACGATAGTCATTTTAAACATTTATTACTTTAAGTTGAAAAAAAAAACAAGTGAATGTTTTCTTTATTAAACTATAACTGTTCAAACTATGTATACGTTTTTTGAGGTACTCTCTCTCTCTCCCTCTCGGTGTGATCGCGCGCGCGCGTTTGTATGTATATAAACCGACATATGTATATATTATATACACATATATAAATAAATATATATAAATATATAAATATATTTATATATACACTGTCGGTTTCCGTGGCTGAGAGAGTATAACATCCTTTTTTTAAAACGTGGCTGAGAGAGTACCTTTCATCCGGAAAGTTCTGGTGGTTCGAAAAGGCTAAGTTGTTTTAATACTTTATTTTTTGATACGGTCAGGCTAAATATAAAATTAAAATCTCCATCCTGAATCCTTTAGGACTTGTATTCATCATTTTACATTGAGATCACTAATCATACAAAAAAAAAACAAAACAGTTTGTTATTTAAACGAATGTTTCCATGATAATTTTGATTAATTTAATATTTCCGATGGAAACCTATGTCTAGAAATTTTCTGAAAAGCCAATCTTTTTTTGATCGACTTTAAGGGATAAGTAAACAATAGATACAAATAATAAAATTATTCAGTTACATATTTTATGTTATAATGATATCCAATCTTCAGTGTTTCTAGTACAGCAGGGATTATACCATTATATTTTAATATAAAATTTGTTGTTAACTGTTTATATTTGTGCCAGATTATTGTGGATTTCGTTGCCTATTTGGGGAGAGTAAACAAAAACTTCTTTTTTGTAAGGTATACTTATTTATACGTAATTTTAATCTATCTTTGTAACATTTTAGTTGGGTTAACCTAGGCCATAGATGAATGCAACATGGTTCAGTTATCACCAGCTGATAAGATCGACGAAGGGGCATCTGAATCTGGATGTTATCAAATACATCAAGAAAACGTGGTCCATTAAGCGTCGTCGAATAGAGAACTGAGGAGGGTAGCTCGTAGAAAACTAATTAGAAATGACGTAGCAGAAATTCAATCGATAACGACAGTGTAATTATGGAATCCCAACCTAATTTTAGTCAGTGGAGAACCATACCCATGCGGAGAAAACAAACTGCAATTCATAATCCTAGAAATGGGCGATTACCCATATCAAATAAATTTAGTGGCCGTCCATTAGAGAATACGAATATTACGAACAAAAGGAATCCGTCAAGCCCCACCTATTGTACTTTACGGGATAAATAATGTGCTAAGATTATACGAACTGTTAGAAACGGTCGTGTGTAAGGAGGATTACAACATTCGACTGGTAAGAAGTAAACAACTTAGAATAATTTCTAAAGATATTGAGGCGTACAAGGAAATCATAAATATAGTTCGAGAACATGGTTTAATAGATCATACCTTCACTAGAAAGGATTTACGAGCCTTTCTTGTCATGATTAGGAACATGAATTACTCGAAGGCCAGGGAAATCGAGTGAAAGACTTTATAAATGCACGCCACAGAGTAACTAAAGAGCCTATATCGACATTTTTTCGTGAACCTAGAGCCGCAGAAGAACAATAAATCTATATTTGAGTTAAAATACATTGCGAATTGCAGAGTGTCTTTCGAAATACCGCGGAAACCAACAGGCCTTGTGAAGTGCATGAGGTGCCAACAGTACGGGCACACCAAAAACAATTGCATGAGGCCCTTCAGTGTAAAATGTGGGGGAAGACCACCGAACAGCTGATTGTTCCAGAAAGGACGGAGCACTCCCGCAAACTGTGCTTTATGTCAATCAGACTATCCGGCAAACTATCGGGGCTGCAGAGTGTACCAAGAAATATTACATGGGGAAACGAAGGCAAAACGCGAATCGGAATTCACAACCTGCTCTGAGAGTCGAATCCGCTGGCCATAGGGTGACCGGCCTCACGTTTGAAGATAAATATTTCTCCACGTTGGGACGTGAAGCACCTGAGACCGTCGACGGAAAGCCTGAGTCTCTCCATAGAATGTATGCTGTGGCAGCTGGCTGGTGAGAATAATGTAGACAGGTTAGACGGCTTTCTTCAAATATAGATTTCCTAGTTCAACGGATTGGAAGTTTAATAACCTTGCTTACTCAGGTTAATAAAAAATCTGTTAATGACAAAATTTCTCCGGATCATTACATGGAACATTAACGGCCTTCTTTCTTTCAAGAAGAACGAGAAATTACGGCAATTACCAATTCTCTGGACGTAATACTAGTATCAGAGACGCACTTTACAGACCGGCTTACCTTAGGCTTCAAGGTTTCTCAATATATGTAACAAGCTCATGGGGAACTGTGATACTGGTTAGGAATTCTATGAGGCATCACCAAATTCCAGGTTTCTGCATTAACCAGATTCAGACAACCATGGTTGAAGTTACAGACTGATTGGGACCTATAAGACTGTCTGCGGTGTTCTGCCCTCTGCACCGTACTGTAACTAACGAGTTTTTCTCCGAATACATAGCAAGACTATGTTCTAGGTTTATTGCTAGAGAGAACGCGAAAGATCCGTGGGGTTCGCGGTTGACAACCAACAGGGGAAGGATGTTGAATAGATGTGAAGGAGGGTTCAAATGTATTTTTGCGATAATTAAGCGCATTATCAGGTGCTTCTTATTAAACGATTACTTATGGTCCCACTTAAAGAGCCGATTATAAATATACTGGTTGTTGAAAAAAAAAAAAATATATATATATATTTATTTATAAAATTTCTGTATTAACAAAAAAAGAAAAGGTTGGATAATAACGTATTTCTGACTGGTGAAAGACAGTGTAGGCAATCTAAAAGCTACAGACCCTTCCGTCACCGATAATTATTATAGGCTGTCATTATAGAAAGGTCATATCCCTCACCCATTCATTAAAACAAGAATATTGGTTGACCTTCAAGACGTTGAAAGCGGTGTAGATTAGCTTGCGATAATTTTTTATATTATCTAATGTGGAAATATTTTCGTTTTTATAAAGACAAAAATAATATAATTAATTTATATATGGACTATTTAATGATTAATAAATAAAGTAGAGAAAAACATTTGTAAAAAAAAAAAAATAATTACAAGATTTTTTATTTAATTTTTGAAGATGAAATGTTACAAGCGAATTATATCGTATACACATTTATTACAAATATTTACTAATATAATGATACTTCTTTTAGATACAATTTCGAAAAATATTTTAATAAGCATCTATAAAAAAATTCAATCGCTCTTTGTTTGCTTTAGAGCCTTTACTTCACTGTTATTGACTGGGATTTCTCAATTGAATTTAAGTGATTCAGAACCTAAGTGAGATGATTTTAAATGAGCTGAAAACATCTAAAATTCAAATCAAGTTCTGTATAAGAGTACGTGATAAAAAAATTCTTTCTACAGAAATTATCGATCCTTTTCAAAACACAGTATTCTGATGGACGTACAATCAGTTAATTAAGCCTTTGTGCTAAATAAAATTAATAATTAAAGACAATCGTTAGCTGTTATTATGTAAAATTCCTTACAGAGCTTCAAATCGGAATTTTAAATTAAAAAAAAGTAAAAAAATATTATTTTCTATTCTTGTGAATTTAATAAATGACAAAAAATTCTGGAATAACCTAAAATGTTTAAACGTTTAATTTAAAATAATGTTATAAAATTTTAATAATATTTCTTATAAGCAATTTCTATAATAATTTTCACTTACTTTGTTAATTTATCTACTATAATAAAGGTTTTTAGATTTAGTTCGTTTTGTTAGATTCCATTAATAATGAAAAAACTTTTTTAAACGTCAAAAATTAAACATAACTCAACATTTCCTTCACGTTTACTTACATGCCATTTACCCAAAATGTTTATAAAAGAGATTTTTCCTTCTTTATTCCAATTGCATTGATGGAATAATTTTCCCAAAACATTTAGGAAACGCCGATTCAACTTGTCAAAAAATTAGTTCACATTAATTTTTTGGTTGTTGATTGATGATACTTCTGCCAGCAATCATAAATGAACAGTAATTACTCCTACTAATTTTATTACATAAAATTCTGATGTGGACGCCACATGACTTACTTGTACGCCTATTAAATTATATATAAACATTTTTTGCTGCACTTCATTTAAACTTATTTCATTTGAAAGTGAGATACGTTTCTCCAATTTTTTAATAAAGTGAACAGTTACACAACTAATGAAATATTAGTTTTTATTAACGTAAAATATTTATACAATTATTAATTCAACAATCTTACATGAAATATTAGGATAGAGTAAAAGTCCCTTTGTTACTCGTATTACTAAATCAGCATTATTCGTACCTTCGTGAGTTGCTGATTAACAAAAGTTTTAGATTTCTGGAGCGTCGTATAAACAAAAGTGAATATTAATAATTTAACTATTCCATTTAGTGAACTCCTTCCTGTATACTGGTTACAAATGTTAAAATATTTAGTTTTTATTATTAGATTATTTGGTGAACAATCAAAATTTAAAAAAAAACAATCACACAGGAAAAAGAAAGAAAACATGAAGAAATATATCTCAAAAAACAACAAGAAGATGAATATGAAGGGGAAGAACATTTTAAGAACATGGGAAGAATAAAAAAGTTAAGAGAAGGTGATAAATATAAAGAGGAAGAAAATTTTAAAACCAAAGAAAGAATATTAAGAGGATGATGAATATAAAGAAAGAGAAAATGTGATAACTAGAACGTGTACACAAATTATGATTAGAACTATATATAACCAAAGAGCGATTAGAGATGATTGGCAACAAAAAACAAATAAACGAAATCATGATCAACTCCGATTTAGGGAGAATATTGCCGATAATTTCAGAGTAGTAATGAACTAAGAGATAAGAATTTTTTACAATTTATTAAAGATCGGGAAAATATGCCTCAGTGTGTATTTTGTTCTTGTGAGGGTCTATTTTTCAGTCACTCTGTAGTTAAATTTAATGTAGATAAAATTAAACAAATGAAAAGAGAAAATCCAAAAATGATAAGATTCTAAATTATAATTTTCAATTAATATTAAATAATCCGATGTTTCACCAAATCTATACACATACACATCATATACACATATTTAATGCCTATTAAATTACATTTACAAATTTTTAAAAGTACATAAAATTTTATTTCATATAATTACTTTTTCTTTTTTTTTGTTTTACCTTTGAATTATTATTTATTGTAATTTTCTTTACTATCACAGGTTAATAAGTATTAAATCAATATATTTAAATTTAGAAAAGTTAAAATAATAAAGTGAATAAAAGGTAAAAAAAAAAAACATAAGGAAATGAAGTTTGATTCGAACGGATGTGCCTTCCCTTCAAAATCCAAATATTTTATTAATTAAAATTTTAATTTTAATTCGATTGCAATTAAAAAAGGTGGTGCACAATTAGATGTTACAACAGTGCTAAATCCAAAATTTCAGCATCCTATGGCTAATCATTTTTGAGTTATGCGAGATACATACGCACGCACATACATAGGTACGTACAGACGTTACGCCGAAACTAGTCAAAATGGATTCAGAAACGGTAAAAATGGATATTTCCGTTGAAGTATGAAAACCGAAATGTTTCGCGATCACAATACTTCCTTTACTTCGTACAAGAAAGTAAAAATACACAAACTTAAACATCATTACAACATTTTATTACTATATAAATGTACTATGTTAAGTGTCATAATGTTTTAAAGACATCTAGAGTAAGTAAACGTTACTCCTCAAAATGGGATAGCGATTATAAAAAAATAATAAGCTTCCCATTCCAACCTTACTAAGGAAAAAATGAGGAATGAAGTGGTTTCCTGTTAATTTCTTCACTGAGACAAGTACACGGCCGAATATCAATGTAAAAATTCCACCGAAGTGCAGATTACACTAAGCTTTTCATGTGACATATTCTATTCACCATAGAGATTTGCTATATAGCACCCATTATTACTCTTAGAAAGCATCTCAGGCTGGTGCCTTTTGTATCCAGTTGCATTACATTCATCTCAGACATAAGAATGACTTGAATAGATAGTACAATGTAACGAGTTAGTGTACTCCTGCCTATTATGAAAATAATACGTTATATTCGCTGTTTTAACTTGACATGGGAATAATTTATAGAACTAAGTTATAACTTAATTAAATGAACTTTAATTTCGGTTTAAGTAAAGCGAACATATCCTGAATAAAATTTCTTAAGGCTATTGAATGAATGTACATAATACTTATAAAAACATAATTTATATAACTTCCTGTTAGATGATTAACTTTGGAAACGTACGAAAACTGGATGTATTTTATGGTTTGTACGACTATAAACAGCACCTTTAATGCAAATGCTTGATTATTTATCTTCATTACTGTTTGGAGAAGTCTGGTCTATTAGCTCGCCAAAACAGAAAATAATTTTTTATTACACCAACTAGAGTAACACATAAATAGAAACTAATTTGTTTCCGTATTAATAAAGTTTTTATAAAAGGTTTATATATTAAAAACCGTACATATTCAAGCACAATAAATGTCTATGTCAAGAAAAACAAAGTTACCGAGATAAAAAAATGACTGTTTGTACATTTTAGTGCTAAATTTCCATAAACCACATGTATATTGATAATACACAGTATAATTCATTATTATATAACTTATAAACGTATTAATATAAAAATATTCAAAACATTTTTGTTTATTTTATCAATCACTCAATAACATTTACAGGTTTATTACTCTATTAACAACGTAAATAATGTCCTGTATCAAAAAAACCAGTGGTGATAAATATGTAATACATTTTAAAATATTATCAAGAATTGATTTGAAAACCTGAAACAATATTTTCTACATTGAAAATACTATTATTACTTACACTTAGAGACTCAATCATATTAATCTACTAAAACGGCCAGCAAAAAAAATTAAATTTTAATCGAGTCATTTAGACTAATAACAAGTGAATGGAAATATCCATTACCTTGTAATCTACCTTTAATATTATTTGAAATATATTGGATAAAGTTATTTTTGCGTGAATTCAGTAATAGATGCATGCTTATCCAGCACCTCTTAGTAATTCAACCAACGTGTACGTTATGGATTATAACTTATCTGGGGAAACCCACTACCGAAAATTATATTACCTTTCTAGGAAACGGCAAGCATTCTGTGAAAAAATTATTAATAAAACTATGAGACTGAGGTGGTTTTCCTGTTGACTTCTTCAAAGTGTCGATTATGTTATTGCAAATCAACATAACAAAATACAACTAATACTTGCTGATTCCTCAATTTTTTCATCATAGTAACTGGCGGTGTATGATGAACACCATTACTATTCTAGAATGCAGCTCTGGCTAATATTGGTTATACTTAATTTTTTTTGTGTCGCGGCCGTATAAAGGTCTGACAGTAAATGTAAAGCAACAGAGTATCACTCCATGCAAAAACATAACACCCTGTATTGTACACTGATATTAGTCAGTAAAAATTAAAATATTACAGCCAAAAAAACGCACAAATTCCAACTTTAAACCGTTTCAACTTTAAACGGTTTACAATGACTGGATATTTTGAGTACTTTTATTTAGTAAAATTTAAAAAGGTGTTAATAAAATGCTGAAAACAAGTTGTAATACTTTCCTGGCATCGGTTATTTATTCTTATATAGCGGAGAAATAATGATACATGCAAAACGTTACGAAAGATTTATTTTTTAGGGTGAGAGTAATTTATCTAAAGTTTTATTGTAAAAATATTTTCAATATAAAAAATAAATATATAAAAATAGTTTATATATTTAAATAAACGG
This sequence comes from Lycorma delicatula, assembly GCF_047948215.1. Taxonomy (NCBI): domain Eukaryota; kingdom Metazoa; phylum Arthropoda; class Insecta; order Hemiptera; family Fulgoridae; genus Lycorma; species Lycorma delicatula. The sequence goes on along the minus strand of NC_134457.1, from coordinate 112,194,750 downwards.
AAAAAAAATTTAAATCGGTATTTTTCTATCTTTTTCTATTCCTTCTCTTCCAAAATCAACTTCTAAGAAAAATTTTTGATGTTCTACATTTACTATGGTAAATAGAAGAAACTAAAAGAAATTCCACTAAAAAATTTATAACCAATAAAAAGTTACCTAAAATTTATTTTTTTGATGATGTGGGTGAATGATGAAATATTAATGTAATATTATTACTAAAAATGATTATTTTAACTTTTAACATTAAGAGTTTAAATAAACCAAATAAAGTTTTGAAGAATTCAAATATTGATATTTTTAAACTTTGATCGCTCCATTTTCCTTTTGTCGTTTAACCTCCGGGACCACCATTAGGTATTGCTTTAGAGGATGAGATGAATGATTTGTAGCTTGTGTGAAAATGCCATGCCTGACCGGGATTCGAACCCGGGACCTCCGGATTAAAGGCCGAGACGTGCCACGGAGGCCGGCTCTCTAAAATCCAAAATTGCCCCAAAGTATTTTTTTTGTTCGCTTGCACACTATGCCTAGGTAGACATTAATATATGCAAAATTTTGCGAAAATTGATCTCCAAAATCTCTCTCCAAAATTGATCACAAAGTTGGCCCAAAAATTGACCCCAAAATTTTACCAACAAATTGCCTCATATACTGTGCAAAATTTCATCAAGATCGATTTAATCAGTGAAATGTTAATAAGCTTCAAACACGCCGACACACGTACTTATGATCATAACCCTCCTTTTTTTTATGGGTTCCTAGGTCATGGTACGTCGAGAAATACAAAAAAAGCCCATAGTCAATTTTTTGACTGATTGTCATACTGTCCTTGCAGCATAGATCAATACCTATGATGCCAAGAAAGTAAAAATAGCAGATACTCTCTAAAATATTTATGTTAAATTCGCATTTTTGTGAGATGAAAATTAGCATCGAAAATGAGAAATTTACTAAAAAATACAAATTTTTACTTATGAAGTAAATAGCTTTACATATTACGTGAAAAGAGAGTAACTTTTTTTAAGTTAATGGCATCAACTGGAACAGAATAAGGAATTAAAATATCTGTGAATAGCATTTACAGAAGGCAACTAGCTAGAAAAAAAAAAAATTGGCTGCAAGAAATCGTAAGGTATTTGGTTTTTACTAAAATTATACAACCTGATTTATGATAGTAAATATGTTTCAATAAATCACCTTGAATTATATTTTATAAATTATAATTTTATCGACTTTATGAATATACCAAAAATATAATTTGTTTCTGTTTATTGTTTGTCATCTGTCCGTGACAAAAGAATTTTCAATGTCATAAAAAACTAAAATTTAAAAAATAAACCCTCTTTGATCAAAATAAAGCAACTGTAAAATAATTGAAAATTTTTTAAGCTCAAAATTACGGTCACCAAAACTATAAATACTTTAAAATCCTTTTTATTTTGAGTTACAAAAGGCTTAAATTCAATATATCGTGTTTTAGTGTTAATATTGATAATTAGTTTAGTGGACATACCTGAAAAATATTTAAAACTTTAGTTTTTTTTTTAGGAAAAAATATTGATTTATAAAATCAAAATTTAAAATTTTTTAAATTTGTTGATATATTTAAACCAAAATTCTTTTTTATTTATTTTTTCTGTTTATTCAAGAATGATGTATTAGCTTTATATTTTAATGTTACTGTTTTTTACCATGATTTTTTACAGATGAAATAAATAACTAGTATAAGTGTTTACATCGAACTAAAAAACAACGAAACTATTTGTTTTATCTGACTTAAGGAAGTCAGCAGTTTTTATTTATTCTTTAGTTTCCTCTTTACCGACTTTTCGAAGAAAGTTACGGAATTAATTTCGGTTGTATGGTGTAGTGGGAAGATGAAAATGAAGTTTCTTTACGTTTTGAAGTATGAGAAGTACGGAAGTACCATTCACTTAAATATATATATATATATATTTTTATAAGCCAATGTGTAAATAAGTTTTTGTGGCTCAAAAATTTTCAAAATACAAAATTGATTTTATTGAAATTTAGATATGGTGTAGCAGTGTATCTGAAGTTATGCACATGAAAATTTTTTAAAAATTGGTTGAATCGTTCTTGAGCTACGCCCAACTTAACGTCAAAAAAATTTGAATGGGACAAGTTATAAAATAATGTGCCAGATTTGATTTTATTTACTCTTTATTTCTAACTTTATAAAAAGAAGTTAACGATTCATTGTATTTCGTTTTTTTTTTTTTACTTTTTTCAGACGATTTTTAATTGTGTGAAAAAAGTAGTTTAATAAAATGGAGGGCCAATTAGCTAGATGGATGTTTTTAAAACTCTTTCTTCTATGCTCTGAAAACCTTAGGTTTCATGATTTTTTTTTTTTCTTAAAGACACCATTAAGAAATAATTGCTCTTAAAAGAACAATCCAATTACCTTTGAGACCAACTTGACAAAGTTTCATAAAAACTGTTTAATCTCTTAAACATGCTGTAAATATTAAATATAAAAACCCACTAATACTAATTTAAAAATGAATTGTGAAAACGTATTTAATTGTCTATAAGGATATTTGACACAACTTTAAAATTAATTATCAGATTAAAAGAAATATTTTAATGTATTTTTAAAAGTAAAACGTAATTTTTTCTTGTTAGTTATAATTAATAGAATTTCTGTTTCATGTGTTGTAATTTGTTAGATACGTTAATTAAATCACTTTAAATAATACCAAATTACCTTCCTTTCTTATCGTATGAAGTAATAAAATGTTTTAAAATTTTTTTATTGTCGAACATTTTTATTTAGCAAAAGCCGCTGTATTAAAAGTTAAATATAAGTTTTATTAATTTATCCCAGGATGAAGGATAAAATACTTATACAAAAATTTGCAGGTTTTCGTGTATTTAATTATCGACGTATTTAATAGACGAAGAGGCAACAAATTCCAACCAAAATAAAATTGATTTTTGATACGGTTTTGATATGGTTAAAATAAGTTTCCCAAAAATATCTCAAAAAATATTATGGTAATTTCTTACACAGCAAATTATATTTATTTTACTGTTCTCAATTTTCCTCTTAAAACTTAATTTTGAACTTTCTCGATAAACTGATATGTTAATGCACAGATTTAAAATAGCTCGTTGAAATGTAATCCTTAAATGACAGTATAGACTATTTTAATCACGAAGACGAAACAAAATTATTTTTTCATTCAATTAGAAAATAACTTTTTTGGTAATTTATATTAATAATATTGTACTAACGATTATAAGTGAATATACTTTCAACCTTTTAAGAATAGTACTATGTGTAAAATAAAGAAAAAATAAATCATAAATTTTACTCTTAAATGAACTTATTATAACAGTAAATTAAGTTGTAAATATTTACAAGAAATTAACTGGAAAAATGATCTGCTAATTAACTGAGAATTCTTTCTCTTTCATTTTCCCGGGAGTAATAGTTAATTATAAAGGGATATTTCCGAAAAAAAACTCTCTTCTTGGAATATTATTTATTTTAAAAAAACTAATGTAAAACGTGATCCCAGTATATCAGATTTTTTAAATCTATTGAAATTATTTCCTTTGTTATTCGACATGTAAAAAAGAATAGTATATTGTTTTATCCTCGTATCCATAATAAAAAGGGTAGAGGGCTATTTCTAAGAATTTTCTAATACTCTTATTTTAGATTTGAATGAGCTCGAACAAAAGAGGTTTAAAAAGTTTGAATTTCTTACTAAAATCTATTCCAGAAAGGTGGCTTAGAACTTAAAATTAAATGTTATTTTTTACTTCATGTTAGCGAATAAAAAAAATTGATTTTAGCTTATTATTGTCATTACAATATGTAATGAAACTTAAATTAAAGCTGTAATGTTACAAATATTAAATTTATTTAATTATTTTTACAGAAAACTCTAAAGCAAGAATCTTGGAAAAACTTATTTGCTTTAACTCATAATTTTAAGAAAAACATCGGGTGGAGCTATGTCGGGTGGAGCTAAACGTTACAGATCTTGGATGAAGTTCCTCCGAGCTACAGACCGACCAACTTACAGTACAATGTACAGTTAAATGGGAGAGCCACAATCGTACCTTTTTTTTGAACAAAACTGAAAGTCTCCAATGGAAAATTTTAGTTCCTTCATTTGGCCAACTCTACAGATAAATTGGTCGGTCTGTATGTCAGAGTCACTTGGTGTATTGGATTGAAATAAAAACGAGACATTCACTGCGTACTAAATTTAATTTTAACGTAAAACAGACGCTAAATGGTACGCTAATTGGTTTGTGATATGAAAAGTAAGAGACATTAGGCATAATAAGCAGCGGTAGAGGTGCTCGCGCCGTAGGCGTCGTTCACTGAACGCGTCGTGCCAACTTTGCGACGCTACCAAACAGTCTCGTTTCGGTACCGGACATTGGATACCTGTACGTGGCCCATAACTGCCCCTTTCCAACGATATGCGTAATTTATATTTTCGGCTGGCTTTTGCGTGGCTTGAGGCTGACATATTAAATTTTTGTATGTTTACTTTAATTTTTTTCAAGTAAATATTGTAAAAAATTCACTTATTATTACTTAAATCGATCTGTCTCGACAAACTCTAAACACAAACACACCAATCACTGCGCTATCACGTCGGGAGCTACACTGAATGGACATGAGGGAGAGCGCCAGTTTTGGCCGACCTGCGCTGTGCCCCTACTCGGAAACTCGCACGCCAGTGACACAAATTCAAAGTCGTACCAGCGAGCTGACCATTTAAGTTATAAATGACACCGCATTTACGTATCTGGGACTAATAGCTAGGGAGTTATTAAGGCAGAACGATGTAGACCTTTTTGTTACGCTACAAATTTCTGTTCTGGTATCCGTATGTTTCGATGTGATTTTAAAGACGTTTCCCGTCAAATAAAGGTATTTTTCAGAAATATATTACAATAATCAATATGTGCAATTATTAAGTTTGATAATAACAATTAATCATTTAAAAGTGTTTTTATTTGTTCATAATTAGCTTCAAAATAATAATTATATATTTTTTATTTATTTTTAGATCGATATTCTGACATTTTTAAATAAAATTGAGAATTATTTCGTTTTGAAAGAATCGGATATCACTTGACTTCTATTTAAATTTCAAAATTCTGAAAAACACAGTCCCCATCAGCTCTTTAAGTATTACTCTTCTATATTTGAAACTGGGTTGAAGACACTTTTAGTTACAGGAAAGATATTTTACATCAACACTTTAAAACAATATCTTTAGGTATACTTAAACGCGTAGTACTAGTAACTCTTAAAAGAGATATAGAAAATAATTTTGTAACAATAATAATTTTACAGTTGTTTTAATTCAAAAATAAATGAAATGCAAAGTAATAAACAAAAAGAAAAGTATTAATTATAATAATAATTATTTACTAAAATTTTCGGAACTAGAATTTTTATAACATTTGCAAAGAAAAGACTTTAAAATTAGAAACTTTGAAATTAAGACTTTAAAACTTTGAAATTAGGTAAATTCATGTTTTCTATTTTTTAACATGTTTAGTGATGATAGAAAAAAGTTTTATATTGGAGACTAACACTGCTATTTTTGAATACAATTTACATAGCGTTGACCAGATCCTACTTTTTGACATAACTGAAGTGAAATATCTGCAGCCAGGATTCTCCACTTTAATATAATAGATACTAAAAATTTTAATAAATGTAACAAATATTAAAGCTTAATATCATAGAATATGTCCAGTAAGAATGAAAATAACGACACTTTTTAGCCGTGCGCTTTTCCAGTTTCCAATATTTATGAACCATAAAAAATTTCTCTCTTGACGACATTGATATGAATAGAAGTTGATAAAGTACCAATTTAGCTTAACCCTATGGGAAACTTTACATGGAAATCATGAACAACATACACCATTTTTATTTGAATGTATTGTTTTTAATTTATTCATATGAAAAACTGAAATCCAGGAAAGCTGGTCTGCCCTATGCAAGTTGCAATCAATGAAAATACGGTTTTAAATGACCAATCAAGTAATTAAAACTGGGCAAAGGATGATTAGAAAGGAAGATGATTATTAATAGTTGAAAAGCAATTGTTTAAAAAACAATTCGATGTAGAAATAAGAACCCAATCTTTATGATATCTGTTGTTTAGAAAAATTTCAAAATTTCTAAGTCTCAAACAGATGAATTCTTTTAATTAATAATCAAAACAAAGAGGTGACCTTAGAAAAATTAAAAAAAATTGATAGTTGGAACAGGACTGACTCGATCCGAATCAGGAGAAAGAATAACGAAACCCAAATAATAAAGATTCAATGTTAATTGTAAAATTAATAGAAATAATCTGGTTTCTACTAATGAGATTGATCGGCTTACTACTCTTTCATTGTTTAAGATTTTTAAATTTAAATATAATAAAACGGTTGACTTTAACCCAACAGTAGCGTCGAAAAACTGCAATCAGAGTTAGAACTTCTTAGTGTATGGCTAAGGAAATAGAAGGTACATGTTAATACTGTTAAGTCGAGTCATGTAACGTTTGCGATGAGGAGGGAGTTTGCCTATGAATCTGCCTAGATGGAGTTCACATTCGGACAGCGTACGATAGGACTTCATTTGGACCGCCGCCTAACATGGAAAGATTTTGCAAGAGAAAGGAAGAAACAGTTAAATATCAAGTTTAGACGGTTGAACTGGTTATTAGGAAGGAGGTCCGTATTTCATCGTTAAATAACAAACTGTTGTTTTTAAAGCCAATATGGGCTTACGGTATACAAATTTGGGATACGTCAAGAAACAGCAATGTCGACATCATCCAAAGGTTCCAGAACAAAGTTCTGAGAAACATAGTATAGGCACCGTAATTTGCGAAGAACAAGGAGATCCACGATTACCTAGGGATGCCATCTATTCGTGAAGAAATTCACCGGCTAAGATTAAAATATGTACTTCAGATTAACGCACATGAAAACCATCTGGCTCTTAACCTTTTGAATAATAGTGAAGATGTGAGATGACTGAAGAGGCTGCATGTTTTGTATCTTCTTCTTTCTTTTTCCTGTTTAGCCTCCGGTAACTACCGTTTAGATAATTCTTCAGAGGATGAATGAGCATGATAGTAAAAGAGGATGAGTGTAAATGAAGTGTAGTCTTGTACATTCTCAGTTCGACCATTCCTGAGATGTGTGGTTAATTGAAACCCAACCACCAAAGAACACCGGTATCCACGATCTAGTATTCAAATCCATGTAAAAATAACTGGCTTTACTAGGACTTGAACGCTGTAACTCTCAACTTCCAAATCAGTTGATTTGGGAAGACGCGTTAACCACTAGACCAACCCGGTGGGTTAACATGTTTTGTATCTAGACGCTGTTGTGTGCTGAATATCGTCCTTTTTTCACTGAAATTTTGCTGATACTATCTATGAATTATTTTAATTTAGTAATATGAATTCTTTTGTTTTGTTGTTTATGAATTGTTTAAGTTTCGTGGTTTTCACTGTTTCTTATTTGCGATCTGTGATATATGTCTTCTTTGTTTTTCTCATGTATGACTTGTAACAATCTTTATACACTCAATTGTGTTCTGTTTTGTTAATCATTTAATTTTATTGTTCTCAATACTTTTTTTTTCTCTCAGCTCCCCTGGGCCGGACCGACTTGTTGGTATTACGCTTGTAATACCAACAACTTGTAATACCATTACTTGTAATTACGCTTGTATTACTTGTCGGTATTATGGTTCTCAATACCTGTGTTATGTTACCATTTAACTATTTTTTGATCCTAACAGATAACCTTCAAACTGTTTGTACTTTGTTATGCTTAGTTATATTTTTATTCGTTATACTTTTTATTGTAATGTACTTTGTTTAAACGTTTATATTATTCTGGAAGGTATCACTAGATGCCCCCTTTTCACGTCATTGTTACACTGTACAATTTACTTATAGTTTCATTGTTCAAGAAACTGATTGCAAATAAAACACTACACAAAAAAAAATCAATATAAAAAAAAGGTTTGTATCTTTAATTGATTGACTTCATTGATTTTATAACAATCCTTAATTTATAAAAGAAGCATTCATTTATTTAATAATATTATCCTTTGAATTTTTAATCGCGTTCAGTCAAATAGCTCCTAAAATATGTAGCAAAATATATCAGAGCGTTAAATGTTTCAAATGAAGATATAAAATACAATAATAATGTGTAGAAAGTCACATTCTTCTTTCGTCAACACGAAAGAAGTGAATCAAGCTAGAATTAGGTGATTAGTTCTCTATTTAATTTGTATGCACTGCTAACTATGATTGATTATATCGACGTATCGGTTTTTGTAAATTAATACGTGCAAGATATGGCTATAAGCTATATTTGAATTACTACAAATATTAAACTACAAGTTATATGTTTATTTTATTTAGTCAATATTTCTTCCCTATGTGATTTCAAATCGTATATCTTAAAGTACCTAGAGTGCTTACTGCAGAGACTGCTTTTTTACATGTTTTATGCAAAAGGTGTTCTTTTTACCTCTCCTGGTTTAATGTCCTGTCTAGAATTTGAATTTTAACTAATAGAATGCAGAATAAGTCACAGTTATTTAGAAAAAAAAAATTATAAGATATAAAATGTGACAATATTGTATTTTATACATTATGTAACCTAATAATAATAATAAGACGTCTAAAATTTAAAATATTAATATGCATGATATGAGTTTTAAACACTAGTGTATCGGTTAAATTTAAGACGTAAAATTTTAAAATAAGTATTTTATTTTACACGAACATAATCTACTTTTCGCTCGTTTTTAAAAAAAATAATAAAATATCCCAACGAGTTACCAGCGTTTAATTTAGAATATACACGTATAATACGTTATTTTCTTTTAGTATGAAATTTTATTCCATGTTCCAAATTAAAAAAATAAAACCTTGAACTCAACATTCTTTAAATGAAAAATTCACTATTACTATCATTAACCTATGTATATAAAGCAACGTTAGTAGTATGAATTGAGCGAAAATTGGTCGAGAGTAAGTTTACTAATTTAATTACTTTACTTAGCCAATTAATCCTAACTTGCCCCTGTGGAAGTAACATTTATCTACAGTAATTTCTAATCTCCATAAATAGTGAATGTTTCATTTAAATTTTAATTTAAAATCGTACGTTCTAATAGTACTGTATAAAGTACGTACAATATTTTATTTAATTTTCAACTATTGAAGCGTAATATAAGTATTGCAATATATTTTAATTTAAAAAATTTTAATTTTTTTTTTTTTTAAAAGGAAATTTTAATGTTAAGATGTAAATTATAGATTATAACAGAAGTAAAATTAAACCATCACATAATAAAATTATTCTTTAAATTTATAATAGCTTTTGATACTGATTATGTAGTTCGAATTTTAAATTATCTGAATTCTGTATTTGTCAAATTGTTTCCCATAGGAAGGTTTAATTTAATTAGAACTCTACTAACTTTCATACTTGACGACAAATTTGCCGACCTCAGTGGTAGAGGGGTAGCACCACAGCCTTTCATCTGGAAAGTTCCGGATTTGAATCCCAATCGTGCTCGGTATATTTTGATCAATTTCCATATCATATTTCCGTGCACAATTTTGTGTTGATGTAACAAATTAATCATTAAATGAAAATTAATGCAACTCCTAACGAGTTATCCGAATAATGATTTACATAATAGGTTCAATGTTACAAATTAAAACTATACATAGTTTAGTACTTTTTATGTTTATTAATAAATTTACTTAATATAAAAATTCTGATGTGAACACCATATGACTTCCTTGTACGCCTATTTAATTATATATACACTTTTTTTTTAAATGAATAGTACATACAATTTTATTTCACTAATAACTTCTGATTTTTTTCATATCTCTTTTTGTTGTTATTATTGAATTATTATTTATTTTAAATAAATTAAAATATAATGAATAATTACTAATAAATCAATATATTTATATTTAAAAAAAAAAATAAAAATAAAATAAAGGAATGGAAGTCAGATTCGAATCGATGTGCCTTCCCCTTGTAAGATCCAAATATTTCATTAATTCAAATTTCATTTGGCTGTAACTCTGGACCAATGAAAATAAGTACCACTTATGATATATCGTTGAAAAGCTTCCAATGAGGGCTTATTATTGCAGTTAAGAATAAGTTCATGATCCAGTCTTTGGAGTTTTTGGACATTTTTGGCCAAGTCGATTGCAATCGAAAGGAGATGCGCACAACTAGACGTTACAACAGTCCTAAAACCAAAATTTCAACATTTTACTTTCGCTTTTGAGTTATGCGAAATACATACGTACATACGTCACGCCGAATATAGTCAAAATGGATTCAGGGATGGTCAAAATGGATATTTCTGTTGAAATCTGAAAACCGAAATTTTTCGTGGTTAAAATACTTTCTTTACATTGTACTAGGAAGTAAAAAGGAAAATAAAACTCAGTAAACAGCGATAAACTAGAGGAATAAAGCCTAAAATATATGAAGCTATAACAAGGGAAATCTCATTTTCCACAGAGAATTCATCATATGCCTTGGTATACTATTACTGTGCTTGTTAACTGCTCACACACTGCAGTGAAAAAAATATAAATTATAAAATACCATACCTAGTTAACTAAGGTGGAAAATACGGCCCTAGTTAAACGAAGCTCTTTTCAGCGATTTCAACCGCAGTTTTTTCTTCTTGAAATCTCTATATTATGATAATGCTTTTTTAACTTACACTTATTATATTAAAATCTATATTTGTATAGATATATACAAATATAATGTACTAGTTATTTTTAAATATTAAGCTAACTTTCTCCATTACTTTTAGTGGTTATACAAAAAATGTACAGTATGAGAATTCAAAATTAGTATGAACAAAATACTTTTTCATTACCCAGTAATGTACAACTTATATCATATGTTTTTTGATTACCCAGCTAATATGTACGTCATAAGTTTAGATTTGTAGTACTACGGGCCTTAAGCATATCTTTAAATGTATAGAGACACATTAAAAATAATAAATAAACACAAATGTACATCTTCTGTTTAAAAAAATTTATCGCAACTGATATTATAATACTTCAGAAAAAAAACTGTAATTACGTAACAGGTTATATTATTATTATTGTTAATCTACTCTTTACGTATAAGCATTCAATTGTCTATATCGTTTTGTCAAGTTTTTTCAATCAGTGGCGTAAGTTGAACCCCGGTAATAAAATTATTTTAATAACATGAACAATTACATTCAAATGAATATTTTTATTCTATATAATTATATTTATTTTATTTTATTATTTACATTCCTAATTTACTTTGTTGTTTGCAAAGGTATATTTGAAAAAATTACATTACGGAACAAAGTTTTTAATTATGTTAAATTGATACTTTAAAACAATAATAAGTAATTCAAATTAAAATATAATTATATTTTTAATAAACCATATCAAGATTGAGGGTATTATCCACACATAATGAAAGAACCGAGGGAAATCATGAAAATACCATGCAGAGAATAGAATAAAAAAGATACGAAATTAAGAAATAAGAAAGGAAATGATTAATGTTTATATGATTCATAAAAATAATGATTACGTAAAAGTTATTTGATGCAATTATGTGAACAACGAAATCAAGATATAGAAAATTCAATTTTATCTAACTGGCATCATAGTTAAAAATGTTTTCAGCAGAGTAATATTCCGACGATTTGAGGGTTTCATATCGTTAGATAATTTGGTAAAAATAAAAAGTAAAAATATTAAGTTCTTTTCTCGTAGGTAGAAATATTTTGCTACATAATATAATATTTTTTTTAAAAATTAGCAAAGTAAAAATAGAATTAATAAATGTAAAAAGTAAAAAGCCTTTCTTTCTTTTAGAATTGCATATAAAAATCATTACAACCCGTTTACATAGAGCAAAATTGAATGAATTCTTTACTCGAAATTTTCTCATAGAAGCTTTTTGCATTTAATGAAAACCGCTTTAGAATTAACGTTCTAAATTTTCCATCAGAGCGCTAAACACAAACAGCATACTGTAAAGTCAGTTAACAACTGAATGCACATCTGGCTTGGTTGTAATAAAAAAAGAAGATATTCAAAACCAAATTTAATACATAAGAAAAAAATTGTTTCAAAATGAATTAATCAATTCTAACGTCATGGTATAATAGATATAGAAATATAAGCTCGAGCACCCATATATAAAATTACTTTTTTGACAGAAGTTAAAACATATTAATTCTTCGAGAATTTTAAACCTAAAATTCTGAATACAGAAGCTAATAAACCCAAATAGTAATTGACTATTGCTAACTGTAAATTGACTAGATTGCTAAATTTTTTTACTTAACTCAAAAATTTATTACAATACAATGTTTACATAATTATATGGGAATGAAAATCTTTTATTTTTCCATTTTACGTGAACATTTTATCAATTAATAATAAAATACACAAGTTAATTTACACTTAACCCTGATTTACAATTAAGATTCTTCGTACCATTTTAAAAATTTATCAGGAGAGCCAAAAACTGTTCTTTTTTGCTATAAAAATTTTCTACTGTCTTTTATTTTGATGTTATTTTATATAATGAATATTAAGAATGAAAAAAAAAATGTAATTGTGATAACATATTAAAGCTTATTTCTTGAAAAGATCTTTCCATTATAATAAAGACAATAATGTCCATGTAAAAGATAGTAAATTCCGTAGTAGAAATATAATAATATTAAAAATTTTCCAATTATTATTATCCTGTAGACAGTTACTCTTTACATTTATAAATTTGAGAAATAAAAAGTGCCATTTTGTTTGTTTTAATAGTTAATTCGCTCTATACATGAAAGGCAGCAAGATAAACTCGTACGTGTTTACTGACAAGTCCCCTTATCAGATTAAAACAGAACTAGGCTTAAGGACTACAATATAGGTTTGTAAAAAAGGGCATCATCCATCAGTTTATGTTTATACTATTAAATGATACTCTTTGTATAATTTATTTTCGTATAATCATTCATTAAATTATAAAACCAATAATTATGGTTAAAATTTATTTTTATACAAAACTTATCTTTCTGAATTTAAATTTCTGTAATTTCAATACTCATACAAAAGCTCTTTCAAATAAAAAAAAAACAGCTTTTATAGGGGGTTATTAGTTTTTAAATATTCAAAAGAAGGAAAACGGGTAAAAATAAATTTAAAGTAGAGTATATGTCAAAATTATCGATATGAAACAAATCTAATAAATTTCAATAAAATAAAATTAATTTGTAGAAATAAAGTATTTATAATTTTATAAATTAGCTGTTGAAGTTGCAGAGAGTTTCTAGGGACGACCTTCCCGGGCAATATTGATCCCGCATTGCGTCAGTCTGTATTTTCTGCACCCAATTGTACATTTAGTATACTATATTTTCCAGTACACGATGTAATAGCAAAAAATAAGCATCTTATTTCATAAAGGTACTACTTAAGATTTTATTCTTCCTTTTTTTCTTTAATTAAAAAATTTAACAAAAAGAAAAAAAATTCAAAAACTTTTTAAATGAATTTTTGTTTCAAAAAAAAAAGTTTAATTTTGATAAAACATATCTTAATGAATAATTATGTACATAAATCGTAAAAAAATATAATTACAAGTGAATATCTGTTTGTATGTATATTTAATTCGATAATGCATTGAAAATTATCTATTTATATCAAATTAAACGTCAGAAAAATTTTCTAGTCTTTTTTAAATATAGATTTTAAAAAGTTATTCTTTGTATTCTTAAAAAATTACAATACAATTTGATGAACAGTAAAATAAAGGATTACAAAAAAGGCAAAAAGACAAAAATAAAAGAATACAAAACTTCAAGTAAGAATGAATCAATACCAAAAATTGAAATTATTAAGAATTAATTAAAAAAATGATGTGATTATTGATTTCATTAATAAAATAAAAAAATCTCTTTTAACGAAGTAAAAATAACTGAGGAAGAAAGTTGGAGGGGAAAGAAAATACACAATGACAGAAATATTATTTAAAATTAACTTCGGTTTTACTCGGACTCAATTGTAAGATAAAAGTGATTTTAATGTATTGGATTATTATAAACGAAAATGGTGCAATATACTTAACTAACAAATTATTGATGTTTTCTTTACAATGCGCATTCAATATTCAGATACGAATCGGGTGAGTTATACTTTTATATTGATTAGCTAATTAAATTCATCTGCTTAAAAACTACGATGACCAACCACTAAAAATAACATTCTTATTTTTCATATTTTGTTAATATTTTAATTATTTTTATTAATATTTTTCTTTAAGCAGCCCTTTACAATGTATTTTAGCGTGTACTTGGCATTTCCAAAAGTTACATTCGAAAAAAATTTAATTTGTAATTTTTGTTTATAAAAAAAATTATTAATATTATTCTAAATTATTCAAAAAGCTCTTTTTGGATATAATCAACAATTATTAAATGTAATTTTAAATATAATTATAATTAAGTATAACTTTAAATATTATCCGCAATGTCGTTGTTTTTAAGCAAACGTTTTAGTGCTTTAATTTTTAGGTAGATTTCACTAGAAAGCAACCTATTTTAATGGGTACCATGATTCAACTTCCGGAAAATTTCAACATATCTTCGCGTTTGATATCCTTCAGACCTCAAAACCACCGTCAGTTCAAAAGTTTATATATACATTTATATATATATTTCACTTTCTTGTGGACACGATAACTGCCGTAATTTTGCGCCAGTCAATTTCAAATTTATACGTAAAATATAACGACCCAAAATCTCGAGTTCGTTAATGGGAAAAATTGGACCATGGGGTGGAAATTGGGGGATATTATGATTTTCGAAAAATCAAAATATCACTATAACTTTCTTATTAAGTACGATATCAAATTTGTGTAAAGTTCATACTATTCTTTGGATAAAAGCCTAAAACTTATCTAAGTAAACTTTTTATATCACCAACCATTGGCCCAGGGGGTGGAAAAAATGGAGTTTCGAAGACAAAAAAATCATATCTTCCTTAATAGGCACAGCATCGAATCGGTTTAAAGTGTTCGTTAGTCCTCTAAATATTACCTAAAACGTTTGTCTGAAACAATTTTTTATATGACCAACCCTTACGGCAAGGAATGAACAAAAGTTTTCTGGAGTTGTAAGAAGATGAGGATTGTCGTATGTTAAACATGTGAAACGTTTTTTACGTGTAACCATTGCCGTACTGAGTAAATTTGAAGTTTTAATTAACTTTAAGGTAGAAATCATTTTTATCCCGTACTTAGCACCGGTGACATCTACCCCGGTAGATGCCAAAAGTGATGTTTTTTTAGTGCAGTGAAAAAGGAAATGGAAAAACCGCTTTATTTTTCACTTTTTCTAGCAAACCTGGCATGGTTGCTTGTTATTTGTGACAATGGTATTCACATATTAAGATTTTATTTTATCTAAAAGAATTTTGAATATGACAAATTAAATTTTTTTTTCATTAATGTATAACTTGAGTTTAATAAAAAATGTTAAAAATATTTAAGCGGAAATATGAAGCTGTTCTGTAAAGAGATCTGCAGCCTTCCATTGCATTAAAGTAATTGTCTGAATGATATTCAATATGAATTAGAAAGTTTTTCTACTACGCTGAAAAAAAGGATTATTTTTTCCCCGAATTATATTCAGATGTTTTTAGCATCTTTTAGACTATTTAGTATTTTTAAAATTGATACAATTTTTTTAAAAATATTTCTGTAAGGTTTGCTAGGATATTACAGAATATTTACTATACGATACCGATGCTACTCAATCAAAAGTTTTGCTATGTAGTTTTTACAATATATATTTACTTAGGGTTTTATACAAAATAATATGAATTCATTAAAAATGAATATATATGAAGGTGCCTTGACTTAAAATCTGATAATTATTGTAGTATAATTTATATTAATATACCTAACTGTATTCAATAATAAACTGTTAAGTATTCTAATTATCAGATCAATGGTTCTTTTGCCAAATTGAAATTATTAATTTAATGGATTAAATTAGCAGCAAATATTTACGATTAATAAATTAATAATTACGTTCAAATCACGAATACGCTTGTCATTTTTGTATTAAATATTTACTGCGATACTTTTTGCCTTAGATAAATTATCTTCTTCACCCCTCATTACCACTCTCTCTCACTCACACACACACACACACACACACACACACACACACACACACACACACACACACACACACACACACACACACACACACACACACACACACACACACACACACACACACACACACACACACACACACACACACACACACACACACACACACACACACACACATTCTCTCAATATCTCTCTCTCTCTCTCTCTGTGTGTGTGTGTGTGTGTGTGTGTGTGTGTGTGTGTGTGTGTGTGTGTGTGTGTGTGTGTGTGTGTGTGTGTGTATGTATGTATGTGTGTGGGTGTGTGAAAGAGAGAAGAGTATTCTGAGCTAACAATTTTCATTACTTTCAACATTAATTTTTTCCGAAATAAAGGAAAAGTAAAACATAATAGAAAGTAAAAGAAACGGTAAGAATATTTTGAAATGAAAAGAATTTTTAAGTGGTAATATTTAAAGACTCTTATATTAGATGAAAGCTTTCAGCATAATTTCTAAAAAAGAGAACCTTTCATTTCTTTTTAATATAAAGCTTTTCGTTTATATGAAATAATGTTAAAACAGTATCGCAGCGTTGTTTTCATATCTGGAGATAATTTATTAAATGACACTTTATCAATATTATTTTTTTTTATGAAATATCGTTATATTGAAATTTAGCGAAAAGCTTACTTAGAATCTATCTTTGTTAAAGGATTTTTTTTTCAATTTTGATAAAACCTAAGATTTCCCTGAATGTATATATATATATATATATATATATGATAATATCCTATATATATCCTATATATATATATATATATATATATATATATATATATACCGTTCTTTATACATACCACGGCTCAATATAGAGTATTCATGAGCATACTGTAGCAACTCAGCTTTCATCGATTAAAGATTTATTATTAAAAATTCTGATGTGGACACCAGATGATTTCCTTGTACGCCTGTTAAATTACATACACAATTTTTTTTAAATGAATAGTACGTAAAATTTCATTTCATTACTAACTTCTGATATTTTTTTAAAGATCTTTGTTAAAACTCTGGAACCAATGAAAATAAGCACCACTTATGATATATCGTTGAAAATTTCTCAAAGAGGGCTTATTACTACAATTAAGAAAAAGTCCAAGATCCAGTCTTTGGGCTTTTTTAGGACTACAGCCTACATACTGGCCTACAGATGTAAGGAAGGTGGCCTACAGTTGTAAGAAGGACTTATTAAATTTCATCGTCTCGGGAGATTCTCTTTTTTACACCAATATTGAGGATAATTATGATTCCTCATCCGACTATTCGCTAGATGTACTAATCGCTGGCACGATGGTTATAAAGAAGAAGGAATTCTCAGTACTGCAAAATAACTACACAGACTGGTAATCATACGGACGGAGCTTGGTGAAAGACAGTCTACCTGGAGCAGTTACTTTGTGTGATATCGATGAAGCGACCCGGCAACTGACCTCGCTTATTCAGGAGGCAGTTTGGCAGCTTGGATTATGCTTTCCAGAGGAAGCATGGGGATTGGGAAGCCACAGATTATCCAAGAGAGGTAATGAATATTATTATCACTAAAAGAAAATTTCGGAGAAGATGGTAATTATACAGGAGACTTGAAGATAAAACAGCTATGAATAGGTTTGCTCGTAAGTTAAAAATCTGATAAAGACTATTAAGAACGTGACGATTAAACACTACGTGGAAAGTCTTTCAAGTACAGACGACTCTTCGTTGTGAAAGTCACGAGGCGACTTCTTCAGCCTTCGCTCTCATCTCCACTTTAAGGGCACTGTCTGGATGGGCTTGTAGTGATGGTCAGAAGGCAAAACTATTTGTTGAATACCTAACCAACATCTTTCGGCCGAATGAGATGGAGATAACAGATGATGGAGAGATTTATGACTTCTTAGATAGCCCGATTCTTCTGTATCTACATATATAAGCGTTTCACACGTACAGAAGTGTCGGAAGTGATTGGAAAAGTAGGAAGCTTGAATAAGGATCCTGAAATTTGACTTAATGACTCATAAGATGTTATTTGTGTTACCATTTAGAGCCATCGAATACATAACACGCCTCTTCAGTAGCATGCTTTGGATGACCCATCAAACAGAAGGTGTCACAAATAACGAAGGTGCCAAAACCGGGTAAACCTGTAGAAGATGTACTTTTGTATAGTCCTATCAGCCTTTTGCCAAATCTCTTTTAAATCTTTCATTGGCTCTTCCTCAAACTGATTACACCTAATTTAGAAGGAGTTGATATTACTGATCATCAGTTTGGTTTCCGGAGTGGATACTCCAGCATTGAACAAATTCATAGAATTATTGATGCCATCAGCGGTTGTTTGGAAAGGAATTAATACTGCTCGGCGGCATTTTTGGATATTCAACAGGCTTTCGATAAGGTATGATTGCCTGGTCTGTTTTACAAGCTTAAAATGAGCCTGCCACAACCAATAATATTTAGTATTACACAACTACCTTGATGAATGGTTCTCACAAGTCAAATATGGCCAAGAGTTATCAGCCTGTTTTCTTTTTACGAAATCGGAGGTTCCGTAGGGATCAGTCTTGGGCCTGGTTCTGTATTCAATCTACTCTGTTGATCTTCCTAGCACGAAAAATATCATTCTTGCATCCTTTACTGATAACACAGCGATTAAGGTGGACGACGTTAACTCAACTGTAGTGTCGGAGAAAGTGCAATCGGGGTTAGAACTTTCAGTGAATGGTAGGTACTAAATGGTAGTAGGAACGTGTTAATACTGCAGAGTCGAGACATGTGGAATTTACGATGAGGAGAGGTCTGCTCACGAGTCTGCCTAGATGGAGTGCATATCCTTCATTCGGACAACGTCTGATACGTAGAATTTCATTTGGACCGCCACCTAACATGGAAAAATCACATGAGAAAAAAGAGAAAACAATTAAATATCAAGTTTAGGCAGTAGAACTGGTTACTAGGAAGAAGATCAGTGTTGTCGTTAACTAAGAAACTGTTGTTGTATAAGGCGTTTTTAAAGCCAATATGGGCCTACGGGATACAATTTTTGGGTAAGTCAAGCAATAGCAAGATCGACGTCATCCAAAGGTTCCAGAACGAAGTGCTGAGGTGCTTTGGTGGAGGCGGGGAACATAGCAAAGAACAAGGATGCCTAGGATGCCATCTATTGGTGAAGAAATTCACCGGCTAAGTTCAAAATACGTACTTAAGCTTTAGGTGCACATAAAGTGCTGTAAACCTTTTGGATAATAGTGAAGATGTAAGACGACTGAAGAGGCTACATTGGATTTAGAGGCTGTTGTGCGTTGAATACATATATATATATATAATATTTTTATAACTGAAATTTGGCTGATACAATTTATGAATTAATTTAGTTTAATAATATGAGTATTTTTGTTTCATTGCTTTTGAATTCTTTAAGTTTAGTGAATTATTTTGTTTCGTGGTTTTGACTTTGTTTCTTAAAGGTGACCATGTTAATTTGATATATGTCGTCTTTGTTTCTCATTTTATGAGTTATGATAATTTATTATATTCAATTGCTTGCTCTGTTTTTTAACTATTTAACTTTATTGTTCTTTATATCCATGATACAACTTTTGAAAATATTTTAAAAATTTATTTTAATATTATGTTTACAGTATTAGAATTACTTAATAGTTTACACCAACTATAAATTAGCATTATTAATAAATAACTGTTGATAATTAGTATAATCTTATTATAATAGATTTTTATTTATTTACTATTAGAAAAAAAAAAATACCATCATACAAGTTAAAAATAATTCGTTTCCTTGTAATTTGTTCTTAATGATTTAGTGGAAGTCGGACATCTTTCTGCCAGCTTTTTTTTTTGACCTCCGGGACCACCGTTAGGTATTACGTCAGAGGATTAGATGAATGAAAATTTCTGCAGCGTGTGAAAATACCATGCCTGACCAGGAATCGAACCCGGGACCTCTGGATGAAAGGCTGAGACACTACCACTAGCGCCACGGTCGCCCGCTCTCTGCCAACGTTTTTCCTATTTGTAATTACTCTTCTGTGTTTCCATACTGTTATTTCTTTTGTTTTGTTTAATTTTCCGTTGTATTCAGTGGACTAATCTTAATTTAAGTTTAATTTCGTAGTTTTCCCTTAAGTTTACCCTACAGTTACCCTTAGCAACCGTAGGTTAAGTTTGAGATTTATATATTTTTTCTTGTTAATTTTAACTATTATGTTGTTTTTTGGATTTAATTGCCCTTACATATTGTTTTTGGATTGAATTCACACAATTTTGGTAGTTTTATATTCATTTCACGTGAGAAACTATTTATTTTTTACTGTCTGTAAAACTTGCTTGGAGTAGTTTACATCTTCAACATTGATCATTTTGTTACCGTGTCGGTTAACTTTTACATTCCACACGGAAGTTTCGCTGTTGACAAAACGTTTCATACGATATCTACTATAGATGATATTCAGTGTGGCGAGGGGCATGGTCCAGTCTCTGTGAGTGATGAGGAACCTGTGAGCAGGGGTAGTTCCCGCAGGCTGCCAACGAAAGGCAGCGGAAGTGCAGGTCGGGTGAAAGATGCGAATTCATCGATGGATGTTGTTTCTTCTTCGCGGCAGGGTGCCAGAGAAAATTTACGAAGGATTCGATGCGGGGTCGTCATTTCAGAGACTAGAGCTGACGATTCACCGGAGGACGGTGGACATGGGTAATTATAAAGGGGAATTTCCATCTTTACCAGGGATGTCATGTGTTCACGTCTGAGGGACAACTGCAAGAAGAGTGGAAATTGAGGTTGAGCTCTTCTACTAATGAAGAGGACTTGAAGAAATTGCGGTCGGCTGACCGGGGCTTGAGGTCGCCAACGGAGTGCCAGGGTGGGTGAAATTTTTGTGATTATCATAAATTCGGACATGGTAGATGCCCAGGTTACTAAGCATATTCTGGATGGAATTTTGAAGATAGAGAGTTTAAACAAACACCCTATTCCTATGGGTATAATAATATTGGGCAGGATATGCCACAAGGTTAAGCGGCTAAAATACTTGGCCAGGAGAATACTTGTCCCGCAGAGATGGCAAGAGAAGATCGTTACATATAGCCAAGGAGGAGAAAGTCGCATGGATACCAAATAAGGCTGAGATAGCTACAAGAAAGATTATTAAAAAGAAAGAAGGATATAGCCCTTCAAGAGCTAACCTTAACCGGTCTTCGGACAGTCGAAAAATGTGACAATCACCCTATCTAGGAGAGCAGCTAACCACTTGGTGTTGGAGTAGAATCAGCAGAGTATGGCAGTTCTCTCAGGTGCTACTAAGAGAGGAAGACTCCAGGTGTTTCCGGTGTTGGGAAGCGGAACACCGGGCTTCGGCCTGCACCGAC
This sequence comes from Lycorma delicatula, assembly GCF_047948215.1. Classification (NCBI taxonomy): domain Eukaryota; kingdom Metazoa; phylum Arthropoda; class Insecta; order Hemiptera; family Fulgoridae; genus Lycorma; species Lycorma delicatula. Next base: position 112,173,092 of record NC_134457.1, on the reverse strand, counting down.
GCCGATAGGTCAAACTTGTGCCTTTTGTGTGGGAGGCCTGGACACAGGAGAGAGCAGTGTGATGAAGTAGCACACTGTGCATTATGTAGTGTGGAGGACTACCTAGCCAGGAGTTGTCCAACCACAAAATGAAATACCTCCTGTTTAATGCTAACAGGTCAAGGAGCCACGGACATCTGTTGGACGACGTCGATAAATTATACTTTGCGTTATAACACTTAATTTTTTTTATTTTATTATATCGACACAGCAACTGTACAATCTGTTCATAGAACAATAAGTAAATAAGATGTATTTGAATTAACATTAAGTTGCCTCAGACTCAGCGACTTGTGACTTAAAAATGGAACAGAAGAGCACTCCGTACGGCCAGACCATAAAGTCACCTAATTGAAGCGATAAGGCAAACCAATAATATTATTCCTCAGCAATCTTGAAAAATCACTGATCGTATTATCTAATAAATTGACCGCCAAATAATTCGAGTGCCAATCCAAATTTTGATACCATAGGCTGACCAGAGAGATTTCCTGCCGAACGGTTTGCAACTTAAGATCATTATATATAAGGCTATTACTTATGTACCAGGGTATGTTGAGCATTTTCTGTAATGTTTTTGTTTAGAAACGTTCAAGTATGTCTATACTACAGTTGAACGTTGTACCCCACAGTTCAAGCCCGTAAGTCCAAACAGGCTACAAAACGGATTTATAAATCAATAATTTACTTTCTGCTGAAAGCCGAGACCTACTTACTATCAGCCAGTACAAGTGTTTAAACTTGAGAACCAACTATTTCTGCTTAGGGGTGATATGTTTCACCCAAGTAAGTCGTCGATCAAGATGAAAACCCAAATATTTACAGTCTTGAGATCTCGGAATCCGGAACATTGAGATAGAAACAGGAGGACAGAACTCCTTTCTAAGGGTGAACGTGACATGCTTTGACTTTGTTTCGTTTATTTTTATTTTCCAACATGTAAGCCACGATTCGAGGAGAGTGATATAATCTTGAATAAAACGAGACGCAGTAGTCGGATTTTCGTGAACAGCAAGAATTGCAGTATCGTCAGCAAACGTTGCAACTGTGGTATCTGCCGTAATTGGTAAGTCAGCCATAAACAGAACATACAAGATGGGTCCGAGAACGCTACCTTGAGAGACCCGTGATTGTATAAGGAACAAATCCGACAAAACCTCTCCATGTTTAAATTTAAAGCACCTGTATTCTAGATAAGATTTTAGAACCACACAGAAAACATGCGGTAAAACCTTTTCAGTTTATAGAGCAACCCCACATACCAAACCTTGTCAAAAGCCTATCTGACATCGAGCAAAACCGCTGAACAGTACTGTTTCTCGTCTAGAGCATGATTTATAACGTTAATAATCTTATTTGTCTGCTCCACAGCAGCATGTTGCTTCATAAACCCAAATTGGTGAGCCGGAATGTGATCCTCCACGAACCGCTTCAGTCTTTTCAAAAAGAGCTTTTCAAAGGCCTTAGAAAACACAGGAAGCAGATTGATAGGCCTTAAGATGTTAAATTTGTCGGGTGTTTACCCGGTTTTGCTATAACAATTAACTGTGAAATTTTCCACGAACCAGGAAAATGACCAATTCGGATTATAGCATTGAAAAAAGTAACCAAACGTATCGCATGCCGAGGTAGTGCCTGGAGAAACCATACCGGTGATCAAATCATACCCGGCGCCTTCGCTGGATGTACTTCATCGTTAATGACTGAAGAGATCTCATGTACTGTAAAGCACGTAATCGGCAAGGACATTTGGAAAGGAGAAACCAAATATTCGGAGATTTCTGTGATCTCCTCCGGATCTGCCTCGAAATCATTGGGCTGGAATACGTCGGAAAAGTGTTGAGCAAATAAGGCTGCCTTCTCCTGAAAATTTCTCGCCCACGTTCTGTCAGTGTTACGGAGAGGAGGAATAGACTGCAGGCGTCTCTTAAACGACTTTGCAGCTTTCCTTAAAGTGTACTCAGCAGCCTGCCTATCAGAAATATTCTCAATGTAGGACTAAAACAAAGTGTTCTTAAATGCTCGAATTAACCTTTCCAGTTCTTGAGAAGCCCTGTTAAATCTTCCTTTATCAGCAGGGTAACGAGTTCTCTGCCATACGCGTAGTAATCTCCGGCGTTCTTCTATATTTTCTCTGATGATGACCCCGGATACGTATTTTGAGCTGGGGTAACAAAATCCAAATTGGGTGAAGTGGCCCACGATGCTGATTGAATCAATTTGATCAATCCGTGTACTACATTGTCCACATCGGCCGGTGACTTCAAAGGCACGTCCAATCGTATATTTTCCTCCGAAAAGTCTTGAAAAGGTCGTTTGTTGGGAAACTTATTAAACAAAGCGGGAGAACTAGCAGTTAGCGAAACGGTAATAGATATTGTAAGTACAACCGGTGTATGATCTGATGACGAGTCAAAATGTGGTTCGACATGTAAATAGTTCCAAGAAATACCCTTGAAAACGAAAAAAAATAACACTTAATAAATAAGTTCATTAGAGAACAATAGAGTAAAGTTTATTTTCATAAAAGAAAAACGTAAGCATTAATCAGTTCTTTAAACCAGAGAATTAAAAAATATGTTATCCAATTATTTCATTAAAACAATTATTCAAGAGATTTTTATTACTTTCTTAAAGATTTTGTTAAAGTAGAAAACAGTTATGTTTGACAAATTCCAAAGGTTTAAAAAATAAAACCTCTCTCTGCAAAGTTTTGAAGCATTAGGTACGTATATTCACTTACAGCAGAGTGGCGGAAAAATGCTACTACAAAAATAGGTTTCTCAGAGGAAAGGCTATATTAATTTCTTATTTTACTTCATTTGTCCACTATTTTTTGTAATTATAATATATGTAAAGGTCTGACGTACAGGCTGGATTAGAGTTTTTTCTTTGAGAGTATAGATTTTTATAATAAAGGTAGTTTCTCTGATGAACAAATTAATTAGATCTCTTTAGGGCTAAATATTACCTTTATTTCAGGAGATTTGACATGCTGATGTTCAACAGTACACTCAGTTCAATGATTAATGGAACAAGAAATGGTTCTCTATCTCACTTTTCTTAGTATATCTTGTATGAAATACATTTGATTGGGAACAGCCACACAATTTGTAAGAGTGACTGGTCTCTCGTGTAGTCATGTACGTCATTTGATTATGTGGGACTTATACACTACGTATTCTTCAAAGTCTCGCTTCGACACAATTTAATTTCGATAACTTTTTTTGTAGATATACATATATCTGCAAAGGTGTTTCTTTTTAATTTGATAAGTACAGATTTCAAATCAAAACTCGAGCACAGATGAGTCAGGTAATTTTTTATCTTAATAAAAACATAATAGATCAATAAAAAATGTATTTATACATTTTAACTATTCCGAAAAATCGAGTTAATTGTTCTAAAAAATTAATTTTAACATTATAAAATTTATTTTGATTTTGGTGTAATAAATAATCTCTTTTTTTAAGTTATTCTACTACACTATAGAAAGTACAATATTGTGAAGAAACGTTTATGGAAAATACTTAGCAATAAATATTTTATTACATAAAAGTAGTTTTTTTTTAACTCGTTCCACATTTATTGAAATGTACGGATTTCCCTAAGTAGTATTTAAAAACATAGCTTACAGGGCTTAGCAAAGTATGCATGATGTAGAAAATATTCTCCATAGAAAAGTGGTACCCATCTTAAACTCTCGTAAAATATAATGATATTTGTAAAGACTGAGAAAACTCCTTAATCCGCAATGGGATATATTTTATTTTAAGATGTGTGTAATTTAAAAAAAGAGTAAAATATTTTTAGCTCACAAAAAAATTATAAAGCTTTACAGTATGCTTACTCTGAAGTATCGATTGTTTTTAGCATGATTCCTTGACTGTTTTTAGTAGTTAAAGGTTTAGTAGTTAACTATAGTTTTCTTAATTAAAAAAAAAAAAAAACACAAAACAAAACTAAATCTAGAGAAAATACTGATGTTCTGTCATTGTTTGATATTATTATGGCATAAACACAACGTTTTAATTATATTATCGTTTATTAAAATAAACCATTTTTTCTCTTTCTATTTAAAATCAAATACATTTTATTTTGTTATCAATAGTATAAAATTACTCATAATAAAAGAATAGGTAGAGTAACTAACACCAATTTGTATGTTTAAAATATCCATTCAAGATGATTTAGAACTAAGTTGATTAAAATGGCTAATCGGAAATAAAAAATTTCTTTTAAAACAATAAAAATATCTTAACTAATAATTAACGAATTCTTAATAAATTCTTTCCCATTTTTAAAAAAAAAAATTTAATTATCATATAGTCTTATCTACTTAAAGTAATTGCATCGTATATAATTTAAACATAAATCAAACTAAAAGGAAAACTATATAAAATATAACATTTTATCCGAAACACTTAAATTTACAACATTTTTACTACAAATTTTAAAAATAAAATGTTTAATTACTTTTACAACACGTAAAAAATAATTTAAAAAATAACACTAAATAATAAGATATTAGACATATTTCGACCTTTCAACCAACGTCACTCAACTACATTATTAACATTTCAAAAATATGAGTCATGATTAAAATTTCTCATTTTTATTTTTTATTGTCTTTATTTTTTCACATTTTAATATTAAAAGTTAATAATTTAAAAACATTTTTAAATACGTAGAAGTGAAGGCTAAAAAACTTCTCTGATGATGACTTAATGTTAAAACGCGTCAAATAATACTTTTTAAATAATCACGGTTATATACGTAACTTTATAAAGAAAATAAACTTTATTATACTAGTGGTCCCTTGCTGCCCGAACCGTTATTATTAAAAAGTAATGTTATATATTATAAAATATTATAAAAAATCGGCTAAAGAGCTAATCCATTTACAACACGTTCACCACAACCCTCTTGTTTTTCTCTTTCCTTTCCTACCCTTTATAATACACTTAAAATTCGTAAAATACTTCCTCAAAACCTACTTCCAGTCCGTCCAGACGTACTACTTCACGATAAGGGTTTTTTATTCTGCTCAGAATGGCATGCAGATACAAGCATCAATGGACCTCAAAGTTATTTCCTATGAGTAATAAACTCGGCAAGTTTCTCAATTAAGGTAAAAAAAATACATTTTTGAGGAATTCACCGAGGAGACTGGAGTTTGGGGCCGATAATGCCTGAGTTGACATATCAGTGGATCATTCTGAGCAGAATAAAAGAAAAAATCAGCTGATCTGTCCAGTGGAACGCCCACATGGACTGCAAATAGATCTTCAGCCCAATTTTTTTTAAATATAAGATTTTACTGTATTCATTTTAATAGTTTCATACTTCTATAAATAATTCAAAATAATTGTCGACCGCCAAAATTGTCGAAATAAAAGTAGAATGTAGTTTACAATTGAAAGAAAAACCTAATTAAACATTTTATCGAGTGTCGATAATAATAAAATTGTATTATTTTCATCAAAAAAATGTATATTAATCCTTTACTTTACAGCCTGTACTAGTCGTTCTTATGGTATGACCTATAAAAAGCATCTGTAGTACAATTGATACCATAAACATTCTGTTTTCTCTGAGATCACTAATGTTCATTATATAACCAGAGCCTGATTTGAGTTAGGTAAGATTATTGCCTTCATTTCAGTGGGTTTGACATCCTGAAATTTAATAGTACGTTCAGCTCAATGAAGAAAACAGGACATTATCTCACTACTCATTTTGCTTAGTAAATCTGATATGCAATTCTTTATTCTCGGTAATCGTTGTACTACCTTTGAAGGTAATTAGTCTTGAGTCACCTCCTACGGCAGTTTGGGTTACGGTATCAAACATAGATAATTTAAAATACAGCTTATTTTTAAATACTCGTAATAGTAATAATATGCTTCCGGAAGATTTTTCTTAACAATTGTAAAATTCTTACATCATTGGTCATTACAAAGTCAAATTTCTATCTGCTTAAAAACAAGTAATATTTTTAAATTATTTAAAAGGTGTTTGTGTATTGTTATGACAAAACTTAATTATATAATAATTACTCTTTAAGAATTAACTGTAAATATAATAATAAAAATATTGATTTATTATAACCATTAAATTAATAATTGTTAAGATAAATATAGTATTTCTACATTGTAGTAAACTAAAAATATACCACAAGTGTGAAAATGAATGCAGTTAAAAATAAACGTTAAAAGATTAAATAAATAAAGGAGAAATAAAACACGGAAAAGTGAAAAATACCAAGAACATGCATAGATGTAGTGACTAGAATAATGTCGAGGATTTATAAGAACCACTTTATTTCCACTATTTTTTGAATTTTTTTCACACTTTACTTAGTTTTCCCGTCACTACACGGGTATTTTTGATATATTGCTTTTAGTTTGTAAATTAATTTCATGTTGGAGGGCGTAAAGAAAGTTTAATAAGTAGGGTGTTCTTTTATGTGCTGTTTAAGAAAAGAAGGGATTGTTAAAAATTATTATTTTAGATGCAGTGAGAATACACCAGTAATAAACTTGTAAGATAGAAATAAAGAGGAGAAACGTAAAATAATATTTTACTACTTTTATTCAACCGAATTGTCAATAAATGTTTCTGCTTATGTTGAAAGCGAGCTATCCTAAATACATTATGCTTTTTATGTTATAATAATCTTTATACATTCGCTAAAAAAAAAAATGAAATTGAATGTAGTTTTGGTTTAGAAATAAAGATATCGATAATATTGACAATATATGTGCCTTTATAAATGATGTAAGATGTAAAAAAATGTGTTAAAAATTATCATTAAAGTAAAAAACCATCAGGATATTAAAGTAGTTAAACTAACCGTATTTAATTTGAATAAAATTTATGTATGGTAAGTCGAAAGATTATTACATGGTAGGAAATTATATTAAAATTAGAAAAAAAATTATTAAAGAAAAATAATGTTAATAATTATTTTAAGATAAATTTTTAAGATTACAATTAACGTATTTTAAAATGCTGCTTAATACTGGGTGAAAAAATGAGAAGCATTTAAAAATTATATAGAAAGTAATAAAACCAAACCAAAGATTGTTTAGAGTAATTCAAATTGATCTTAATCATTAATAAGAAAACAGAAATCAGCAGTAAAAAAATACTAACAAAAATTTCTTACATGAAATTCAGTTAGTATTTTATTTTGAAGGTTATGTTTTGATAGTTACTGTAACGAAACGGTTGCAGTAAATTCTTGTTGCCTTCTTCACCGAGTAATATATGATTTTACATCAGTGTGCCAGACACATTGAAATGATGGCCTGGCTGAATAGTAAGTATCATTACCCTCAAAGAAAAGGATTAACTGTAATTGTACCTAAAATATTTTTGAATTGTAATGACTGTAAGCAAAATACGGATAGTATAAAATTACAAATTAATTCTTCTTTCTTGGGAAACAATGCATCACATACAAAGTCTTCATTGAGCATGAAAAGTCTGAGGATCAGATATAAAAGATTGTATGTAAATGTAATATGTAAATAGAATGTATATGAATAGTTTGAGGTCCTGAGTTAGATAATAAATCCGAGAAATTTCTGTCAAAGATATATGAATTAGAACAGGAGACAGATGTCGCTAGAACGGGCAATTGCCAAACAAAGTAGAGCTAGTGTTTTACTTAACACTACACGGCACTAGTCCGATGGTTTATATAATATTTCCTAGTTTTTCTTACTGCCGTTGAAAAGCACCGAAAGAAAATATATTATTTAAGAGTATATATGATTACCCAACTGCCATTCACTGTGGTGAACACAGGTATTACTTATAGCGCTGATTATCACCGTAGTTTCAGTAGGCTTATCACTTTCTATATTGAAGTATCTTCGACTGGGAGAAGAAAGCAATGGAAAATCATTTCATTCATCACCTTTTCTGATATGAGGTACTTCCTATTCTTGAGAATATTAGAGCCATGCTTTTCAGTATAATTATATCTCATATCAGATTGCCTACCGACGTACGGGTAAGATGTTTAAACTAAAATAAAGACTGTAAAAAGTTGAAATTTTTGTAAATACTGGGTAAAGTTTTGCCAAGTTATATATATTTCTAATAAATATTCCAGAAATCTCCAAATATTCCGTGCAACTTGATTCGGAACCCGTAGGCAGCCGCGTTCCTTGTTCGTAAACTGTGAGTGAGAGTCTTGTAAGACTCTGGTCGACTATACCTGCAAACCGTATTATAAACTTTGTTAAGTTTATTAGCAAGTACAGATGTATTACTCAAACAGAGAAATACCAAAACATTTTAAATGTACTTATTATCATGGATTGATAACGTTAATAGATTATATTTTTTTAACAGAAACTTCAGAAAATATGAATATATTTATATGATATGATACACAAATATCATATTAAGTTCGAGTTTTCAGTGAAAGTTTCAAATAGATTCTACGTATTAATAAATACGGAATTAAGAAGCAAAATAAAATTAATCACTAAATCTCTTTGTAAAGAAACTACCTAATATTATATCGATACTCTTCATTAGCCGATTAAGAAGGAGAACACTATTAATTGAGAATAATACAAGCTCTGAACAGAATAAGTAGTCAAAAGTGAGTGATCAGGTTGTGAATAAATTTTTAACGTTTGAAACTATGCCAAAAAATAAAATATTTTTTAATCGCCAAAGAATTTTTAAAAAAAGTTGCTCGTATTGCTGTTCAATACAAACAAATTTATGCGCTTATCTTACAAAATAAACGGTAAAACTTTAAGTTTCCAAAAACCATTTTTTATTAAAAGCACGTATTAGATATCTAAGGTTATGAATTGCATATATTCAATTCAGTCAATTCAAAATTAATTCCTACTTATCTTTTTAAACCTGTTGCTCATTCGTTTTTAAGAAGCAAACACGACAAAAAACGAGATTTTACTTTCCTTTCCTAAAATCTTTCTAACGAAATTATTTTTATTAAAAATTATTCTGCTTTGCGATAAATTCTGTAACACAAAATGCAGTTCAAAATTTTTCTTATCCAACTTCAGGTCATCTATTTGGAGAAATACCTTTAATTAAACCCATATAACCAAATTATAAGGATCAAGGAGGATTTCAAGCAAATAAAAAGTAACAATATCTTTAATCATAATGGGCTTGATCATATATCATTAAATACATTAAAATGTGCGATTATATATGTTATGGTAAAACCCCGAATACTGGTAAATCTTAAGTTTTACCGGTAAATTCTAACATTTTCCAAGTCACTTGGTAAAAGTCCGATTTTGAAAACCCATGAATTTCGGACTTTTACCAAATAGTTTTGGTTATTATTAACATTTACCGTAGACTGTTGGTAAAAGTTGACAATTCTGTAATGAAATCACTCAAAAGTATGAATTTAAAAATTCTCTTCCCAATTTCGGAATTTCAGTGCACTTCGGGTGAAAAATGAAACAAGTTTTTTCAAAAGGTTACAAAAAAAATTATTTTGCTATATAATACTTTTCAAAAACTTTACAAGTAATTAATTCATATACCCTAATATTCAGGAATGAGTAATTTTCAGCAAACTTCTACAATGGTAAATAGCAATATGTTCGTTGTTATAATTAAATGAATCCTTTCGAGACTACAAATTATCTATGTAAATCTAAAAATCTATGAAAATCATAAGTACGCTGAAGGCAAAATCAACCTTTAAACACATTGTCCAAGTATATGAGACCCAGGTAAATTTTAAAGACTATAAAATCAACGTATAAAGTGAAGAATAAATATGAAATAATGATTTTTAAACAGTAAATCCTTTTCAAAGGATAAAGCCTGTAGAATACAATTACCATTAAGAATAATAGATTAACTTTTTTGTGTAAAAATTATTCTTAATAATATTAAGTATAATTCAATCACATTTTCTTAGCAGCATGTTTTTTTTTAATCATGGTGTTTTGTAAAAGGAAAGACGAATTTTACGATAAACAGAAAACTGGAAGGCTATATTTAAAAAAAAAACAGAATTTTTAGTTATATTTTTTAGGTTTTTTTATATCTTTCCTTAAGTTTTAGAATGGTTTGAACGAACAAAATTACTGTATTTAATGAAAAACGTTCAGTTGGGATTCAAAACTTTTTTCCCGCAGCAAAAATTGAAAATAAATTTGGTTAAAAAACAATCCGGGTGTTAGACCCAGACTGTGTATTTAAGAGTTAACTATTAATTGATTATTCTCACGTTTGAAAATTTTAATGCAATTTTTGAACTGAAATCCCGAAATTGAGAAGAGCATTTTTAATTTTAAATTCATGCTCTTTCCTATTTAGAAGTAATTTCGTTACAGAATTGTCAACTTTTACCAACAGAATATGGTAATTGTCAACAATGACCAACACGATTTGGTAAAAGTCCGAATTAAATGTGTTTTCAAGATTTTTTCGGACTTTTACCAAGTGACTTGGTAAATGTTAGAATTTACCGGTAAAACTTAAGATTTACCGGTATTCGGGGTTTTACCGTAACATATACACATTCAGGATCTATTTGAGTTTAAAAAACCTTTATATGGAACCAATTCATAAATAGTTTTCTCTAGTAACAATCATCTGTTTCAAGAGGGCCTTTTATAACAAGTTAGTATTACTTCAAACTCGCATAGAGCCCAGGGACGTAGTAACTTTTAGGTTAGATAGGGAAGCAGTATTTACGTCAACTTGGAACTGAAGTATATTACTCTTGTGCCGAATGTTCAGTTTGCCGCATAATGGCGCACTGCGTCGACATATGATCCAATTCTTTCTGTCTTATAACAAAATATATAAATATACATAAATACGAGTATTACAGTGAAATAAATTAAACAATCAAAATTGTTACACTTATGAAGAATTTAATGAGATCTTAAAAAAAATAGTTCAATTTTCAGAGAGTACTAAGAATGCTACTAAATAATGCATAACAAATCTTAAAGTTAATAAATAATCTAAAAAATAAAAAATTAATAAAAAATATAAATAAAAAAAAATATCTTGTACATTTATACTCGTATTTTCATTTTTAAATTGAAAAAGCTAAGCATTAAGAACCCTTACATTTCCCAAACGTTTTTCGTATCGTAAATATTCGTTTATCTGAATGAAAGCTAGCAGAGTTCTGTCTTAAATAACTTCAATAAACTGAAGTAATACGAAAATAATCATGATATTCATGCCTATTCTTGTTAATTAATTTTACATATTGTAAGCAAATGTTTGCGCGAATTAAAAAGAGGGTTACCAATATATTAGTATAATTAATTTATTGTATTAATTTGTATTCTCACAATAATTTCTTCGGTAAATGCCGAAACAAAATCGATCACAGAGACCTGACATGAAACACAAGTTTTCTATTGAGCCGAATATATTTTGAATACCAATATGCAGAGCGAACCACACTCTAGTTATTAAGCTTTATGTTAAATGTGATTACTCTCATAAAATAAAAATAACTTAATTCCACTTGACTTGTATCAATTATTACCCTCTGGGAAATTAAATCTAATTATTCTATCTAAGCGCTTTACTTTGATCATAGCCATTCTTTATGAACACTGGAAAAGTGTAATGTAACAAATTAAAGTACCTCTTTTTGAGAAAAAAAAAAGTATGTGTGCAGCAAGTTATATTTTATAGGCAATCTCGTGATGCTTAACTTACAGTAAAAAATTAGAATACTGAAAACAATAATTTTATTTCCAAATTAAAAATAATAAAAATTTAAGATAAAATAAAAACATTATTAAAAACTATTTGCATTGACTTTTCGAAGCCGATAAAAAATTAAAGAGAATTTTTTTCTATTACGAGTGATTTTTTATTCATCAACGTTATCATTCTTATAAAGTTATTTTATTTTTAAAAAAAAATTAGTATTGTTTTTATTTAAAATATAAGTAGACCTTTAAAAAATATTCAATTTTGGTAAAAAACCATTAACAAGAAACGGAAAGGCGAGAGATCTTGGAAAAATAACAAAATATAAGAGAAAATTAAGACTTATAACTACCGAACATAAGCAAAATTGTCTGGAAAACGGTGGTTATGTAGTACTATTTTTACTTAGTAATTATACTTACTTAATAACAGAGGAAACTGGAAACATGGTCCCAAGGGTCTTATATCAGGGCAGATAATCATATGATGATGAATTAACCTAATAATTGTCATGAAATCTCGCGTGAAAATACTTTGAATATCAGACTTTCTATCATTACTTTACAAAAATTTGACGATTTGATTTTTTCGTTTAAAAATTCGTCCGTTTAAATTAAATAGAAAAAAAATATAACGGGACCCCCAGAGAAATTAAATTCTTTACAAGTTAAAAAAGAATCAGTAAATTTATTCATTTAGTGAAACATCAGCGTAGATGTTGAGCTGCATAAATGTTTTAGCATGTATGCATAAATGTTTAATAAATGTATAATAAAAGAAAAAAATATACATACAGATCGAATTGAAAACCTTTTATTTTATTTTTTTTTTAATTGGTTTATAAATAACAACTACGAGTTTAAATTAAATTTGTGTTTAAACATTGTTTTTTATACACTGTATTTCTTATGTTACTTAAAAACTGAAAGTTTCAGTGATTATATTAGGAAAGTTTTTGTTAAATTAAATTATTTTAATTCTTTTTGTCCCAACCATAGGTAATAAGAAAAAGAAAGGATTCTGGAAAAAGCGAAAAATTGAATTGCTTAAGAAAGTGATAATTATACAAATTTCTTAGAAAAATTTATGGAATGGTATTATTGAAAAAAGTAGAAGTAAAGCAAAGATTAAATGCTAGTACTTGGGATTATTAAATCATCTTTTAGTGATAACCGAAGTTAAACAACCCTTGGGTCAGTTTTCATCTCATGCAAAAAAATGAAAACAGAATAGGTGTCATACTGTTGACATTAAATTAATTAGTATATTATGATGATTGCAGTCAGTGTCATTTAAAACTTATTTATATATATATATATATATATATATATATATACACAAGACGGCTAACCTAAAATTATCTCGTTATCTAAGTTACAGAACGCTTTTGAAATTTTTTTAGTCTTTTAAAAACAAATGAGTTACAGAGTTTTTGTAAATCCTAGATTTGCTAACTGAATCTGAGCTAATCTCCTAATAGTTATGTAGAGGTGATTCATTCTACAATTTACCATGAACAATTGCTTAAGACTAAAAATTAACTTAGTGACATTACTAAACAGTGTATAAAAAAAAATAAAATAAATTTAGTTCTTTCTAAAATTACTGATTTTAACTAAACGTTACTGATTTTAACAACAGAAAAAAAAATTAAATATCTTTCTTTTATACTCCGTCCAAGTATTATTAAATATACATTTTTATAAAATAATACTCCTACAATACTTACTTTAGTATTAGAGGAAAATTTTTCCATTTCTTATTTTTATTGTTTTTACTAGTAGGTGTTTCCTTTTACTCGTCATCGCAAATCAGATGATTTTGAAGTTGAATGTTCTAAGGTTCAAATCCTAGTATAGGCTGTTACTTTTATATGAATTTGAATATAGATCGTGGATACCGGTATTCTTTGGTGGTTGGGTTTCAATTAACCACACATCTCAGGAATGGTTGACCTCTTCTTCTTTTTCCTGTTTAGCCTCCGGTAACTACCGTTTAGATAATTCTTCAGAGGATGAATGAGGATGATATGTATGAGTGTAAATGAAGTGTTAGTCTTGTACATTCTCAGTTCGACCATTCCTGAGATGTGTGGTTAATTGAAACCCAACCACCAAAGAACACCGGTATCCACGATCTAGTATTCAAATCCATGTAAAAATATCTGGCTTTACTAGGAATGGTTGACCTGAGACTGTACAAGACTACACTTCATTTACACTTATATGTCACCCTCATTCATTCTCTGAAGTAATACCTTACATTGGTTCCGGAGGCTAAACAGAAAAAGATTGAGAAAGTAGGCGTTTCTTGTATAATATTTCAGTTTTGAATTTTTAACACGTTCTTTTCTTTTTAATTTCATTTACTTGTAAAAAAATAGTGTAACCTTTATTTTGTATATTAACAATAAGTGTTCTGCCCAAAGGCAGGTTTTCACATGGCCGCCCTCCATTCTGCTCGATTCTGTGCCATCCGTTTCATTTTATAATAACTTCCTTCCCTTTTTACATTGTCTGTCATTTTTATTGTCTATCATTATCATCTCCTTTGTCGCAGATCTAGTTTGCTTCATAGCACTCTCCTCATTTTGCTGGAATGCTTCCTTTGCTCTAGCAATTCGTACTTTAACTTCCTGATCACACTTCATATCTTTCTTAATGATACACCCCTTGTACTTGAAGGATGCCACTTGCTCAACGTTTTTGCCCTTTTGGTTGATTTGCTAATTATCGTGCTTTTTGTCTTCTTTGTATTTATCTTCATCCCATACTCCACGCAGGTTTGATTTATTCTTCTCAACATTTCAGTCATCATGTACTCACTTTCAGCCAACATTGCCATGTCATAAGCAAACCTAATGCACTCTATCCTCCTTCCTCCAATATTTACACCCTTATTACCACCAGTTAGACTCTTTTCAATTATCGCATCTAGGTAGCAGTTGAACAGAGTGGGTGACATGTAACATCTCTGCCGCACCCCTCCCAAGTCTGCTTTCCTCCATTAACTCATTCCCAATCTTTATTTTTACTTTCTGTGACAAGTACAGATTTCTTATTAACCTCCCATGTTTAGCCCATGGACCAACATGGTTTACGAGGGTGTGACCGGCTAAAATCCTTTAGCCTTCTTGGAGCCAAAAGTGAGAGTTGGCTGAATGTGGAAACCAGTCTTGCATAACCATCTTGAGATGTGGTCGTCATGCATAGGAAAGTATGCAATCCATACATAGGATGTACATAGGATGCATAGGATGTGTATGTAATCCATACACATCCTATATGGTGTGTATATTAAGCATAATTTTACAAAGCGAGTAAAATCTAAGAAAAAAATAAATATGTATTCCACAATTCATCTCACTTACCACAAACCTCTCATGAAACATGCATTTATTTTTATTGAAATCATATAAAATTTAATCTACCTATATTCTTCTACTATTCTTGCTAAATTTTGCAAAATTTCCTGTTTAGTAGAAATTTTAATGGCAGTAATGAGATCTAAGCTATCTTCAGCTGATATATCTTTCTGTTAAAAAATAATGCCATTACGGCTGAGAGGATTTCAATGAAATTTAGTAGCTTATGTGATTTATCTTAAATCAGGGAGAGATAGGTTATAATAGGTTATACTTAATACTAAAGTGTTTTTCAAGTGTCTCTTCGATTTGAGGAATGGTTTTGTTAATTTCTTTTTGCCTATAAAGAATTATGTTTTTAATATTGTATATTTAAGTAAAATATTAAAATAAATTTGCAATTTAATTAATTTTTTCTAACTTCACTATTATTATTATTATTTACACTGATTTATTTTATAGTGATTTAATTGTTATGTATGGAAGTAATAGCTCTTTTTGTTGTAAATTATTTACTACTGCAGTTAACATTAGTAAATTACTACTTCACTTACATTAGGGAATAGTTATTTTATGAATAGGTTTGTCTAGGTAAACTTTCCATGTAGTGTTTGATTTAAGTGCCTGCAATTTGTGAATGGCTGAGTTTAAATATTGAGCAAGTTATAAAGTTACTTTTAGTTCCCAAACTCCCGATTGGATTGTGCAGCGCATTAATGTTTCTCATTACTGTTCTACTGCACTTCTTACATTTAGCTAGGTATTTTCTACTTCCCTGTTTTATAGGTGAATTGTTTGTACGATTACCTTCAAGGAGATATTGATGGTTGTAAAGGTTGAGAAGAAGCCATCAAAATATTATTATTAATATATTGCAATTATTATTTTGGTCAACAAAATATAATAATAATAAATTAATTAAAGCATGTGATGGATGGTCATTTATGAAAACGGCTGTTTTTCAAGAGTGGCTTATGCCTCCCATCAAGTCTACTACAAAATGCAAGATGTGCGATTATCAGGTTTGTAATTTTTTATTTATTGATGTACTAATATGCTATTATAATTTAATTATTATTTTGTATTTATTGTAAATAATTTTGATATTCTCATATCTGCTCGCTAAAAAGGCGAGTGTTCGCCTTTCAGCGAGCAGCAGTTTCTACAAACAGCTGAAGTTTATATTTTTCTAAGAGGTTGCCGAGTGATTTTATTTTAGTCATTCAGGTTAGATATCATTTAAAATTTCGTCAGGAAAACCAGTTCTTTTCAATGAAAAATTTTCTTTAATTTTTTTATTGTGAGATAAACATAAGTAATAAAAACTGTAAAATTTAACAAAGGTATGATTCATCGTTATTATACAATAATTACTGAACATATGCGCACCTGTATTTACATATTTCAATTTTAACTGTATATTTATATGAATAGGAATAAATTCATAAATTCTAAGGTAACTAGTTCTACAAAAGAGGAAAGAAAGTTATGGAAATGTTATTTTGAAGGTTCAAAGAATACAAGAATTTTCTTGAAGGAATGAAAAAAACACGGACAAAAAATTATTCGAAATATGAACATTGATAAAGATACTAAAGATTTAATATGTTCCGAACTAGGATGTTCTAAAAAAATCAGAAAGAAAAATATTTGACTGTTTGATAGTGCAATAATGAATAACCAAGTGAAAATAAATGGTTTTTTTTATGTATTAAGGAAGGAATATTTATTAGATTGGTGATACGAAATATGAAAAAAAAGGAAAATTAAAAGAAGAAAACAGGTAAAGTTTGCTGTCAATGCAAAAAGAAAACAATACCTATATGAATGTGATCGGATTAAACAAAAAAAATAAAATTTTTAAGAAGAGAAAACCAAATATCTGTAATAAATTATTTTTTTTAAATATTAAAAATCAGCTGATTTATACAAAACAATTAAAATACATTATTGGAGGTTCTTAAGTTAAAGCAGATTTTTAAGCAAGTGAGAAGATGAGAAAAACTTTTATTTTACCCCATTCCAAGAGCCTGAGATTTGTAAGTAACCGAAGTTAAACCGTTCTCAGATCTAATAGAAATTCCGCAGTTTTCTGATGAACTTTAAAATTCTCACGGAATTAGGTCTAGAAGCTTAAATATACATAATAGTTTACGAAACACTAGTACATTTAATGCAGTGTGAGGATAAAAATGTTTGAAGATTATAAAATCCAAATTTAAAAGAGTATTTTATTACAAACAGACTTTAAGGGGGTTTATTTTTATATTAAATTGGACTGTAAACAAAATAAACTCTGATCCACAGCTCTAACAATTACTATTAGAGCTTTCAATCGGATAACTGAACAACGCAACCTTTATAAGCTTTCTTTATACTTTTCAATTTTTATCAACATTTTCTTTTTTTATTACTTAAACTAATTTAAATTGCTAACTAAACTCCATAGAAGAAATAAGAAGCTTGATTTAGAACCGCAAACCTTACCACTGCAAATTCATACAAATTTGACTTACGACGTACTTTAAAATTTATTCTTTTCTAAATTTATTTATGTGCTATATGGTTAATTAAGTTGTTTAAAACATTTTTTACCTTCTAACAAAAAAAAAATGTCCATTTTTCAAGTAGGCCACCTTTGAAGCATTTGGAATTTCTATCATAAAATATTGCTTTCCAGAGAAAATATTCTAAATACTTTTATTAATACCTCAGTTAATCTTAAACTTTACTGTTAAATATTAAGTATTTCAATAGATACTTAAGTATGCTATTGTAACAGGTTCTGAATTTTCGATAGTTAAAAAATTTCTTATTTTTTCTCCATTAAGAACATTTAATGAAACTGCAACTGTTTGTCATATTAATAAAAATGTGCTAGAATTTCAATCATTAACTGATTGAAAAAAAAAAAAAAAAAACAAAAGAGAAAATTAAATTTCGGGGGATGGTTAGAAGATACTATTCAAAGTGGACGACAAATTTGAACGCTTCTTATTCATGCGGCATTATATTTCACTTTTACGCTGTAAGTTATATTAAAATTTTCTCTTATTTAATCAATCTTTTTGAGAAATTACGATCAATAATATAATTATATAAGTAAATTCGAATAATTTAATTAACAGAAATTAATAAATGTTATTGCTGTACTGGAAATATAAAAATTTTCATAAGTTTTTTTTCAGAAAAGTAATGTTAAATCCGATCTACAGCCCTAGTCACTAATGTATCCCCGCACGTCTAATCATTAACATGGGATTTTCATCGCCTTATTCAATTACTATACAGAAAACTTTGATAAGCAAAACGTTCACGATATAATTTCACTAAGTTTTTTTACCCCATACCAAAACAGAAATGACAGTATTCATTTTTTAATTTCCAGAAACTTAGAAAAACAATTTAATTTTTATTTTCAGACTACTGAGCTCTTGCAATGGATAATTTTTTTTTGCACTAAAAATTGCGTTAGATTACTTTTTCCAATCATTTTTATATCGAAAATTTTACTGGATACTTGCACCTAATAAAGACTTTAAAAAACTGCCTAAAATCGAATACCCTTTACTAAGAGCCGTAAAATTTCAAAAAAATTTTAAAGCGAACTAGAAAAGGAAAAGCTTTAATACATGACGTTAAATTTGGTAAAATCTTTCACTGATGAGTTAGGCGGTTCTAATACTTCTTCTAACCTAATAAAATTTAAACCTGTTCTTTAGTTGCAATTATTCATATCTAGCAAGTAAGGAAAAAAATCTTTAAAAAAATTGTCTCAAAAACCTGCAATGGATAAGTTTGATATGGTGCTCTGAGAACAGAATTCAATGAAGATCTATATAGAACAAGAAAAACTTAGACAAGTAAAAAAGTATAAATATTTATACTTACATATTACTGGAATGTAAATATAAGATTGCAAAAGTTAAAACGAAATAAAATCAGAATGGTATTGGCTAAGGAACCATTTAATAGAAAAAATTATTAACTACTTAATAAAATGAAGGTAAGACTTTCAGAGAGGTCCAGTAAATTACTATTTTGCAGCGTCTTGTATATGGGTGGCAAATATGGACAGCAGTGAAAATTGAATAAAGAATTGCATAATTACACATAAGCTACGTATATTCAACTAAGTCAAAGTTTGGGCCATTAACTTTGTAATTTCATAAGTGTGAAATAATTCTTGATAAAAATACAATCCCAAAATAAGAGAAAATTTGGAAACAAGATTATTTTAAATATACAGATTATTTAAACCGATTAAATATTAAAAAATATTCCAACAAATAATAAAACTAAGGAAAAAATTCTCCAATTATAAATGAATGAAATGATGACACTATTAATGTAACAAGAGAAGATAAAAACCATTCTTAATATCTCTCTCTCTCACACACACACACACACACCCACAATTTATTAGTACAACCAGACGAGTTATAATCCAAGACATCTATAAAACAACCATGATTTATACTGTATTTTAAAAACCAGTTAAATTGAGTTATCGAAGTGTACCCAGCCATCCCTGCTATAAATGTTTTTATAATATCAAGTACCTGTTTCACAATTTATGGACACTTAAAAATGATCTGTTACATAGAACTATTTGTATTAGGAATAACTAATGTTACACCACTTTGACGAGTATTCCTATGGTTTACGTGAGCAAGCCCAAAGTGACTGAATATTTACATTGATTAATCGCAAATAATTTTGCAATTAAAAAATATATAATTCAAATTTAAATATACATATATTCAAATTTTTCAAGTTTACTTACAGCCAGTCCGCCATAATACTGGCTAACGTGACTACTCCACTTTAAAGAAAAAATATATCATAAATAATAACTTCAGGTTCTCTAAAACCTAACTCCTTGAACCACGAAAATAATAACCTTCAGTGGAAATGCAATTTATGTTCAACTATACAGAATTTATGAGTACCACCACAAATATTGCTATACATATCATTAACATAAAAAATTATTAAATATAACTTACGCCAAATTATTATTATTAAGTATAACGTTTAAAATTAAAATTATTAAATTTTAATAATAACGTTAAAATTCATCCTTCGAGCTCTATCTATCTTATCTAACAATACATGATTTTCTTTCATCAACAACGACATAAATAATATGACAATTGCTCCAAGTAAAAATAGAATTTACGTCAAAAAAGGTAAGACAAAAGGCTGGAAGTATTTTAAAATTGGATACTGAGGTGACCGGAGAAAACTAAGTGGCTGTACAGAATAAAAATTAAGTAATAATTAGGATGAAAAAGCTTAATCAGAACAATCAGGAGTTGAAAAGCCAGCTAGCTAGTATATGTACTAATAAGAAAAGGAATATTAAAAAAGCCAAAGTAGGATCAGTCAAAGGAGTAAAGAAGAAATAGAGGAAAAGATTAAAAATATATGACATTTGAGATAGAAGGTATTGGAGAGGAACGATGATCAAGGGATTAGAACAGATAATCATTCGATAGCAAATCCAAAACTTCAATATTAAATTTAAAAAAAATATATATATTTTTGTACTCGATCGAAATGCAAAATCGTAAACAAAAATTTTAAAATGCTATCCGAAAAAATATATTAAAAAAATATTGAGTGATTGTGATTTGAAATATATTTCTATGAAGCATATTAAATCTTATTAATTAACCTTTATTAATGAACTCATATTTCTGAATAACGGAGTGAGTTAATTAAGTACGACATTGTACACAGTAATTAATTAATATGCGTATAACTTAGTAAACGGAGACATGTCAATTAATTTTATGCTTTGTAGTGATTTCAAAACAATGAATTTAATAGGTTATTATATAATTATACAATTTAACGACATAATATACTCTTAATATATAACGCTACAATAAATTATAAAAAAAAGAATACAGGTGCATTTAACAGAATTATTTATAATTCCGTGAAATTTTAATCGGTATCAAAAACTTTAATACTAAATTTAACAAAAAGTTTATTTAACATTTATTATTTAGTACTCTTAATGTCAATTCATGATAACGAAGTATAAAATAACTTTTTCTTTGTTTTTTTTTTACAGAATGAAAAAAAATATTGAAGTGAAATGATATTGTTTGCTGTAAATAAAAGTGGAAATACTGCAGTGGTTTTAGAAAAGTCGAATTGTGTGAGAGTGAGAAAGAAAATTGTGGCGATATAACATTGTGAGGATGAGGTTTCAAATGGAATCGATGACGGAAGTTGAAATAGAAAAGTCTTTTCTTTTAAATAGAATTTTATTAGGGCTTTTTATAACAGTAGACTATTTGCACAACGTATATACAAACGAATAAAAAAATAGATGTCATCTTCTCATAAACAAAAAATATAATTTTCTATTTATTTATATTTAAGAAAATAAATACACTTTATAAAAAAATAAAAACAAAAAAACTAATAATTAAATATCAGGATACAATAACTTATCATATACGATGTCTGTACTTATTTTTAATGTATATTAAAAAATTAATTTACAAACTTTCGTATATAGTCAGGCTTTAAAATATTTCTTTTTAAAAAAAATACTTCTTTTTAAAAATATTTCTTTTAATTTTTTTTTTTACAAATCATAGAATAGACTTCAACGAGTACGTTTATTTCTGAAAAATATTGGCCATGACTTGCATAACAACCGGGAAAAAACTGATACATTCTCTATGATTCCGTAGACATTTTTAAGGAAATTTTAGATTTATTAATAAATTGATTGAACGTAGGATTTGATTTATCTATAGGTTTCAACAGAAAAATGTTTAATTACCCCAATCGGAATTAGTCCACTTATTGAGGTCTCATGTTTCTTCAATTCTAAATAACAGTTGTTAATGGAAAAGAGTTAACATTTATTTTCTTTCCAGTAGTAAAAATATATTGGCAACGTTTTGCTAAGAAAAATGATAAATTTTACAATAATTTAATTCAATATTCTGAAAATTTTTCCCTCCTTTTTTCTGTTTAGCCTCCGGGAATTACCATCAGACATTACTTCAGAGGATGAGTGAGAATGATATGTATGAGTGAAAGTGAAGTGTAATCTTGTACAGCCTTTTCAAGTCCAAGTAAAGTCTTTTATTGTTATACGGATTTGAATACTAAGTCGTGGATACCGGTGTTCTTTGGTGGATGGGTTTCAATTAACCACACATTTCAGAAATGGTCGAACTGAGACTGTACGAGATTAGACTTCATTTACACTCATACATATCATCCTCATTCATCCTCTGAAGTAATATCTGAACGGTAATTACCGGAGGCTAAACAGGAAAAAAGAGAGAGCCTTGTACTGTCTCAGGTCAACCAGACCTGAGATATGTGGTTTTTTCCTTGATGAACATTTTCCAACATAAATTAATGTGAAAGGACAAATCTATTTAGTGTTTATGAAAATATCGATAAAAACCGATCTTTCATCATTTCGTACTGACTTATAATCATTATTTCCTTACTACTTTAAACCTCTGCATTCATGCACAGGTTATTGAAATTAAAAATATGCTTTTCCTGAAATAACCCTTAAAAAGATTTAAGCTTATATCCGGAATTAAACTTGAAGCCTCCCACTTATCAAACGTTATCGCTACGTTCTAGACTAATTAAGGACTTTTTTAAATATTATTTTTACAAGATTACAGCTCTTCATAACAGGATGTAAGATCCAATACTATTTAAAAATCAGTCATTTAGTCATATTTAATTTTACAACATATATATTTTATTTATATTTCTATAGGAACCTATGGACCTATCAAACTAATTCTGTGCAAACCCAAAGTCTCCCAGTGCATGATGGTACGGCATACGATTTATACAATCAGCTTATTTCACTAGGTAAAATTACTAGCTTTAATAGGTGCAAGTAGTCAATGGCAGTATCATATTTGGTATGCATTACCAGAGTGATTTTGGTAAGATCCTAAATATCTTCTCTTCTACTTAAACTTCCTCACGGGATGCCGCCTGATTAAGTACTGTTAAAGAGCTGCTCACTCACAGCAATTCAGTTGGCGTATGGTATCCAGTACATGACTGGCTACCAGTTTAAACAAAATGTTAAAATTAGTAAAAGCTTTACCATATTGTGATGGCCCTGGCCCAGGACCAAGACTGATTTCTCGGTACGAAGAATAGTAACATAATCACGGTAAAGAGATATAATCTAGCTAAAAACAGAAGAAGGCATTAGAACTCGGCTCAAGACCATCTACGAGTCTTTGCCTTGTGATTCAACCACAGAAAGACTGGCTGAGACTATCCGGCGACAAGTTGAAAAGCCGATAACCCGGCCGTAATTAAGTTTAACCGATAAATTCAATTGATTGAGGTTTGATGCAAATCAAGTCCCGAATTAGTATTTTGTAATTTTTAAGGAAAAGAATGCTACTTGGCGCTCGTAACGAATCTAAACTTTAATCGTCTGATACATTCAACACGGTGACGTAATTATTGAGCCACTCCTTAGTGACACGATCCTGGCGGACGGTTGATAGCCTGCGTTGTTTCAGTTAGTTTGTCCAGACTTCGCAAATGAATCAATAATGGGTCTTAACAATAAGCTACCTGCCTAATGAATTGAATCTTCTGCATCGAGCAGATCTCCACATGTTTCCTTTATTATGAATGCTTAATAATTTAATTATAGTGCTTATTTTTTAATTATAATGCTAAATATTAAATTGTAAAACGTATGACATTTTAAATATCTTTATCTAATTGCATAATTATAAATCCTATCATCAGCTTTCTCTCAAAAATAATAGTATTTATAACAAGTACATGTCATTATTTTACAAAAAAAGGAAACATATCTATATTGGTACGACACTTCCCTAGTAACTGCTCATTAATGAAAAGCATGATCTGATGAACCGTAATAAGGAATTGTGCAAGTCAAAATTGGTTATATCAGTGATTCCCAACCTTTTTAGCTCCAACACCCAAAAAGTAAAAAAGATGTATAATGAATATTTCGCAATCCCTAACCCAATGAAACCTAGTTAAAACGATTAGGTTGGGTTGATAGCGACGGGTATGAACATGGGTATGGGATAACGAGGGGTATAAAGTGTACAAATAAGAGCTATTTACAGGTTCCAACTTGATGTGTACATGCTCCTTGTAAAATATTCTTTGCTTGCATATTATTTCCAG
Source organism: Lycorma delicatula (assembly GCF_047948215.1). Classification (NCBI taxonomy): domain Eukaryota; kingdom Metazoa; phylum Arthropoda; class Insecta; order Hemiptera; family Fulgoridae; genus Lycorma; species Lycorma delicatula. Next base: position 112,148,788 of record NC_134457.1, on the reverse strand, counting down.
TGAGAGTGCCATGTTCAAAGATGCATATAATACGTTTGAACTAGTCGTGATCTGAGGTTTAAAAAAGAGATGTAAGGAATTGCACAACGTCAGTATTTTTTTCGAATACGAAGCGTGCGTGTTGGTGTCTTTATTTAAGTTCTTAAAAACTTACTGTCATTGAAAATACTAATAATTACGGTTTCGGTTTTTTAGTGTGCGATCAAACAGTATAACTGTTTTTTTTTTTTAAATTAAATTCTCATGCACAATGGATGAATTTGTGAAAAAACTAAGTGAGCCATCTACATCCAGTGAATCGATAGGTAAAAAGATTATAAAATGACAGTTATTTCAATTATGGTTTTACCTCATTAGATGGAAATCCATAGTGCGTTGTTTGCTTTAAGTTCTCTCCGATGAAAGCATGAAGCCATCAAAATTAATTCGACACTTGGAAACTAAACATCCGTATCATAAAAGCGTATCACAACCTTGGAATCAAAAGCGTATCAGTATCCTTGGAATTTTTCGAAAGAAGATTATATACATACTTTGAGAAATCAACAAGCTTCTATTTGTAGATCAACTACACAGATAAAAGTACATTTGAAAAATCTTATCTCGTAGGATTAAGAGTAGCTAAGATGTCCAAACCTCATACAATTGCAGAAAACCTTATATTGTCTGCTGCAACTATTATGATCAATGTTTTAATAGGAGGAAGAAGCAAAAAAAATGAAAAAATTCCGTTTTCTAACGACACAGTATCAAGGCGAATCGGTAACATGGCTGCCGATGTTCGCGATCAGCAACTGAGTTCATGTGAATTTTTTGGTATTCAATTTGATAAATCAACAAATATGGCAAACATTTCTAAGTTCTTATGTTTTGTGAGATATGAATGCGATAGAAACAGCTCAATAAAATTTTTTTTTTTTTCAAATCAATACCTAGCCACACAACAGAACAATATCTTTTTGATGATTTTTTATGAAGCTGTTAAAACTATAATATAGATTGGACAAAATGTATTGCACTATGTAGTGATGGTGTGAATGTGGTAACAGGAAAGAACAGTGGATTTTTGGAAAAATTAAAAGATCGTCTTATACCAAGGATGGAATGGATGCACTGCTTCCTTCACAGACATGCTCTTGCCACAAAAAATATGTCGGAAAGTCTCAAACGAATTCCTTGTAACGCTGTAAAAATGGTTAACTTCATTAATAAGTCAACTATTACAGAATAGGCTGTTTGCTAAACTGTGCGATGAAATGGGCAAAAATAAAAAATACCTTCTTTTCCTTACAGAAGTCAGATGGTTATTGCGGAAAAAAGTGTTAACATGGTTACTGGAATTGCAAGATGAATTAATAATAATTTTCCAGGATAAACAAACACCATTTCAATGTTTTTACAGAATAATGAGTATATTTTTCTGTTGGCTTACAATTGAAGTATTTTCACATTTAAACGACTTGAATGTGAATATACAAGGTCTTTACAAAAGCATTTTACTAATGACAGACAAAACTCATGTTTTCATTAAGAAGCTAAATATCTGGATTCTTCGCCTTAAAGGAAAAATTTGATATGCTTACTCACTTCCGATTGTATTGAGAAAATATGGATGAAGAAGACACTATTATTGACTACATTTTGGTTAGCATGAAAATGCATTTGCTTGAGTTCAAATTCAGTTGGAAAAATATTTCTCGGAAGATAAAAATGATCTCTCGAAGAGATGGATTCTGAATCTATTTAGTGAAAACGTTGTTGCAGCTACTAAGTTGTTACCAGTTGAGATTCATGATCAGCTCATCGAAATGTTTGCCGATAAAACGTTATATCTACAATTTCCATCTTAAGATTTATATACGTTTTGCTCGTCGAAGTGAATATGGAAATTTAGTCACAGAAGCATGGAAAATATTAATCCCATTCTCACTGCTGTGAAAAGGGTTTTTTGACAGTTATTGCGCTAAAAATTAAATATAGGAATTGTTTTTTATCACTTGAAAACAATTTGATTTTGTATCTTTCTAACATAAATCCACGTATGGAGAATGAAAAACAAACGCAACCATCTCATTAGTTTATTTTCTTTACATGTTTAATTATAAATGCAAGTAAAAAGTTTATAATAAATTACTTTTTTCTCGTAAAATGATTTCATTTTGTTTACATGTAAAGTTGTAGGCTAATATTGCAACTTCCAGGTTGAGAAATACTGGTTTTCACTTAAAAAATACTCGTACATATACTGCAGTCTTACTTTGTCTTCAAAGATAGATTTTGATCTCTCTAAGGGTTGGATATAACGAAATATTTAAAAAAAAAAGATTTATTTGGCAATTTAAATATTATTTTAGCTTACATACCTTCAAAAATACTTCATACTGTTAGTGCACTGATCTCAATATTTTATTTTCTGATTGTAATCTTGGTGGAATTCTGTTGGTGTGAAAGAGTATGATCCCGTAGCAAATTGTCTTTGTTCTCTTCAGTTATTTTAAAACATTTCAAATTAATTATAATTTTGTTAAAAAAAATAAAATAGTAGTAATAAAAAAAACTTCATGAGCAAATTTTAGAAAGTAGGTTTAAGAACAATAATTGCAGGTATTTTGACCAACACTTACTTACAGATGGGGGTGGCACAACATCATGAAGTTACTGATTTATGGGTGAAGCACCCATGAATTATTTACACATGTCTCTGATTACATATTTCTTACTTCTCTCTTATATTACATTATTGTTAAACAAAATTCTTTGTTATCTACTATGCTTGAAAATTTCTGAACAACAGGAAAATAAAGAGAATTAACCTTTATGTTATTCAGTTACTAGTTATTAAACTGATAATTCTGCTGTTAAATTTTTTTTTAAATATAAGAAACGAAGTACGGTCACCTCCTAGTGATGCTTGTCGGATAACGCTAAGAACCGCGCAAATACTTTTTTACTCGTACAAGGATGGGTAGTCAGTTATAACTAAAATTTTTAAGATAGAAGGTTACTGTTTTGAAAGCTGCATTCTTCAGAACACTCAGAGTTTTGGGTCTGTACTACCAAAATTGCTGCTCTGAAGAAATTAAAATACATTAAAAATTACATATTTTTTTATAAATTGAATAATCTTTCATTTTTATTTGTCATTATTATTCTCACTAGCTTGAGTTTAATGAACTCAGAGGGGTCCTGGCTAGACAAGAAAGTTGAATGAAGTGAGTCCAGACCTGTTAAATATCACCTGACCACGAAGGAAAACGCTAGTAACCATATAGTGCGGTTGAAGCCGAGATGCAGATGCAAATATATTTATATATAAGCAGGTAATTCACGAATAATGTAATTAACTTCCTACTACTGAAAATAAAGAAAAAAAATCATATAAACCTAAGTTCGGAAACGCTTCGTTAGTGAGTGTCGGCTAGCGAAGATTTCGCCCTGACTTCTGCGCCTGCGATAAAATTGAAACTAACTGTAATTCTTGGGAACCAAATGAAGGGGTAAATTTATTGATTTTTATATGAAATCTGATCTGTAAAACTGAAAAAAGATAAGTCCCAGAACTTTTAGTACTTTTTGAGAAATTCGAGGTAAAAAAAAGATTGGAATCGAAAAACACATTAATTTATTTTTGTGTAAGATAATTTTGTTAAACTGATAATAAAAATGTCATTTTTAAACAAAACTTGTAGAGAATTTGATTTTGAATAAAATGGTAAGAATAAAGTCCACTTATAAAAAAATAAAGTGCACTTACGTACTTACGAAAATATAGTTATCTTGTATGTTACGCCAAAAATCAGTTCTAACATTCATAACTGATAGAGGTCAAACAGACAGCAAAATAGAAAATAAAATTTAACAAACAAAACGGGCTAATTATGTTTCAAATTTATACAAAATAGAAAATTTATTGTGCACAATACAATAACAAAACTTCAGTTATATAAACAGCGGAAAACGTTTAACGCGAAGGGAAGAAATTACGGTTACCAGTTATTTTTTCTCGTATTTTAAACTTTTCAAAATTATCTGATTCATTGAAACATTATGTGTTAATAACTACAATAAAAATAACAAAATTCATAGATTTTGAAAAATTTATTGAAACAGATGGTTTAGATTAACTACAAATAGTTTTACACAGGATTTAAATATATGCATTCATTCTCATTAGTTTACATTTTTGCAAAAACATTTAAATAATTAATATCCAAAAACACAAAAGAAGTTCAGGATGGGGGCCCACCACCCCACCCCGCTTAATCAAACCCCACCATTAATGTTATGGCTCTACCATTTCTGGTGTTCTTTTTCTTTTACTTAAAAAAGTTTAACTTTCGTTTTGGTATAAATACCTCTTTATGTCATAATTATTTCTGGTGTTTTTTCAGTATGTACTGCTTCTTTCTTCGGTTTAGTTTTTTCCTAAATCTCTTTCTATCTTAGGTTCTTGTCTTTTTAACACTTTAGCTGCTTCCTTAAAAGATGTCTTGAACGGTCTTTTTGTTTTACTTTATCTGTTAACGCTTTCTCTTAGTTATATTAAGCCTGTGTTAAGTTTTAGTTCTGGAGCAAAATATATAAGATCTACTCTTTTTGACTTTTCCAACAGAACTAATTCTAAAATATCATTACAGTTGTTAAGTTACTGATTAAGCATAGTTAAAGAAAATTTGAATTTGTTATGTTAATTTTTTAATTAATTGTCACAACTTTAATTCACTACTAATCTCTTAATATCTCCACTTACTACACCTAACGTTCTCAATTATTTATTTTACTCGTATAACGGGTAAAACGTTAAAATATTAACGAGTAAAAGTTAAATTTAAATTTTTCTTTTTATTTTTATAACTTGTTAATTCAATACATAAGCTCGACGCTCGGGCGTGGGGATATGAAATTGAAATTATGTAGCGTATAAAGAATGCCATACATGCTTAATCGGAGATCGAACCGAGAACCTTTCGGATTAAAGGTAGAGACGCTACCACTCCGGAAGTTAGCAGGAACTAATCTATACTTCTAACTATTTTCGTACAAAAAAAGTTTTAGCCAGTTCAGTAATGAATCTATACGAAAATAGGTAAAAATGAAGAAGTACAAGTCTTATGGAACAGATAATGCTCTAAAAATTTAATTAAATAATTAGGAATATGAAAAATATTTCTCAAATATCAGGGATACTATTCGATTGCACATCTTATATAATCTAAACGTTGTTTTTTATTAAAATAATTACCCAGTTTATCGTTAGTTGTTGTTAAGGTAATTATTATTCTTCGAAAAAGTTTTATAACTATCCAAAATTAGCTATCATCCTCTCACTGTTAATTAACACTATCGCTGATCAGAAGAACTGTTGTTATAATTTTTTTTTTTAAATTCTATTGGCCTCCATTAAAGTTCAATTTAAAAGGAATAATTACTTTTAATAATTTTAAACCGAGTTCCTATTTTACGGATAGTCGATGGCTAATCAAAACGAATTGCAGAACTAATTAAATTTATGCAATTTATTGGGAGCAATATAAGTAAAAAGAAAGGCGCTAATGAATTGAATTAAATAATATATGAAGACTGCATTTCCTGCCACGTTTCAAGACTTTAATTTTAATACGTTCTTTTTTTTTAAAAAACCTGTTTCACACCAAATAGAAATTTTTATTATCCTAATTAAAAGCTTAGATAAATCATAAAAACTATATAACCATCATACAGCTATACCAAATTTACAATTATTAATGATAAAAAAATCTGAAAAAAATGCGCCGATTGAATGTAGACTATCAAATATAAATTAATTTCATGCAATTCTGCTTTGTGAGCAATAATACACGATATGGGTAATGATATTAACTTCCTTTTCCACGATAATATTTAACAAATACCGCATTTAATAAAAGTTATTTATTTTACTTAAAGAAGAAAAATAATATATTTTTTGATGAGATTTATACCATACATAATAAAATATTATTTTTTATTTTCAGTTTATGTACAAGTAAGATTATAATTTAGTGCCCTCTATTCAGATTCAGTGTTATCGTGACACGATTCAAGGTCTAAATATATTGAGCGGTTCTTATTTTACACGACTTCAATAAACTTAAAAATAATGCTAACAAAAATATTTAGTTTTCACAAATCTATAGTTTATAATAATAGTTTAAATGCTATATAATAATATACACAAATACGGTAAAAAATTATGATTTTTACAATAACTTTTAGTTTTTAATCATAACTATTAAAAAAAAGGATAACCTGAATTTAAGAAGTAAATTAGGAGTAAAATCTAATAAAACATGTTTAAAAGGGTGGAGTTACGGGAAGCACTGATAGTATAAGTAGATGGGGTAAAAAGAAAAAAAAACAAGAAAATCATACCACCAGACTGCAATAAATACGATAGGTAGAATTGGCTAGGTTGGCAACTTGCTACGATACCGTGCCTTGCTGATCTCGTGGCACGCTAACTGTATGTCATGCAAGCTATTCCTGAAGAACTTGAAGGTCGTTTGAAGGTGCTCGGTGAATTTAACCGGTGTACTTTACTAGGGAGCCCACCGATCTCAACGTATTCAGTATATATTTTTTCCACTGATATTAAATGACAAATTTTTATTTTCTCACGACGTAAACTCGTTATTTATATCATTTTAAAAAAAAGTATGTAGTCTTTGAAATTCTACTGTCAAGTTGTATTTAATAAATCATCACTGTACGCCTAAAAATAAGAGCAAATATAAATTATGTAATCTACTAATAATTTTCAAAGGGATAATTTCTTACATATAGTTTTCAGTTTAATTACTAAATATAACCAAACCGAATTATTACAAGTAATTAATAAATCAAATTATAACTACGCAAACAAAAGCAATATTTTTATGACTTCCCTATTTTTTCCGCTTGTTTACACCAACTTTTTTTGTAAACAGTATTATATAATCATTATGAGTGTATGTATATAAGAGTAAATATATCAACAAGCTTACAGATTATTCTTAATAAGTTTGATAATTTTCTTTTTTTAGTTGACTGCTGTTGTATGAATACTGTTCTAACCCTTACATAAAGTGATACTTTTTAACCAACATTCTAACCAAGTGTTGTAAATGGAAAATATATATATATATGTATTTATACAGGTGATTCACAAAGAATGTACAAACTTTCAGGACATGTTCTACTGGTGAAAGTAAAGAAGAAAGTTTACATAAACAAAAGTTTGGAAACGCTTCGTTATTATGTGTCAGCTGCATAGCATACTATTTTTTAATAATTTTGTGAAAAACTCATAGAGGTACTAAAAAATGTAAACAAAATTTACTATTCAGCTAAGCAATAAATCTATATATAGAAAAATATTACGTTCGTTTGTGTACGGCTTCAAAAACTCAAAATGTTCTGCACTGTTTGAGCTCAAATTTTAGCACGATATATAACCCGAATCAAAGATTGTTTTCATCTATTTTTAATAAATCTATCTATCTATTTTTAATTTGTACATTTTTAATTTGAAAATGTAAACAAAGGAAAAAAATCAGATCAATACAAGATGGCCGCTGTCAAACACAACCACCAAATTTCTGTGAATTTTATTTAACAGATTATACATCTGTATTTTATTTTAAAAAAAAACAAAATAAAACACCAAAACAAAAAGAAAAGCTACCAAGAAGGATGACTTACAGTAAATAAATTAAAACACCCAACTTTCTTATAGCCCAGATAGACTTAAGACTATCCAAACAAAAAAAGTCGAAATAACCAAATACACAGAAAATAATATCCCTACATAATGACCAAAAAATTCTTTGTTAGGTTATTTTTTTACATACATATGTCCAAACAATCGTTTTTTGGTCATTTAGCGTTCTTTGCTATGTAAAAGCGAAAAACAAAATTCACAAATAGTAACACTGAAACCACACAACTAAGTATTCGTTTTTTTTTGTTTTTTCTAACCTCCGAAACCACCGTTATGCATTGCTTCAGATGATGATATGATTGATTTATAGCGTATGAAAATGCCATGCCTGACCGGGATTCCAACTCGAAACCACAGGATTAAAGTCCGAGACGTTACCACTCCCGCCACGGAGGCCGGCAAACATATTCGTTAGGAGCCGAATAAAAGCACGACTTACCAATATGGCGTTATGTGTCAAACCAATTTTATACGGACTATAATTACTTTTAATACGCGAAACCCTTTGCAATGATTGAACATTAACTTAAACCTCTTCAAAAATTATTCCTTTTGAAGTAAGCCACATTTTGATATCATTATTTTTCTATAACACGGCTGGAATTCTTTTCGTTTAGTGATAAGAAGCGTTGTCGAAGAAAATAACTGAATTCTCTTCCAAAGGACATAATACACCGCTAAACTATTTCTAAATAATTAAAATTCGTGTAATTTTTTTACGAATCGCGTTTTTATCAAAATATCACCTTTTTCTCAATTGACCTGCAGGGTTTTGTTTTCTTTGCAGAACGTAATTCATTAGTAGATTCATACTCGAGAATCACGTTGTACACTGAAGCAGTACAACTTCTACTTACGTTAGCAGTTTATTAACATCTGAAATCAACGCCATTTGATTATTCTGTAATTTGTAAGCATTACTCTGCTTTTGTAAGCATTTAAAATGATGTGTTTTTTCGCACGACTTAAGGGCTTTTTTCGCAGCCCACAAATCTTTATATATAAAAATGTTAAGTTCGTTTGTGTACACTTCAAAAACTCAAAATGTTCTGCACCGATTGAGCTCAAATTTTGGCACGCTATATAACCCACATCAAAGATTGTTTTTATCTATTTTTCGCATCAGTCACATACCCGCGACCGCGAGAAAACAGTTTTGTTAACGGTCAGTTGTGTACCAGTGACCGCGCCATCTGCCGGAAGCGAGGGGAACACTCGCCATACTAGCTAACGACAACCGCAGTCACATGTGAAACAATACCTGTTCCCAATTACATTGTTTATTAACAAAAAAAACAAAAAAAACGTATCCTCTTGCATCTGATTCAGATTATTATACAATCTGAATTATATTCACTTTAACCGAGGTACTTTTGTGTGATCGTGTCGTGATTGAGCTGCGCCTTTCACCAAGCTCTGAATTTATTAGAAAACGACCAACAGTGGGATATATGTATTAATGACGCGTGCAACACTGCACATCCAAACCAAATTCGCGCATTATTCGCAATTATATTGACCGCTTGCTTCCCTTCATCTCCCACAGAGTTATGGGAAAGATATCGATCGCATATGGCTGAGATATTTTGCATAGAGTACGGCTAGAAAATACCAATATGACCATAGAATTTACAGAAGGCATTTACAACGAAGCATTGATAAATATTGAAGACAAGTGCTTAGCTATTGCAAATGAAGTTCTTAGGCAATTGGGAATGCCAGCACCCACCCGAGCTGCGATTGCTTCATTTGATGTGGATTTACGCCGTGAACAGAGTTACAACATTGGTGATCTTCAGTCATATGTCCAATCAAACATTCCCAAATTAACGCGTGAACAGAAAGGCATTTATGATCGCATAATGCAAATGATAAATGACGGAGTTGGGGGGACCTTCTTCTTGGATGCGCCAGGAGGAACTGGGAAAACATTCCTCATTAGATTGATTCTAGCAACGGTTCAATCAAAAAATGACAATTATCCTGTTGCGGAATATTAATCAGCCAAAACTCTGCAACGGCACGCGACTTGCAGTTAAGAAATTTATGAATAACGTAGTGGAAACAACGATTTTAACGGGGCCTTTCAAAGGTAAAGATGTCCTCATTCCTCGAATACCCATAATCCCGACCGATACACCATTTTAATTTAAAAGATTGCAATTCCCAATTCGATTGGCATTTGCAATCATAATCAATAAAGCTCAAGGTCAATCTTTAGAATTGTGTGGTTTAGATTTAGATGCGGATTGCTTCTCACATGGGCAACTGTATGTTGCGTGTTCCCGAGTCGGCAAACCAGATAGCCTTTAGCAGACAGTGGAAAAACAAAAAATATTGTATATCCACAAGCATTGCAAAATTAAACTTCTATGAAACGTATGCTTTATTTTGTTTCTCATTTCTCATCCATGCAACCACAATGTGCCACAGCGAAGCGTGGCGGGTAGAGTTAGTATATATATATATATATATACGTTTAATCAAAATCCTGAGAATAACTTTTAGAAATTCAATTTGAATGTTTTATTTTTAAGAAATATAAAGGAATAATTATTTTCAATAATTTTTAGAGTTACTAAAAGTTAAAATACGTTTTTAGATATGATTGTTTAAAAAAAATTAAGATTTTATTAAAATCATACGAAACATTTTCAAAGTTTAATTTTAATATTTTACAACAAATAACTGATCCTAGTAGTTTTATACTGAAGTAGTAGCTACTACTTCAGTTTAGGCAGATTAATAGCTTTTATTTTATTAGATAAATAGACTAGAATACTTTAATATTTTAAACTAAAAAAATATATATATATATATATTTTAAATCTTCGAGTTAATTAATGGAAAGGGAGTTTTTCGCTATTTTGTTTTACTATTCTCAAAGTTTATCTCTGATAATAGTAGACTTTTATTATAAAAGAATCCCTTTATTAAAACTAAAGCATAGTTCTCAGGAATAAAAAATAAACTACAATCCTTTCTCATACATTTAAATAAAACACTTTTTTTAACTGCAGTAGGCACTAATACTGAACAAAAAAAAAATCAAAATAACTTTTAGAATTCTACAATCCAGAGCAAAAGTTACCTACCGTAACAAAAAGTACATGTACAACAGAAAATTGTACAGTAAAAAAGATTAATTTATATCATTTTATTTCATTTGTTGATTAAATATCTTTGTAAAAAATTGATAAAATTAAGTTAATTTTACTTAAAAATGTATCATTTATTGGCAGAAATTTTAATTGATGAAAGTTTCTTTTATTCATCTATTATTTGAAAAACTAAATTTAATAAATTAAATTATCTTAGTAGGCAGGAAATCACAACTATTCCTAACAAGCTACTTTTGTACAAAGTGATTTTAAAACCGGCTTGGACATACGGAATCCAACTCTGGGATACGGTGAGTACCAGCAATTTAGAGATTACTCAGTGTTTTCAGAATAAATTTGGAAGATGCATTACACAGGAGCCATGGTTCGTACGGAACAAAGAAATTGGCAAAAGGTCTTAAGGTTACCGTGTGTTCCGAGCGGAAGTCAATCGATTTACAAGTAAGTACAAGATAAGACTTAACGACCACGGAAACAATCTAGCTGTTAACCTCTTAGACAATGGAGAAGATGTAAGGTGATAAAAACGGGTACACATATTAAACCTAGATACCTAATATTGATACTCAGAACGAGGTCTCTCTTCTTAAGTTGTGTTTCATCAAAGTATTTATTTTTATGATTATTTGTTTGTTTCTAATGTATTTGTTCCTCTGTTACTATTTTTATTTTATGTTGTGGTTATATATGCACTGGACATTACTAAGATTTCTAGTTCATTACTGGTAGGACTTATCAATGCTTATGCTATTTCTGATTTATGGTTGATATTTAGAATGTATTTAATTGAGATTTTCAAGGGAAACTGCTTTATAACTTGATTGTTGTCATGAAGTTTACTTATGGTTTCTAATCTACAAAGCCGATTGTAAATATATTTCAGATAAAAAAATAAAATAAATAAATTACCTGAAAAAAAAAATTATAACGTAATTATAATCAATATATTCCAAACTTCAAAAGTAATATTATAGATTTTTTATATTAAAAAATAATAGGGATACAAATATTCACAATATTTTAGACAGGTCAGAGAGTGAAAATTTCGCTTATTTACTCTTATAAATGAGGTAAATTATATATAAAATATTTATACTATTCTAAACAATTATTGAAGTAACATATCTGAAAGTAGGCTAAAAAACCGTTTACTCAAAGGAAAAATTTTAGAATTTAAGGAAGCATCTCCAATCTTAGATAGTTATCAACTGATACAATGGAATGGTAAATATTAATGTAACTGCAGCTTACAGGATTTAAAAAAAAACATTTAGCAATTCGTAAAGGGTTATCATTTTTGTATCAACTGAAAATTCACAAAACGAAATTATTTCTCTTTGAACAGTTCAAGCAGAAATACAAAGGGTAGCTTACATCTTATTACGTAGATATTGTTCTTTAACATTTTATTATGTTTCTTATTAATTGTGTTTACTGTCAACATATTTAGAGAAAATTTTTTTTCTTATTAGTGTATTTTTCGTTTGCCGATTTTTATTTCCTTTTTTTATTTTATATTTATTTTTTTTATTAATTTAATTATTAATAGTGATGATGAATATCAGTCAAAATCCGCATTTAATTCGTAATTTGTATTCTTCGTAAACAACTTTTAGGAAAAAGTTAATTAAAAAATGTAAATGAGGAAGAAATTAATTAAAATAAATATACCATTACACCCTTCCAGAAATTTTTATTTTATATTTTAACAGTGCTTTTTTACAATTAATATCGTATATATTATAAAGAGATCTTTTTGGGATTGCTTTATTGTACCTCTTCTCCAGTTTTGGACTTTGGGGGTCTTTTCTATCCTTGGGAGCTTAAAATTTAAATTATTTTTTATCATAATATATATTTAATTCAGTTATTTAAAATTATTTAACATTATATACCTTAATTGTGTTATATATTTACGGATGAGTATCAAACTTAATAAATCGCTTTATAATAACGGTAAAAATCGACGCTGGTCGTATTTTATTCTACTTCATTTTATTAGAAAAGATTTTCCTCAAAAATTGAAATAACCGCCTTAATTTAATGTTTGTTATTTTGTGGCTGTCACATTATTTTCCTTTATGCATGAAATATCGTATCATTTACTTTAAAAGATTGCTTTTGAAGTACTGCTTAGTTTTTTGTTAATATTTACTATTAATGACATTTTTTATTAAAATATTTTATTCAATTTATTAGAATTTAACTAATATTTTTAATAACATTTCCTTTAAATACTTATTAGTTTTGATTTAAATACTTGTATATATTATATACTTGTATATATTTAAATACCTATATTTTTTTAATTTAAATACTTATTAGTTTTCTTTGAAAATTAGGTAACCAAACAACATTGGTCCAGAAATATCCTAACTCTTACTCTCTTTGGTAGAATAATAATTAGAGATTATAAGAATTTGTAGTAAATTAGTCAGAGGTAAATATTTTTAGTACATCTTTTTTCCCCTTTCACAGCGTAAATTCGATGTCAAACTGTGTTTTTAAGTTATTTTAAAAAGCTATAGAAAATTAATACTTTCGTTCGTTTTAGCGATCAGTATTATTTTCAAAGACAAATTTCAGTAATGAAATGAATCATATAAATTAACAGAAAAAGGAATAATAAGTAAAAACAAGACGGCCCTCGATATTTTACTGATTATGAAGCGCCTTTAACCTACAGGTTTTACTAAGTAAATATTGCATCAAATTTATTAGCAAACATAAAGCGGCTGATTTAATTTTAACAATAAGTTTTTAATCATTTAATACATAAACTTATTTATGTTAATTATTATAATAATGAAAAATAATAAAAGAAAGAGTATGAATAGACACGAATATCTATTACGTATTAATCGATATAACAGCTTCGTACGGTGAATTGTTTTGAACTACTGGTGTGTAAACATATATCTAGATATGCGATACCACCTACTACAGCTATTTTCAACCAAAGAGTCATATTTTTGTTTATTAAAGGTTTATCAATAAATAGTTAAAAGTTATTCATTAAGTACAGCTTGGACATATTGAAAAAAAATATATATATTTAATTAAGTAAACTGTATTCATATGATTATTACAATGGAATAATTTCAGTTTCTCTATAAAACAACTTAGAATCTCTGATTTATCAAATTAGAATTAGAAATTTCTGTTAAAGCAACTAGAATAGATATATATTTGTTGCTTCCATTGCGGGAAATCAATTAGAAGACAGTGTTTGTTATTTTCTGCTGAGGATTCTGCTTAACGATTTTTGAACCGAATAAGAATTTATAGAACCCACTTTAAGATAAATTTTAACTTAAAATTTGAATATTTATTTAACGAGATCTCAATTTTTAGGTATTTTAACCGCCAATTTCAATGAAAATCAACCATAATTTAAGTATTTACTTGGTTTATTATCAAAGAAGATTAATTTAAAAAAATAATTTATTCTTAAACATTGGTGAAAAGTATTTTATTAGTGAATTTTTATCAGTAAATATGAAATTTCAGTGTAATGTATTATTCCACACAAATGGTTATTTATGTTCCGTTTCAAACGGTTTACACGGGTGACGACTTTTTTTTATACATTACCTAGCTTAACTTGTCACGTACTGTAAATAGGACAATCAGATTACATATCTGCAGTCTGCTACCAAAGAAGAAAACCACTTTTCTAAAGAACAGTTCCTAAAATAAATTATTACTTAGAAAACAAAGCACTTTATTTATGTACTGTAAAAATAAGTGTTATAATCAATTTTAGTGATATAATATATATATATATATATATATATATATATATATATATATATATATATGTGCAGTTAACTAGACCAAGATAATATGTTTGTAATTAATTATATCTGACATTATATTAGCTTATAGACAAAACCACAGCTCAAGATGTTTAGGAATTTTCTGTAAACCTTTGTTTTTCATTCACTGGATATATAGCAGGAACAAATTGTTATAAAGAAAACTTCTGAAATTAAGCACAATATCTTCAAATTAAACAGGCACTTTTTATATGCTATTTGATTCTACACATAAAAACACACTGATAACTAATAAAATAGTTTGATACAATTATCATCAAAACTTAAGACCACGTGTGAAATTAATTGTTTATAATTATTTAAGACGTCAAAATAAAATATCCTATTTAAAACATAAAATTTATTTCAAAAAATCTAAATTAAAATGTTATATTTTTCAATTTTTTTTTAATTACATTTTTCTAAGTCAGGACCGAACTAAAAACAAATAATTAACAAAATGTATAAACTTTTAATTCGGTGAATTAAGCAAATTTGAGATTTGAAGAAAAACTGAGAAAGTATAATCTTTTAGGTTTAATGCAAATTTTTCTTGAATCGAATTTTATTTTAAAATTGCTTATGTTATCTATTTAATTTAATTTTTATTTAAAATTCGGATATGCTTACAAAAAATCTGCCCTTATATAAAAAGGAATCCTCTCAAAAAATTTGTAAAGATGATATTTGTATCTTGTTAAAAATTATAAAAGGAAAGGAAATTAAAAAATTTGATGAGAAGAGACTGTTATCGAGAAAGACTATGATCTGAAACGCGTTTTTTGGTAAAAGGTAATTTGATAAAAGAAATGAGATAAAGCTAACTTAAACTTGCTGAGATGCGGAAATGTACTTTTACCGTAAAATTTAAAATTAGTCTTGAATTTTTTTCGTTAAAAGTATTTTGAATATCAGAATTACGTCATTTTATTCATCATTATGGACATCAGAATTAATCCAATAATAATCATTGACGACGGCCAAAAATTCTTTACTTCGGCAGCGTAGAACAATTCTAATCTTGAACGTACATGCAGAAATATATACAGTTTAGATTAAAAATCTCTTTTTCTTATTAAAATCGATTAAAAAAGTATAAAAACCTTGAATATAAAGTTGATAATTTTTTTAATTTATCACTATTATTCGATTTATGGGTAAAAGTATTTAAGACATGGGTAAAAGTATTTAGGTAAGACAAAAACGTAAACTTTAGCGTCTTATTTTGACTGGCCTTCCATCGTTATTATATTTTATTAATTTTTAAAAATGTTACTTCTATTTTATAATTTTTATTCATTTCAATAGTAATTGGATCTTCAGTCAAGAAGTATGAAGGTATCTTCTTCTTCAACAAACCATTAGTTCAGTTATTTATTTCTATTAAAAAATTTTAAATGTGTAACTCCTAAGCTCATACCGATTTTCAAAAATTCAAATTTACTTTTTCTTTTAGATTGTAAGTACACAATTTAAACGTACAATGGGCGTTTAAATTTCCAAGTTTTCGATATTTTAATTATTCAATTTTTATACCGGAGAAAGAAATTATTCATTTAATTGCTATAATTCCACGTAATAAATACGTTTTTGTATATCATTTTATACTTTACCTCTTCAAAAAGCTATTAATTCTACTTAAGGTTTTATTTAAAAAATTTTTAAATCTAAATATCTCAATAAATACTGGTCGGATTTTTATCATTCAAATTTCATACTTTTAGAAATTTTTGAAAATTAACTTGACCTTTTTTTAATTTTTAAGTTCAATTTTATAGTTTTTAAAATTTTATAGTATGATAAAAGAAAACATATTTTAATTACACAAAAAGATCATTAGAGTAATTTTCATATCAATTTTTGAATCACTGCTACTGGCGTCATTAAGTAACAACAATATTGTATATTCCGAATCAACGGAATGCGTTATATTTTACGTGCATTAGTAATAATCATAATAATTATTATTATTAATCATTATCAAATATAATTATTATTAATTATTTATTAGGCCTCGGAGATAGAATCTGAAGAAACCATATCCGAGGCCTCAGACACCTTGGAATTCGACATCGAGGCCTTTAAAAAGATGGAAAAAATAATAAAATAAGGATGGCCTAAAGGGAAACCAAGGCAATAGAATTTAAGAAGAGATTGATTTTATGAATAATATCTTTTAATAAAGGTTGTATTTTTATTTTTGAAAAACACGAGAGTTTTAATGTGTACTTTTTTATGTATTTTGAATATTTTTTATTATAAGTGATCTGTGTGATGTTAAGTGGCAAGGGCATTTATACCGTTGTCATTATGTTTTTAGCACTTTTTTATGTTAGTGTTTTTAATATTTTGTGATGGTGATTTGGATAGTGTTTACATGATATGAATTTGATTGTTTTACAAGGTTTCGTAAGGATTTTTTTTGTTTTTAATTGGCAAGAACCATTAAACCTTGTCATTTTGTGGTTCTTTTGGGGTTTTATCCCATGACAAGTCTGTTTATTAGATGATCTTTATTGAAAAGTCTAGTCTACTGACTATGTCACTCGTGTTTTTAACAGGGAGGGAAAAGTATGTTTTTCTTTTTTTTTATATGGAAGGGAATAATGAACGTTAATATATTTTTACAATAAATATATATATATTATATATATATATATATTATATTATATATATATATATATATATATATATATATATATTATATATATATTATATTATATATATATATATATATATATATATATATATTTACAATATATTTTTACAAGGTAAATAATTTTATCTCTCCCTTTTTCTAATTTAAATAATATAATTTTATGTTTTAAGTACGATAGTTTTATATTTATATAATACTCGCTTTCCCTAAGTTATTATCAAGTTAGTCCACCCCAGTAATCCCGTAAGGGAAGTATGTAAATGTTGAAACTTGGTCCAACATGTTAAGACAGTCACCATGTTAAATTCCAGCCAGTTACCAGTACTTCTCCGGTTCAATCTATATAATTTAAATATTGGGATAATTTAAAAAAAAATATAAGTCTAAAACATTTTTTAGAGAGCATGTACTATTATTATTATTTTTAAATACTATTAAACGACCATATCAGGAAATATCTAGATAAGTTATCTTTTAATATTTTTATATATATTTTATATATAAAATCAAAATTTTTAAATTTCTGCAGACGATCTGAACCCATCATTCAAATAATCTATGATACCCTCTTAAGAGTAAACACAGCACGGTATTCATATGGGTCCCGGGCTATTGCAGCATCATCGAGAACAAACGCGCTGATGAAGCTGCCAAGAGAGTAGTAACAAACGGTCTCCTTCCGATTAGAATTAACGTATGAGAGCAACTTCATGAAGACAGTCCATATCAAACTACTAACTTATTGTATAAGTTCTGGTTGCTGAGTCCTCCCACGGCCTTATATGGCATCCGGGAAAAGTCTTTGTAATTAATTATACTTGGCAATCTGCAATTTTGAACAATCATCATTTGGTATTCCGTGGATATAATTTGAAATTTCAAGAATTTTAAAACTCATCAAATTATTACAACAATGGGATCGCAACAACTAGATCTACATCATCATTTACGTAATATCTTTTTTAATTTACTATTACGGTACATTTAATTTACATTGTTTCATCATTTATGTAATATCATTGATTCATTTCACGTTTAATTTATTTTGTTAATATTTCACATTGTTAAATTGTACAACAGAAGAGACGAAATCATCCTAATTCGGCTGAAGATTGGTTACTTAAAGTTAATCCAGGCCTATCTATTTGGCTTTCCTCAGCAGAATTGAAAGGCGTGTAATGTAAAATGATCTAAATTACATACTCATAGATTGCCCTATGTTCAGGTATATTCGACGACAATTAAACCTGGGTTCGGATGTGAAGGGTTTACTCAACCGGAAGAAATACATCAAAAGACTGTTGCGGTTTCACTGTGATAGTGGGATGAAGAACTTAATTTAGCGGTTTTGCTTACGTGAGATTCATTACAGAATACTGTGTACGCAATAAAACTCATCTAGTGGTGATCCAATATTTGTTACCCATTTGTTATTCATGTTTCAGTTTGTAATCCAATGTTTGGTGTTAATTGTCTAATTATATATGATCATTTAGTTTTATTTAAGTCGCTAATGACTGTTATCACGGATGCGACTACAAACAAACAATGGAAAAAATAATTTATTTATTTTTATTCTAAATAATATTTATTTCATAAAATATGAAAAACAGTTAACGATTAACACAATATATATATAAAAATATGTATTTATATTAAATATCAATACAATAATAATTTTTTTCATCTTTTATTTTTATTTATACCTAGTCTTCTCACAGAACCAGAGTGTCAAAGGACGACGGACTACATATCTTTCAAAATCAAATTATTTTCTCTTTAAATTCACATTTTTATTTGAATTTCGTAATCGGCTGATTTTGAATTCGAAGTTTTCAGGTTCAAATCGTAATAGAGGTAGTTGCTTTTATTCGGATTTGAATACTAGATCGTAGATAGATACCCGTGTTCTTTGGTAGTTGGGTTTTAATTAACTACATATCTCAGGAATGGTCGGCTTGAGTTTGTTCAAGATTGCACATTTACCAGTACAGTTACATTACACTGATAAGTTGCTAATGACTTTAATTATTGATGAGACTATAAAAAAAAAATATTAAAAAGAATTTTTATTTAATTGGCAATATGCATTTATTTCTTTTTTTGCAATGAATGAAACGTTCCAAAAAATATTTAAATCAATATTTTTTCATATTTTGAGGATCAAAACTACTCACACTGTTACTGTGATATTTTTGTACTATCTCACATTACTAGTTATTTATTTTTAATGCATGGGTAAAAGTTGTCTAATTTCTACGTAATTTTTAACTTACAATTACAATAATCTTATTTATTTCTAAAGCTCTAAATTAAAAAAAAACTTACTCTTTAAAGGAAATTTATAAAACGATTTTTACATTGTTTGCAGTAAAATAGAGGTAAACATTTTTATTAAAGTAGTGTTTAGGTCTGAAAATTAATGAAATTTAAAATATATATATAGGAAGGAAAATAAAAATATTTCTACGTAAACTTCGTTAAACAAAATAATTATTCTTTAACGTAGGTATGCTTATGTAGAGAAACATGAAAATCTGCTCGAGTTATTGAGTAAGAAAATTCTAATTTAAATTCTACAGAAACATTATTTTTTCACGCCTCTCTTCATTAAGCCAATTATAAGTTTGTTTACCCGTTACAAATCGTAAAATATATTTTTTAAATTTTAATTTAAACATCTGCTCGTTAATATTTACTTTTTAAGATGTAAACCTAATAGACGCTAACTTTTATTAACCGTCCATACTTGCTAACAAATCATATTTGTATTCCATGTGAATTGGATGCGATTACTACCTTGACATATTAAATGCTTGGAAAATTTATGATACTAATAAAAATTCAGCGCCTGAATCTCGTCAGGCTTGTCGTATTACTCGATACAAAATTAATTTCTCATCATAAAAAGACAAGCTACGTAGGAAGGTAGGAAGCTACTAAACTGTAGAATTCATTAAAATTACTGTTAATTTCAGTGTGACACAGCCGCACTCCAAAGACTCGTATTGATCGTAAAATTTTAATCTCTTGCTTTTATAATAAACCTACCATTGTTTTATTTCCCGAAATGCAATAGAATAATTCAATCTTCTAAATATTTTGTTAGTTATTATAGTTTCTAGAAAGTTTTAATTAAAAATTGACTCAGGTAGAAAAATTAGTTATTTATGAATATCGCTTTCCAAGAAATCTGTGTATAATTACTGCTTTCTGTTACTCTATTATTTTGATACGTATCAGAAAAAAGAACGGGAACTTGTTGCGATGTATATTTGAAGATGAACTACCTACACAGATTGGTAAAATAAGAAAAAATGAAACTAAACCAAGAATAAC
Source organism: Lycorma delicatula (assembly GCF_047948215.1). NCBI lineage: Eukaryota > Metazoa > Arthropoda > Insecta > Hemiptera > Fulgoridae > Lycorma > Lycorma delicatula. The sequence goes on along the minus strand of NC_134457.1, from coordinate 112,128,133 downwards.
TAATACATTTTGATCAGATTCTTTTTAAAAATTTGAACTAAATGGGCATTTAAGCCTAGGTATCTTATTTTTTTCCTCTATTTTGCTCCGGTTGATGAACTATTTGCATTTTGATAGTTCTGTGAAACACATAACTCAGTTTGCACCCAAATAAAAATTTAATTGCTTTCAACCCAATATTAATTCTCATTTATCCGGTTTACTTTGGTCGATGAGTACCAAATCTCAGGACTTCTCATCTCGTGATTGGACTAGACGTTAGCTAATTACTGTGATTTAACTCAAAACTGTATGAGCCATTACTGTATATTGAAAATATATAATTAGTTATCGGAAAGAAAGATGTATGATAACGAAAATCTCAACATTCGTTTACATTGGTCTCAGGTAGAGATTAAAAAATTTCTTCAAGTATATTTCATAAATTTTAAAGACATTATGTCTTTAACATTTAGAGATTAGATTTTTAAATTTTATTTATTTACTCTTAATAATAAAGGCTAAACAATGGGACAGGTTTTACTAATTACAAAGAAATCTAATAGAAGTTATCTACTAAAGACTAAAGTGCACAGACTAAAACTGGAGGTGAATAAGAGAGGCTAAGTCGGTTTTCAGTTTTTAAGTGTTTTTTTATTTAAATTTCGAAATAAAAATGTTTTGTTGTGATGTATATTTTAACTGGTCAAAATAGAATTTAATTCATATGATGTATTGCTCCTATCTTGGGAAGTAATACGCTCTTATCTTCCTTAGAAGTTCAGGATATTTGTTCTGTAGAAAAGGATGTGAGAGAATAGGTAATTATTTGATAAAAAAATTTTGAATTACTCTTTTGGAGGGATTGTAAAATGTTTATCTCTGACCTCCACGAGTCTTGATTTGTAAATTTTGAATAAATATTCCTGGATACAATATAAAGCAGTAGGAACATTTAAAAATTCTAAGCTTTGATATTTATATGGTTTACAGAAGGTGACTGTGCCTATGGAACTATCTGTGGGATTCAGATTCCTAGAGAGGGAAGTAGCTGGTTTCAAATATAACAAGTAATAGCATTAAGCCGTTGGAAACAGATGAATAAAAGAGTTAAATACCGACCTCCTTAGCGGAATAGTAGTGTTTTATCGTTTCATCCCGGAATCTAGAGATTCAAGCTCGAGTCAAACATAACATTTTTCATAAGGTACAAACTTTCTATATCTTATTTCTACGCCGCAATCGTCAATTAGGAAAAAAAATCAGTATTGACTACATACAATTGCTTTAATAATTAAACATGAAAATCGTTAATTATTTATCTTCTATTTTAACTAAGCTTTAAGATAAGTCATTTAATTAGGAAATTAAATTCGTTCATTATTCATCTCTGTTTAAATTAAACAAAAGAGATACGAGTCATTTACATAATTTAATATTAAATAAATAATTTTTTATATCCCTAATTAAAATAAGAACTTTTCAACTCGAGGATAAACATAATAAAACGTGTTATAAAAAAAAATGCCAGTATAAAGAACAATATTTTCTCATCGAACTATGGTGTTACGCAATGTGAAACCTTATATTTTCTATTTAAACTACATTCCAACATATTAAAAAAAACCACTAAGACTAGAATTCTCTAAAATTCATTCATAGTTACCATATTATCAATCCGTAGATTAGTTGTAAAGAACAAATATCAATAAAAATATTCCTTTTATTTTTAATACTTTTAATAATATTTTACTACTATAAGTTCCATTTACTCGTTGTGAATATTAAACATGTAATATCAAAAGTTTCATTCAGTGACTTAATTTAAAGCATTTCCCACACCCCTTACCACAAAAACATCAAAATCGGCTGGGTATTCGTTTAAATTTTTACAAAAGAAAAAAGTTAAATAAAAAAACTAAATTAATTTTCTAAAACTGAAAAATTCCACAGTGAGTAGGTCTGTTTTTGTTTAAAATATTTCAGTTCTTCAATGAGTATATTTTTTATCTAATCCAACAAGAAAAAAACGTCATGAGCCACAACAATAAGTTAAAAATTTATTTTAATTTTAAGTATATTAATAAGTAAGTATAATTATCAATTATATTTTCTTAATTATGAATTTCACTTTTCCCTTCGTCACCTTAAATAACTACGGTATTGGTATTAGTAAAATAAATACTCTTGAATGTTTGTATTTTTCAACACTGTGAAGTTAGAATATAATGTAATAGTCAGCAATAAAAACACTGTACTTTGGTACAAATTTAAACAGTTTAATTCAGATTGTATAATTGTTAAAACCATTTTTTTAGATTGTACTTTAGAAACGGTTTAATCTACCATCAAGAAATTTTGTGTATGTTAATGCGTTAGAGATATTAAATTTAAGAAATTAAATCGAAGTATGAGACGGAGATAAAGTTGAGAGATTGATTTACCTCATATAGTTAAATTTAATGAAAGTTTTACTCTTTATCTTTATCTGTTTTATTATGAAATGTAAAATACCTTCCAAAAAAATTATTTACAATGAAATTGAATTTTTTAATTAAAAAATATAACCGTACTTCTAAAAAAATAGAATTTTTTATTACTGTTTCAGGCTATTGATCTGCATTTCCCTTTAGTTTACGCCATTCCAGGGCGGTACAAGATTTTATGCCTTATGAAATTGATAAAACATAATCTCCAGATGCATTCGACTGCGTACTGTTTCAACTTATCAATTTGAATTTCTTGCCGGCCTCCGTGGCGCAAGTGTTAGGCGTTTCGGACTTTCATCCGGAGGTCCCGAATTCAAATCCCGGTGAGGCATGACATTTTCACACGCTACAAAAAATTGTCATTCATCTCATCCTCTGAATCATATCTAACGGTGGTCCTAGAGGTTAAAAAAAATAAACTAAAATGAATTTTTTAACTTTTTTTCTATTTAAACGTACCAACATGAAGAACGTACAACAGTCAGTTGTGTATTGTTCCTATTTTGGAGTAATGAATACCAAACTAAAGTACACTTTAAAATATTTGTCTTTGAACAAGAAATAACAAATAAGTGATTCAAATATATAATGTAGAAGGGTAAAAGTAATTTTAAATTTAATTACTTGGAAGGAGTTTAAGTATATACGTTATCACAATTCGGAAAAAAATCAACGTCATCTTCACCAAAATATCATTTTTATACGGATATTTTTTAACGATCGTAAATTTTAATGTCTTTGTCTAGAAGAAATGATAAAACACACCCAAATAAAGTAAATAATAAAATAAAGTTTAAATTAAATATGAATATGGTAGAAGGTAAAATTAAAATTAATATATAAACGATAATAAATATAAAAACTAAGAAACCAGCCAGTTACCTTATCCTTGTTTAATTTATAGATGAGCAATTTCTGTTAAAAAATAACAGTTACTTATTAGTAAAAAATAACAATATCCATCAATACCAAACCAGAAAACAGAACTGTTTTCGTATAACTAAACGCAATACTTCAGTTCACGAGAAAGGACCTTACGAATAATATACTTTCGTGGTCATTTTTAATAAATTTTCGAAACATTTGAAATATTTTTTTTATTAATTTATTTAAAATGCAATTAAAAGATGTAATTATAGGAAACAATATTATTTTGTTGATAAATTTTTAAATAATAATAATTTGTAATAATCTTTATCTTTTATGAATTTACCTTAACATTTTTTCATGTATTTGTATTTAAAAAATTAATAGATTTTAAAAATATCAATTATTCAACTTATAATTTGTTTTTATATTTATAATTTGTCTTATATTGACGAGATCTATATAGCGTATTTTTGTGTTCCAAACAGAATAAATTTATTTATTTGGGTTAAAAGAATTTTATTTAATTATAAACTTTACACTTATATATTTTTTATATATAAAATTTAATTATATTAAGAAGTTCTTAAATTATTATAAACGATTTTTTTATATGCTAATCATTTAGTATAATGTAGTTTTTATATTAGTGGGATATTAATATTTGTTTTATTACCTAATCTATTATAAATGTATTCGCAATTTTAGATATATTATGAAAATATTTTTCTGAAAATAATAATTTTGCATTAATAATCTATTTTTTTTTTAATAATTTATTTTTTTTATGTGTTGTGAATTACTTAAGAAGGATTTGTGTAAGGTTTTTCAGATAAGGAAGTATTATAATAATATTTTAAAACAACTTTGAACTCAAATTGTACGTAAAATATAGTTAGAATTTTGTAAAATGAATGGTCAGAAACAGAAACTAACGGTTTTACATACAAATAGAACATGCATTTTCTTCTCAGCTGTTTGCTCTAATAATTACTGCTTTCCTAAATGTAAAAACGATACACAAAATTCTTTGTTGGTCTATAAAAAATATCAGTTGTAATCAACTTATCTTCTTATAATACATAAGCGTTGTAAGCGTTTTTTTTAAACACAAAAATTTTAGTCCGACATGTTGCCATTCGGAATACCATGTGTGAAGTGAAAATAATCCAGTGATGATTTGCTATTCATGTTCCAGTTTGCTACTCAAAGTTTGGTGTTTAGTGTCTAATTATTTACGAACAGTTAATCCTATTTAAGTCACTAATGACTGTTAACGTTGATGCGAGAATAAACAAACGATAATAACGTTCAAAAGAAGTTCATGCAGTTCAAAAGAAGATTTTTTAACATCTGCGAGAAAGAGGCTTCGGTGGGCGTAATATTAATTACCAGGAGCAGTGTATGTGTTAAAGCTTACCCTCACTAGAAAGTAGAAGACCATGATGCCGTATTTGTTAATAAGGCCCTTAATGCCAAGATAAATGTTGATATTTCGAAAGTTAGGCTTAGAGTACCAAAATTAAGTGTAAGGAATCACCATCTTCTGTGTCTAATTCAGAGAACGCCTTTCACTGTTGGCTACAGGTATTGGTATTATTCATGGATTAAGCAGAGACACGGATATTTTTGATGTGAGCTTTGTTAATAAGGTTAAAGATCACCTATATGTAATAGAATAATTCATATAATTATAATTATAATTAATTTATAATTAAATTTATAATTTATTATTATTTTATAATTTAAATTAATTAATATAATTTGTATCACTTGTCTGTATTTGCAATATACCAAGGCTTTGCTATTCTTTTGTACAAAATAAATAAATTAATTATTATTATTACAATAGGATACCAATAACTAATACCCTTTCAATAAATTTTAAATTTATTAAAAATCTTTTATCTTATAAAAAAAATTTATAAGAATTATCCTTTTAGCTGAACAAAATTAAAAAAAACAGGATAATTATTTGGCGAAAATAATGTCCATGGTATCTCGATCTTTCTTGAAAATAAATTTTTATCTCACCCAACCCTACGTATGGAGCGCGCATTGGCTTGTGGTGGTTGATCAGAGTTGGAAGTTTCACTGATGCTGACTGTTTTTAAGCTAATTTTACCCTTTGTTTGGAATCTCATCAAACGATACTTCTTACTTATTGATTAGCAGTTGGTTTTAACTTTATTATACAATTCGCTGAAAGAAATATTTTTTGAAGTATTTTGTATCTTATGTGTGTTTCTTATTTGCTAATTAATTATTATTCTTTCATTTATTTATTTTTAAATTTATGCCGATCGTTAATTCCTTTGTACTTACTTAATTGATTGTTTATAAGGGAAGGGTCATCTAATTTTAGATTTAAAAATTGTTTTATATAGTTTTAGAATGCTTATCTTATTTAATTTGGTTTAATTAGTGCTTAGCTTAGTGTGTTTTTTGTATATATATAATTATAAATCGTTAAAAGTTATTCAATCTAATGCAGCAAGTTTATTATTAACGTTGTTACTTTAATTTATTTTTCTATTCTGAAAAGTGAAACCAGCATATCCAGGAGCAATTCAATAATATTATACGAACGAGTACTATATGATTGAAAATTAAGGTATTTAATTTTTGCATAGGTTTCATTAAAAATTTCAATTTTATTCTGGAAATTTGTTCATCATATCTTTGTATTTCCTTATATACCAAGTTTTGTCCAACGTAATAGTAATTTTCCCCTTGGCTTAACAAAATTTAGTATTGAAATGAATGATTTTTATTTTTTATATATATAAAATAATTACTGAAAGTAGAATTAAAAATATACGAGAGTAATTAAAAATAGATACGATTGGCAAAAGAAACAGATTAATAAAAAAAAAATTGTGTTTTTTTAAACTTTTTTATTACGGTTAATGTTCAAAGATTGTTTACAGCCCTGGAGGAAGGAATGTAAATAAATATAGGATAAACTAAATAATGGAAGTAAACAAAAAAAGAGAATTTAGCGATAAGAACAAGGAAGCAAGAATAGAAAAATTAAAAGATAACAGATATTTCGGTACTACAGTGACAGAGGACTGGAAGAACACAATGGAAATAAAATTAAGGATAGCAATGGCAAAGAAAGCCTTCAGTAAGAAGTGGAAATTACTATGTAGTAAAAATTTTGATTTGAGTTAAGCTTCCTTAACTTAAATCAAGACTTCATTTACTTTATAGTAATTTCCTATATATTGAGTGTCTTGTAGGAAAGTGAACCATGGACGATAAGGAATAGTGAGAGGGAGGCTGGAGTGAGGCTTTTAAGATGTGGTTATGAGAAGGATGGAGAAAGTAAGTCGGAAGAATTAAGTGAGGAATGAAGTAATGAACAGGATTAAAGATGATAGAGCACTTATGCGGAAAGTACACAAAAGAAAAGTCCGGTTAGGACATGGGGTTAGAAGAAGTGGAATCTTGACGACTCATCGGAAGGGTCAGTAGAAGAAAAGAAGCGGGGAAGAAGAAGGATGAAGGTAACAGATGAAGTAAACATTTATAACCACAAGAGGACAAAGGAGAAAGCTTGAGACAGAAGTAGTCGAAGACAGCAGTGGCAGTAAGGAAACTGCCAGGCTTAACACCAGATGATAATGAACATTTTCAAAAGATCGGCCGCAAATAAGAAAAAAATTAATTTAAAACCACCGTTCTATTTACTGAATCAACAATCATTAAGCATTATTTTATATAATTTTTATTTTATTTGTAGCAAACTGTACTATTTATTTATATCATAAATAAATTTAAACTTTTTGACTATGTGACAAATGAATACGATTTGGGAACATACATAGTAAATGGCAGCACTGCGTAGGCACTGTGGAACTGTAGCACCCCTATTTCCACTTGATATTATCTATAACATTTAATATAATGAATCCTTTCTTCTTTAATTCTTTCTTTATACTTGTACAATATATAATCCTTAACCTTAATGTCAGTAGCCATCCCCCAGTTTATGAAAAAAATATATAAAAATCTTTGTATGGATCTGTGCCCTTCAGGGTTCCAACGGCGTGGTGTTTGGCGCTGTTGTGCGCACGCGCACATAGGAAGCTGCACGCGAGGCTGCGATGGAGAGAGAGCACTGTCGCTCCCGCAGTACCGACCCTGGTTTGCTGGTGGAAGGTAGTTATTTCTTTATTCCGCATGTCTATGGAACGTTCCATGTTCTTTTCTAGTTTAATCGGTGGAAGGAATATGAAAGTGGATTAGTTGTTTTTTAAGTAGTGATCAGAAGATTGCGGATAGCAGGGGCTCTTTGATTGCCAAATCTGTCCAAAAATACGCTGAGGGCGAAAGAGAGGGTAATTAATAAAAACTAATTATGTATTTGTTTCTGCGTATATACAAATTTAAATTAAGAACCATTGGACTATAATGTTTCTAAGCGGCCTTTTTTTAAGTTTAATAACATTTTTTTTCGGTTTTTATTTTACAGAAAACTTTAACCAAGCCTTAAAAAGGCCCTGAAAAACGTTTTTTGGGGCAGCACCCTCATTAAGTTTAGTCACGAACCGCCATTGATTATAATCAACAATCACAAATAACTTTCTGACGACTCAAGAAATTTTATGTCTTGTACTCATGTTTTATATAAAACTTTTACGTAAAAATTTATTTTAAATATAATTTAGAGTATATCATTTTCTATCTGTTATACATATTTCATGTATTGGTTTTAACTTTTCATAATTTTTTTTATGCAAATTCTTTTAACGGAATTTTCATGAATACAGAAGCGTGTAACCTTTTTGCAGTGTTCCTTTACAGAAGAAATCGAAATTCCTCAACTTAAAAAAAATGAATGTTTTTCTTCTTTTTTTTTAAGAAGCTTATTTTAAAAACTTAACAAATTATAAGATTTTTATCAAACTTTTTTGTATTTTTATCGCATAATAAAGGAAGAATTAATCAGTTTTCCTTCAGCTGCATGCAAATAAATACATGCGATGCACATTTTAAAGAATTTGAAAATAATTGTGGAAGAAAAAGTTGTAAGAAAAAATTGTGGTTACGACATGCTGAATCATATTTAGACTTCAATTTTCATTTTTATTTGAAATTAATTCCTCATTCCGTTAGTTATGAAAAATAAACAAGTTTTCGTTATAGCTGCATATAATATCGTTACAGACAGTCGAAGTATGATTGTCTGCTAGGCATCTTGGCGCCGGTGTATATTGATCCTCAGTCTGAATCGTCGACGCTAGGATGCGCCACTCTACAATGACTCATAGAATAATTTTCTACCCCTTAATGCCCCTTTTTATCCAACCACTGACTTAAATTTCTCTTTTATAGTCATATTCATGTTGCTTTTTTCTCTCTATAACAACAGAGCAAATAACTTCACTGAAAATGTATCTTGAAATCATAAAGTATTCTATATGAAAAGAAAACCATTTATTAATTTCAAATATTTAGTTTTTCTCATTGTAAAGGTTAATAATGGTTTTTTTCTATTTAATCGTTTTAATACGCTAAGGTGTTGATAGTTTTTTCATCATACCTCCACAAGACCTTATTTCTTTTTTTAAAAAAAGATTTTTTAAAAATGCAATAGTTTTCCTAAACGTTTTCAGAGATTTAACATCGTGCATTTTAAATTTCTCTATATTAATTAAGTAAATTGAATTCTTCAATCAAGTTGAATAATTAAACAAAAGCACCAATGATTAAATTATAAAAAATGAGATACCTTTAAAATTAAAAAAAAAAAAAAAAAAAAAAAAAAAAAAACAGATTATAGACCGCAGAAAATTTATCAACACGATTTTCTTCGGCATTTCGAAGAAAATATCCGAGTTTAGTTCTGTACCATTTATATCCGAGTTTAGTTTTGTACCATTGAGGAAAACTTGATGAAATAAATATAAATCTAATCAAAATATTTTTTTTAATTCTGCATATTTGAGTACAGTTTTAAATATGTTCATATAATTTTTAATATAATTAAAATATTTTCCCTTCTCTTTCTTTCTTAATTACTTGGCCGATTTGGTATTTATTGTATAAAAGATACATCTAAGGGTTATTGATCTAAAAATGAAGTGAATTTTTAAAAGATGTTGTTTTTTGTCTCTGTATATCTTCGGTTTCGGACGATTCTAAACTGGAAGAACTCATTAATTTCATTCAAAATTTTGAATATACATTTGGAGCTTCTTCAATAGAGCATTACTTTAATAAATATGAAAGTATCAAAGTTGTGTCCCACCAGTTATTTTTACATCATGGAATTACGACGTGTTCTAACAAAAATTTGTAATTTAAGCAAGTGAACTCTTTTTTAAATTTTTTTCAAAAATTTGCATTTTTTATTACCGCTAATTTGCAGATTTAATAAAAAATTCTTCTGTATTTAATACCTTTGTAATTTTTTTCTTGAAACTTTATAATTGCTACGTGGTTTATTTTTGTATAATAGAGATTATCCAAATGTCATAAGAACTTTTTAAATCTCATAAATTGTTAACTTCTTAAATAAAACACGTACAAATAAATTAAGGAAATACATGAAGCCAAACTGCCTAAGTTTGTTTTGTAGTTGTATTTTTCATAATCTTATTGATTATTAATAAAACTAAATTCTAATAATATTTGCGTTCTAAATGATCTTCCAAAAGACTCTGGTTTGATTATGCTTGCTTTCTAAAACATTGGTTAAGGGTAATGTGAAGAGCAATGAGAGTGGTTGGTTGGGTGTCGTCGAGATGAGATGCGACACAAATATACTGCATTGCCGTATTAATCATCTTTGTGAGAAGTCGGTATGCTCGGAACACTTCAGGTAAAGCTCCAATATGCGCGCAAGATAATTGTTGTATATCTTGTATATCTGCTGTACATTTTGTGATAGAATATTTTTTTCGGAACTACACATTTAAATCAGTGCACAGAACCGGTTGCACTATAGATAATTACATAGGCGAATTAGACAAACTGTTTACTTTAAAAAGCTGTTACGACTAGCATCTAAATTTTAATATTTTACTAGTATTTTTTTTTTTTATATTTTCTTGTACATTACAGCGAATTGTTGGCGTACTGTATTTCGTCTTATTACACTGTCATAATTTTTACATAATTCACAATACGACACATACGTTCATCTTAAAAACTGATTCTTAATTATTGATATTTAAATATATTTATTAATTTAGTCTATGTGCAAATATATGGTTCTGCCTTTAAATACTTGCTCTGTAAATTATGTATCTACTTTTTCACTTAAATTACCTGAATAATTTACACTCATTTTTTGTTCTTCTACATATTTTACAACGAAAATTTTTCATTATTACTTTTTGAAAGCTTTCATTATTACTTTGTTCTAGGGTTTGGACAATAAGAACTTTCTGGATTTTCTAACAAGAATATACATTTATATAAATTAGCATCCGGAGGTAACGAACTTAACTTAGATCAACCAGTTCTGTTCCTGTTTTCGTTTAGAATTTAAAAAAAAAATATATAATCTAGAAAATTCCGATTAATTTCATTCGTTTCAAGCTTATAACAGAAAATCGTAGGCGTGGTCTACATAAACAAATTGCATACCGGTAAGTACAAAAGTTTTATTACAAAACTCGTTTATATACATATATATATATGTATGTATATATATATATATATATATATTTATCTATTTATTGTGAATATTCCAGAAGTTTCCAAATATCTCATGCTTTCTAGGTTCGAAGTCCGTAGGCAGAGCCGCGTCCCTTGTTCGTGACGTATGAGTGAGGTGTAATCTTGTACAGACCCAGACCGACCATTCCTGAGACGTGTGGTTAATTGAAACCCAATCACAAGGAACACCGGTATCCAAGATCTAGTATCCAAAGTCTAATAAAAGCAATTACCTTTATTAGGATATGACGTCTCAGATATGATCGTTCTAAGTCTATACAGTACCTTTCACTCACACGTCATGAACAAGGGATGGGGCTGCCTACGGGCCTCGAATTCAGAAAGCTGCATGAAATATTTGGAGAGTTCAGGAAAAAAATATATATATAAATTAATGCACACTTGTTGTTTTCTTTGTTCGAGGGCTCTTTTATGGCAAAAATATATCAATAGATTCCAAGAATTTTTCATAAAATAATTAATTAGTATTTTTACCATTTTAGAGAAAGTTGTTTTTAATTTTTTTTGGCAGCATTTTTTTGCCCAACTGAACAAGAAAAAAATTGTCCTTATCATATTAGCACTCTATTGACTTTTACCGACTTTTCGAAGAAAATTACGCTCGCATGGTGGAATCGGGAGGTGAAATTGAATTTTGTTTACGTTTTGAGGTATGAGGAGTACGAAAATATCTTTTAATTAAAATTTAATTTCTGTATACTACATATATATATATATATATATATATATATATATATATATATATAGAAAGAGAGAGAGAGACCTTTGTATAGAAATTTTGAAAACTCGAATATTTCCAAAACTACTACTAAATCATTTTTATTGAGATTTGTATATGCTGTAGTAGTGTATCTGAAATTGTACATGTCAAATTTTTATAATGATTAGTTGAGTCGCTCCTGAGGTACGCTCAATTTAAGGCCGACAACAGACAACATTATCTCAATTTGAGATTTTTTTTCGGTCACATGGTGAAAATAAATTTTCATTTATATTTTGAAGTAAGTGAATTACGAAAATACTATTCATGTATTAAACTTTGTGGTTCGAAAATCTAAAAAATGAAGTTCACGTATAAAATTTTGAGGATCATAAAATTACCAAAACTCCTACAACAATTTCATTGAACTTTAGCTATGCTGTAGTAGTGTGTAAGTTGTGCACGTGAAAATTTGATGAAGACTGGTTGAGTCGATCTTCAGTTACACTGGTAATTCGTAATTTAAGTCGACAATAGATAATATAATCTCAAATTGACGTGGTGATTTTGTAGTGCTCTATTTTTCATACACACTTTTTCAGCGAGTCACAGTAGTGAGTGAGTTAAAGAGCACAAGAGTTTCACTAATTTTTTTTTCTTTATGAATAATTCTCCAAACAAGCTCAAAAGAAATGTGTAAAATTATGAAATGGATTTTAGTAGAGTAAGAAAAAATCCTAACTATGACCGGAATTCGAATCTGAAAAAAATTGAAACACGCTGCTACTCCGCGGCAGAGGTAGACTTCATCTAAGTAAACAAATGTTTTTAAAGCCACAATCCAAAACTGTATAATCTTGGGTGTAATAATGTTATCTCCACATTTTATTTAGCAATGGGTCATGATTGATCGTTATTTTTATCGTTAAAATTTCTACCTATCCTTAAAATGATTCTTGGACGTTGACGCCTTGATTGGGGACCATTATTTTGTTACTGTACTGAAAGTTTCAAAATAAGTTAGAAAAATCATCTCTAATATTTTTTTAGTGCAGAAATCGTTTTAAGAAGGCGAAAATGTTTGGCATATTTGCATTAACTAGAGAAGTATCCCGAAATTTAAAATATTTTATTGATTTTCTGGAGGAAGAGAAAAAAATCATTATCATTTTTGCTTGAAAGCCAGCAGAAACGTTCACAATGGGCTGTAAGAGTACGTGTAAAGAGAAGTTTATAAGTTTAAGCAGAAGGGAAACACGATTCCCTCACCCCGAGGACCAAAATATTATTTCTATTTTTTATTAGAGGAGGGGCGCAAACGACGATGTACGAGTATACAATCATTTTCATATCGCCTCTCATGAAAAAAGGATTTTCTTATGGAATTCATCCAAATTTAGCCAGAGTCCGAAAAGACCCCAAATCAGTCTGAGGTCTCTTGCTACGTAAACAAAAATATTACCAAGATTTTACGCCTTCTAATCTGATCGTAACTCGATTTATAAATCATTCCTTTAGTTTTTGAGTGGTTGATACCAAAGTAGTTTTATCGATATAATTAGATAAAATAGATTTCTTATGATTTTATTACCAACATTTTTCCACTGAGGGCGGATATAATATTATGTTACGATTTCTTTCAAAAAATTATTTTTTATTTTATTTGTTACAAGAACCCGCGTATATTAGTATTTGATTTTATTATATCTACTTCATGTTTATATTTTTGGGACTACTCTCCCTGGAGGGATAGATAGTCATTTTTTTAACTTTTTCTTTGGTTTTCGCTCATGGTTAACGAAAAGTTTTGCAACATTTTTAAGATCGAAGGCTTTCTTTTTTATATGTTAATAGTAATATGACGGGTCAAATCCTCTTAGCGATGTTCTGACGCTATCTATCCACTTTTTATATCTTCAAAAACGTTTATTCAAAAACGCTAATGATACTGAACTACTAAGTTTCATCTAAGCTGTGGCCCTTTTGAAAGAAGGTTGGATTCTGGCAGACTAGCCCACTTGAATACTAGTTTAGTTAAAGTCAAAAATAATAACTTTGAGACAGTTTTTTTTTTTTTTTTTTTTTTTTTTTTTTTTTTTTTTTTTTTGATTTCAGGTCTTCTATGTTGAAACCTTTGAACAACTCCGCGCCTTGGAAAGTTCAAAACATTAATTTATAAATTTTCTTTTTAGTCTCAAATGGTAGGATCAAAAGAACGTTTTCCCTGGCGACACAAGTGGCCTTGTGACTTTGTATTTGTATCTAATAATCCGAATTTCCATAACACTTTTGGAAAATTGTTCACCAAACTAAAACTGAAAGACTTCTGATCTTTCAGTAGACTAGTGAAATGCCTTCTTACGAAGAGATTTCTTTAAATGTCTTCGTAATTTTTGAGCTGAAAGACGTATTCATTATTAAATAAAAAGTTTTAGACACTGCGTTTTCAATGATTCTGGATCAAGTGTTTAAGTTTACCTCTGATTTATTGATGGCGAAATCTATTGCTTCAATTCACTGATTGCTGATTGCTTCGAAACCTCCTTCATATTAAAATATAACTGTACTTCTCTTTTGAAGGTGATATCCAAATTTGTAATTTTTCCGTAGGTTTTGTAATACAAAACAAGATCCTTTATACAAAAGATCCTTTTCTATGAGGCGTCGTATAATTTCGAATTTGTATACATTATACTTTATCACATTTTCAAACAATTTTTTGAAGCTGCATCCCTCCACGGAGCTAGATTTCCAGAACTTGACATTTTTATTTTGTTTTCTTTTTTATTCACCAAAACTGGTTCCCAGCAATTTTTTATCCCGAAACCTCTTTCTATATGCCAAAAGTAGGACCTGGAACTTAGTACCAAGAATTTTGGAATTTTTAGTCAGTTTCAAGTAGAGAGGAACAAAATAAATCCCCATTATTTCTTCGTTTGTTCCGAGATCTTCTGATGGAATATAATTTATATCACTGAGTAACTTAAGAAAGATATATGCTTTGGGTTTATATACGTAAAATATTATAATACTTTAGCGTGTGTGTATAAAGCACTGAATTTTCTAAAAATATTACTTATCTGATAAACATTATTTTCTATCATTCCAGTTGTTATTAGATTCATTCATTATGACCCCGATTACATTTCTATTGTAGCAAATAATAGAATTTTGATATTTAATACGTTTGGAATACAATATCAACATGTATGATCATTTTTTTATAGAAATCGGCTGATAAAACAATACCCAATATTTTAAATGACAAAATATCGATTCTTTATTTATTGACATAATATTTATTGACATAATTTCGATTCTAAATTGCACGACTCTTTTTTATTTTTAAAACTACGTTGCATTTTTATTATTTATAGTGTTACTGAACTGTATCACGTTACATTACAGGATCAGGAAAATAATACTTTCTAAACTGTTTTAGATCTATCAATAATTTAAAAACAAGAAGTGTATGAATGATGTTGATTTTCATACAAGTCGATTATTAATTAATACACACATACATATTTACAGCCTATATTCTTTCCAGTCTAACCGCAAGAAAGTTTTGTTTGTTTTTCTCAATTGCAAAGGAAATTTTGATTGTAACATCAATGATTTTTCTTCTCTAATAATTTAGGTTTGGGACTAGAACAAAAAGAAAAATAATGTTTTAACATATTTCTGGAGTATCAAATTGTAGGTTGAAAGTATTACTCCTTACGTTATTTTTTTCCCTATCAACTGTAACAAACATACCGAATCCTTTTGTTACATTATCCTTATTGGTTCATCTACCCGATCTCCTTCAATCATTCACCTCTTGAGACTTATTATTTTAGAGGAATATATTTTTATAATATATTATATAATACATATTTCCTAAACAATATTTTTTTATACAGATAAATTTTTTGTAAGTTATTGTAATGTTAGAGAAATAGTTTAATTGAATTCAAATTATATTTAATTAAAATTTAAATGCTAACCTCTGTAACGGTATGGTAGCGTTTTTGCCTTTCACCGGAAGGTTTTGTGTTCGAATCCAGGTTAACCTTGGAATTTTTATATGCTACAAAAATTTAATTCCGTTCTACAACGCACAAGTTTATTATTAAAATTAATAAAAAAAAAAATTATTACTCAATGCTATTTCTTCTTTAGTATTTTAACAAAAGTCTTTACTTATTCAGAACAAATGATTTTTTAATATTATAATAAATAAATCAATAAAACACGTAATAAAATTTATAAATTGTACAATCTGTCATTAAAATTAAATTAATTATTTTGCTATTTTACTACATAAATTTACTACGTACATTTTATTCATAAATTATGAGTTTTCAATAACTAAGGTTAATTTTAACATTTCCTTAAGCCAGTCATTAACGTTTTCATTAACAATATTTACTTTATGGATTTTATTTTCGTACATAATTATAATGTGTGGAAAGTGGAAGAGTAAAACCTTTTTTAAACTATGCAAGGAAAAGTATACTAATCGGGTCAAATGCTGCATGTTACATTTTTTACAGATCTTGATATTTCATGACTCCTTCCAACCTAAAATTCAATTTTAGCATTGAAAAATTCTGGAAGAATATTCGTACGTTTGTACGAATTATCTATCTTTTCTTTTATATCTCCAAATTAAATGGACCGATTTGGATAAAATTTTTCAAGATGATTTCTGTATATAGAACACTGATACCATTTAAATTTATTCACAATTGGTTAAGGAAACAGGGAGATACGAACCTTGTGGTTATCGTATTCTGAAAATTTTATTCAAGGAGTAAAATCATTTTTTTTTTAAATTATGTCTTGCATATTACATACTTCAATGTTTCACATCATTTATTCATAATCTGTAATCTATCAAATAAGCTCTCGGTAGCTAAAATTGCACAGCTTTACCGGTGAGTCGGGAAAGTATGCAACTTTTTAATGGCACTTTTTTTAGCAAAGGAAGCATATTTCGAATGTAAGGAATTTAAATTTACAACTAAGTTCATAAATTGTCATGTTTACAAAATTAGAAAATATGTGTTTTAATATTACTCTAATTTGAACAGCATAATTAGTTGTTTCAATATTATCTATATGTTTATACATTTTCCTGAAATCGTTATTTTTTAATTTTCTGTATATTCCATGTAGAACTTTTTCAAAATTTTCTTCCTATACTTATTAAAAATAAAATACTATGGTTTTTATTGATATCTCTAACAACTTAAATAAACCATTCTGAAAAACCACTGAACAGACTAAAAGTAATAAACAGAAATATCAAAAAGAAAGTAACCAGTTAATTGATAACGTGTTTTAAAAATTAATTTTAATAAATCAAAACGAATTAGTTAATACTGTTATTTTGTAACAAGTATTAAACTTCTGAAATCAATACTAAACATTATTATAAACTTTGTTATTTTTCATGTATCGCTAAATAAATGAAACTAAAACTTATTTTGGCGATGTCTCTACTTATTACGAATGGCGATAAGAATCATACAAAACCATTAATTTTTAATGATTAGTAAAAGTACATTTATTAATTTTAATATAATCTTTTTCTTTAAACTTAACTCAAAAACCATTGTAACTGATGGTCTTTTTAATTAGGAAGACATTTATTTCAATTTTATATTAAAATATATATTAAAACTTGAACGATCGGAGTATCTGAGAAGAAAAGATTAGAAGCTTTTGAAATGTGGTGCTATAGGAGAATGTTAAAAATCAGATGGTTGGATAAAGTGACAAATGAAGAGGTATTGCAGCAAATAGATGAAGAAAGAAGCATTTGGAAAAATATAGTTAAAAGAAGAGACAGACGTATAGGTCACATACTAAGACATCCTGGAATAGTCGCTTTAATATTGGAAGGACAGGTAGAAGGAAAAAATTGTGTAGGCAGGCCACGTTTGGAATATGTAAAACAAATTGTTAGGGATGTAGGATGTAGGGGGTATACAGAAATGAAACTAGCACTAGATAGGGAATCTTGGAGAGTTGCATCAAACCAGTCAAATGACTGAAGACAAAAAAAAAATTAAAATTGATAGCTTATATAATGGTATATAACACTTAAATGTTAGGTAAATCAGAAACACACGCACGCGCACGGATTAAAAATAAAATACAGGAAAAGTATATTTTAAATTCATGAGAATTAAAATAAAATTATGAATAATTAATTAAAAAAAAAAAATAGTTACAAAACCGTACGTAATTTTTTAATACCAAACAACTTAGAATATTAAAAGAATTATTATAAGCTTTAAAGCAATGCTACGATTCTGGATTATGTTACAAATTTAGAGGTAACAATCTTCTCTGAGCATAATTATGTTTATTTAAACAAGTTATAGTTGATTATTTGTATAACATCGATAACTACATCACGTCGCGCGAAACATAGACTACAAACATCCAATTCTCAATTTATATTTTTATTCTTTCAACAGGAATTCCTCTTTTCATTTGTTACTTTACGACCGATATACGATTTTATTATTTCTTCATAATCATCTTAATACGAATACAGAAAGGTAATATTTTTGAAAAAAATATGATGGAAATTTTAAAGGATTAGTAAAATTAATTATTTTATTCATAATTGCATATGGAAATTAGAACTTTTCTCAAAACAGAATCGCTTTTGAATTTTATATACTGATTTTTTTTAATTTATATTACAGTACTTTATTTATCCATTAAAAATTTCAGTTAATAATACATTATTCTTCAACTATCTTAATCTTTTTTTTCTTATACATTATTTTCTGCATGATCAAATATAAAAATTAATAAGTCAATTTAATCTTTAGTTGAGTTTATATAATTATCAGATAGCTACGCAGTTTTGATGGCTAGTTATCGTATTTAAAGCCTTGTTGCTAAAATATTTATACAAGTTTAAGAACTAATATTTACAAAAAAGAAACACAAAAACTACAACATATTTTAATTTTAAATTCATCGTCTTTAAATTTAAGGAAATGATTTAAAATTATAGCAACAACACCTATGAAATAAACATTTATGTAGTAATTTTACATTTTTTTTATAACTTCTTAACAGACATTTCGTTAAATTTATTTTTAATAAAAACAAAACATGTTTTAAAAAAACGTTTTGACAAATGCGTATCGTCAAATTAATAGATGACAAATAACTATTAAAAATTGTTTAAACTTTAAGTAACTTTGTGATTTACAGTCTTCAGTCTACAGTCTAGTAACAGTGATCATAAAAGAAAAAAAAAATATTATTAATAATATTTTTACCATATTTTATTAGTATAAGAGTAGCCTGAAAGAAATCCAGCATTTAAAAACGTACTGTTTAATTTATTTAAAAATTTAACTGAGAATGGCATATGCATTGAAACAGGATTCTAATTGTATTAATTTTTTTTTAATTAAAAAAAAAAAAACATGTGTTGTTGATGTGTTTCTTAAAACGTTAAAAAACAGATAAAATTAATTTTTTAATTGTAGATTCATTTTTTTCTAATGCACAGGTTTTAAACAATATTTGTCCAATATGTATACAGAATCTTTCATTTTCAGCGAAAAAGTAGTTGTAATAAAACAAAAAGTATGTCTAATATCAATCAAATTTTTATTTTGATAACATTACATTATGTTCGAAAAACAGTATCATTCATATGGCCTTCACGGCTTTGCTTGACGTAGCCAAGTCTATTAACAAACCTTTGCGTGACTTTCACACAAATCAGTTTTTATTTTTATCCCTACTCCTCTGGGCCGGACCTACAATCAAGTATAACTCAACCCAGAGGAGTGTCCATAAAACTCTAACGGGCCTTCCCGCCTACCGGCATTACGTACGGCATGACAGGTCGGCCCACCGATTGGATCTTATCTTTTAGCCTGCCTGAAGCCGTCGGAGTGGGGTAACCAGGCCCGACTATGTCGTTCCTGAGCCCCACCCTAGAAGCTGGGACTCGGTCTTGACGCCCATGCCTCAAACGGAGACATCCCCGAAGGGGCATCCCCACTGGGACTCCTTTTCCAGATGGGGATTCGGGAGTCCCCGTACCTCGTCACTACTGCCTATCCGGGCAAACACAGACGAACAGTAGCTCCGCAGGGCATATATAACTCAACCCAGAGGAGTGTCCATAAAACTCTAACGGGCCTTCCCGCCTACCGGCATTACGTACGGCATGACAGGTCGGCCCACCGATTGGATCTTATCTTTTAGCCTGCCTGAAGCCGTCGGAGTGGGGTAACCAGGCCCGACTATGTCGTTCCTGAGCCCCACCCTAGAAGCTGGGACTCGGTCTTGACGCCCATGCCTCAAACGGAGACATCCCCGAAGGGGCATCCCCACTGGGACTCCTTTTCCAGATGGGGATTCGGGAGTCCCCGTACCTCGTCACTACTGCCTATCCGGGCAAACACAGACGAACAGTAGCTCCGCAGGGCATGGTCCCTCACCCCATGTCCCCCCGCAGGCATCTCAGTATGCCCCCCAATCATGGTCCCCAATCATAATCTACGCAAAGAATGCGCCCTTGGCTTTAATTCTTGAGTTAGTTGAAATTTTTCAGATATAGATCAAGATCTTGACGATAATTTGCCATGTTCTTGTTGAAAAAAGGCCCAATTCTCATTAACAAAGTAAAACCGATAAATATCGATTTCACAAACACTTGCAATTACAACACCAATGTTTTTTTTGCTCCTTGCATTTTTTTTATGAATTGGTATTTCAACATTACGAAGAGAAAAGTTTCTTCGATTTTTTTAAACAAAGGAGGAATTGTGCTTTTGTTTGGATGATTATATACACCGTAAATATTACGATGTGTACGATGTGTAGCTGTATCCGATTCTATGTTTCGATAATACATTTTTTGTGACTTGTAAACGTTCTGGATGCATGTAGCGTTCCATGATGATTTGTCATAAACTACTGAACACAAATGAAATTTGAAAAATTAAAAAAAAAACAAAAATTATCAATGTTGCTACCACAATCTATCAATTTTTTGTGCTCAAAAGATCCTTTGTATGTTGTTATTAATTTTATTATTAGAT
Organism: Lycorma delicatula; assembly: GCF_047948215.1. NCBI lineage: Eukaryota > Metazoa > Arthropoda > Insecta > Hemiptera > Fulgoridae > Lycorma > Lycorma delicatula. The sequence goes on along the minus strand of NC_134457.1, from coordinate 112,107,326 downwards.
TTATTAATTTTTGTTCTTGCATTAATTAATATTTTTGATAATACTTCAAAACTATAAATACATTTTTATAAAATTAATTCTTGAATTGTTATTATTTCTTTTTAACAAATTAGTATTTACTTTTGAAAAAAAAATAATTTTTTTTTATACAATAGTTATATTAAAATGTTTTGAACGGAATTTAACAGTTACATACATGTAGATATTGTCCGTTATCCCTCCTCTCCCCCCCACCGCGGACGTTATCTGACCTCAATAATTTAATAAGAACCAGTTGGTCAATAAGACTGAAATACAAAAAAAATTTCAATGAAGATGAACTCTTTATATTTATTCCTTTGGCATAAACATATTTCTGAATTTTGTATAATTTTTACTAATTCTTTTATAACTTTTATCTAAACATTTTTAATCAGAAAAACCTTTTTATTTAAAAATATTAAATAAAAATTTAATTATTTGGTAATTTAATGATTTTATAACATTTAATTATATTTAATAAACATTAAAAAATTGTAGTATGTAAATTTATAGTAAAAATGATAAAAATTGTATAGAATCCAAGTAATTACATTCGAGCACATCAATTATTAAAACAAATTGCTATGAAACAAATTGAATTAAGAGAAAATTTAAATAAAATTTTGTGAGTGTGTTTTTTGTTTTATAAATATAAGTATGGACAGTAAAATACAAGCATAGGGGAGTTGGATAATAACACAGGCGCCATGGTAAGGCGCCAGGGTTCTGAACAATAACCATCCGTACTACGCATTCCCTTTCTCCAAAACTAGTTAGGAGATATATACCCTGGTTCCGATGCCAAAGCAAGCATTTCGTGAAAAAGCTTCCTCCAGAAAAAAAAGGATAGATTCAGTGACCTCATTCTATAACTAATTTTACATTAACGTTACAATTAAAAAAAAAAAAATTATCAAGACTTTAGAATTTATACTAAGTATTAAAAATTAAAATTTAGATAAATCTTAAGCATCATGTAGCTTACGTTAATTAGATTATAGTCATACAAAAAAAATAATAAATACAAAAAAGATCAGAGAAGAAAAAACCGTAAGTTTGTTTATATGGAGCAATATTTTCAAAAACAAAATTAAATTAAACTTAAATAAAGTACGTATTTTTACTAGCTAAATATATAACTAATTTAAATGATTACTTTTGCTCAGAAGGTTGACGACAATTTTCTAAGTAAAAATTTCGATTGATTTCCGTTCAGCTGACGATAAGATAAATCTCTAACAGTAAACATAAACTATTTATAATAAAAGTTTTTAATAGAAATATACGCTATGTGACCATGTGTTAAATTCGGATTAGAAAAATGAAATAAAATTTATAATAACATAAGGGAATAAGTTATTTTACAGAACTATTTTAAAAAAAACCTATGTTTCATGTTGGAGTAAATCAGGAAAAAAGAGATAAATTAACATTAAACTAACCACAAAATGACTATCTTTTAAATGAAATAGTTATAAGTGTAAAACAACTATTATTTGTTCCACAAAGTTATTTCATATTATTTAATAAAAAATCAGTTATACGTCATGTCATAGTTGAATAGAAATACATTATTGCACTGTAATTTTGTATGAATCTTTGTAACTAATGAGTAAAAGATATTTTACTTGCACAAAAATTGACGTTATATTCATGATTCTAGGTAATCATTTTTTATTAAAAACAATTTTTTAAGAGAATCAGAATATCTGATTTTTAGTAAAGAAAATTTAAGTAGTTAACATCTCGTAAATTTTGAAACATTTAATATAAGCTTGCAGCAGTTTCATAAATAAACTACTGTTATAGAACTTCAGTTGCAAGAATTTACTAATTAAACGATTAATTTGAAGAAAAAACTGATTTCATTAAAACCTAAACAAGTATTTTTGTGTTTTCTTTGTATTGAAAATAACGTAATAATATTTTGTTACTATGAGTATTTTCAGATTTTTTGATCAGCAGTTCTTTCCCAATTGTTCTTTCCCACTAATTTTAACGCATTATATCAATAAAATCGTTGTAATTCACGTCTATACAACTTTAATAATAATTATTTTTGTTTAATTCAATAAGAATTATTTTACTAATAATTTTAACAATTAATCGATACGACGAAGTGAAAAGCAATATTCTGAATTTTTAAACCCTACAGAAGAAATTTAGGTAATAAATAATCAGTAATGTTACCAAACGCTAGTACAACAACTGTCTTTCTGAATGTATTAAAATATGGAAAGTTAAAGTTAATATAAATCAATTACTGCATTCAATATAAAAATCCATAAAAAAAAACTACAAATCATGTTTCAATTTTGTTTTAAGAACCATCTATTATGAATTTGGTCCTATTCAGTTTTGTATTGTTCAAAATAATATAATAATTTCATTTTATTTAAAAACAAAGTACTGAAAGAAAAAACTAAACATAAATTCTGAGAATTATTGTTAGTCTTCTTTTATTACTAAAAGAAGAATAAAAATTAAAATCAATGCAGTAGATAAAGAATAATTTTATGTCTGTATATTATACATAAAATAAAACGGAAGAGTGCCAAGATATATGCATAGTGTTCTTTATTAAACAACAGAGAAGAGAATATTAAATTTTCGATGCTAAACGAATTATAGATTTTAATGTAGAAGCTTGTTTTATAGAATTAGAAACAATTAAATTTTTTTCTAACTAAAAGCACTTTCTAACCAAATGAAACTGTTTAATTGTTTTGCAAACGTGAAAATTTATTATCGGTATGCCGATAATTTGTATTTCTTTACCTCAAAATTAAAATTCGTTTAAAATTTCATATGTGTAAGTCCAAAGAAAGTAATTGCAAAAAAGAACTAAATAAAAAAAAAAAATGTAATTAATATTGCTAACACACTTATGTGATAAAAATACAATAATATGTTATAATAACGGATGAATATAATTACGTATATGTACGTAATATATTAAACTTATATTAATATATTAAATGTACAAGGGAAAAACTGGAAAAAAAACTTTTTTTCGGATGTATATTTATGTGGGAGTTTTCTTATTTTGTTTCATGTAATCACTTCATGGAGCTATGAATTTATTCATGTTACTATATAACAATAAAATATCCTGTTATTTCGATACACTTGACCGTCAAATGTAGGGTCAATCAAACTCAAAAACCACAGAGCCGATTTGTATATTTAATTCAATTTAGATTAAAGGACATTTGTCGACTACAAATAGATATATATTTCAAGGTGATTCACGAAGAATGTAAGAAACTATCAGAACATATTCTAGATGGTGAAAATAAAGAAGAAAGTTCACATAACTATAGATTCAGAAACTTTTCACTAACAAGTATCGGCAGGCGAAAGATTTCGCTCGTGTGGGTAGAGACGCTGGAGATTGCAAGGAAGCGTGGAATTATGGAGAGGACTTACGACGAATTGTGTTCTGTGTGGAGCAAGCTTACCGCACTATCTCGCTTGAGGCAGTGTTGGTAACTGTGAGGATGCCGCCTGTTAATTTTCTTGCTGAGGAAATACATGACCGATATCATGGCGTGGAGCAAGCAGTAGCCAGGGAGACTTTGTTGCATCGTTGTCAAGAGATGTGGGATGGGGTGTCCACCGTTCGTTGGACTCATAGATTGATCCCATACCTCAAGACATGGATTGATAAGAAGTATGAAGAGACAGATATCTGGACGGTCCAATGGATTGCGGGTATTGGACCTTTCAACAAATACCTCTGGACTGCAGGGAGAAGATCGACCCCGAGATGTCAATATTGTGATCTTCCGGAAGATGTGAAGCACACATTTCTAGCTTGGCTATGAGGCCAAGCTATGAGGCCGTTCGGGGAAGACATCACCCCAGAAGATGGAATGAGATGTATGCTCTCTTCCAGGAAAGGCTGGAACTGGTGTTCCGGGTGGTTTCGACAAGTTTTTTCTCAGAAGATGATGGAGGAAGAGAATCGATAGGGTAGTGTTCTGCTGGAGAGCGAGGGTGGAGGGCCAGACCTTGGAAGTGAGTAGCGGGGTTCCTACCGGGACGTCGCTGCTGGTTGCCCTCGGGGAATGCTGGAAGCTGTAGCTCAAAGGCAACACAGGTGAGCCTGAGATGGAAGTACGTGATTTAACGGATGATGTGAGCAAGCATTTCTGGTTTGCTCACGTTGGGAGGGTTTGAAGCCGATTGGGAAGATATCACGGAAGAAGTGATGAGATGTGTGCTCACTTTAGAGATGACTGGGATCGGTGTACCAGGTGGTTTCCAGAAGTCCTTTCACAGAAAATGATCGAGGAAGAGAACCGATAGAGTAGTATTCTGCCGCAGAGCAGGGATGGAAGGCCAACCATGGTGGGTTTATAGCGGGGATCCAACCGGATCGTCGCTGCTGGGTGCCCTCGCTTGAAGCTGTGGCTCAAAGGCCACATAATTGTACCCGTTAACACGAATTATGGCGGCAAATACCTGACTAGATGGTTTCCGTCATCACGTTGTGGATGGGGGAGTTTTTTTAATGGGTCGCCGTCTTCTGCTGAAACACAACACATCCAGCAATATGAGCTGCTGGGCGTCTGGATGCAGATTTTCCCATTCCGACCCAAAACAAAAAAGAAACAATCAAACACATAAAAGGTAATGAAAATTTAATAATAGTTTGAGAGTGGAATGCCAGCATCGGAAAAGGCAAGGAACAAAGTATTGTGGGTGAGTATAGGCTGGGCAAAAGGAATGAAAGAGGAGACCGACTTATTAAGTTTTGCACAAACTATGATATAGTAATTTCCAACACCCAGTTTAAAAATCATCATAGAAGAATAAACACACGGAAAAATCCTGGTGACACTGCAAGTTATCAGATAGATTATATCGCGGTTAAACAAAGATTTAGAAATCAGATAGATTATACGAACTGGTGTGTAGTATTTACGAAAAAGGGAAGTTCTGTCAGACTTTTAAAAGAGTGTTATTGTCATAATAACAAAGAAAAGAGCAGATAAATGTGGAGAATAGAGAACAATTAGCGTAACTACTCAAGCATCAAAAATCTTAATTAGAATTCTGTACAGAAGAATTGAGAGGAGAGTGGAAGATTAGGAGAAGATCAATTTGGTTTCAGAAAAAGTATAGGGACAATGGAAGGAATTTTAGCGTTCAGATTAACAGTAGAAACAAGATTTAAAAAAACAAACCAACATACATAACATTTGTAGACTTAGAAATGGCATTCGGTAACATAGACTGGAATAAATTTTTCAGCATTTTAAAAAATTTAGGGTTCAAGTATAGAGATATAACAATTGCTAACATTTACAGAAACCAAACTATAACAGTAATAATCGAAGAATATAAAAAAGAACCGTAACAAAAATGGGAGTCCGACAAGGATATTCCCTATTCCCTTACTTTTTAACCTTTACATAGAACTAGCAGTTAATGATGTTAAAGAACAATTTAGATCCGGAGTAACAGTGCAAGATGAAAATATAATGATGCTACGATGATATAGTAATTCTAGCTGAGAGTACAAAAGTTTTAGAAGAAACAATGAATGCAACGGATGAAGTCCTATACTACAAAAGAACTACCGCATGAAAATAAACAAGAACAAAACGAAAGTAATGAAATGTAGCAGAAGTATTGTATATGAACGACTGAATATAAAAATAGGAAGAGAAAAAGTTATGGAGGTAGAAGTATTTTGTTATTTGGGGAGTAGAACTACTAAAAATGGATGAAGCAGGAGCGATATAAAATGCCGAATAACACAAGCAAAACGAGCCTTCAGTCAGAAATATAATTTGTTTACGTCAAAAATTAATTTAAACGTCAGGAAAACATTTTTGAAAGTACATGTTTGGAGCGTAGCTTTATATGGAAGTGAAACTTGGACGATCGGAGTACTTAAGACGAAAAGATTAGAAGCTTTTGAAATGTAGTGCTGTAGGTGAATCTTAAAAATCAGATGGATGGATAAAGTGACAAATGAAGAGGTGTTGCCGCAAATTGATGAAGAAAGAAGCATTTGGAAAAATGTAGTCAGAAGAAGAGAAAGACTTACAGGCCACATATTAAGGCATCCTGGAATAGTCTCTTTAATATTGGAGGGATAGGTAGATGGGAAAAACTATGCAGGCAGGCAACGTTTGGGATATGTAAAACAAATTGTTAGGGATGTAGGATGTATGGAGTATACCGAAATGAAACGACTGGCATTAGATAGAGAATCTTGGAGAGCTGCATCAAACCAGTTAAATGACTGAACACAAAAACAAGCTGGTCAAAAATTAATTTTATCTAAATTTGTTTGAAATAATTTATTTCAGAAGTTGGAAATATTAACATCTGATTGTTCTGGAACATGTTTTATTTATTATCTTTGATTTTTTCAAAGTAAATTGTTACTTCACCCAACAGAATAAAAGATAACAGACAATAAAAATTTTACAAAAAATGCTACTTTAATTTCCCATCTTGTTTAATAATTTATTTATAAAAATTAAATATAATAACCAAATATCTTTAACATTTTCTTTTTAGTCGACACAAACCAGTCTTTTGAATAGTCGCCGCTTCTTAAACTTGTTTTCCAAGTTAACATCGCGTTCGAATGGACCTCATTTTTCCTACAACATGGATTATGCTTAACCGATTACCTTTATTAATCGGCACTTTTACTCCTGCACCACTGTCATCCGACCACGACTTTGTAGTCGAATGGGACGTTAAAATATAAGATTCATCCAAATAACAATCGAAGAATTTTATTTTCTGCAGTCGGTCATTTTTCTTACATATTCTATCCTCTTCCACCAGATGTCTTCTTTCTCAGCCAAAGGTTTCCGGTTATTATCAGTTTTACCCACCTAAAACCTAACTCTTTCAAAATGTGTGCTAAAGTAGTTCAAGAATCTTTAAAAGGAATACTCTTTTGAAGTTCTTCACATTATTTTATGTGAGAAGTTCAATATGTTTTGCATGAAACTCGTTAACGGTTCGTTTTACAACGCCTTGATCAAAACTCTAATCTACTAACTGGTTTAAAACGTATTTATGTTTTTGGTGTGCTAAATGAGCATGACTGTGATTTAAATTTAAGTAGATCCTGCTTTTCTCTTCGGAGTTTTTAAACTTGAAATCATGAAATCACACAAGCTACAGTGTTTCTTTCTTCATACTTTTAATTGCGTATTAAATGTTTCTTCTTTTCTAATTTCCCTAACTTTATAGCTTCTTTCTTCATAAAATGTTTTCATTATTAACTATTTCACGAGCTTGACTACAGAGTTTTTTGTTCTCTTCATAAACCACGTGTACAACTAATATTATTTTATACTTGTTCAGAGTTTCCAAACTAAGGGGTAAGTTTAGTAGTTATATGTGAAATATAACCTGAAATACTGAAAAACAAATTGGTCCCAGAACTGTATTTTTGTACTTTCAATAGGTTTTGAGAGATCTGGGATAAAAGACAAAAGATTGGGGTCGAAAGCACCCTATTTTATGTTTGTGAAAATAACATTGTTAAATTGCTAATAAACAAAAACGTTTTAAACAAAAATTGCAGAAAAATTGGTAAAATGGTAAAAAGAAACAAAATTTTCAATAGTACAAAAAAAAGATCAAATATTTTAAAAGAATAACAAATTCAAATACAAACATTAAACCAACTTGAAACCAAATAAAATATTTAGTGATTTTGTTTTGTAATACTGAAAATTTTGTTTCGTTTAAGACCATGTTAAAAACTTAGGCACTTTGAAATTCGAAATTCTTAGGTTTGTATTTAATTTTTGCAGCCTTTATCATACTATTTTACTCAGTCAAATTCTCCACAAAGTTTGTTTTAAACTTTATATGTTTATTGCCCATTTAACAAAATACTTTCACCCATTATAAAATATCTATTTTTCGACCCCAATTTGTGTATTTACCCCAGATTTCTCAAAACTACTAATAGTTCTAGGACCTACTTTTTTCAATATTTTAGAATATATTTCTTTAAATCACTAAATTTACTCAGTTGTGGTTCCAAGAATTAAAATCTAGCTTAATTTTACCAAAGATTCAGAAATCAGGGCGAAATCTTTCGGCAGGTGATACTCGTTAACGAAGAGTTTTCGTATGTTTGTATGAAATTCTTTATTTTCACCAATAGAACATGTCGAAAGTTTGTTAACTTCCTCATGAAGTATAATCCCTCTGTATACAAGTATAATTGTGTTTCTTAATACACAATTATATAAGTTACCTTCTTTTAAAAGTATATTTAATACTTTTAAAAGGCTATTATATATTTTTATAATAGCCTGAGTAGTTATTTTGTTATAACATTTTAAAATTGAAATGAATAGTAATAAAAGACCAAGAAGTGAGGAAACCTCTCCACATAAAGGAGAAAGAGGTACAGGATAAATAACAGAAACAAGAAGTCATAAAACGGTGAAAATGATTTAACCCTTTCACCAGTAATATTAATTGAAATATTTCAATAATTCAAGTAATTATTTGGATAGATATTGGAATAATAGCAATGAAAACAAAAAGGATAAAAACCAGAGAAAAAAGAAGAAAACTTGAAAATCATAACAATTACGATCATCGTATGATAGAAAACAATATTATAATTAATATTCAATCCGTAAAGTACACTGACAGTTGATATGGAAATGGAATAATTCTAGAAGGAACAATAACATTATATTTATACAATTGTAAAACTTTAAAAAGTAATAATAGGCAAAACAATTATTGGAAGAACAGAAAAATATGGAGTGGGATATAATGGGAATGTCAGAAATAAGAAGCGCAGAGAGTGGTAAAAATAGGAGAGAATGGGAATGGATGAAAGAAATATATATGAGTGGATGGATGTATCGGGATTTGAAAATATAAGCTTCCAAAATAAATAAAAAATTTAATTAGAAGAAAAATTATTTTGATTTATTAATTATTTTACTTTTAAACCTAAACTGTTACACTTTAACCTTATAAGGTTACCACAACTTTTGCCGAGTTGCTCTGTATGAATTTATTTATTAGTTTAAAAAGTAGTTAATAATAGTGTAAAAATGAATAAGCAATAGATAATATACATATTTATATAACAAGTAATTTTATTTAATTTAATAATAATTTTATTTTATTTTTTATATATAATAAATAAATTTAAAAAAATATATATATATATGTATAAATTGAGCTGAATACCTATTTTCATTCAGTCTGGATATTTTGCGGGACGGAATGGGCTGATTTTTTTTATTCTACTCGGAATGACCACAGATACCCATATATCATCAAGCTTCATCGTACCTCAAACTTGAGTCCCATCAGAAATCCTCCAAAAATTCTCATTTATTCCTTAATTGAGAAATTTTCCAAGATTACTACTCACAGGAAAATTATTTTTAAAGTCAGGCGATGCTTGATGACATATCTGCGGACATTTAAAGCAGAACACAAAACAATCAGCCTGATCGTCCCGTAGAACGTCTGGACTGAATGGACTGTCTGGACTGGATTTGAGCACAAATTCGAAAGGAAAAAGAAAAACAAGCAGAAGAAGAAGTGTTGTAAATGGAATAAGATTTAATAGATTTTTTTTAAATATATAGCATTTCTTTGTAATAAAAGAGCCACTAGTATAAATAAATAAATAAATATATATATTACAAAGGAGAAAAGAGATAGAAAAACTATATAAAAATAACTTTTTAATAATAAAAAGGAAAAGAATTAGTAACGAAGAGATTTTAAAGTTAGCAAAACTAACAAACGAATATGAAATATTGTTTTTTTAATGTACTGAAATAGTTTAATGTAACTGAATAGTGAATGAAAATAGCTTTTGCTGTTCTCATTTAAAACTTAATGTGGGAAAACTTCGACTTGATTTATAACATTTAAGTTCCATTGTATGCAACCATGAAATTAAACGGATAGATAAGATTTGTTTCTACTTCCAGACTATTCAAACTACTCTGAGTGTTTATTTCTGTTAATAACATTAACGTACAAGTAAATTAATTATAAGGTAATTAAGTTGTACTGCAAGCATAATTATGGTTATTATAAAAATTTAACCTCAAAATCTAAATATTATTAAAATTTAACTTTATAACTGTTAAAAGGTGTTGTGAAAACTATTTGTTACAATATTCTTCATCTCAAGCTACGGAATTTTGTAGAAATGGAAAATTTAAAAATTTTTAATTCTTACCAATTTTCTTACACTTCCCCTTGTTTTTACGATCTTATTTTGACGAGGTGAAAATAGGAAGTAGATCTTTATCAGTAAAAATAATTTGAAATCATATATATATATTGTTAACCTACCACATAAAGCCATTTTACAGATTTCTTCACGTTCTCATTTGATAATTCAGTAATTTTCATACGAAATGTTTGTGTTTATTGATGGGTGTGTGGGTATGTATACGTATATTAGTATTAAAACCCTTCCGTATGGTAGATTGGGAGCCTAGCTGCTGGGAACGACTGCGTTATTGAGTTGCGAATAGAGGTATGACGATTATCCGCAAATAAAAAGTTATTTCAATAAAATTTCGCAATAGAAAGGGGCAGTGTCTGAGATGGGATGAAGTATTATTTAGGAGAAAGAATTTCAACCTAAAAATGCCACAAAGCTGATAAGGATATTATATTATAAGTTAGTATTGGTCGCCTGTAAATAAGCTGTCATACCTCCATACAGAATATACCATGAATTTAAAAGGAAATCACAATACCGCTGGTACTATCTTGAAAGGTGATTATCTGTGGAGAGACCAGACAAAATAATAAATCCTCTAAGTAATGAACCCTTTCAGTTTTATCAATACGGCAAGAAAAAAACTTGAAGCTAACATATTTTAAACTTTAAATATATCGCAGCTGAAAACAATGGGTAACTATAGCTCTATTTTTCAAAGAAATACTTTTCTTGTCTTTTATTTATTTTATTTTTTTAGAAGATCATTATCTCGTGTAAAATATTGAAAGATAAAGTAGTCCCTAAATGAAATCTCTTAGAAGAGATTGCTCAAGAGGAAATAATCGCAAAATATAAAAGGCAAGGCGTACCTCAATGGGGACATAGAATGGTAAAATTTAAGTAAGAATGGTAGACTAGCTAATTTAAAACCGGTAATAGATCAATTACAAATAATACATTAGGAACTGTATTGTAACTGTATAAGTCGTACACGATAGAAAATAAAAAAAGAGTTTTGTCAGTGAATAATAATATAATTAATACAAAATAAAAAATATACAAATGTAAGAGTATAAATAAAAATATAGGACAAAGTTTGTTTTTATAAGCAGCAATGTGAGAGAATTATTTTAGTCAGGATTATTTCAACAAGCCTAGAAAAATGTTGCAAGTTTATATGCTAGCCTCTTCAGTAGAACTGGAGGATGTAAGAGAAATATGTGAAGAAAGAAATAATCTAATCAAACATATAATAATTTCACAGAAATGGGAGATTGGAATGCTACGGAATGAGATGAAGAAAAATATAATTGGAAAAGAAATGAAAGAGGAACCAGGCTTTCAGTAATTTCTATAAAGTATAGTAGAGATTGCGAATATCCTTTTTAAAAATCATAAAAGGAAAGATAAAATGGGTTAGACGATGAAATACAGAAAGGTTTCAGGTAAATTATGTAATGGTAAGGCAGAGATTTCAAAAACAAATGATGAATTGTAAAAACGAATCCAGGGTAAGATATCGATTCTGACCACACTACAATTTTGCTGTTATGAAATACAGGTTGAAGTTTGAGACAAAAGTAAAAAATGAAAATAAATAGATGCGAAACAAACACACTATAAAATAAAATAATATAAATATAATTTCTGAACAATTCACAAGGGCAGGATAAAATAGCAGGATTGTAGATTCAGTTGAAAATTAATATTTTAAAAATAATAATTAAAAAAAAAATACAGAAAAACAAAAAAAATTACAAAAATATATTTGATTACATATAAAAAATTGTTTTTTAAAAAAGCTTTTATTTAACTAATATTAATATAACATTAAAAAAAAGGAAAGAAATTATAAAAACCCCTAAAAAGTAAAAAATAAGAATTAAATCAAATAGAGAATTTTAAACAAAAAAATATAATATATTAACAAATATAAAAATGCACTGAAAAGTAAAAAATAAATTATATAAATAACCAATAAATAAATGTAATAATTATTAAATTTTAAAATTAAAAGTAATGAAAATATTTAAGTAACAGCTTGGGGCAGTTTTTATAATTTATTTAAAACAACACAACATTTATTTTTTAAAAAATTAATCTTCATTTTCATTTCCAATAACGACGCGAGGAGGCGGAAAGGTCTGCTGGAACCTCTCCAGTTGAGACTGACTAGCTACAGGTAACAATCTGGGAAAATGCCCCCACCCGCTTTCTTTGTACGTGTTCTCACATGGTTGAAGTTCATCAACCATGTTCGAATTCTGCTTGTAATCTAAGCCAAACTGAACGCACACTTTCCGCTAAAAGTTTCATTTTAATTAATTATGAATTTTTATTTAATGAATTCATAATTACGATTACAATTATAATAATGATAATAATTAATAATTTTTCAGATTACCGTCAAAATGTAATAATTTTGTGCAAGATTTCTAAATTTAACTTCTAATTTTAATCTTATTAACCCTTAAAGGTCATCTCGGTGCAAATTTGAACCATCAAAGAATTAAACTTGTGTTATTTTATTACAGATAAATAAAGTATATACATATACTAAACAACCTCATTAAACAAAAAATATATTTTAAAATACAGCAAATGTCTATAAATACTTATTCGAAAAGATTGTTATAAAAACTGCGCCACGCTTTTATTTAACTAAATATTTTCATTACTTTTAATTTTAAAATTTAATAATTATTACATTTATTTATTGGTTATTTATTAGATATTTATATAATTTATTTTTTACTTTTCAGTGCATTTTTATATTTGTTAATAAATTATATTTTTTTGTTTAAAATTCTCAATTAGATTTAATTCTATTTTTTTTTACTTTTTAGAGGATGTTTCTAATTTGTTTCCTTTTTTTATTAATGTTAATATTAATATTAATTAAATAAAATTTTTTTTTTAAATAATTTTTAATTTTTTTTTTTTTTTTTTTTTTATTTCTTACTTTTTAGTCTTATGAAAAATAAAATTTTACATCCATAAAAAATTCAGATGAAAAATTTATATCTGAATATAATTGTTTGTTCACGTTTGTTTGTTTATTAAGACTGAAAAGTAAAAATATTTATTTTTACACGTCGAAGTTACATACGTGTACCAAAATTTAAAAAAAATACGTAGTTGAAAATTTTCAACTAAATGCCTGAATTTAGCGTAGGGGTAGCGCGTGGGGGTGGGTAATATCAAATTCCGACGCCGTGTTCTGTATTGTCATCGAAGTGTACCAAATACCACATACGTGTACCAAATTTCATTGATTTTAATACGATAGATCAAAAGATATAGCAGTTGCAAGATTTGATTATTTTTAATGCGACTTAAATAAAAGCTTTGTTTGTTTATTAAGACTAAAAAAAAAGTAAAAATATTTATTTTTACACATCAAAGTTACATACGTGTACCAAATTTCATTGATTTTCATACGATAGATCAAAAGATATAGCAATTGCAAGGTTTGATTATTCCTAAAGCAAGTTAAATAAAAGCTTATAATAAAAACCTAGTTTATTATTAATTTGGCTGAAAACTAAGGTTAACAAAAGACATAATAAAAGATAAGTGAGCGTAGAAAGAATTTCTCAGTTACATTGTAGATATAGAGGAGGCATTTAACACTACAACTGGATAAAAATTTTAAACTTTTTAAGAAAATTGGACGAAATAACCGGAAAGACGATTTAAAACAATATGAACCAGAATCAGGTTGCAATAATAAGAATAGAAGATAAATAAAAGTAATCTCTCTTTGAGAAAGAATTAAGACAAGGATGTAGTTTTAAATGTAGCCTACAATTATAGAAAACTTACATTTAAAGAAATGTATTTTTCAAAATAAATAAATAAATACAGTTAAGGATTGAAGTCAATCAACTGATTTAACCAAAAATTGTTTCTTTATCGAACATTAAGTAAGTCTAATGCTGAATGAATAGACTTTGTGTAAGAATTATTGCAATTGTTGTGCTGAAATCCACTGATCTTTCTTCGTCAAAAATTCAAGAAAAATAAGTCAAGTTTTTTGCAATATAATCCTGTAATTTGGTTCTAATTACAGATGGACCGGAATTACATTAGACGGATCTGGTAAGTAGACATAGTATTTCCGGTAAGCATTGTTCTTTAAGAGAATTATCATAAGAAAGTTATATTCATGGAAAACAGACTTCAAAAAATGTATAATGGAGTTCTATTAATTTGTATGATATTCTGTTACAGATTTCTTGATTTGGGGCCAGTAGTGAGCTAAGTTTCTTGTTCGAATAACGAATATAACTGTAATTATTACATATTCGGATCCCCGTATGCAGTGCAAATATATAAAGTTATAGGCGTGCTTTAGAGTCTTTTTTCCTTTGAAAATCGAAACCTAAATACAGTGTTAGTTCTTATAAGAAGGTATTGAACTCCTTTAGAAGAACGTAGGAGGAATGGAAATAAATAAACCTTATAGTGGAAGTGTGTAGAATCTCGCTTCTCATGTTTTACTAAGTGCAATTTATCTGCAAGGAGTATAGTTCATAAATGCGTTCACATTCCAAATGAAAAATCTGTGACAAATTTAAATAAAATTTTAAATTTTTATTCAGAATTGCTGGTATAATAAGTGACCTTTATTTTAGAACACATTCACGAGACATATGATGCTAAGGAGGAAAATTTATCAAGTTAATAAAAAAGTAATAAAAAGTTTATCAATCTTAACAACATTCAAAAAAATTTTATTTTGTTTTAATTTTCGGATTTATTATCTTTTAAATTTTTTTCGGAATAATTTATTTGATTTTGAAAATAAATGTGTCCTCGATTTTTCCGTTCTTTCATGAAAGTTTTTTACTTTTTTTTCTAATTCTATCTGGCACAGGCTAAACTTTCTAAAGAATTTTTGTCTTTTATCATAGTATTTTTTTTTGCGTGGTAGAAGTTATAGAACAGAAAAAGTGTAGATTCTAATATGTGCATTTCTTACTTTGTGGAAATTGGGTCAGAAATCAAATACATTCAATTTTAAATATATGTTTTCCGTTTCATAATATAAATTAAAAAACCTATTATTTTTGTTATCCGTTTGTTATTTATAAAAAAAAATGAATTCTAGTCACTAAATGATTAAAAATAATCTAATAAGGAAAAGATTGTTGTTTTTAATGCTAAAGGCAGAATTTAAAGTTTTCTGAAGTCCAGCTTACTAATTTTCTTACAGTTACAAGACTCACACACTCACCTTTTTTTTTTTTTAATAAAATACTGATCCCATACAGAATGCTTAAGACTCTTTGTGTGTTGTACAAAATAATTGCACTGATATATCGCTAAAGCACAATTATCAACGAAACACAAAAAATTTTTATGGGTTAAGCTTTTTATCGTATACAACCTTTATTTTATACGAATAAAAGTTGGAGTAGTTATAAAAGAAGTACACACAAAAACTTTATTCAGAGCTTAACTATTCTTATATGAGAGCATACACAGTAAGTACGTAAGTACAATTTTTTCCACATTAATTTTATTTCTTGATTTTGAAACGCTAGTCGAATATTAACGTAAATTTAATTTTCCAATATTATCTGTAAAGTATGATGTACTCTCATTTATAAATATTGCATTGAAACACGTAAAAACTTATTTTTTTAGGTTATGTTTCATTTATTAGTTTTTTAATCCCTTCAGTTCCATTTAAATCTCTAATTTCAATATATTTTTTACCTCGCATGACACTTTAATCACCTTTGTTCCAACAGTTGTCGGAATAGAAAAGCAATACGTCACAGCTACTGACAAGTTGCCACTAAAAGCAGTAATTTAGAAAGATATGGCAAACTAATCCTGTTAAGCAATCATCATCGGTAGACATTACAAAAATATTATTTTATAAAACAGTATAGAAATTTACGAAACACTACAAAACAAATATTTCTGACAGGAATTTAAAACGTACGAGTAAACATATAAACAACTGCTATCGTTTTAGGCAAGCCTAATAGAAAGAGTAAATTAAATTTATTCATTCGAAAGAGCTATCTGAATTGAAGGAATGCTTCAATTCAGATTGTTTACTTCTATTTAATTCTTATAGGGTATAAGACTGATAGGTAAAACTTACCTAAAGAAAGATAAAGACAGCATGAGCCTTAAACCAATCATATCCTTATACCTCGAGCAATCAACAAAATTTTAAGAATGGGATAACAGTTTAATGTTCTTATGGTTAAAATCTTTTCCAAAAGAATTTCTAATGAATTTAAAATCTAAGTTTATTAAATACTGGTTGCGTATTGTTATGTTAAAATTGTACATCACTACTGATAAAGTTACCCAACCAACTAATTTTTGTTTATTATACACATTTTTAAAACTACAGTTTCTAATAAATTAATTTATCAACAATCCTGGTTTATAATAAACGAAATTGCTTCTTTATTCGACTTTATATATATATTTTTATTTTGTCCTACGTAAAATAAATTGGAGTTATTGTTTTTAAAATCGATTTATCATTTACGGTTATTTCAAGGAGTTTATTTTTATCTTTAATATTTCCGAGGTCAAGGATCAGATCTTTGATATAAATACGCTGCTAATGTTATATTCATTTTATTCGATAAAGGTACGTAGATAAAATCCTACATCAGTTAAGTCTGTAAAAAATTATCTTAAATTCTACAAAGACAGTAGAAATGTTTTAACTGTACAAAAGAAAATCAAAAAACTGCTCAAGCCTTTTCAAAAATATAGAAAAGATTTTTTTTTTTAATAATTTTATTACTGATAAATTATCACCTAAAAGTTTATGAAAAGAAATTAAAATACATAAAATATAAACATTGACAGAATAATAGAAATGAAATTATTATTATTTCTAATTCTGAATGTATAAATTAAAAATGAAAAATAAATGTTCAATATGCAAATAAAAACCACATTTATAAAATCTAATGTTGTAGTTGGAGAAAAAATAAAAGTAGACATTGGATCGTAGCAGACAGCGAATACTGTGCATTCAAATGAACGTATCTGTTATGATTCCGAGATTTCACAGTGCATTCAACTAAGTGCATTCAACAGTGCAACTAATGTACTGCTTTAGAATGCACAAAGCTATAAAGAGAAAATTAGGCAGAATAAATAAAAGTTTTCAAAACACACGTTTTACTAAAAATGTATGGCTTGTTACTAAAACTTATCAATCTCTTAGATTTGTGAATTCGGGTTGGTGTAGAAGTTGTAGAAACGAGTAAGCTGTAGAACTTCCAACAACACAAGGTTCATCTCCTATAACTTCGGTTGAAAAAGAACACAGTATATTGTTAATATAAATTAGTGAATTGATGAACAACTCCTATGATGTGGTTTGTCCAGTATGGATTAACCAGATCGAAGAATAGGATTTAGTAGAAGAAATAGAATTTCATTGATTTTTTTTTAATTACTTGAAGAAAGAGTTTTTGATGGATGAAAACTGACAAAAAATGATTATTCAAAAATATAAAATAATTATATTAAATTGGAATTTAAAAAACAAAGCCTAAATATACTTTGAAGGTGAAATTTTAATGATTTAATTTAAATAATCTATACATACACATAATGAAAACTACTTAACTGAATTAAAGTTATCCTACCTAGGAAACATACTTCGAGTTCAGATATTAAACAGCTGGCAAGAATTACCTTTACATAAATCAATTATTAAACTATATAAATTTAATGAATTTATTTAAATATTAATATAGTTATTTAATTAATAATACAAAACCAACTTTTAAAGCTAAATTTATTCTCTGATGTTGACATTTAATGAGAAAGAGAAATCATCAAACACACATTAAAACTAATTATTAAGTACAAGCTGCTAGCTATATTCGCGACTACAGAGTTATCAGATTACGTCTAACAGTTCAGTTTAACAGCTAGTAACAATCTTCTTGAAACTTGCTAACAATTCTCAAAGTTCAAACATGTTCATTAACCTATTAATTGAGAAGGAATGTAGGAAAGTTACGTTATAGAATGCCTCTCAATAAATATTAAAGGAATATTAGTAAAATTATATAAAATAAACGAATAAAAAAATTAAAAAAGTGAACGTAATCAAAGTTTTTATAATGTATAAATATAAAAAACAAAAAAAAAATTAAATACTTACATGAGAATGTGGTGATCGAAGCTCGATATGTAATGGACGAACTTTGGGATTTGATGATGTGTGATGTGGTGTCGGTGATGTTGCATGGTGATGATGATGTTGCATCTCTGAAAGAGATGGCTGAATCACGAAATGAGCCATGATTCTCTACACCTGTCAAAAACAATTAATAAAATTATTACTGTGCTTATAGTATAGTGAGTTACAAACACTGAAAAATTATACGGCAAATATTTTTTGAAATACATTTGCAAGTAGAAAAATTATTTTGTGTTCAATTAACAAAAATACATTTGATATTTGTGTCCTCAAAAATTCAAAAGTTTTCCAATCATTAAACTTTTGATGAACTATGTAACAGAATTTTATCAATGAATTCGCATATAATTCTTCTGGAGACTATTAGGCTCGTATTAGGCTGAATACGAGGTTCTTCAAACGGGAAAATACTAAATTTTAATTTCTAAGGGATTGTTAAAATAATTTTTTGTTACATGGTTTAATTGGAAATAACAATTCCAAATTTCAGGACAATGGAAAATGAAAGAATTTGTGATGATGGAATAAATGAAGATTTTCCCGCTTTGTTAACAAAACGAAGTTGTCTTTAATAACATGGACCTTTCGGATTTTTTCAATTGAAGATTAAGGTTTCGTCCTGTAAGGCTGAACGACATAAAATTTACGATTTTTCATAAAATGATTCCTTTGAAAATAGCGGCTGCTATTTTACTAAGAAAGAGATGATAAAAAGGAACATTCTATTGCTCTGTCGATACTTAGTATCCCTTTGAATGAAGTCAGGATTTCCAGTCCTTTCACTCAACATTTTCAGTCTGCCTTTTACAGGCTTCGATTTATAAAGTTTTCTCGTTCCCTTTTATTCCACCTTTAAACTTAAAACTTTTCTCCTATTACTGTAAAACACGGTACCTTCTTCAGTTTACTACTAAATATAAAATGTAATTTTATGTTAGTTCTCTTTACAGTTATTTTTTATCGTTTCTTGTCTGAGCACTTATCAGACAAAATCATAACGGTACTTACTATTTGACATTTATAAGCAGTACTATCTACCATTCTTAAAAACAGTATTTACGATATCGCTAATAAAGTAAAAATTACCTTTGGCAGTGGCGAAACCTTCCACAATCGAAAGTTCCGTTTTTCAATTTTATTTTAAATTTAGCTTCGTTGATTCAATTTCATTGTAGAGCTTCATTTTAAATTCTATAGAAAATATATGAGGTTGTAATATTCATAAAATAAATTATAATACTATATTATTATGATACAAGTAGAGGAAAAAACTGATGGAAATCTAGCAGAAAACCAGTTTGACTTTTGAATGCGTAGAAACACTGAAATACCGAAACTTATGTGTGTCAGAGGTAATCTGACTAAGTTTGGTCAAAATCGATCCAGTAGTTCTGGAGATATAAGGAGTGCAAAACGAACATATACACATGCACACAAGCATTCAGAAAATTTCCATCCGGTTTTCTGGGTTCCTTAGGTGACAAAACGTCAAGATCCGGTGAAAACCGCATATGCCATAATTGGACAGATTACAATACCTTCCCTTTTAGAACTATAGCGCTATCTAGACGGAAAAGTAAAATTATAATTGGATTTGCTATCGATTATTTAACTCTTTTTATTTTAATGATAATTTTATAATTAGTTAAATGTTTCTTCAATACTAATACGAGTTATTATTACAACTTAATGGGACACAAAAATGTATTTTAATCTCTTTTTAATGTCCTAAATCTATTTATTTTATTATTCTATTTGAAGTGATACATATTAATAAATTTCGGCCCTTTATAATAATTTTCAATATTGCTATATATTTTATTAAATAACATTCTTTATTTAATTCAACACATTTTCTGCATTATTTATGGCTCTAATAATCATACTATACCGCTAAGTTTTGGTGGTATGAATGTATTGATTTATTATTAATATTGTTATGCTAATATTGGTTTTTGATGTGTACCCAGCCTTAATCTATTTTTATTCTTTTTTATGTATTTAAAAAGTGAATGTATTATTTATTTCTATTCCTAAAGTTTGTTTATTAATTCTATGAAAACTATTTCGTTTTTTAAGAATTATTTTCTATATTAATTTTTAAAATATTATCAAAATGTCATCAAAATATATAATCAGTAATTTTATTTTTATGGAAATTGATACTGTATAATTATTATAATTAAATTTTCTGTTATGCCTTTCACTTAATAAAAAAATTCTTCTGAAGTTGAATAACATAATGGTGACCCATTTATAAACCGTCTTCTTGCAAAATACGATAAAAAGTGTAAGTAGTTACCATTAAGTGTAAAATAATTCTGATTTATGCATAATATTAATAATGATTGATTTATTCGTATTAATTTTACTGATCATTTCTATATCTTGCACTGGGAGTTTTGTACAGATATTTTAATATCACAAGAAACCAAACTATCATGAATTATTTCTATTTATTTAAATAAGTTGGATAATTTAATACAAATATAATATTGAGTGTACTTTATAACTTTTTTTTTTGAAAAAATTACACAGATATTTAAAAATTTTATACCTAGGAGCGTTCATATATTTATTAAATGTCGAATAGGTAAATTATCTTTATTTCTTATCTTTATTTCTGTATGTATGTCTCTCTCTCTCTCTCTCTCTCTCTCTCTCTCTCTCTCTCTCTCTCTCTCTCTCTCTCTCTCTCTCTCTCTCTCTCTCTCTCTCTCTCTCTCTCTGTGTGTGTGTGTGTGTGTGTGTGTGTGTGTGTGGTGGGTGTCTGTCCGAATAAAAACCTCCTTGATACCATACCTTGGTTAGGTGTATTTATTCTGTCTATTAACCTTGCTGGTTCATATTTAGTAGTAAATAAAATACATTGTTCAGTTATGTTTAAAGAATATGTTTTATAAGTTATAATGATCATTATATGTACCACGTTTTAATTTAATTTGTATTACATTGTTGAAGAATGTGTAATTTACTGTATGTACACGTTAACTGTATGAAGTATAACTTTGGTCTAAACAATATTAGAATTAGATACATTGTTACATTATTAATTCAAAATATCAGCTTTAACAAGGTCAACTGAATTGTAACATATACTTTACATGTATAAGAAGTTAGTTTCCTTCCTTATTTTTAAAATAATAGGAGTAAATGATACATGAGTCTGAACAATGTTATATATATATATATATATATATATATATATATATATATATATATATCATTGTTCGTATATATAAGTACTCGTATATCGACAGAAATAAACAGATTTTATTTAGTAAATGGTAAAAAAAATCTTCTTAAATAATAAATGTATAGTTTACATAAAAACGATTTTTTAACATTTTTGTTCCCAGCAAGAGTATAAAAAATAAAAAGTTCCCCTACACATAGGCCCAGAAAAGCCTTTTTAGCTTTAGTCATTGTGTTAATTTTTAAAACAGAAATTTATATCATCAGAACGGATTGGGTTATTTTACAGAAATTTGGTAAATATCTTTTAACTACTATTCTTTATAAAATACATGAAGATCTTATGTTCGTAAATTACAAAATTGCGGTTATCTCAATTTTTCCCTCCGGGATAGCTTAAGAACTATTAGTATTACAAAGCAATTGTTTATTGACTAAAATTTCAAACGTTTTATTGTAAAAAAAGGATACTTTACGTTTTTTAAAACACATTTTAAAGAGCCGGATTTTATTGCAAAATGTTAGTGAGAATTAATCCTCAAAATAAAAAAATAATTCGTAGCCTTTTTTATCTTCATCGCTATCTTTAGAAAAGTATTTACATCATAGGCAATATCGATCGTTTTTTTTAAGTGTATAGGACAGGTAGGTTTCATGATTTCGTGATATACTGACCGATCCCTACCTTTTGTCTAACAAATTGACTAGGGAATTATATTATGAATTTCCGACCAAAATATTTCATAATGTATTGAAAAATATTTCATTTTTCTAACGTACATTGTGCATGAACAACAAATGAAGTTAAGCTCAATGATACTTCTGCATGTTTTTGATCGTCATGAATTTCCTGTGTAATCGTTTTCTTGAACAATGAGGTAGGCGTTGAGGTCCATTAGCTTGGTCTCTCGCTTTTACAGATTTAAATCTCTGGGCGTTTACTAACGAGACATTTATAGAGCTTGGTGTAAGCATGAATATATGCTTTGTATAAATTGTATAAGTTAAGATTAACTGATTGACAAGTAATTAACAAATCAAAGTAATACTTGGAATATTTGAATGTGTTCGAAATAGACTATTACTATTGATATAAATGGTGGGCACATTGAACTTATACTATGATTACTCCGTGGGATAATAAATGTTATGGTTCATTTTTTGCACCTATACATTTAACGTTTTTACTTAGTATCTTTTGATAACCAGTAATTTTGTTTTTCCGTAATAAATAAAATTATATTGCGTTAAAGATTAAGTCAAACGTCACTGATTTCATGAAATTTGAGCAATATCAATTATTTTATGTGGCGCAAAGTGATTAAAGAATAGTGGCGAATATTATGACACATGAAATTAAAATGTAATTTCAAGAGTACACTCTTACTAATATATTCAAGCAAATCTGATTTGAAAAAAAATAAAAGTGGTGTCATATTGATATTGCAGTACAGTAAAAACGATTAAAAGTTTAGCTAATAACAATTACGTCGTAAAATTAGTAATTCCTGTATCTATCATGAAGTGAAAAATTAAGTTGGCTTCATTTTTTTATTTACGGATATAAAATTTACAAATTTATTTATTGCGTAGAGAATTTTTATCTTTTGAAATAGTAGTTCAAATTTCATTGAAATCACCAATACCTTCTAAATAAATGATTTAATTTACACTAAACAAAAACAAATAGAAAACAATAGGGAACAGATGGGTAAAATATTAATAAAAAGATGTTTGTATAAATTCGGCTAGAAGTACATACCGTGTTATTTTACTATGTGAGCTCCGGTTACACTAAGGTAAAATAATTTTTCCTATTAGTGAAGGAATTACATTTAATTATGATTTCTAAGGTCAGTAATTGACAATACATGTACATCAGATCTTTCGATAAGGTTAAAAAATAAGAAACTTCTTACTTCTGATTGTACTTATCAAACTTTTAAGTACCTCTATAGTAGCATTATTTCTACTGAATTTTGAAATTTATAAACGTAGAAGCTACCCTATTTGAAAACAAGAACACCTAGGATAAAAATTGTGCACAGAATATTTCATTTTACACAAAAACTCAAAAATGACGTGATCTAATTATCTATGTTTGTTGATCTAATTAGCCATATTTGTTCGCTATTAGAGAATATTTACGAGAGTATTTGATTTTAGATTTGTTATTAGTACATTCATAGCGTATTACACTTTTTTACGTTCAGCGTCAAAATAAATTAAATTGCTCACCGCTCTTTGTAAACTGAGAAAAATAAACATATTATCTAATAGGGTATGAATTGAATACCTTTGGGAGAGTATAATTGATTCAAACATCAATCGGAAATGTGAATAGCCTAACTAATATCAATTGTAATCAAAGTTAAATGATGACTCCAATACTAAAATAGATTTATATTGCATTTTTCGAAAGGACTGGTAACACTAATGTACAAAATAAAATTTTATTAATATTTTTCTAAGCGTGATCCCTTTCTCTGCATTTTTTTATTTGCGTACATTACAGATCCATAAATAGAATTTTTCTATAACCGTCAGTTTGATGGAAATAGCACTTTAAAGGTCTATTACAGTTAACATTAAACTACTGTTATGGGATGTCATATACTTATACTAAAACTTCTTAGCAAATACTGTCTTTCTGTAGTCAAAATCAGATAAATCTCGAATTAAGTCCAACAGTAAACAGCCACATATAAACACTCCACTTGCTTTCATAGCGGTTTCCTAACACTGAGATATCTTGGTGAAAACATTCACCGTGTTCATCACTTACTGCCCCAAGGTTTGTGGGAAGAAATCCAGATACCAATATGTCAATGCAGGAAATTGAGTACTTAATGAAGTATTAAATCCCATAGCTCTGTATGAATTTATCAGTTTATCTACAATATCCTGGTAATTTAATGATTTGTAGAGATCTAAAATATTTTTGCAAGTGTCTTTAAACCCTATCCAAGCAATGAGTTCTATATCAGTCAACACAGAGTTAAATATTTCATCTCTGACCAGTTCCCTTACTTGTAGGCCAACAAAAATTCCTTCATTAATCTTTGCTTTGCTGATTTTTTTGAAAATTTCACTTATATACAAGTATCCTTGACTGACCCTTCTTAGCTTTTACATTTTTTTTTACATATTCCATTTTGATATGAAGGGCAGTAAAAATATTTTTTTGTGGTTTAATTAGAGGCTCATGAATAACTTTGATTCACCAGGAGGAACGAAGTAAAGAATTCTTCCATTGTTTACAACATAATACTGATTTCTAGGTCGACTATTCCGATTACAAATAAAACAAAAGAATCTTGTTTTACTTAACTGGATGCGTAAAAAAGGACTATTACTTTCAAATTTCCACATACGTTCTAACTATGCTTTTTATAATTTACCTTTTCAATAACAGTTTTCGTAACATCATACATTTTATAATAATTCCATAACATATCGGTACAGAAGGATATTTATTACTACTGTGAAAAAGAACTGCTTTTAACGACACTTGAAGGAATCAATGAAAAGGCGCCACTTCTCAGATTCATGAACTCGCCCAAATTAACATAAACACATCAATATCTGTACAGTAAACCACACAATTTTCTTCACTAAAATATTGAGAAAAAGTTTTCTGTCTGCTTCGGTAGGTTGAAATTTTTGAAATCTTTAAAAAGTAATTTCCAACCTTGCAATCTTGAGCTTAAAAGTTCATCTTGATTTTTCGTTAAGTTTAAATCTACTATCGAATCATTTAGCCTACTTTGTGATGTAAGATTTGGCTCACTGTAATTCAAAGTCTGAATCATGATTGTTTTCTTCCATAATGTCCGTTTATTCATCACTGTTTTCGCGAAACAAGTTTTCAGAATCTTCTGAACTGGGATCGATTCACTGTCAGTTACAGGTTTGAGTGAAGATGGCAGTGAAGGATAGAGTATATGTGTTTAGAATTCTTAGAAACTGCAGACTTATTTTTTAAAAAGAAATAGCAATCGGTTAAGTGGTCTTTTGGTTCACGACAAACCAAAAGATCACCAAATGGCAAAGCCTTTCGTATCCCTTTTAGCCACCATCTTAAGCTGACTGTACAGTTACTACATATATTTGGAGCCCGTATCTTATGGTGATCACCGATTTTACAGTCTATAATTTATATGTTTTCTTTTAATTAAAGGTGTAATGTTTTTAATCCGATTTTATAGTGAACTTATCACACAGTAACAAAACTGCCCCTTGTGAGGCATTTTGAGAATTCAATGTTCATTCACTTAACAGTTATCACCCCTGAAAAGATTACACAATTAAAAGTAGGCTACCAAAGCCAACAAGCTTTGTGTTGTTTTGAATTGCACAGACATGATGAATGCTGTTATCTATGCTTCAATAGAGAGTTATGATGTCATAAATGATGTTTTTGTTATAACTTAAGTTATCATTTCACGGTTAACAACTTATTAATAAAGTAAAAAATATATACCGAGTACAGAAATTAAACTAAGCCCGTGTATAATCATACATCATATTATATAAAAAATTTTCAAAATTTAAATTTTTGAATATTTCAAAAACATGTAGGGTGGTGGAAAAATTCTGACTTCAGATTTGTTACCAGCATTAAAAAACAAATATCTTGTAAAGTATCCCATGTTAAAAAACAAAATTTTATTTATCACTGTAATTAAAATATTATTATTTTATTATTGTTTTATTTTTTATTATTGTTTTATTATTTTCAAAAAATAAATTATTAGAAATTACGTAAAAATATAAATATAATATCAATGAGAATAAATTTTCCTGAATGAATGATAAGTTTTATTATCTGAAAGTTTAAATATGATTACACTGTCCTTAGCATTCCAGTGGTTACAAAATGTATAAGTAGATCTATCTTCCTACCCACTTTCCATGTTATGTGGTTAAAAGGTTTTTTTAGTTGATAAATTTAGGTTTAACACAAGAAATTACGTTTCAATTGAATTATTTTAAATGTTTGATGTTAAAAATTGCGTACTTTATATTTAAAAACACAAGTATAATTATAATCTACTAATTTTTGACGGATTCCTTTCTCGTGCACGGGTTTGGCATTTCATCCATATCATTTTTATCGTTAAGATACGTGTTTAGCAAATCTAAACTTGTAATCTTTATAACAAACTAAAAGATAAGATGGGTTTTTGTTTTTTATTTGTTTCGTTTGATTGAGGTAATCTGAGACGCTACTAACCTAACTGAAAGATTCTTTTATCTATTTAAGAGGATATTTATTCCTACGTGAGGTGATAGGATCTAAAATAATGTCACCTCACAATTTCCTGCCTAATTTCCACCCCTTTCATGACAATTATGTTAATAATATTTGAATAAAATAAAATTTATTTGGAAAAATCAGTTTATAACATGAGGTCTGATTCTTTGCGTTAAGATCAAGCATCTTCACCAAGTTTTGTAAGTGTGTAACTTTCCGTTAACTTCCTATCAGACCAGCTAATCATTGTCATGAAACAGTTGAAATATTGAGATACTTAAACTGTTGCTTTTAAATCGTGATATTTTCAGTAACAGGTTAATAACTTAATGGTTTCAAATAGATTCAACCCTCTTTAAAATACAAGACATCTAATCTCCCTAACCTCCCAGTTAAAAAAAAAATTAAATATTGCGATTTCAATATCGATTTATTCGCTTTTGATCTGAGGTTATCTTTTTACCCAACCCTTTAGTAACAAAAATTGGAACGTAATGAAATTTATACGTTCTTTTTAAAGCTCTTCTTCCAACAATCTGCATCAAACTATAAAATGTCGTATAATTCGGCCCCATTGCCTCGTTGACACTCTAGATTCCCTCCACCTCTTTAAATTAAAAAATATTTAAACAATTTGGCAATTAAATACTTTTTTTATAATTGCTTTCTACTTTCTAGGAAAAGTGTAAAACACTCAATGAAGTCAAAAAGGTTCATGACCTTTCTAAACAACTGCCGAAGTTATATAGCCCCATAAATTTCCAAATTTTATTAATTAATTTAGAAATTTTATTTCAATTATGACTAAATAATTTTTCTTGTACACTAAAAAATTTAATAAAGATTCTATTTAAACTATTGATTTCATAATAATTTTCTTCTGGAGGAATAAAAGTACTATTTTACCACGTCTATAAGTACGGTTGTAAAATATTATCCATGTAATAAAAGGTTTTCATGCTAGTACTAAAGTAATACGACCGATTCTCACAGTAACGTAAATTTTCATTTAGTTTATACAAATAATTTAATTTGCTATAATCAATTTTTATTTTAATTACGGTACAAAAATTAGTAATAATTACGAGGTTTATAAAACGAAGCATGCTGAATTATTTATAAGTTCTGTTACAAACGATTCTATACAAAGAAAACACCTGTCACAATTCAGAATATTTATATCGAAAGATATTTAATTTCGGTATGTTTTGGGAACATTTAAAATTACTCAATGCGACATGAGAAAATAGAAGTGGGGTATTATTTTAAATTTACTAATTTTTTATTAATTATATAACTAGTTTTTATAAATTTTTGGGCGGTTAAATTAAAAAATAGATCTCTATTTCAACCAAGAATTACAACTTTTGATAATAGTGGTTCTATTAGTTTAAGATCGTTCCGCTGTGTACTATTGAACACAGTTTAATGAGATTGCAACTGGGAAGAGATGAACCGGATCTCTTACAATTTCAATTCTTGAAATTTAGTTTGTACATTGCTGACCACTAGTCTTTATTAAAGGTTGTTCCTCAGAGTGTAATTATGTATTCTCGAATTTGACAAATATTTAAAGAACACGTGTTTAATTTTGACAAATATGCCAGGATAAATTCTTATGTTCGATGTCTACGATCCATCTTAATTGCTTAGGAAATAGCGAGAAGTATCCTGAAAATAAACACTAAATACTAAATATTCTCTATACCAACAAAATATTATATGTTACTTCAGGGTGACGAATAATTGAATACCTGTTTTTTAAACTTAAAAAAAATTATCTAGAAATTCGTTGTTGTTATCCTCTTCTAAAGGATTAGCGTTACAGCTGGTTCCAGTAATCCATGCAATTTATCATAGGACTTATCAACTTAGCATAGAACGTTCAAGTTATCTATTGCTACTACTATTAGTGCTGCTACTACTGATATAACTGGTGGGATGAGAATCTCGTCAAGAATCGAACAAAAGACCAGTTGATCTAATAGCTAGGATGCCAGTCGGTATAATATAATGATGTAAATGAACATTTGCGCTACATACATGCATACGTAATTAAAAGGCTCTGGCTCCTTAACATTTTTTTAACTTCCGAAACCACCATTAGATATTGCTTCAGAGGATGAAATGAATGATTTGTAGCGTGTGTGAAAATGCTATATCTGACCGCCGCGATTCGAACCCGGGATCTC
Organism: Lycorma delicatula; assembly: GCF_047948215.1. Lineage (NCBI taxonomy): Eukaryota > Metazoa > Arthropoda > Insecta > Hemiptera > Fulgoridae > Lycorma > Lycorma delicatula. The sequence goes on along the minus strand of NC_134457.1, from coordinate 112,078,242 downwards.
CGGATGCAAGCCCGAGACGCTACCACTCGCGCCATGGCTGATATATAGTTATCTAATAATTAGACTATATATATGTATATATATATATATATATATATATATATATATATATATATAAAACTCTATTATATAACTATACATACAGTTAGATAGTTATCTAATAAATTATTAAATTAACGAGAATTTGTTTTAAGCACGTATGCGAGCATTAAACGATAACGATTTGTCTAAACTTCATTACATTATTTGGATGAAAAATCAATAGCATTGCTATGAATGAATTTTTAAAAAATGTTGTCTCGCTAGAAAGAAAATATTATTTCCCTGAAGAGTGGGCTTAAACATCTAAGAGACCTGTTTTACCAATGTAAGAGTAAAGATGTAGGAATAGTTATTATATGTGAATGCTTAATGTTACGACTGGGAATAAGCACGTTTTACAGATAGTCTGTGTATTTTAAACGTAGTATTTGAAATATAAACGTGTAGAAAACATGTCGACTTCTATTTTATAATTTACGATACATTTCCAACGTATTTTAGTAGCTATAAGAACTGAAGCCTAATAAATTAATCAACGGTTTTATATTCATTTACATCTATTAATATTTAATATGTTTCCTATCAAATAATAAAAAAATTATTTTTATTTCATTCATCAAATAAACCTACACTTATTTCATAGATGAAAAATTTGTCCAAGAGGATTTATAAAAAAATATGTTAAATCTCCAACTTATATCTGAGTGATATATGTGTTTCAATAACCCAAAATGGTCAAGCTAGTGATAAATATTAAATCTAGATTCAATTGAATTCTTCACTTTTAAGCATTAATCTATGTTCTCTTTGACCATCAATTTACGTGAGAGTCAATTTTAGTAGCTTAAATGCAATGATATTAAGAGATAGTAATTCTGTAGCAGCAGCAGCAGCGGCGGCGGCGGCAGCGGCAGCGGCTGCAGTAGCAGCGTATAGGATTAAAACATTTTATTTAATACAAATAACATATTGCTAAGATTTTTCATAACAGTTAATGGAAGTATAACAGACCAACCTTTCAATTAATGGAACACACATAAATACATACACCATGGTTAGGCGTATTAAAATATTTTCAAGCAATTTCTGCTTTCTCATAAGAAATTATTTTCTCTCTTTTTCTTTAAAACAAAAGGATAAACCTGATGTATAAATACTAAAGAGATACTTAATCTCAGAGAAAAAGGGAAAAATTAAGCTAAAATGTATAAAGAGATGACGGGGTACAATTAAAAAAAAATATTTTATTGAAAAGTAGCAAAACAACAAAAAGGATTCAAACTAAAGATTTAGATTCCTAAGAAAAGAAAAATATATATAAAAAAACGAAGTATTTTAATCCGCTGAAGACATAGAGATTAATGGTTTTTAACATGGCCGAAAACTAAATACAAGCATGGAAGAAAGAATAATACAATGAGCCGATTAGTGATAATTGTGAAAAATCACATTTTCAATATTTATCTTACAAAAAAAAAAAAAAAACGGAAACTGAAAAAATAATGTAGAAGTACCTTTTTACAATGAAAAACAGTACTACAAAATCAGATTCCATGTTATTATTGAAATATTGATTCAAGTACTGAAATAACGACATGTACCAGATTTGCAAATTTTTAACAAGTTTACGAACTGAAGTACGACGAATTCTTTAGCGTTAAAACATATGTACTTCATGAACTATACCTAATAAATTAATTTATAAATAACTTCAAAGATGTTGATTCTCATAGATTTAAAGATTTTTTTACGTAAACTTAACATAATTTCAAATTCATTTAATTTACCTTCTATTTAGTGAAGATTTTTAACAAAATTCTTAAAATTAAATCCCATTTTCTTAGTAAGTAAAAAAAAATTAAGTTCGTGATGACAGTGTTCAGCATAAACCGTGTTCACAATTTTCATCAACACGACTTCTAACTCGTCAGGTGGTAAAAGTGATAAAACTGCTCTACAAAATATTTAATATTCAATAAGCATGACATGAAACTTAATCATAAAATAATTTCTACTCTAATATAATGAACTAATACCATTCACCTAGATAGGTTTAACCTCCATTCAAATAAAGATATTTAAAAATATTGTAGGTTTCTTTAAAAAAAGTACATAGAACTTTGTTGAATAATTAATACTTTTTGGAAACTTTAAAATATGTTCTCTAACAGACATCAGTCAAAGTTTCTCTCGCTAAGGTACGGGTAATAATGTTCCCCCTATACTGTTACTCCTTGTACTGAACATTCATTCATTCATTCATTCTTGTAAGAATGAATATCACTGCATTTAGATGGGATCGACAAGGTGATTCACAACAATATTTTTTTGGTAACTATTTTACTTTTCATTTTTCCAAATAAGTCTGGCATGAGTTACCCGTTTTATTATTGCTACGAAGATCGTTCAGAAGTTCTTGGCCTGACAAAGAGATGGAGCAAGTATGATCAAATGACGGTGACTATTATATTTGTTAAATATGATCCTTTAGATAGCTTGCTGCAAGGTTTCAAACGCGTGCATTAAGTGGCTAATTTGTGAAGATCGAGTAAAGCAAAGTTGTAATATTTTCTTTTGTTTTAAAAAGTTTAACCACGACGGATATATAAAAAAGAATTAGTTTCCATTTTAAAGGATTATTTCGTTTTCACCGTCAAAAAAGATAATAAAGAGGAAGAATCTTTTAACATGTGAATTCTTCTGAAAAATTCTTTAAACATGCTAAATGAGATACCAAACAATGGATGGGAGCAGGTGAAAGTGCGCCAAAGAAAACAAAATCGTTCAATCTGCAGGACACCTCATGGCTTCTATTTCATCTTTCTCAACTATTTGCAAGAATAATGATAAGTGTAGCTCTCGATAAAAATCAGACTCGGGTAAAGAAAATAAGAATGGAGATAAAGAAAGGAATAAAGATAAGAAAGAAGATAAGCGAATGGATTAAGCGATTTCAGACAATGTACGCAGTGCTTGCACGTACCCAAATAAACCATCTCTTCTAAAGTTGAGCAATAGACTATGTAGGCTTTTTTCGGTAGTTTTTTTTTGTTTTCGATGAGTCGGAGGAACCCCATTTTCGGGCAAAGTACTCACTTAGAGGTTCCCCAAGAAGTTGTTAAGATTGGGTATGTGTGCCTGCGCCCTACCGACTAAACCTGCTATCTCACCGATCTACTCCTCCTGGGGCCGGTCCAGCAATTAAGCAATACTCAGCCACAGGAGGTGCCTTTGAACTCGAAGAGGTCAAGAGTCCCTGTGCCTCACCTCGCAAGCGTGGACGAATGCCGCCTCCACAGAGGAATGGCCTTTATCCCCTTGCTCTCTAGTCCTTTTCCTCACCAATCTCAGTGGTTTTTTACCAGGTACTTTATTCTTCCTCATCGCAAGACTTGGTTGACTATTCAATCGTCAGCAGTCAAATTAGTCCGCGCACCACTCACGCTGGTCTGCTTCCTTTTGTTGTATAATCCTCACAAAGTAATACTCTCCTAAATCACATTAATTTTTTCCAGTAAGCATAAAAGTGACAATATTCTCTGGTCTAGTCCCTTCCAGACCCGAATGTGCTCTTATCTGTATCCACCTAGGACAGATGAAAAGTGTGTTCCTAGGCGTATCCTCTTCTCTGCAGTATGTGCATCACGGGGAGTCTCTGATCCCAGACCGGTAGAGATAGGCACGATAATCGCCATGCCCAGACAAAAATTATGACAGGTGAAAGCCTACCTCTCCGTATCGTCTTCCGATCCATGTCTCCAATCTGGGGATCAGCTTCTTTAGTCCATTCAGCTTTGTCTGTACTTTCCCACTCACCCTGCCACTCCTGAATAATTAAGTCATTTGTTTCATTCTTAGTCATCCCCTCATAAGTCCTAGTCAACCAGTAGTCTCTTACGTGAACGTGAGGGACGCCCGCTAGGACCTCAGCCGCTTCCCTGGAGATTGTCCTGTAAGCTGCAGTAATCTTAATTGCGGCCAACCATCTAACATTCTTATTCTTCTTGAGGGCATCCAACTAGATGGGTATGGCATAAAACAAGACCAACGTGGCGGCTGTCAGAATCAGCCCCCCCCCCCCCCCACTAATAACGGTAGATTACTTTTACTTAACTATATAAAACTTAAAAAATCATTAATCAATGTTAATACTAATTGTAATTTTGGGGAGAAAGAAACATGTAGGACTAATTAATTACTAAATTCTAATATAAATCGTAGAAATAAAATAATTAAAACATTTCTCAACAATAAAAATAAATTAAAAAAAAAAAACTGTTTTATTGCTACAGAAACGTTGTTAATAATTCTCATTTCTTTAATAAGAATTACATATGTCTTACGTAGACATGTTTTGTTTTTGGAATAAATTTTACAAAGAATATCTTTTCACTGAATCCTGTTATTATACCAGAAACATAACACAGACAAGTTAGCCTCGCGAAGACGGGTGGGGATTTTTCACGCATTATAAATATGATCTTTTTACGAAGTGCACATATATGGAGTTGTGTTAACACACATTTCTGTTGTAGGTAGATCAATCACGTTTCTATTTGTACACCGATATAAGCTTGCGTCTATGGGTGGGGGTTTTGATTGTAGATCATACATTGGTCATTTTAAGAGTACATTTCGGTAGGGAAGGGAAGGAAAGAAAAAACGCACTGAAAAACGTTCTCCTTGACTTTGTATCACAAGGTAAGTAACGCGCCCGGCCCGTCTTATTCACATAGAATAACATATTTCACTATGAAAAGGAATCCTGAATTAAAATTACAATAAAATACCATAGGCTCGCATAGACGGTTGAGTATCGCATATAGTTTCCATTTCATAGTTTGTATAGTTTGTATTTCACTTATTTGTTGAAATACAGTTACACTTACACAAGTATGTCAAATGAATTTAGATGCCAAGTGTGTCTTAGCAGGAAGGAGTGGACATATCCCTCACAATAATATTAATTAATAGTTTGTTTGAAGAAAAAAACAGTAAATATAAAAATTACTTAATGAAAATAAAATTGCAGTAATTTATTAATCTCATTTATAACGACAAATTTTAAAATAAATGATTTTGTTTACTATCATTCAAAACAAATATGTAAAAATAGGAGTATAAAAATAAAATCTACAGTAACTTGAAATAAATTATCTTATTCACCAGTCAATAAAAATTTGAAAAAAAAAAATAATCTTCATTTATTCAAATATTTTTATTTATTATTGGAAACAATTATTCATGAAAAAAACACGGTTGATGTAGGAGTACAATATTACAGAAAGAGTAGTATAATGTGTTTCACAATAAGCGCCTGCCTTTCGTAGCTAAGCTTGTATTTTTTCCCCGCGCACTTTACAAATAACTACAGTATATATATAAAACTTTCCTTTGGTATAAAATGAATTACAAAACTTCAGAATTCAAACAAGAGGTGTTAGGCAAGTTTACATCTAAATTTTAAAATCTGCAAATAACTACAGAAGATTACAAATTAAAATATTATTATTATTGATGGGTAAAGAAAGACATTAAATTATCCCAAAAGCGATATACTACTGGTCAGGCCATCTGCAAGTCTTTCTGGAGAAAGATAATTAATGTACACATTAATATAAAGCATAAGTAAAATAAAATTACTATTATTCATTCTTAGATCTTCTGGTTCTATTAACTGAAATCTTTGAGTCAAAGTTATATCTCGAGATTTCATTATTGATAAACACGTGAATTGTTTTATCATTACTCTTGAATAATAAATATCATGCCAATTTTTTAAAGTTTTTATATATCTTTATTAATAATTTTAACCGTAACTATTGCATTTAACCAGCTAATGGCATACACAATTTGAATAAGCGCAACTTCTAAACTAAATTTGGCCTAAATCTACTTCTAATATATTCCAGGTAATATAATTTATATCTAATCATTCAACAAATTTACTCTTTTCTTTTCTTAAATAGATTTATCCTCGTAGTTCTTATAAATTTGAAATTTTAGAGTTTCAACTACAATTCAGAAGTTACATATTATTTATTGTTTACTTTAAAATAGTGATTATTCTAATTATTGGTTACTTTAAACTGTCGTAACCGGTATAAAAATCAAATTACATATGGAACGTCCCGGATTCAATTCTCGGTTTGGTAGATTATTGTATTAGTCAAAATCTAATTTAATTAACTATGCATAAACGAATTCTTGTATAAAAGTCAACTTTCTGAAAACAAAACAAGTTAGAATACTTCCTTAATAAATCGATTTCAATGATGAGTTAACCTTTCAATGCCACAACTTCTTTAAAGCAAACTTTTATCACGTCTACTTTTAGAAAAGAAATAGTAATTATTGTCAAATCAGTGAAATGATTTCAGTTGCTCGTTCTTAGAATAACCAAAACTCTTTGGGACATTTACTTCTATAAAAAAATTTTTTAGTAACTAATAAGCTATTACTGTAATAAAATGACTATCTTATAGCTGCTCTATGATACTAGCTCCTAAAACGTTTACAATTAGTGAACAGGTAAATCATAAAACTGAATGAAATTAAAAAAAAAAAATAAATAAATAAGTAGAAAAATTGGTATATAATGTGTATCATATCATAAATTTTATGTATAATTAAAAGGTTGTAATATTTTAATTACAAAATGTTCTATAAAATTTGCTAAATAATGCTAACATACACATCCGAAGCAGTCAAATAATACAAGATATAGCTTTGCCGGTGAGTCTATACCTTAATAACTCGTTTCACAGTTATGTTACAAAGTTAACAGAATTTTTGTTTTATTCTCCACTCAATCTTCAATTCTCATTCTCCAATCCAATTTCATTTCATAATTAAAATTCGAAAGTGATAAGTTACTCATTGTTATCAAATTTTAATAATTTCAGGAGCCAGTTTATCAAAAACGGGTTTATCCACTGCAATTTTATTTGCATTTCACACTTTTTATGTGTTTTGAGGATTCTACTCCAGCAGTAAACGGAATCATCTGATTTTGAAAAAGTTTAAGTTTACTGTTTTGTTTGAGTATAATACTTATTCGTTTTCATTAAAAAAATTTATAAATTTACCTATAATTTATCAGTCTTTCCGGATTTAATCTTGTATGGTTTTACCGTTTTAGTAACGTACCGTTTGTACGGTTTATCTTACTTTTTCTACGGCTGTAATACACTTTAAGCCATTAAGACGCAAGAGGCTCTCATCAAAGTCTGTTTGATCTGAGAGTGATCACTGGCACTTCACAGCCGGTCCTTCTGAGGAAAGGAGCTGCTGAATATCGCTTTTATTTCGACGTTCTTGGCATCTTGATGTGCAATTGTGTATTAATGAAGAATACAAAGAAATTTTTAGTGAGCCTAATTTTCAGGATAATCTTATGTTTTTGGGAGTGACTTGTATCACCCAAAACATTTTTGTCGGGACAAAAAGACCAAAATAAAATAGGTTTAAATAACAAGTGTTTAAATAAGTGTTATAAAAGACAATAAATAAAATATGTCCTTACGTATTTTATTACGTATACATTTTTATTTTTATATTAATGGAAACGAACAATATCAACTGAAATCACCAATGTAGAAACAAAATTGTAAAATATTTGTAAATTATGTACAGAAGTAAAGTAGTAAAAAAAATAATTACTTCTTTGTCCAAACATGTGTATAAAAAGAACGTTCGTTTAAGTTTATCTATTTTCGGTTAAAATATTATCCATAAAATTAAAATATGATTTTAATTTGACGGTTAATAAAATAACCTTGAACTGAATATGGATGAACCTATATAAACGTTCTTCAAAAAAAAAAAAATGATAAACATAGATAAGATACGTAAGTTACTTTACGTTTAGTAAACTACGTAAGTTACGTAAAATAAAAGAAATATTTTCCTCTTTCCTGAATTCGCTTGTAAATTAATAAAAATAAATATTTATGTCCTAAATCATTCATGTTAAAAAACTATGAATCTTTCAAATTTGTAAGAAAACATAGATTTGTTATTTTTAAGATAATAGTTACTACTATCTTTTCTACTAAGATCACTGTAGTTTCTATGTTGAGTACTGCTTACCTTTCTTAGATTCATTCTTTTATCTCTTGTTGACGCGTATCGGAATTTGACTATAAAAACAAATAATATACTAAAAAAAAAGAAAAGAAAAATGTTTAATAGCAAAGAAGAAAATTTACAGCAGTAATGGTATATACAAAATAAAATGTAAATGCAATGCAACATACATTGGACAAAAGGGAAAAAAAGAATTTAATTATATTGAATACATGATATCTTCAAAAAAAAAAAAAATGATTCTAATTGTGCAACGAATTTAATAAAAGAAGGATATACCCCAATGAAAATGGAAAAATGAACGAATGTTAACTCACAATGATTTTATTAAACGACAAATGTGTTAAAAGAAGAAGAATAAACATTTTAGAAAATTTAGAAATCTTTAAATTAAAAAACAGCAATAAAACGATCATAAATGAACAGATCAATAATCAGGTGTCCTTTCAAGAACCTCAATTTATTGAAAGTAGGAAATAGATAAGTAAAATTAAAAGATAAGTATAACCATTAATAACAAATAAACAAGAAGAAGGATAAGGCATACCGTCAAATATAGGGAGGGATGTTGACTTAGTGCTATATAAGGATTAACAGAAATGTAAAGTATCAGTACAATAAGTTTTGACAATGGAATGGTTACAAAACGGGTCAACAAGAGTTAAAATGAATAAAGCTTTGAAAGGTAAGCAATATTAAACTTAGAAACAGATTTATTCATTTGTTTCATTAATTGGTTTTATTATATACAAACATATATTTTTCCAGACTTTTGACATGCCAGAGAACCTTTTTAACTGAAAAGCAAAGGAAATTTCCCATTAGTAACTTTAATTTTATTTTATTTATTACAAAGAATAGAGATTTTTATGATACTCCACTTTCTGAGTTTATATGCGGTTCTAAATTAGAAATGTAAGATAAAAATATATCCGTCATTTAAAATATGACCAATTTTAAATATAATTATCGTTTTTATTTCAAGCCAAGGCGAGTTTGGACATTCAATATGCCAGCCAGTTTCTTTATTAAATATGCTTGTGAAGAAAAAGTCTTGTAAATTTCATTTTAATAATTATAAAAAACCCGTTTTTTTTTTTAATTTCGTAATTGTTTCATTTAAGTAATAAAATATATCCCACGTTTCTGCTAAATTTAAGCTTCTAAAATAATTAAGAGTTTTATCTTTAATATTACAGAATAAATTAACGGAATATTATTTTTATTATTAGTAGATTTGCATCCATCCATTCATTCACTTCGATCCACTTACACAGATGAGTTTTATATATTTTGGTTATTTAACAAGATAATATAATAGTGACAAATGAAAACTTAATCTATTTAAATTTATTTGGAGTTTACTGCGTTTATGAAATTTTGGAGTATATAATGACAAAAAAAATAATTAAATCTGCACTGTTAATGCTAAATAAAATTTAAAAAAAAACATTAAAAGTTATGATTTAGAAATTCATTTTGACAATAACTAATAAAAATTGATAATTTTTACTTCCTTGTACCGAAGTAAAGGAAATATTCTAATCGTGAAAAATTTCGGTTTTCAGATTTCAACGAAAATATCCATTTTGACCATCTCTGAATCCATTTTGACTAGTTTTGGCGTGACGGCTGTACGTACGTATGTATCTTGCATAACTAAAAAACTATTAGCCGCAGAATGTTGACATTTTGAATTTAGAACGTTTGTACCGTCTAGTTGTGCACCTCCGCTTTTGATTGCAATCGACTGGGCCAAAAATGTGTATACAGTCAGACTTCTAAATAAAATGGGGTTTCAATTTTGAAACACTTGGATTTTGTACTTTTTTCTTAACTGCAGTAATAAGCTCTCGTTAAGAGCTTTTCAACGATATATCATAAGTGGTATTTATTTTCATTGGTTCCAGAGTTACAGCCAAATAAATTTTTATTAATGAAGTATTTGGATCTTACAAGGGGAAGGCACATCGGTTCGAATCCTACTTCATATACATAAATTTTTTTTAACATTTTTTTTTTAATTTGCCTATATTGATTTATTAATAATTATTCACCTCTGATTGTAAAAAAAAAAAATTATCAATAAATAATAATTCAATAATAACAATAAAAAAAAAATATGAAAAAAAAATTCAGAAATTATTAGTGAAATAAAATTTTATGTACTTTTCATCTTAAAATTTTTTTCAGATCAAAATTTAAAAATATTTTTAATAAATAAATTTTTATTTTATTATTAATAAATCAATATATCTAAATAAAAAAAAAATGTTAAAAAACTATTTGTGTGGGAAGTTGGATCCGTAACCATGTACAAATGGTTACGGATCCAACACGTTTTCACTTACACCACATATCTATTTGAACGACGTGAAACAAAATGAATATATTACTAATAAAAAAAGATAAATTTTTAGCAGAAATAATGTGTGTATGTAATTTAATTGGCGTACAATGAAGTCATGTGATGTCCAAATCAGATTTTTATTTTTTTATTTAATGAATATTTTTCAATTAAAACATATTTAAGATATAACTTACAACAAATGAGTATAGTGATAAATTATATAATAAAAAATTTCATAAAAGTTGGAAGTTAATTCAACGTATTGCAACAGGTATGTTTATCATTTGAGTGCCTAACTCTTATTTAATAACTATGCTTTTTGTTCAGTAAAGAAATCGGACGCAGCTCATTTACCATTTAAATAGCTGGAATGCATCCAGATTCTACATACTGTTAGCTTAAAGGGGTGTAAACAATTTGCATAGCTTATTATCATCATCAAAAGCAGTATAAGTTAATATAAAATTTATTATCGCTAATCTCATTTTAAATAAAATAACAGTTGCACTATGGTGCTCCAAGACTTCATTGTCTCGAACAATAGCGCACTTCTATAGCCGCTAGCAAACAATGGCACATATTTTGTTCTCAAATTTTATTCTGTTTTCGAATATTTTGAAATTAATATTTCACTTAAAGATAACAAATTGTTCTGTTTCATAAGTATACACTATTACAATATTTTGTAACGGATTTATATATAATAATTAACAAGGAAATTAGAGTTAAAATAATTAATTATACATTGTTCAGTCATAGAGCACTCACAGGCTGAATAAATAATATCCATGAAATTTTATATTTTAATTAATGTTTTAGTAAAAAAATCCAAATTACTAAAGAAAAATCGACTTGTATTCATTGACCTCGATAAAGCCTTCCATCGGGTACCACGACAACTAACTGGCAGGCGATCAGATCGCAACTGATCCCTGGATACTATATCAGCCTTTTGAAGGATATATACTAAAGCAAAAAACTCGGGAACTCTGCTCGCCAGATTCTGATAAACAATTTTAAGTTGTTCTCTATCAAGGGTCATTCCTGAGCCCATTTCTAATCAACCCGGTTATAAACTACGTCACTTAAGATCTCAAAAAACCGTTACCCTGTCCACCATGACAAAATATATGATGACATAGTTCTTACAGAGGAATCATTAAATGAGATATCAAAACGATTTAACTGTTTGATATAATATGCTGGAGTGTAAAAATGTTAGAGTGAGCAAAAATATGAATAGACGCATTGAAACTTCTAGGGTTCAACTCAAAGCGATAGTGAACGTACTCAGATAGAAGGTGTCATGCTAAACAAAGTGAACGGTTTAAATACTTAGGATCATAGTAACCACAATAACTAGGTTGACAAGGAAAAAGACAGTAGAATCAAAACATATTGATTGAAATGAAGGTCCCGAGTATTAAGTAACTCAAGATTACTTGTTCCAGAGTGAGGAAAATAAATATGAACGAGCAGTACGATCATCCCAACCGCCGTAGGGGAAGACACCCACCTTGTGACGATTCCGGTTGTCACACAACCCCCACTATCATCACTATTATCACTATTAGGAACGGTAGTCGTCTTCAGACCCTCTAACTGATTACACCTCACAGTAATAAGCCAGGCCTCGGTTGGGTTGCCACTGATGTAAATGTCTGCCGAGGCATTTAAGAGGGCTGCAGCCCTCTTGTGGACATCTTGACTGTCTTACATCGTTGCCCTCTGAACTAGCTAACAGAGTTCGCGGAAGCACGAACCCCGCGCCTAGTTCTACATTTTAAATAAGCTACTTGTGATTGTAAATGTCTCATATCGTATGAGTCTATTTGGTAAATATAATGTATACCACCAGCAACGCTGATCGCAACAACGGAATTTATTCCTATTTCCCTTAATGTGCTCAGCTCTTTCTGATCTAAGTCTTCAATTAGATTACAACTACGGACTCTGGTCTGGTCTACCAGGGAGAGGTGGACAGACCGACTCCCACTCAACTCCATGACATTTTCTTCATCACTTAAAACTACCATCGTCGAGATAGCGCTTCATCTCACGGCTGCATGGATACCCATGCCCTCGGTAGTGCAGTCGCCGTCCCGCCGACAGCTTATTCTTTACATAATTCCCAATATATTTCTAACTTACCGAGGCACGATACCAATGCGCCAACCTCCGGCCAATCTAACTGTCCAGGCGGTACCCTAACCATACTACTACTCATAACCGGGGTACTATTCTACTCATAACCCCCTCAGCCGATCTGCTCAGTGAGAGATACTTCAGGAAGCCAGCCACTATCGTCCATTCTCTACGGGTTTTCCAATTGACCCGCAGATCCAAAAAGAAATTTACCCTCTCGAGTTCCCTAGCGACTCTGGTACGTTCAGCCTAGTACTGGGGTCTAGAGCAGTAGGATCAGCGGTTCTCTAAGAATCAAAGAGTTGGACAATACGAAAATTGATGAACAAATATTACATATCATAGATATATATGTTGAGATGAGTCGGATGAGCAAACTTGTTGGATAATAGCAAAATTGACTAGATCCATAAATTTTTTAAATTGTATCAATACAAGACGAACATAGGGAATACCGCCTGGGTTGGTATGATTTATGACAAAAAAGGCTTTTACGATAGAGTAAGAAAAAAGAGGCAGTGGCCAGTACCCGTCAACCTAAACCAGAAGCAAAGAAAAAGATGTTGTACTACACAATAAGATTCTCAAATTGTTAAAGATTCACCAGAATGATGTAAGAAAATAGAAGTGTAAACCCATCAAATGAAATGGATACGACTAGCACAACAAAGAAGAATATTTTTTAAATTAATTTTCTCAATTGATTTTTCGAATAGGAAAAAGTGTAATTCGAATAAGTTTAATAGCTCCTCATATCTAAAATATTCTAATACGGGTAAAGATAATTTGAACCTGTTACAGAATTTTAAATACCCATTTTTCTAAAATTTTCCTTTTCTGTAACAAATAAAATATCAAATTAATAATAATCCATTTAGTGCAGTTGTTAATCAAAAGGGTTTTACCAACATCAATTTTAATATACAAAGAACAGAGATAATTGTAGAAAAGATTATGCAATATTAACAACGTCTTTCTCTTTTGTACTACGGTCAAAGTTAATCAAAAGTAATAATATATTTTTTAATAATAATATACACTGGAAAATATATAAATTTTCCAAAAAATCTATCATAAATCAGATAGGGATATTTTTTATAGAAAATCTAGTCAGTAAAAATTATAAACGAGTAGATAGATTACTGCTAGGCATTAATCTCTGATTAGTGGTAGTTAATCAGAAATTATGAACTGTACATTTACACTCCAAGATCCGGAAGTTTGTGTTCAAATTTCAATTGAATGGATATAAGCGATAGTATTTTCGTCGTAGTTTGATTGTCATGTTTAAGTAGGCTTTTTTAATGCTACTATTACGTGGATTTAGGTGTGTCCTTAGGTCTGTAGGTTTCCAAATTATACACAGATGAACGACTTATTGTCAATAAGTTGTACCTTACAGATAATACCAATATACCTTACAGAATATGTAAGGTATTTTGAAGCAACCTAACAAAACGTAATTACTGTATTATTTGTAGATAGTTAGGATATTAATAGATGTATAGGTTAGTATGTTGAAGAGGCATATCGATTTGTACGTAATAACACATACTATAAATTTTTTTTCATAAAATATAACAATTTTTCGTATTTATCCTTGATAAAGAAAATAGACAAAAATAAAACATTACTGGAAAAATATAATAATTACTTTTCTGTAATTATTTAATAATAAATATAATGTATTATATATTTGAGATTTCATATTTTTTATAAAATTATTGCGATTGAAAGTAAAATGACGTTTAGGTTACATTAGAATGACAAAGATCCTACAAAGATGTGAGTTATTCCTTAACACTGTTAATATGGCACGGCTGTTATAATATTTGTGACTTAAAAATGAAACTATCTCCGGGAAAGTTTTATATTGTTTATTTTTTTCGTGTCAGCATGCTACCTAAAATCGTGCTCTGCGTGCTACTTGGTTGCACGACTATCTACTTAACATTCCTGGTTTACTTTCTGTAATGGTATGTTTATTATCAATTTTTAATAATTATAATTTTATGAAAATTTAATCCATTAAATAAAGTTAAAGTTTTAGCGCTGGAAAAAATTAATAATATACAATAACTTACGTCTTCATCTTAGCTGATAATAAATAAATGAATAAAATAATTCCAAGTATTTTTAAAATATAAAATTTATTTTTCTTCAACTTTCATTTTATCGATGTATGATGAAAATTGTTAATCTTAAAACGGCCGAGATATTATGGACGAATCCAATACATAAGCCTAACCCGGAGCAGTAAATTACCAAAACGTAATTGATTAAAAGGTCGTCTGAACTTTTTCCTCCTCGAATTGCTCCCCGTAATTTGAAAATTGAAACTGCTTGTAAAAAAGTGTGTCACCGAACTGTGCCTTTTCCAGAACCACTAAGGTATCGTTACCATAAAAAGAAGTACCTGTTTCTACCGTTCGATTTTGTGAATTGTTTTTTTCATTTTGCGATTGACAATATACTCACTTGAAGGAACAGAAATTTTATGTTAAATTTTATTTCTGACTTCTACATCTACAGCCTTTTCCAGAACCACTAAGGTATCGTTACCATAAAAAGAAGTACCTGTTTCTACCGTTCGATTTTGTGAATTGTTTTTTTCATTTTGCGATTGACAATATACTCACTTGAAGGAACAGAAATTTTATGTTAAATTTTATTTCTGACTTCTACATCTACAGCAACAAAAACAATTGATGAAATAAGCTTTTGGTGATGTTGTTATGTGCCCTGCGAAAGTATATGTTTCAAAAACTACGGAACACCAATGGAGATGACGAATGTTCTTGACGCTTCAGCTTTTACATCAACGCAAAATGTTGCCAAAGTTCGTGAAAAAGTTCATTAAGATCATCGAAAAAATGTTCAGTCTTTATAAAGTTTGTCATACTGGACACTCCAGCGAATCTTTTCGAAGAAGTAGGACGCAATGCATTGTAAAATGGTTTATGTCCAGACTGACATCGAATGAACAAAAGAACAACAGTGAGTGCCTTCATGTATCTTTAAACAAAATTTAGGTAGGTAGCGCAACCAAAGGTCCCTAATTCAAGTTCACTCATCTGTATTACACATCTCTCTTCTCCATTCATCTTTCATTAGATTCTGAGTTACTCATTGCCAAAAACATTACAAGATTAAACTTATATTTATAAAAAATAATCATGAATCAACTAGCAATACTTAACAATGGATGTCACCACTAAGATTATAAAACCCACGTCAAGTTTAGCGTAAGATTAAATTCGTGTTGGTTTGCTTTTCTGTGGTCAAAAAATATTATCCTGAAAAATGGTTTTCAAAATTTTATTTATAAATTCATTTATTATGTAATTATTAGTAGTTGCTGGTTAATTAAGTAATTATATAGTTATTGGACGTTACGTTT